>NC_134268.1:106915164-107650164 GCF_031893055.1 Leptodactylus fuscus | reverse complement strand
ATATATAGATTTGGTCAGGAACTTACTGTGAATTTTACCTTTTGCAGCAAGCCCATAGAAAATCAGCATCACTACCACATAATAGATATCCAGAATTTGAACTGATGGAAAATTATGCAACATGTGAATGCAAACTTAATGCACGCTACCCAAATTGGTTTACAGGTGAACATTTTTTACCTCTTCTCCTGGATAAATGCTGTGTCGAATTCCAGTCCTTCTGGCTTTAATGCTGCACTTACATAGAGGTCCAACATTCATCTGATAACACAAATATAAAATGAAAAGGGTCAGAATATCATCTTACCATTGCAAGCATATATTGTAAATTTTAGACTTCTAAATTTTTTCCATACAAAAGCTTAGAAATTCCACTATTATTACAGATAAAGGGTGCATTCAGACTACGTAACGCCGGGCGTGTATGAGAGCCGTACACGCCGGCATTACGGCAGACTGCCGAACACTTCCCATTCACTTCAATGGGAGCGCTCGTAACAGCGGCGTTTACGAGCGCTCCCATTGAAGTGAATGGGAAGTGTTCGGCAGTCTGCCGTAATGCCGGCGTGTACGGCTCTCATACACGCCCGGCGTTACGTAGTCTGAATGCACCCAAACATGTGTAGCAACGTTAACCCAAACTTCTTCAATTGGTTCAAGCGATGCAGTGTAAGATCTTATCACAGAAGACAATAAAAACCAATGAAAAGTCATTGAAAAACGTTTCATGATCAATGACTTTTCATTGGTTTGTCTTGTATTTTGTATTACCTTGCAGTTTAACCAATCGCAGAAGTTTGGATTATGAGACTTTGAGACTTCTGGCCTTTTTTCCAGTACGAACAAAACTAAGCCAACTTTTCTAAAATTAATAGATATCTACCTGCTCGGTTTCTCCTGCTTTGTAACAACTTGCCTGCAGATCAGATTGAAACGCCCCAAGTTGTCAGTTACCATTGGTCAGAGTTAAAAGGGAACCTGCCAGACTGTTTGGATGACTAAACTGTCAGCATGCCTTTATGTAGCTGGGGTTTAGGGTCCTAACCTCTGCATTATACCGATGACTGCTATTATATCCTTAGAAATCAAAGCTTGAAGATAACCCATGTTCTCTAGGGTACTCTGGCATGCATGGATATGTGCAGTGAAGCCAGGGTTAATGGACAATGGTACTCTTAGGGGATTATTTTACTATCCCCCTACAAATCAACACTACATAATTGACCTGACTTAAATTACACAACCTATTTTATGTGAAACATTAATATTGTGCATAGGTTGTTCGTGTTCCGGAATATGAATATGCTAGAACAGAACATGGAGTCTTGTGAGAGGTCCCCTCATATTTACATAAAGCAATCAAGGAGACTAAAGCTCAACTTGACATTATATTACCCTACACCATTGCCAAGGCCTTGAGATGGACCAAATGAACTTACTACTATAAGCCTTACCAACCTTTAGACAATATCAGCCCATTAATCAAGTTTTGATAATACAGACAAGACTAGGACACACTTCCTACCACCCCAATCACATCTATGATGCTTTTCTGTAGTTTTATTCTATGCTCAACTCTGATGCACAACAAGATCATTCCTAGCTTGTTACAGACTTCCTGAAATACACCCTGCTTCCTTCATCTCAGATGACTGGCACTTCATAAACAGCCCTTTAACAGCTGAAGACTACAACAATCATATGAAGCTATGGAAAGCCCCAGGCCCCTAAAACACTACAAATCGAGCAGTCTTTTCCTTCTTAGGCTCCGTTCTCACAGAGTAATGCGCTGCTCATTTAGACACGTAAACGTGTGTCAGAGCGAGGCACTTCAAAACAGATCCCATTGATTTCAATGAGTGCCGGCTTACGCGCGCTACACATTGAAATCAATGGGAGGCTTTGTAACCCATTGATTTCAATGTGTAGTACGTGTTTACGTGTCTAATGTTTAGCACGTGTTTACGCGTCTAAATGAGCAGCGCGTTACTCCGTGAGAACGGAGCTTTATAGGGTCTGACAACTCCTGGTCAAGATCTAGCAGGATCAGTCTGAAAATCTACTTCCCCCTCCCTAATTACTTTAGTAAATAAACTTGTCTTTATGTTGCAAAGGAAAAAGATAGCCACCCCCATTGGCAGACTCAGGTCAGCTTTGTGTATATATATATATATATATATATATATATATATATATATATATATATATATATATACACACACACACACACACACAATTTTATGTGTGTGTGTATGTATATATTTATATTACTTTTTAATACAATATACCCTGAATTAAATATATTACTTTTTAATACAATATACCCTGCATTTTAAAAAAAAATCACTAAAATTAAACTTTTTTGTCAGTAAATAAATATATGCTTACTTCAAGAGAGAGGCGTGAATATTACAATGCTTACACACAGCCAGACCCACAGGTTGATTTTTATTAACATTTCTACCCATAAATAATAAAGATATATTCCTTAGCTCTGACCATCCAAATGCCAATGGTATCAAGTAGTTCTTGACACTAACCACAGACTAATATATATAAAAAAGCATATGATACATGTACCTTTATTCTTCCAAGATCTGAAGTCAAATACTTTGCAATAAAGCATTAAATAAAAGCAATCCTCTCCCTGCCCTGTATGCTGATTTAATCCATTAGCTAGTGTACTGTTGACCGACATCAGTGACTTGCACTTCCCCTATGATGTCTGTCACAGCTCCAATGCCTGGGAGCGACTTGCATCATCCTACTAAATGTATTAAACATAAAATCATACCAGAAAGGTGTTTGCAACCTGCAGCTTTTCAACTATTACACGACTAAAGCTTGTACAAATTTCTGACAGCTCCTGACAGGTTGAAAATGACATCTGTAACTAAACCAGTTATATAATACTAAGGTATGTTCTAATTTTGAAGTTTTTTCACCCATTTTCTTAAAATTTTAATACTAAAAATTCTCCCTGTGCCTCACTGAATCCACAGAAATTTTACAATTTCATATGCAATGAACATATAAGAGAATGGAAGAGAATTACTTTAATCTCAGAAATAATACCACTCCTGTCTATGGCCTGTGTCTTCCACTCAAGAAGTCTATCAGCAGTGTGAAGTATATCAAACCAGTAACACAGATACGTCCGCTTAGCTGAATCTAATGCCAGACTGCTTATTTTCTTATAGTGAAATAAATTCTCTCGGCAACTGATGTATGAATGAATTTTCATGGGGAACTCGCATTACATTCAGGTAAGTCTGACCTATCTACCTGTGTGGCTGGCTTAATATGCTTCATCTTGGTGACAGACTCCCATTAGTTGCAATACCAGACACCACCAACAAACAAGAAAAGTGCAGTTTCTGGTGGTAGGTAGAAATCAGATTTCCTACGTGGGACAAACATCATTTACTGACCAGCAAGAACAAATTCAGGCAGATTGGATATTTAGTCACAGTGCTAAGATGTAGCAACCTGAAACACACAAGAAGTAGATGAGCCCTTGTTTCACCTTATATCAATGACATGTCCTATGTCATGTTTCAGTGTTATTTCATTTCATATACTGTATTATAAAAAGGGTGTCTACATCTAATCCTTTTCTTGCATGTTACGAAAAAATGTATATAAACGTGTCTAAAAGTCTACACATAAATGATCAACAGCCTGTAAGGGGAAGAGTTAGTGTGCACGTTTGATTTTTAATGTATATGCTCTAGTATAAGCCGAATTTTTCAGCACAGTTTTTGTGCTGAAAAAGCCCCCCTTGGCTTATACTCGAGTCAAGCAAAAAAAAAAAATATATATATATTTTTTTTTTTGGGGTGGGGGGAGGGGTATATGACCAGCCGCAATAGTAATATATAGAATCTCCCATAAAATAGTGTAAAAAAAAAAAAAAAAAAGCTTTAAAAATATATATATAATAAAAAATTAAGTAAATAAAAGTTATAAATGACTCTTTTCCCTAGAATACATATAAAAGTAGAAAATGACTGTGAAACACATACACATTAGGTATCCCTGTGTCTGAAAGTGCCCAGTCTACTGAATATAGGGTATCTGCAGTGCTCCTGTTCCGTCGAGAAGGGGTTAATAGGAGCACTGCAGAAACCCTATATTCAGCCAGGCTGAATTCCAAGTGGGGGAAAAAAAACTCAGTCCTCAAAGCTCAGGGAAGGGGCAGACAGACAACCAAAACACCCCCTCCCCTTCCCCAGCAACTACTGCACCCAAAAACTCCGACCATTTACCGTATTTTTCGGACTATAAGACGCACTTTTTTTCCCCAAAATTTCGGAGGAAAATGAGGGTGCGTCTTATAGTCTGAATGTGGGTTTGCAGCATGGCCGCGCTACTGCCACCGCTGGTTTTCTTCAGCGGCAGTAGCGCAGCAATCCGCAGGCCCCGGCAGCTAAGACAGTCCCCGGCATCTGCTGTAATAGACCGGCGGATGCCGGGGAGTGTCTTAGCTGCCGGGGCCTGCGGATTGCCGCGCTACTGCCACCACTGGTTTTCTTCAGCGGCAGGAGTGTGACAATACTGTCTATGGGACTTGCAATCAAATGATTGCAGGTTCAAGCCCCCTAGGCGGGGGATATTAAAATAGTAAAAAAAAAAAAACACTTAAAAAAATATAATAAAAAATAAAATAAATAAAAGTTCACCTCCTTTCCCTAGAATACATATAAAAGTATAACATTACTGTGAAACATATACATTAGGTATCCCTGTGTCTGAAAATGCCCTGTCTACACCTGGCCCCACAAAAAAACCGCCCTATACATCCCCGTACAGCTGCAGGGTCACCTGTCAATGTGGCCTTGCAGCTGTTCCAAAACTACAACTCCCATATATTAAATATTTTACCATTTTTTGCCCTTAAATTTTTTTTCCCTATTTTTCTCCTCTAAAACCTTGCGTCTTATAGTCCAGTGCGTCTTTAGTCCGAAAAATACGGTATTTTTTGAAATTTTCTCGTAGCTGCTGCATTTCCCCTCCTCGGCTTATACACGAGTTAATAAGTTTTCCCAGTTTTTTTGTGGCAAAATTAGGGGTCTCGGCTTATATTCGGGTCAGCTTATACTCGAGTATATACGGTAGGTTGTCCAGCTTAAATGTTTTATTTTTTTTTAAATTAGACCAGGGGAGGGGATGCCTGTCGCCAATGCTCCAGTGCCCTCCCTGCACAGTCCCGTGGTGCTGCTCTGCTGTCTTCTTTTGCCAGAAGTACTCACCGGTTGTGACTGTCCTTTGCTGATTGGCCTCAGCAGTCACATGCGGCTGAGACTTCCATCAAATGAAAACAACAGAGATGCAGGACTGGACAATACTGGGACACACTGGAACACCGGGGACAGGCATGAAAAAAATGAATAAAATAAAAATGTATGCTGGACAACCCCTTTGACATAAACTGTTCCATTGCTGTCACATGTGTTACTCTTCTCTCACTATTGAAATACGAGCTTGACTTGATAGTCATCTGGTATCTGGTGCATGGCTTATAACTTCACAAAATTTACTTTATCTTTTGTATTTTAAGTTTAGTGTCAAGCATGGATGTCAAGGTTCTATTTTCCTCTGTAACTTCATGAAATTGTATGAACTCCATATTTATTATGGTTCATGTTGGAAGTTTAATGACTTAAAAAACGAATACACACTTATAGGCGATTCCAGGATTACTAAAACATGGCTGCCTTCTTTCAAAAACAGCATCGTATCTATCCACAGGTTTTGTGTCTGGTATTACAGCTCAGCTTTATTTCCTTCAACGTAGCTGAGCAGCAATACAAAAGACAATCTGTGGACAACGTGGGGTACACAGCAGATTTGTTTTTCTTATCCCGGACTACCCAATTAGTAACAGTTTTCACTTGAAATGCAATAACTGAAAGGATGGTCTCGGACACGGTGCTGTGTACATGATTATATTCAGGCCCGTATACGGTATTTATCTTTGTGCCTTGACCTCCTCTGCTCTGGCTGTAGCTCTGAATATGTTCACACTTTGTAAATAGATAGCAGTCAGCCTACTTTCTTCAATGTAGATTGAGTGGCATTCCTTTTAACACTCCAGGGTTTCTCATGAACGTTGATGTGTATTTTAGTCAGAAAACATTTTTTTCCCAGCTGAACTTATGGAGCTAGAAACGTATAATGGTTCCTACTAGTTCTGTCTTAATGTAACATCACTTCAGTAAACGCCTTGACCTTTTCACAAGCTATCCAATGCCTTTTGAGATGCTTGTATCATAACAAGTATACAGACCTGGCCAGGGTCATTATACCAGAGTTCTTCATGAAGACGGTCAGGGTGAGCTTTCTTTCTCTTTATTTCTGCAATCACATCAAAGACCTCAGAATCGGAGCTGCTAGAGCAGCTATCATCCTCTGTGTCGCAGTCAGAGTCACTGGAGCTCTCTGTCAACAAGATGGAAGAAGTGAATGAGATCTAGAGTAAAACATCGACTTTACTACATCCTCACAAAAACAGGCAGAGCAAATATAAATTTCAATGAAATAACCACGACATTCATACAGCATCTCATGACAGATCATATACTTTCTATTTCCTCTGTATTTAGGCATCGTTGTCAGAGAGTATAACAAAAAGAGATATTTTCTGCTTTCTCTTATATTCCTACAGCAATTGTCTTGCCATGCTTTATTGAATTTACAAAAGAACTTTATGTGGCTGAAATCTGAGTGATAGTTTATCCAGGGAACTACTGAGCCATATTAGGGGCATGCCAGGTGTTCCAGCTAAAATGTTGTATGATTTGTGAGTGACTAAAATGTCACTCACTTGTTCTTAATTTAATAGAAAATAATGACTATTTATAAATAAATGTACTTTTACTAGACATTACTGCTTTATTATCTTCCCAAACCACATAGATTACCTACATAACTTTACAAATATAATATATATATATATATATATATATATATATATATATATATATATATATAGACGAAGAGTGGAGACACTAGTAGAACCAGCGCATTACCAGGAACCTGACTGCCCACTTTTGTTGTATTGATTGGGAGCAGACAGCACACTTTCTCCTAGTGATGCTATCACTTATTATCTTGCAGCTCTGCCCTCATTTTTGTCTTCTTTCTACCCAAAGGCAATCCAGGTATGACGAAAGCTCCACAGTAAGCCAAAAAACGTTTCACACTGTATGTGGATTACTTATTTCATAATATCACCTTTAATAAATAACGAATTTCACAAGAATACTTACCGTAGTTCTAATTCTATTCTAATCTAGCAACTACTGCATATTACTCTATCCTCACTCATTCTACTCTGCCTCAATAGCAAACAACTCACCCAATTTCTAGGTCTGGACAATGCTATGGTCACTTCCTAAGAAAAAAATCAGCAATGTTTTCTAATTCTGCACACCTTTAAAACGGTAGCATGCCGGCAAGAAAATAGTTAAAAACAGTATTTTGTAGAGGGGATTCTAGGGTTTCCAAATATGTCTCTGTTATTTAGCTTTGGAACCCCTTTTTTATGTAAAGCTATTTTATTCATATGCAAACGAGGGGAAAAGGGCTTTACCCAGGAATCTTGATCCGAAACTAAAGCTAAGACATGACCCCAAATGTTTCACTCATTTGCATATCAAAAACAGCGGTTTACATAAAAATTAGGCTCCAAAGTTGAATAAAAAGGTATATTTGAAAACTGTAGTATCACCTCTAAAAGGTACTGCGATTAGTTTTACAATTCATTTTCTGATGACAGACCCCTTTTGGCTTCTATAAAAAACAAAAAGCAATCCAAAACAGTTCTATTAACCCCCCCCCCCTCCCCCCTGACAGTTTTGAATGCGTCCTGCTCAGGGTTTTAGCAAAGTACATTATAGTTTACCCCAAGCAGGAGACGTTCAGTGAAGCTGCAAAAGCAGACACCAATCAAACGGCTGTGGTGGCTAAAGTCGTGATCATGGACTTATTTAAATGCCACAAATCTTGGCTTTAAGACAAGGCCATGAGTGTACCCCCAGAAGTACCCTATATATCACTGGCTGCCATGGAGCTGCATATTCTGGCAGCTTTCACTGCAACCAGTGTGTAGGGGAACACATGCAGCTGCAGGGAGAGGAGATTCACTTATTCTTCTCCTGTCCCTGTGACTTCAGAAAGCCCCAGTGAAGGGAAATGTGTGTGTGTGTGTGTGTGTGTGTGTGGGGGGGGGGGGGGGGGGGGTTTACCATGGACTTTTATTCATAATATCAATCCCCATCACCAATTTAAGAGCATACCTACCATTAAACCCCTTAGATGCTGAAGTCAATGCAAACTGCAGCATCCAAGTGGTTTAACAGAAAAAAAATTTAATTTAGACATCTTTTTCACTCAGGGCCTTAGAACTGAATGACTCTTAGCTTTTTATATATTGTAAAACTATATTTTGAGGTGTGGAAAGCAACAAATGAACTCAGGCAAAACCCACTTCCATATAGAAGGAGAACGCACCCTTTGTGGCTGCTGACCCTAGTCGGATACCCCCTGATCCCAGTGATAAAAATGGTCACTAAACAATGGTTATTCTTATATGTAACAATATAAAAGATATAAAAGAACTTTGCTGTGGTAGTTTATTTCCCCTAAAAGAGGTCAAAACGGTTAACAGGTATAAACTACCAGCACGAAAAGCAACATAACAGTAACACTATGATAATATTTTTCATTATGTAAGAACATTGGCATTTATTTGTGCACGATGCTAGAAGACAACTTGACCTTTAGGAATAATGGCTTTTTAAGAAGGTGTCAAACCAAGCACATGATTAACCATTCACACATCTGTCAAAGTCTAAAGCAAGAGTCTAAACGTATAAATGTGTAACTAAATCACTATGGACAGGGATTTATGCTAATTACCAAATGACACAAAATGCCATGATTATTCCAGCATAATGTGCACTATAGCATGAAATGTGTTACCATCCAGAGAGAGTAGTGGAGAATATATGTGTCTACAAAAATAACCCCCTATACATATATGCTGCCAAGTGTATACCATGCAGAATAGCAATGTTCCTGCCAAGAATATTTACACTTTCTCAAAATCCACATCTCTACGGTGCCAGGCTTCAGGAAAAAAAAATATCACAACAAACATTTCCAGGCAGGGACAGAAACACCTCCACAGATGGTGGTAACACAGCTTTAATAAAAATAGTAAGACGAAGATAACAAGCACACAGAACAAGAACATAGTCTTCTTACCTAAATCCTCGTCTAATTTGGTCTTTGGTGGCTCCCACGCTGGCCTAGCAGCTCTAGCTTTTGATTGACGCTTGCCAAGTTCTTCTTCAAACTTGTCATACAAATCCCGTAACCTGCTTGTGCCGACTACTGTGGAATCGCCCTTTGAAAAGAATACAGCAGAATGACAACTGAGTATATTATTCATTTAGATGTAGCCATCTTCAAAAAGGGCTCACTTGCAAATCAGTACACATTAATAATAGGAGGAAGAAAACCGTGTGCAAGGGATGAAGCTGTTCTTCTGTGTCTTCAAGTGAAGCTTCTAACTGCGCCTCTGGCAGGATACACATAGTCAAACAGAGCAGTGCTCACGGTCCTCAAGAATTATTCAAGACAAAAGATTGTTCTTTTCATTTTAACAGGCTCAGCAAGACAGCAAAGTCAAAAAAAATAAACATTTTGTAAAATACTCTAATGTAATAATACAGACAGATACTAACCAAAAAGAAATAGGAAAGAGGGAGAGGAGGATGACACGCAGAACAGGATAGAGATCAGCAGGCTACCAGGGCCAAAGCAGTTTCTAAATTTACATTCACAGCACCAAAGTAGATTTAGATCACTATCACAGCTAGCTGGCGCATCTCAGAATAATGTCACATAGTGGATTTGCTATGGTGTTTGGCAATTAAACAGAAAGGATGACGAATTAATTTACATATTAAAAAGGGTTTTCCAGGTTTTTAAAGCCAATGTCTTATTCTCAAGACATCATCAGATTTAGATCGGTGTGGGGTCTTCTATTGGGACCCAAGTCAATCAGCCCCTTTCATTCCAAAACGGATATCATATATCATAAGGAATGTGTGACCAGTTTTATTTATTAAACCAGATCATGAAATATTTTACTTTTCTAATCTGTTTTTATTTTCTAAAAAAAAATTTTCTTCCAATTTTAGTGCATGATTATGGAGGCTGCCATCTTGCCTGAGCTTCTCATCCGCTCTAGTAACAACATTAACAACAGCATTAACTATAGCTATAGGCAGCAACAGACTGGAGCAGGCTCACTGAGGTCTATGAGAGAGTTTTCTAGACATTCTCTGTGCAGGAAGCGGCGTATACAAGCTGTGAAATTTTCTATTGACAGTACTGGATGCAATGACGGGGGGGGGATCTGTTTCCAGCAGGAACCAGCTGTCTATGTCAGCCAGGCACCTGCCAGCGATCGCATGGGTACACTGGGACAAATATATTCATCATGGAGAATCAACTGCCTCCTGCTGGCATCTATAACAAATTTGGTATGGTCACCATGCCCTGCCCATTTAGGAAAGTGGAATATTTCATGTCTTGTAGACCACTTTTCTAGTCTACAAAGCATAATATATCTGCCCCACAGAAGTTTCAATGTTAGTCTTTAAGAGGACCTTGGGATCCTGTAGGTAGTGGTGGTCTGACCATCTTCAGCTGACGTCATATGCACAGCTCCACTTTGCTCATACATAAACCCATTCTTGTTCTTTCCTCCTGAACATTCCCACACTGCTCTCAAATCAGGTTTTTGAATCTGGTGTGGTCATTATCCTATTAATATTATAAATGTGAAAGTTTGTGAGTTTGTGGGTTTGTGTGTTTGGATGTTTGCATGTTCGGATGTTTGTTTCTCAATCACGGAAAAACCGCTCCACCGATTTGGCTGAAATTTTCCACAAACATAGTTAATACACCCGATTAAACAATAGGCTACTTTTCGTCACAATAGCGCACATACGTTTGTGCCAGGACCCCCACAAAACCCAAACTCACACCACCATCTCTGCAATCTCACACACTTTGGACCATAGCAAGCCACAAAATTCATATTGCCCTCTGCAGCCTAGCCCCTAACCCCACACAATCACATATACATATACTTTACCACTTTGCCCCTCACCTTAACGATACTCCAGGAGGTTCTCTTTAACGCTCCGGAGCAGCCATGTTTGCCGACCCCCACCACTATGACAATCCGCGACACCGCCCACCCATGTCAATACCCCTAGGCGGTCTAATAAATGCAAAAAAAAAGTTTAAAAAAAGTAAAAAAAAATATATAAAAAAAATAAGGATTAAAAATTCAAATCACCCCTTTTCCCTAGAACACATATAAAAGTAGTTAAAAACTGTGAAACACATACATGTTAGGTATCCCCACGTCCGAAATCGCCCGCTCTACAAAGCTATACAGATATTTTTCCTGTTCGGTAAACGCCGTAGCGGGAAAAATGGTCAAAAGTGCCAAACCGCCATTTTTTCACTGTTTTGATTCTGATAAAAATTTGAATAAAAAGTGATCAATGCAATAACATTTCCCGAAAATAGTAGAACTACAAAGTACACCCGATCCCGCAAAAAAATACGCCCTATACATCCCCATACACGCACGTATAAAAAAGTTACGGTTGTCGGAATATGGCGACTTTTGAAAAAATAATTTTTTAACACAGTTTTGGATTTTTTTAAGGGGTCAAAATGTAAATAAAACCATATAAATTTGGTATCCCCGGAATCGTAACGAAACACAGAATACAGGGGACATGTCATTTTGGTTGCACAGTGAACGCCGTAAAACCAAAGCCTGTAAGAAAGTCGCAGAAATGTATTTTTTCTTCAAATCCACCCCATTCTGAATTTTTTCCCTGCTTCCCAGTACATTATATAGAATAAATAATGGTGGCATCATGAAGAAAAATTTGTCCCAGGAAAAATTAAGACCTCATATGGCTCTTGGAGCGGAGAAATAAAAAAGTTATGGGGTTTAGAAGGAGGGGAGCCAAAAACTAAAATAAAAAAATGCCATCGGTGGGAAAGGGTTAACTTCAAATACTTCTGTCCCAAAGTCACTATGTAAAGTTTCTCACAACACCGTATATATAGCAGCTCAAATACAAATTACATCCAACACAAAAGTCTCACGTATTCTCTGAAATACAGTAAAAACAAGATACAAAGTTACATTTCATATCCCATACCTTATACACAGTACGAAAACCTTACCCACGCCTGTATATACCCACTTCTACAATCACCGCAGACGAAGTCGCGGGTACCAGCTAGTTTGTAATAACTAAAGGGGGGGGGGGCACAGGATATAGCACAGAAGAAGCTGATCGACACAATTACCACTTATAATAGCCTTTCAAGTAGTAGCATAATGGGAATACCAATCCTGTATGTTATCCAAAGGGAAAGTAAAGCTCAAGATCTTTTTTTTTATTCCTTTAAAAAAAAAAAAAGGCTAGGGTAGCGCATACATATTTTGCCGCTTTTACGAATGGATGATCATGAATGCTCTTTGTGGCAAAACTCAACTCAGGCTAAAA
Organism: Leptodactylus fuscus; assembly: GCF_031893055.1. Classification (NCBI taxonomy): domain Eukaryota; kingdom Metazoa; phylum Chordata; class Amphibia; order Anura; family Leptodactylidae; genus Leptodactylus; species Leptodactylus fuscus. Next base: position 107,637,547 of record NC_134268.1, on the reverse strand, counting down.
TAGGATCATGCTGAGTGTCCATATGCCTCTAATAGTTCATATTGACAGGAGTTATCCAGTTGGAACAACTCTTGAAATATAAACATGCTTACTTTTAGATATCAAATTACTTTCACAATACTTTCTTTTCAAGTACTAACCCCTTCTTGTTTTTAACCCCGTCCTGCTGGAGGACTTTTTCAATTTTCGTTTTTGACTCCCCCTCCCCACTCCTCCTTCCAAACCCCATAACTTTTATTTTTCCGCTCTCAGAGCTATATGAGGTCTTAATGTTTGCAGGACAAATTTTTCTTCATGACGCTACCATTGGGAAGCTAGAAAAAAATTACAAATGGGGTGGATTTGAAGAGAGAGTGCATTTCTGTGATTCTCTTATGGGCTTCATTTCTATGGTATACACTGTGCAGCCAAAATGATATATCTCCTGCTTTCTATGTGTTGGTACGATTTCAGGGATACCAAATTTGTATGGTTTTATTTACACTCTAAGCCCTTAACAAAAAATCCAAAACTATTCAAAATTATTTATTTATTTTTAGAAAAGTCACCATATTCTGACACTTATAAATTTTTTATTCTTCCATGTACGGGGATGCATAGGGCATCTTTTTGCAGTGTCAGGTGTACTTTTTAGTTAAACCATTTTGGGGAATTGCTATTGATTTCATCACTTTTTATTTAAATTTTTATCAGAGGCAAAACTGTGAAAAAAGTTTTTTCCCCCCACTATGGCATTAACCATACAGGAAAAAAAAATGTATATAATTTTTTTTACTTTAATTTTTTATTTTTTTTTGCATTTATTAGACCCCCCTAGGGGTCTTTAACCCCATGGGATCTGATCACTAATGCAATGCATTACAATGTTAATGCATTGCAATAAAAAGAATGTATATTGCAAGCTGCAAAGAGCAGCTTGCAATAGAAAGATATTGAAGACAAGCCTGTCATAGTGACGAGACGCCGGCTCCAGAACTTGCTCCAGTTGCCAGCGATCCCCGGCAAAATGTGGGCGCCTGCGTGCGGCCAGTAAAATGGCGCCTTGGTCAGCTTTGATCAAGGCACCAGAGGGTTTAATGTCCACGATCAATGCAGGCCCAAATCACGGATTAACGCCAGGTCTCTGTTGTATAAAACAACAGAGACTCGGTGGCTATGGGGACTTCTCGACTACCGGTTAAAAGCAGAGCAATGGTGTAAGAAAAAGACCGCGTGGTTCATCTAGCCAAAGATTCTTTATATTATTTATTGTGCAGGGTGGTTAAAGAATCTTTAGCCTTTAACGCATAACTAAACTTTCGGACAACTTTTGACTTTCAGGCAGGATTTGTGTTATTAATAAATTTTGTAATATGCAGCCAAAAACATTGCAATAAAGACCACTGTGGAAACTCATTTTGGTTTCTTCCGCAGTATTTTTCACAGAAAGTACGGTCCCTAATTTCTGTCCCTATTATACCTACAACATTTTTGAAGTTGGAGGTTTTCCGCTGCAGATTTGTTTCCTGCAATGTGTTGATGGGATTAGACAAAAGCCCATCCACTTTGCAGGTACTGCAAAACGCAACGTGGGGCCCTGCTGCCCCATGAAAAAGGCTCTTGGAGGCTACTTTTAGGTTGTGTACCTTTTGATAAATGAACTTTGACTGTCAGACATATCTCTATGATGCACTAGAACACATTTGCATCACAGGTCAGAGAATCAGGAGGAGCTAACTGTCATCTAGGTTGTTTTGGTATAGCTGTTAGGTGCTGAAAGCATGCACACATGATGAAAAGGCTCTGGAAGATCTAGGCAGATGACCAGTACAGACACAGTTGTACCCCTTTGCTCAGACCATTTCCAGAAGCGTAGCAGAAGGAAGTTTGGAGCATTGACACCCATAAAGTGTCCTGCCACAGTCATTCAGCCATTACCTTTTTTTTTTTTTTTTTTTTTTGTAGTGCTGTCTTAAATGAGAAACCTGGACTGTAATAAACACCTAATTCTACAGCTATTGATTAATTAGAGGAGTATATTAGGACTGTTTTTCTGTTACTACTGACAAAGCTGCCACTAGGGGCAGCGATTCATATGGTGATTCTATTTCCCATGTAGCCCTTGGGGTGGCACCTTTTTTCAATTGATTATGTAAGTAACTAGCAGGAGGACCCGGCTTCGCACGGGTATATTACATGTTATGTTTGTGTAGTGGCCCCATAAGATTTGTCCAATTTTGCACTGGTTTATTTTGTATGTTGTTTGTGTATATGTCCATAAGCGTCATGTGATTATGTGTGTCTCATTTTGGTTATCAGTGGAAAAACCTGTGATCAGATGTTATGGATACCTGGAGTAAATCTGTATCTAATCCTTCCTACCATTCTACCATTAAACTACCTTTTTTTTCTAATGAACACGTCGGAATAGCCTTAAGAAAGGCTATTCGTCTCCTACATTTAGACGTGGTCTCCGCCACGCCGTTCCGTAGAAATACCGGTTTTAACCGGTATGCAAATGAGCTCTCCGCAGCAATGAGGGCGGGCTGCCCAGAGCTCTTTCCTGCGCCGCCTCCTTCTTCTGTAGCAACTCCGCCTCTTCTGGCTTCTCTTGCTCTTGTAGTTCTATACAGGAGCATAAAGAGGCCACCCCAAAATGGCCGCCGGCCAGCTCCTGTATTGAACTGCAAGAGCGGCTACCCAAAAATGGCCGCAGGAAAGAGCTCTCGGGCAGCAATGGGGATGCGCTCATCGGCCTTTCAGCGCTGGGGCCCGCCCGCATTGCTGCGGAGAGCTCATTTGCACACCTGTTAAAACTGGTATTTCTACGGAACGGCGCGGTGGAGACCACGTCTAAAGGTAGGAGACGAATAGCCTTTCTTAAGGCTATTCCGACATGGTAATTAGAAAAAAAAGTAATAGTTTAATGGTAGAATCCCTTTAAATGCAAGGATCTAAACCCTGTTGGTGTGGTACTGTGTGCAGATGCACTTATCTAATCCTCCCCGTGTGGTATTGTGTGAAGAGGCGCGTATCTAATCCTCCGGCAAGTGAAACTGTGTGCAGACGTGCGTATCTAATCCTACGGTATGTGGAACTGTGTGTAGACGCGTGTATCTAATCCTACGGCATATGGTACTGTGTGCAGACGTGTGTATCTAATCCTATGGAGTGTACAACTGTGTGCAAATGCGCATATCTAATCCTCTGGCGTGTGGAACTGTAAGCAGACGCACGTATCTAATTCTACGGCACGTGGTACTGTGTGCAGACGTGCTTATCTAATCCTCTGGTGTGTGGAACTGTGTGCAGATGCACGTATCTAATACTACGGCATGTGGTACTGTGTGCAGACGTGAGTTTCTAATCCTCTGGCGTGTGGAACTGTGTGCAGATGTGCATATCCAATCCTCTGGCGTGTGGTACTTTGTGCAGATGTGCGTATCCAATCCTCTGGTGGTGGTACTATGTGAAGACATGCGTATCTAATCCTCTGGCATGTTGAACTGTGTGCAGATGTGCGTATCTAATCCTCCCGTGTGGTATTGTGCGAAGAAGTGTGTATCTAATCCTCCCTCGTGTGGTACTTTGTGCAGACACACCTATCTAATCCTTCAGGAAACCTGTGGAACTGTGCAGACGCGCATATCTAACCCTCAGTAATGTGATACTGTGTGCAGACGCACGTATCTAATCTTCCCCTGTGTGGTATTGTGTGAAGAGGCGCGTATCTAATCCTACGGCATGTGGAACTGTGTGTAGACGCACATATCTAATCCTACGACATGTAGTACTGTGTGCAGACGCACAGCATGTCAATTATATCTACGGAAACGCCGGCGGCTTTCCAATAGATATAATTGTAACAGAAAGTCCGCGGAGGAAAACTCTGCGAACTTTCTGTTGAAAGTGCTGAGGAAAGAACCGCAGTGCATTCACACTGCGGTTCTTTAGGCCTTAGTTTAAAGGGGCTCTATCATTGGGAAAAGTCATTTTTAACTAATCACATCCTTGCATAGGCTTTAGAATGGCTATACCACACCTACCTTTAGTATGTAGATTGCCTCAGTGGTTTCTGAATAAGTCCGTTTTTATTCATATGCTAATTAGACTGGTGCACGATGCATTGTACACCCACTTTGCTATCGTTTCCTATGGCACAGGCTGCTGCTGATGACTCAGCTTCCGGTTTGCACACACATACATACACTCACCGGCCACTTTATTAGGTACACCATGCTAGTAATGGGTTGGACCCCCTTTTGCCTTCAGAACTGCCTCAATTCTTCGTGGCATAGATTCAACAAGGTGCTGGAAGCATTCCTCAGAGATTTTGGTCCATATTGACATGATGGCATCACACAGTTGCCGCAGATTTGTCGGCTGCACATCCATGATGCGAATCTCCCGTTCCACCATATCCCAAAGATGCTCTATTGGATTGAGATCTGGTGACTGTGGAGGCCATTGGAGTACAGTGAACTCATTGTCATGTTCAAGAAACCAGTCTGAGATGATTCCAGCTTTATGACATGGCACATTATCCTGCTGAAAGTAGCCATCAGATGTTGGGTACATTGTGGTCATAAAGGGATGGACATGGTCAGCAACAATACTCAGGTAGGCTTTGGCGTTGCAACGATGCTCAATTGGTACCAAGGGGCCCAAAGAGTGCCAAGAAAATATTCCCCACACCATGACACCACCACCACCAGCCTGAACCGTTGATACAAGGCAGGATGGATCCATGCTTTCATGTTGTTGATGCCAAATTCTGACCCTACCATCCGAATGTCGCAGCAGAAATCGAGACTCATCAGACCAAGCAACATTTTTCCAATCTTCAATTGTCCAATTTCGATGAGCTTGTGCAAATTGTAGCCTCAGTTTCCTGTTCTTAGCTGAAATTTCCCCAAGGTGGGACTATTAAAGGATTATCTTATCTTAAAGGAGTGGCACCCGGTGTGGTCTTCTGCTGCTGTAGCCCATCTGCCTCAAAGTTCGACGTACTGTGCGTTCAGAGATGCTCTTCTGGCTACCTCGGTTGTAACGGGTGGCTATTTGAGTCACTGTTGCCTTTCTATCAGCTCGAACCAGTCTGGCCATTCTCCTCTGACCTCTGGCATCAACAACGCATTTCCGCCCACAGAACTGCCGCTCACTGGATGTTTTTTTCTTTTTCGGACCATTCTCTGTAAACCCTAGAGATGGTTGTGCGTGAAAATCCCAGTAGATCAGCAGTTTCTGAAATACTCAGACCAGCCCTTCTGGCACCAACAACCATGCCACGTTCAAAGGCACTCAAATCACCTTTCTTCCCCATACTGATGCTCGGTTGGAACTGCAGGAGATTGTCTTGACCATGTCTACATGCCTAAATGCACTGAGTTGCCGCCATGTGATTGGCTGATTAGAAATTAAGTGTTAACGAGCAGTTGGACAGGTGTACCTAATAAAGTGGCCGGTGAGTGTAGGAGATAATAGCCGGGACGAGTGCTGCTGGGAACTTCCTGTGCTGGCTGGAAGCTCATTAGCATATGAATAAAAACTGACTTATTCAAAAACCACTGAGGCAATTTACATACTAAAGGTAAGTGTGGAATAGCCTTTCTAAAACCTATGCAAGGATGTGATTAGTTCAAAATGGCTTATCCCAGTGATAGAGCCCCTTTAATTCTGGTTATGCGTTACAAGGGGATCCAAACATCGTCAGTCCAATGGTCCCACACCAGCCTTTGTTTATATCAGCAATGAAGTATCCTAATAAAACTGATGTGAATATAATTTGTTTTCACAAAGGAATGCAAAAACCACATTATGCGCTGTTTTGTCTCTTAGACACACATTTGTTCCACAGTTCCGATTCCCTGTATTTTCCACCTGTTTATACATGTGCACAACGTGCTTTCACAACATCATTGGGAGCAATTTATCTGTCCACTCCTAATATAATGAGGTCTCGGATTAGCTGCCTGCTGCTCCTGCTGGGGTGTTACACTACGGTCCACTGATTTCTCTATGAACTGTTCTTTGCTGTGTGTTGATATGCTGTTTCACTTGCTTAGATAACACTTCACACAAAGGTTTGGGATTAGACAGGTAACTGTATTCCTGGGAATAGGTTTCCTACAGAAATTCATTAGAAACCTTAGTGTAAGCTTGCTCTGACAGCACTGCCACTAATGCTCTGCAAGAGGAATACTCAAACAAAGCACAAAGAGCACAAAGAACAGAAACACCAGATTTACAAAGTGTTTCATTAAATGGATGCATAATCTAACAATAAAGCTGGCAGTACACTTCATAGCCGAAGACGGACAGTTTTTTTTGCCTGACTCCTCTCTCTAATATATATATATATATATATATATATATATATATATATATATACATATATATATATATACACATATACATACATATATACACATATACATACATATATACACATATACATACATATATATATATATATATATATATATATATATATATATATATACACATATATATACACATATATATATATATATATATATACACAGTCCTATGAAAAAGTTTGGGCACCCCTATTAATCTTAATCATTTTTTGTTCTAAATATTTTGGTGTTTGCAACAGCCATTTCAGTTTGATATATCTAATAACTGATGGACACAGTAATATTTCAGGATTGAAATGAGGTTTATTGTACTAACAGAAAATGTGCAATATGCATTAAACCAAAATTTGACCGGTGCAAAAGTATGGGCACCCTTATCATTTTATTGGAAATATACAAAAAGAGAAAAACATGGCCCGCACATCCCAATCTTATACATTGATCTAGTAGTGCTTCTCAGCAAATTCTACAATACTGAACATGAGGTTCTTAGTATACATATTGATCAAGGTGTATAAGCCCACTAGCCACTTCACGGCGACCTCTTTATAGTGGGTCCCTACTCTACTGGGTGTGGTGCCCCACAGCGACCGCCACAACCGCAACACGGCGCCCACAGGGCGAGCGACCCAGCGGTCCGGCAACACCCCTGCCACCAGACCAAGCCCCCAGGGCTCCGGGCCGCGCCGCCACATGGGCACCGCACCACAGAAGCAGCAGACACCACGCAACACCACACCGTGTGAACAGATCTCAAAAATTCTGCTGCTTCTGTGGTGCGGTGCCCATGGGGCGGCGCGGCCCGGAGCCCTGGGGGCTTGGTCTGGTGGCAGGGGTGTTGCCGGACCGCTGGGTCGCTCGCCCTGTGGGCGCCGTGTTGCGGTTGTGGCGGTCGCTGTGCGGCACCACACCCAGTAGAGTAGGGACCCATTATAAAGAGGTCGCCGTGAAGTGGCTAGTGGGCTTATACACCTTGATCAATATGTATACTAAGAACCTCATGTTCAGTATTGTAGAATTTGCTGAGAAGCACTACTAGATCAATGTATAAGATTGGGATGTGCGGGCCATGTTTTTCTCTTTTTGTATATTTCCGGTAAGTTTCTTCCTTCACCATTTTTTTTTTGTTTTGCCTTGGTACCAGCACTCCCCCCATTTTGCCCAGGTGTTTTTAATTAGCAGAAGATTGCAAAAAGGGACCCACCTACTAGCTCTCAGTCCTCTGACTGGGGCAATATGGTAAGGTGAATTTTTGAGATCTGTTCACATGGTGTGGTGTTGCGTGGTGTCTGCTGCTTCTGCGGTGCGGTGCCCATGGGGCGGCGCGGCCCGGAGCCCTGGGGGCTTGGTCTGGTGGCAGGGGTGTTGCCGGACCGCTGGGTCGCTCGCCCTGTGGGCGCCGTGTTACGGTTGTGGCGGTCGCTGTGGGGCACCACACCCAGTAGAGTAGGGACCCACTATAAAGAGGTCGCCGTGAAGTGGCTAGTGGGCTTATACACCTTGATCAATATGTATACTAAGAACCTCATGTTCAGTATTGTAGAATTTGCTGAGAAGCACTACTAGATCAATGTATAAGATTGGGATGTGCGGGCCATGTTTTTCTCTTTTTGTATCTTATCATTTTATTGATTTGAATTCCCCTAACTACTTTTTACTGACTTACTGAAGCACAAAATTGGTTTTGTAACCTCAGTGAGCTTTGAACTTCATAGCCAGATGTATCCAATCATAAGAAAAGGTATTTAAGGTGGCCAATTGCAAGTTAATCTCCTATTTGAATCTCCTCTGAAGAGTGGCATCATGGGCTACTCAAAACAACTCTCAAATGATCTGAAAACAAAGATTGTTCAACATAGTTGTTCAGGGGAAGGATACAAAAAGTTGTCTCAGAGATTTAACCTGTCAGTTTCCACTGTGAGGAACATAGTAAGGAAATGGAAGACCATAGGGACAGTTCTTGTTAAGCCCAGAAGTGGCAGGCCAAGAAAAATATCAGAAAGGCAGAGAAGAAGAATGGTGAGAACAGTCAAGGACAATCCACAGACCACCTCCAAAGAGCTGCAGCATCATCTTGCTGCAGATGGTGTCACTGTGCATCGGTCAACTATACAGCGCACTTTGCACAAATAGAAGCTGTATGGGAGAGTGATGAGAAAGAAGCCGTTTCTGCACGTACGCCACAAATAGAGTTGCCTGAGGTATGAAAAAGCACATTTGGACAAGGCAGCTTCATTTTGGAAACAAAAATTGAGTTGTTTGGTTATAAAAAAAAAGGCGTTATGCATGGCGTCCAAAAAGAAACAGCATTCCAAGAAAAACACATGCTACCCACTGTAAAATTTGGTGGAGGTTCCATCATGCTTTGGGGCTGTGTGGCCAATGCCGGCATCGGGAATCTTGTTAAAGTTGAGGGTCGCATGGATTCCACTCAGTATCAGCAGATTCTTGAGAATAATGTTCAAGAATCAGTGACGAAGTTGAAGTTACGCCGGGGATGGATATTTCAGCAAGACAATGATCCAAAACACCGCTCCAAATCCTCAGGCATTCATGCAGAGGAACAATTACAATGTTCTGGAATGGCCATCCCAGTCCCCAGACCTGAATATCATTGAACATCTGTGGGATGATTTGAAGCGGGCTGTCCATGCTCGGCGACCATCTAACTTAACTGAACTTGAATTGTTTGTCCAAAATACCTTTATCCAGGATCCAGGAACTGATTAAAAGCTACAGGAAGCAACTAGAGGCTGTTATCTTTGCAAAAGGAGGATGTACTAAATATTAATGTCACTTTTCTGTTGAGGTGCCCATACTTTTGCACCGGTCAAATTTTGGTTTAATGCATATTGCGCATTTTGTTAGTACAATAAACCTCATTTCAATCCTGAAATATTACTGTGTCCATCAGTTATTAGATATATCAAACTGAAATGGCTGTTGCAAATACCAAAATATTTAGAACTAAAAATGATTAAGATTAATAGGGGTGCCCAAACTTTTTCATAGGACTATATATATATATATATATATATATATATATATATATATATATATATACACACATACATACGTGGTGCATGTACAATATACAGTACTGAGAGGAGAATAAGCTTCCTGGCAGCGGCTTATCCACCCAAGGAATAAGGCCTAACCTCCCCCTGACTCCTGCTGTTGGGGGAAAAGTTGGGAGGCCACCATATACAAAAGTTAGCCAAATCATCTGAAATTCCTCTCCATATTCCCTTGTGTGAACATGCCCCACCCAATACATAGGAAAGAGCTGCAGTACCCACTATATAGATGACTTCTGAGCCCATGCAAGGAAACATGATATCAATTTAAGTCAAGGTACTCAGACTTCTATGGCACCTTCACGGAAACATAATAAACCATAAAATGTAACTTTTAATATAAAACAAGAAAATAAAAAGCCCAAAACTACAAATATCATTATATACTGGGTTATAGTGCAACATTAGAGTGGGGCAAAGTAGGGTTTAATATTTCCGAAAGATAAATTTCTTGTTTTCCCAAAAAACACCCTCTCCAACAAACAACACTGTCTGGACACTATAATTGCTTCGTAGATACAGACTAATGCACATCAGGAGACAAGTACAATACCTTGTTGGTACAGAAAGATTATTGCAGTTAAAATGCATTTCCCAGTGCCCTGATGGTGGGCGCTGGTACTCAGGAGTAAGTCACAAGTTGCGGCTTGCAGCCCAGTATATAAAAAGTAGAAGTTACGTCCCTGACCCACCCCTCCCAATGATGTGTCGCAATTTCATTGGTCGCCCCTATTTTCATCATCAGAGAGGCCAGGCGGTTTGCTATAGTTATTCAAATCACTGGACTCAGGACATCCAGGCTAATGAAGAGCACTTATAGAAATTACACAATGAAAGCATAACCATAAATAATGGATCATGCAGAGGCTCTTTATAGTACAGAAGGAGTCCCATTTTCACCCTAAAGAGCCCCTATTGTAGGATAACGATGAATATGAAAATTTTTTATTGGGGGCCATACTGCATATCTGCTGCATAACTAGCAGAGATTGCGCCCCGCAACCTGTATAAATATACAAATGGCCCATACAGGACATGGGGAAAAGCTGTTCCATGTAAAATTTCCTCAAAGGACAAGGGTGCACTCTCTGTTTGGAGAAAGAAAAGGTTTAATCTCAAGAGATTACAAGGCTTCTTCACTGTAAAGACTATGAATCTGTGGAATAGTCTACCCTAGGAACTGCAGCAACAGTCGACAGATTCAAAAAAGTATTGGATGCCTTTTTAGAACAATTCAGCATTAATGATTATGGAAATGTATAGAACGTCATGACATTTCCCATTCCCTGATTGAATTTGAAGGACATACCGTATTTTTCGGACTATAAGACGCACCTAGGTTTTAGAGGAGGAAAATGGTAAAAATATTTAATATATGGGAGTTGTAGTTTTGCAACAGCTGCAAGGCCACATTGACAGGTGACCCTGCAGCTGTACGGGGATGCAGAGTGTTTTTTTTTTGCGGGGCCAGCTGTACTTTTTAGTTATACCATTTTGGGGAATATCTATTGCTTAGATCACCTTGTATTGAAAAAAAACCCGGTGGTTTATGAGATATATATATATATATATATATATATATATATTTTTTTTTTATTATTTTTTATTTTTTTTTTTTCTAGGGACAGGAGGTGATTTAGAACTTTTATTTATATTTTTAAAGCTTTTTTTTTTTTTTTTTTACTATTTTATTCCCCCCGGGGGGCTTGAACCTGCGGTCACTTGATTGCAAGTCCCTTAGACGGCAATACAACTGATTGCCGTCTATGGGACATTCTGTCTATTAGTATTACGGCTGGTCATAGAGACCAGCCGCAATACTAATACAGCAGTGACAGGCCTGGGAGCCTCATTAGGCTCCCGGCTCTCACCCGAACAGGTCGGCTCCTGCGATATCGCCGCGCAGGAGCCGGCCTGCAACTTCACAGGTACGGGGCCGGTGGGGACCGGCCCCGGGGGAGAAGGGGCCGCTGATACTGACCCGGCATCCGCTGTACTAGAGAGGCGGATGCCGGGGAGGGATAGACGCCGGCACAGGTGCCGGGCCTGAGACATCGCTGCGCTCCACTGTCCTGCATGAAGCCAGCGGCGGGGGGACGGAGGAGCGGAATAGCATCACTCCTCCCGCTGCTGGCTTCATGCAGGGCAGAGGAGCGCAGCGATGTCTCAGGCCCCGGCGTCTATCTCTTGTCGGCATCCGTCTCTCTAGTACAGCGGATGCCAGGCGCCACATTCAGACTATAAGACGCACCCTTCTTTTCCCCCCAAATTTTGGGGAAAAAAAGTGCGTCTTATAGTCCGAAAAATACGGTAAGTCTTTTCAATCATACTAACTAACTATATTCCAGGTGTATACAGGAGTGGGACAAAATAGAGAAATCATACAGATGGGTCAAGTGATTCTTAGAATGGAGAAACTATTCCCAAATCGGGTACTGCTATGGTAAAGGCAATAATATATCTAATTTATGAGGGCTTCTATAATGAAATATGCATAATCTATTTTTTATCAGATAAAGCATGTATATGAAACCTTGTCATTGAGGGCCATGGGTTTCAAGCTTTTCAGCTAGTAAATCCATCAGGCCTCCTATTGTAAGATCTTACGGTCCACATCTCATTTTTCCATTTTTTAAACTCCCTTAGGGCTCGTTCACATGGGAGGTGGTGGGGCAGATTTTGACCATATTTTGACTCGGGGAGCCAAGTCAAAATATGGTCAAAACCCGCCTGCCACGATGTCGCGGTCGTGGCTTCCCCCACTCCGGAGTCGGCTAAAATGAATGGGCCGACGCCGAAAGTTGCAGCTGCCAGGCGGAATCCGCCTGCAGAAAGGACAGCTCACTTTTTTTTTTTCCACTATTGGCAGTTGCCGATAGCGGAAAAAAGAATGCTAGTGGTCTCCATAGACCAACATTGTAAAAGGGGCGGATTATGACGTAGATTCCCCTGACAAAATCCGCCCCTTTGGCCCCGTGTGAACTAGCCATTAAAGTACAGGGTTTTAGGATCACCGGCATGTGCCTTCCATATATGCTTACTAACAGGATGATCCTCATGTCTCAGAACATTGTCCAGATGATCTATAACCCTCAAGCTAAGCTCTTGGCTAGTAATGGGCAGGTAATACATAATACATGTTCAGATAACTATGTACACCAAGCCTGCTGTACAGCAGTTAATAAAAGATTGTATGGTATATACAGTATATCTTCTGTTGTACCACGACTAAAGGTCGGTCTCTACTGAAGGTACTGGCAGGTCTTAAATAAGCCTCAACGCAATGTTCCATGGATTTCCTTCCAAGTAAGCCATGTTCTCTCAGGGGTCTCTGGAGTAAGATGGCAATGAACCAAGAGAAGAGATCTTTGAGATTTCTACCTCTCCAAAAAGTAACTTCTGGTTTATTTGTGATTATTAGAGTCAAGTCAGGGTCAAGTTTCAAAATGTTCATCACATGGGTAGTATAATTATCATATGCTCCGATAATCCGTAACTCTTATCCATCAGGTTTAGGATGATGAGATTTCAAAAGAAGTTAGTGGTCTGGCACATCCAAAAAGTGAGGTGCTTGTTGGAGGAGGGGTGTACACTGGTGTACTGAATCTAACCTCCAGTTCATCTGATGCCTGTTGGAACCTACTCTAGGAGGAGCAATTCATTCTCATCTAAAAGAACTGAAGGGCAAAGATCTTGGAATACCCATTCAGGGCTACTACATGTCACTTCTTTAGGGTTTACATTATTTATAGGATGATCATGAGAATATCCCACGTTTCTGCATTAATATGATTAGAATGGTAAATTTTATGCTACCAAGTTCCAACAGAACATGGAGGATAACATCAAACCGCTATTAATTCAACACAAAAGCAGAACATTTTTTGTAAAGTGCTAGGGAAGTACTATACTCGTAAAAATAAAATAGAAAAAAAAACCTTTAAAATTATATTCAAGACATACGGTAACTACGTTTAGAACATTACTCACTACTTGGTCCATCGGATCACTAGAGTAGTAGCTTTCAGAATGGGTGCAACGGACCCACACAGGTTTCAGCAAATCCTCATCTTCCTCATCATTTCTGTCCATAAGGCCCTCATCCAGAAGCTCCTTGTCTTTTAATAATGTATAACTGCTTTCTTTTCGCGATGATTGACTTTCAGATGCAGCTTCTTTTTCGTCTTCCTCCCATCTTGCTCTTTTACGGTCCCTACTAGGAGAGGAACTAAAATACATATGATAAATTATTATTTTTTTTCTTATAGGCTCAATATCTTTCAATTAAATCATAGTCTTTACTCTTAAGCCTTTGTAATGAAATGCTACATTATAAACTTGAAAATTAGTATTGAATGAATAAAAGTTGAAAAGGTTGAAAAAAATGCAAAAAGAATAAAACTGACATGCAGGAAAAGTTGTAGCTATTCTTTTTAGGAAATAGTGGGATGATAGTTTGAGTGCTGCTCAACAGGTTCAAAGAGACCAATCATACTTATTAGTAAACAGTTAAAATTTCATGGACAAATAAGAACAGGTGATACGTTTCGACACTGTACTAGTGTTTTCATCAGGCCAACTGAATGGATAATAGATAAATACAGAGCAAACAGTCATATAATTGATCAAGTTCAGAGAGAACAAGTAGTTAAAGGGGTATTACCATAACGCTTGTTCAGCAGCCTGCAGACTGTGTGCTCTCTTCACTTCCTGGTTTTCTCAGCACATTGGTGGGCAGGGTTTCACTTGCTGTGCTATCTGTTATGTTTGCAGTCAGTAATGAGGGATTGGTTGTAAATGAATTACCACAGTATGAAGCTGATGTAGAGGCTGATGTAGCAGAGCTAGATTTGAGTCAGCCCTTATCAGCCAAATTCAATTAAACCGACTGATAAGTGGAAGAGCAGGAGATAAGAGCTCAGAAATCTCGGAGCTTTCACCTCCCCCCTCCCCTATCTCCCAACTGTTATGGTTTGTATAATAAAAAGTTGAACAATTTTCCATTATGCTTTCTGTAGCAATTCCTCTCAGTTTTGTAGATCGCTGCTTGCTGACTTTCACTTCATTACTTCTAGTGGATAAAACGATGACCATGGTCATGTGATTTACGATCTATCGTCATGTGATGAGCACACCGGTGCACAGCACATTACCAGGCAGATGCTCAATTAGGGTATGTTCACACAGAGGTTTTTTTTTTTCAGATGGATTTTGACGCGCAATCTGCCTCGAGATCCACCTGTAAAAAGGTCTCCCTCGCTTTTTTTTTTTCCTGCTAGCGATTTTTTTCAGCTAGCGGGAAAAAGAAGCAATATGCCCTATCTTCCGGAGGCTGAGTCAGTCGCGGCACTCGCGGATCAAGATTCACTCTTGATAAGGCCCATTCATAAAGGCCTAATCAGGAGTGGGATGTTGATGCACTGTATCCTGTTACGGCTAGCCACAAAGAGAAGTCACACGGTGGAAAAGGTTTCCCCCGTATGAGCATACCCTTACAGTGCTGTGACTATAACTAGCTATACACCTGCGTGTGCATCACATGACCAAGGACTGTATATCACATGACCATGGTCATAGTTTGTTCCACTAGAAGTATCAGAATTAATAACAAGCAGAGATCTAGAAAACTATGAGGAATTGATAAAGTATATTGGAAAATTGTACACCTTTTTACTATACAAACAATAAAACTTGTCCATCAATATTGGTCGTAAAGGTGCCAATCACAATTTATTTATTCAAATAGGCCCAATAGGTGATGAAATGACAAATGCATAAAAGAAACCATTAATAAGAGTGAGAATAAATGGTTGTTTAATTGATCTCTAAAATATGGACACTGATAGTTTGCTATAAAACAAAATGTAACATGACAAATGGATATATAAGAAAATAATAAGATATATCAAAACTCAAATGTCATAATAATAATTATTGTTAGCCAAAATTCCATAGATATATACATAAGTCCAAAGGGTCTTTGTGAACCTGTTGAGCAGCGCTCATACTATCATCCCAGTATTTCCTAAAAAGAATAACTACAACTTTTCCTTTATACTATTACCATCAACCACGGTTGAATGATTGCTGAGTATGAGTAGCAGCTCTTGAACATTGACGTGTTCACGTTCCAATACCTTCTACAATTGAGGCGCCAGGTCTTTTTTCTACTACTATTATTTAAAATTGACATGCAGCACTTTAAGAGAGGAAATCATGCCCTGAACCAGAACAAAAAACATGAAATGGTTAACAGATACATTATACATTTTGCTTGGTATCTGGTATAATCAACATTTCCCTTCAGAAGAAAAAACTGTTTGGCAGACTGATGAAGCCTCTCGCTACATGCCTGTAACTTACTGTACTGTTTGTGCACATATACAGCCATTTCATTACATTTAAAAACAAACATGTATTTTTTTCTAGTTCCATGAACAGCTGTCAGTTAGATTCCTGTTGCAGCATGTGAGTATATTGCATAGACTAAAAATAGGAAATTTGTGGCCAGAATGATCTGTTTAACATTAAACACATTTATAAAAAAATATATCTAGTGGCTTTCTAGACTCAGTTTAAGAGTATAGATGAGCGAACACTGTTCGGATCAGCCGATCCGAACAGCACGCTCCCATAGAAATGAATGGAAGCACCTGGCACGCAGACTTTGCCGGCAGCTGGCTACTTAACCCCCCGCGTGCCGGCCACTTCCATTCATTTCTATGGGAGCGTGCTGTGAGCGTGCTGTTCGCTCATCTCTATTTAAGAGCTATCCCTAGGATAGGTCATCAACTGAAAACTGGTATGGCCAGACAACTGGGCCCCCTGACAATCAGGTGTTTTAATAAACCGCAGAATTTCAGTGCATGCTGCGTTTTCTTCTCACTATAAACAGCAACGCACAATTTACAGCAACTGCGCTCAGTATCACTTTACTTTATGCTTTAACTAGAGCATTTACCTTTTTGTCCTCTTCCTATAACTTCTATCAGGACTTTGTGATCTTCGGCTATCCCGATGCCTGTGCCTATCCCTGAATAATTAGACAGTGAAATAACGTCTGAAATTAGTACAGCAACATATTTGTAGATCAAAAAATCCACTCTGAAAAAACAAGGTATATGGAAAATTCACATACAATACATAAAATATAGCGCAACTTTGTAAACCTTTTTGAATACCTGCCAATAGCCAGCGGCACCATTATTACCAATTCATGTTGGCTGTACGGACATGCACACATTTGTAAATCATATAGTGACAATCTTCTAAGGACTTTTCCCATCATATAAAAATCACTATACCGAGTCTATCTTCTGAAACCTCAGTTTCCATTAATGAAGAGGCCATTTTGTTCCCTTGTGCAGTGGATGGGCAGGAGCTACTGTGCAGGGAACTGTAGAAAAGCTGCATTTAGCACTGCAACCACCTCCTTCTTAAATGGGTATTCCCATAAACCTAACCATATTTAAATTTGTAAACAATTAAAACTTTTGCAAATAGAAATAATTACAATTTTTGCAAAGTTATAAAGATTTTCTCTTTTCATCATAGGGTAGGTTCACATATGCATCCAAGGATAAAAATGGATCCAGCAAAGTGGGATGCCTTGATAAAACTTAGCTTTTAATCATGATTAATCATAAAATAATCCAAATATGCATGGAGAGCGACAGAGTGTCTGGCTGATGCGTTTTGGTAAACGACCTTAGTCACAGCCTGGAATTACCGAAACGCGTCAGCCAGACACATTGTCGCTCACCATGCATATTTGGATTATTTTATGATTAATCAAGATTAAAATCTAAGTTTTATCAAGACATCCCACTTTGCTGGTTCCATTTTTATCCTTGCATGTTGCTGTTTTGCCCGGAGCCGAAGGGGTTTCACATCCGTGCAGTCTCAGATGATCCATGAGTGAAGTGCAATATTTTGGAGTTCTCCTGCAAGTAGGCTGAGTACAAAACCCTTTTCCTTTATATATTAGGGTCGCATATGTGTCGGGCTCTCTATTGTTTGGGTCCGTGGGGGACCAGAACAATGGAGAGCTGGACTGTGTTTCCCAATTAGACATACAACAATTTCTAAAATTTAATAGAGCTATACAACTGTACGACTTGCTTGCTCTACTCAGCTGCAGATCTCTCTTTTTTTTCTTCTTTATTTAAGAACCCCAGAATGCACCAGATGAATCAGATTAATTCTTTATTAATTTAATGTGGCTGATCAAATTATTGCTGGTATGATTGATAAATCCCCTTTACAAAAAATACTATGTAAGCAGGTAACCTATTTATAAGGCCATCACTTAAAAAAAAAAATACCCGCACACATTTAAAACCTCTTAATTGTAATTGACCGTGTTCTAACCTACCTGTTGCGTTCATAACTGCCATGTCGTGGTGGAGTCCTACCATGAGACGGGGCCCTACTGTAATCATACTCTGATCTACGTCGATTGCTGTCTGATCTTCTTGTCCGGTCAGGACTCCGTCCACGATCTCTTCTATCACAATGTTTTTCAGAACGGTGTCTGTCACTATGACTGTACTCTCTATGCCGATGAGCATCATAGTGTTTGCTTCTATCTGGTGCCCTGTGGTCACTCTGTCCTTTTTCTGTTTGGTACTGACTGTGACCAGTGTGTCGGTAATGGCTGCTGCCTTGAAAAGATGTTGAATTCTGTTGGTAGCTATTAAAGTTAGATACTGGCTGAGGAGGAGGAGGCGGTGGAGGAAAAGATTGTGGTGGATACCCAGAGGGATATACTGGTTGATAGCCTACATGAGGCAATGGAGGAGGCATAATAGGTGGAGGAGGCATTAAAGGAGGCACCATATAAGGATAAGTGCTTTGTGCTGCAGGAGGACCCGCAGGAGGGGGATTACTTGGCCCAAGTGTAGAAGGAGGGACAGGAGGAAAGCAAGGTGGCATAGGGTAACTCTGTCTAACGGGATAAGTTGGTCTGGGAAGACACTGATTTATTGTATTGTGTGTTGGAGGAGTAACAGGTGGTGGATAACACATGTAATCTGGCCTCGGGGGCATGTAATTAGTGCTTGGAAGGCTAGAAAATGTGGGAGGTGGAGTACTTTGTGCATCATAGGAATACTGCCCAGAAGACTGCTGTAACTGGGCCGGTCTTACATTTTGTGGCCGATATGTCTGTATCGAAGTTGTCTGACCGCCTCTGGCTGGCTGCCCTCCTCTTCCTGTTTGTAGAGACATTGCCTAAAACAAAAAATAAATAATGAAAGAACAACAGATTTCAGGGTATTGGGATAAAAATTTCCTTTATGATCATTTATGGAAACATGGGAAGAGAAGAAGCCACAAATATATAAAACTTAAAGGGTTGGCCAATTTCAAACAATTACTGAAAGACTAAAGTTTGTGTGTGTATATATAATGAAACGTTATACGATTTCCAAATATATTTTTTGCATAGATTCCTCAGTTTTCTAGCTCTCTGCTTGCTGTTATTCATTCTGCTCACTTCCAGGGGTTAAAAATCAGTCCATGGTCATGTGATATACAGTCCATGGTCATGTGATGAGCACACAGGTGGGTGCACAGATCGTTACCAGGCAGGTGTCTGATTACTGTGCTGTGACTATAACGAGCTGTGCACCTGTGTGTACATCACATGACCATGGACTGATTTTTTAACCACTGGAAGTCAGCAGAATGAATAACAGCAAGCAGAGATCTAGAAAACAGTGAGCAATTGATATAGAGAGTATATTAGAAGATTGTATATCTTTTCATTATACAAATGATAACATTTTTCTCTGAACAGTTGTCTTAAACTTGCCACCCCTTAATATTCTGTATTAGGAGGATTTATCTTCCAGAGGTGTAACCATACTTTTGTCGACTTGTCTCACTATTGGGCTAAAGCTGACCATACACATTAGTAACATGTTGGCTGACAATCATCCATGGATATACCACAGACGTCCATTTGCAAGGGTCAACATTTGTCTGCCAAAAGAATTCTGCCATGAGGTTATTTTAAAGGGATCCTATCATTCACACACTAATTTTTCTAGGTACCACGTCGGAATAGCCTTAAGAAAGGCTATTCGTCGCCTACCTTTCGTTGTCTTCTCTGTGCCGCCGTTCGCCTACAATCCCGGTTCTTGTCGATAGGCAAATTAGCTCTCTCGCAGCACTGGGGGTGTCCCCAATGCAGCGAGAGAACTCTCTCCAGCACCGCCTCCACCTTCTTCAGCAGCATCATCTGCAGCCTCTTCTTCCGGCGGTGGCTTGTAACTTCTAAGCCTCGGGCAGAGCAGACTGCGCATGCAAAAAGGCCTAGAAGTTACAAGCCACCGCCGGAAGAAGAGGCTGAAGATGACGCTACTGAAGAAGATGGAGGCGGCGCTGGAGCGAGTTCTATCACAGCATTGAGGAGGCCCTCAGTGCTGTCTGAGCGCTGGGGCCCGCTCTCAGTGCTGCGAGAGGGCTAATTTGCATACTGACAAGAACCGGGATTGTAGGCGAACGGCGGCACAGAGAAGACAACGAAAGGTAGGAGACTAATAGCCTTTCTTAAGGCTATTCCGATGTGGTACCTAGAAAAAATAGTGGGTGAATGATAGGATTCCTTTAAGCAGTCAACCAAAAGTATAAAGTATCAAAGACAACCAATCATAGATTTGTAGGCAATTTGCAAAGACTCACTAAATCTCACATTAATTGGGCAGTTTCGTACATAATGTTAATGATGTCATCATTTGTATGAAGATCTGAGGTATGAAGGGTTGCCTCCTGGGCACTCATCATTGTGCTGGTAGTAATATACAAGGCTCTCAGTCATGCAGCCATAACACACGTTTATAGGGTCAGAATTGCTGACAGGCTCCCTTTAAAAGCACGAGCCTGTGCCATGGGTTCCTTTATGTCAGCGAACATTTGCTAGTTGTACAATTACTGAACTGCTGTGGCCACAGATGACAGCCATGAGCAATACTGATATATGAAGCATTAGCACTCGGCCGAGAAAGACAGACTAAACGTCCAGAAATCCTGGCTGAATGGAGGACGCTCAGCATAGTAAATATCCCATAATACTAATAGAACACACTTACCCTACAACAGAGTCAAGCAGCAGTACAGAGACGGGATATCCCGCCTATGCACTCTGAACCAAGCATGGTCACGTGGTGGGATCCCT
This sequence comes from Leptodactylus fuscus, assembly GCF_031893055.1. Lineage (NCBI taxonomy): Eukaryota > Metazoa > Chordata > Amphibia > Anura > Leptodactylidae > Leptodactylus > Leptodactylus fuscus. Next base: position 107,616,932 of record NC_134268.1, on the reverse strand, counting down.
GTACGTCCATTGGTGAAGGATAGTGCCAATCACTCGCGTGATAAGCAGAGTCAATAGACGGCGCACAGAAAGCACGTGGGCCACCATCTTTACTAAGGGCATATTACGGGCTCTTCGTGTAATGTGCATATTATCTGTGGACATAGAGGGTGGCGTCTACAGGAGGGGGCGTGCACACAGGGGGTGATACACTAGTAAAGGGCCTTATGGAGTATAGTATGTATACGCTACGATTATTCAGCTATATACACATTTCGTGGCAATTTTTGCAACGACAATAATTGGAACTTCACAAAGTCAGTAACTCTATGAAGTACGGTACGGTAATACGATGGGAAGGGCACAGACTGAACTATTTGTTTCATTCAAATAAGAGGAGAGAGATTCTATACATGGGAAAGTGTATACTTGTCATGTAAAGTAAGCCTTCACAGCTTTGCCCTTAATAAAGATGGCAGCCAGACGTCTGAGGCACACTCAGGTAGTGGTTGCACAGTTCCTGTGGGTGTGTTCCTGCCCACTGACCTATCACGGCTCTGGGCCGGCTCCGTCCTGTCCGGAGCAGCAGCTGGTGAGACGGGTCTCTATCTGCCCAGACATGAGTGAGCGCCCCACACCAGGGCACCGCCTGAGGAGATACCAGGAGCTGCCTGTGTGGGTGGTGGAGGATCACCACGATGTAGGTAGTCAGCTCACCTTACCTCACACCTTCCCCATCATATACAAGGACTGTATGGTGTCAGTTATACTATATTAGTAGACCAGCCCAACCCCACAACAAGAAATTAAAGGGGATGTCCTGCGCTTACTAATGGAAGAAGTCATGTGACACATAGCAGCAGATTTATAAATACCTGCCCAGCGATACACCAGCATGTGATGCCCAAAAGAACGCCCCCTAGCTGTTCCTCCTAGTCAAATAGACACTGCATGGTCCAACCAGCTGCAGTATCCTACACACCATCGAGCAGCTGGATGAGGGCCTTCTTTTTATGGGATAAGTTGTAATTTCTGATGGCACAATTTAATGTTCCATGTGATGTGTAGGGAAAGGGTTACAACAACAAAAAAAATGTTTATTTGGCTTTAAGTTTTTACGGTGCTCACTGCCTGGTATAAATAACATGCTAAAGGAAGCCTGTCATCAGAAAAATGCCCATTGGCCTTATTACAGTCATGTAATATAGTCATGGTTTTGGAAACTTTCACTCATCTGCTTGAAAATCACAAGTTTCACTTTATGCAAGTGTTGCAACAGCGTTGCAGTGTCCAAATGAACTCCATTTCCAGTTCTTCCTTTCCTCTGCATCACTTTCATATGTTTTATCCATATCCTCTCTGCTCTGCACTGACCCACTGTGTACGGGTCTCTGTCATTTGAGCTGGCTGGTTCTGGACAACTAAAACAGTGGTTACCCCCAGACACCAAATATCATAATGGAATCCGTCAGGTGTCTGCTGTTTTTATACTGAAACCGGCAGAGATAATAGTCAGGACTCTTCTCTCCACCGATTTTGTGCGGCAGAGAGTCCAGCACAGATGTGAACCTAGCCTAACTCCTTCACTAATGTAAGTGAATGGAGTCACATTGCAACCCAAAGGGAGATGCAACTGTGACTTCTAGATACAATATTGTCTTACAGTGCTCAATCATTTTGAGACTAGATATCACAGCCGTAGTGCCCTCACATTTGCAATACCTCATCATTCATTAACACTAGTGGAGGCATCACAGGGCAATCCGTGGTTACGTAACGGGAGGCGGCCCGTTTTTTTTTAAATTGCTATTTAGTTCTAGCATTAGATATAAGAAAATAAATAAAAAACACTGCATGGTGGGGCTGGTCGCTGACCCTTTTTTCTGATGGCAATGTAATATTTACAGTGGTGCTGCACTTTCAATATAGACTGTAGTGCTTTGTGGTACCTAGTATAAGAAAACCAAAGTGTGTGCCATGGATTTCTTACAGGATTTCAGAAGACAGAATCCCTTTATGTGTGTTTTGTAGGTGAAAACAATTAGAGATACCAAACTTATATAGCATTGACTATGGGGTCCGTGTGCTTTTACAACACAGTGCTTGCAATTGCATTTGTATTCCGTTCAGGGGGGTCTCCATTCACACTGTAACAGGATGGAATACAAAAGCAGATGTGAACAGGGCATTAGTTTGAACTCTCACTTTTTGCCAGGGTTTTTGTTTACAAAAATCCAGAATGTCCCAACAATTTTCAGACAGTGGACAAGAATGCAGATGTCATAGTCACTATTGATCGTTGCCTCTGGGGCCGGGGGGTTGGAGGTTTTTACCATCTCCCTCTTTCTGCAGTTTGCCTGCTGTCTTTTCTTTTCATTTCCTGTATTCTTTAGCAAGCTGTTGGGCAGTGTTGACAATTTGATGAACAGGACACTATGAAATATCTCAGTAGATATAGACACTGCCTTTACAATGAAAGATTATTTATTATGATTTCTAAAACTCTATAGTAATGCGATCCAATATGCAGAGTAAATGTATATTACATTACACAGGGTTGGAGACTACTTACATTCTACCAGGACAGACAATGGACTAGCAGTAAACTCCATGTCATCTTTGTTTTGTCTGAACCTTTATCAGGAGACTGCAATTAGCTGACTTAATTGTCTAGATGCAAGAGCAGTAAAGAAAAAAAAAAAAGAAAAAAAACAGGGATGAGTGAGTGAGTCACATCATCCAACATAAGATCAGATAACAGGTTGGGTGCCTTAACAATGATGTGTAAACAGCGGAAGGAATAATTTCAAATAGCAGCCAAATGAAACAGCATTGCCAAGTATTTAGGAATGCTCTTAAATTTACATAAGCTAGCAGTATAAATAAGATCCTTGAGATGGAAATACCTTTTTAGATATCTGATCACAGACATAGATGGCTACTGCCACCTGTCCTGTAGGCTCAGCTCTTGAACCCACCCAAATATCAACTAGATATTGTCAAGAAGCTAAAGAGCCTCTCTTGACATATTTGCTTAAGTAAATAATTGTATTCCCCATAAAATAACAATTCTGGAGAATCTTTTTTTAATCCCTTAGCGACCTTTGACGTACTATTACGTCATGGACGCGAGGTACTTCGCGCACCATGAAGTAATAGTACGTCATGGTGATTCCGCCCGCTCACTAGCTGAGCGGGCGGAATCGGAACTGGGTGATGGCTGTTACTGACAGCTATCACCCTTTTCCATAACCTCCGGTCGGTACTTTTACCGATCGGAGGTTTTAACCCTTTGATTGCGATGGTCAAACATGACCACCGCAAACAAAGGGTGCTGCGATCTCTCCCCCCCCCCCCCCCCCCCCGCCGGCACCCCCCGCGGCGAGATCAGGGGGTGCCGGTATCTGTAATACGTAGTCTGGGGTCTGGTTAGTGACCCCAGACAGCCCTGAGCACTCACTTACCTGGTGATGCTCCCGGCGTCTTCTGGAAGTGAGTCTGTGCCGTCCGCACAGCTCACTTCCTGTTTCTAGAGTGAGACACGTGCAGGCTGTCACTGCAGCCTGTGTCTCAGTCTACAGTAGAGAATCAGTGATGCAATCATCACTGATCCATGTGTCCCATAGGGACACAAGAACAAGTAAAAAAAAAGTGTAAAAAAAAAAAAAAAAGTATTTGAAAACAATTAATAAAGTTATAAAGTCCCAAAAATCCCTTTTTTCTATAAAAAATGAATTATGTAAAAAAAACACAAAAAATTAATAAAAACAATACATATTTGGTATTGTCGCGTCCGTAACAACCTGTACAACAAAACTGAAACAATATTTAATGTACACAGTGAACGGCGGTAAAAAATAACGGAAAAAACCCGCCGGAAGTAGTGATTTTTCGCCATCTCACCTTACAAAATGTGCTATAAAAAGTGATCAAAAAGTCATATGCACCCCAAAATAGTACCAATAAAATGCACAGGTTGTCCCGCAAAAAATAAGCCCTCAACCAACACTGTCAAGCGAAAAATAAAAATGTTACGCCTCTCAGAAGATGGCGATGCAAAAATCACTGATTTATGTCCCCAAATGTGTTTTTGTTCTGCAGACTTAGTATCGCATAAAAAAATAACATAAATGAGGTATCGCCGTAACCGTACCGACCCGCAGAATAAAGGTCACATGTTACTTATACTGTACGCTGCATGGCGAAAAATGTAAAAGGTAAAACTCAATACCAGAATTGATTTTTTTCTCTTTTAAATCCAGCAAAAAAAGAGTTAATAAAATGTAATCAGTAAGTTTTAGGCACCCCAAGATGGTGTCATTACAAAATACATTGTATCCCGCAAACAACAAGCCCTTATATGGCCACGTCAGCAGAAAAATAAAGAAAATATAGCCTCTACCAATGTGAAGACAAAATCACGCAAAATCGCCAAATCATTAGAACTGGGTGCGGCAGGCAGGGAATGTATAAGCTGTGCAAGCGAATATCAGGGGACACCCCGGATTTACAGCTTAGGAGGGAAAAGACACCAGAAGTGACCCCCAAAGTGACCCCCAGAGTGACTCCCCCAATCATAGGAGCTACTGGGGGTACAGTAGGGAATTTAGTGTCTGCAATGTCCTCCGCACCGCTTATATATTCCCTCTTCGCCATCCGCTGTGCAGTCACGTCCGGGATACTAATACTCACTACACCCCCTGATAAATTCTTTTAGGGGTGCAGTTTTCAAACTGCGGTCACTCCTTTGGGGAATCCACTTTTCTGGTACCTTACAGGCTCTACAAACATGACATGGCGTCTAGATACCAAACATCTGAATCTGTACTCCAAAAGCCGCATCGCGCTCCTTCCCTTCTGCCCCCTGCTGTGCGCCCAAACTGCAGTTTATGCCACATGTATGACACTGGTGTAACCGGGGTAATGTCATATGTGAGTATAAACTGATATTAGGGCACATATATGACACTGGTGTACCCCGGATAACGTACGTAATGTCATATGTGGGTATAAACTGATATTAGGGCCCAGCCAGACACAGAAGGGAAGAAGGTTATTTGGTTTTTGGAGCACAGACTTAGACGGTTTGGTTTTTGGATGCCATGGCACTTTTGCAGAGACTCTAAAATTTCCCCTACAAAATGGGGTCACTTCTTGGGGAATTCCAGTTTACTGGCACCTCCAGGGCTCTGCAAAAACAACATGGCACCCACAAAGTCCCTCTAAATCTGTACCCCAAAAGCTATAAAGCGCAGTGCTCCTTCCCTTCTGAGCCCTGCTGTGCACCCAAGCAGCAGTTTATACCCACATATATAATTTTTTTGCCCCTCGGGATGGCCCACTTAATAGTTTTAGGAGTGCAGGTCTCTGACAATACAAAGTGGGTGCAATGCATTGGATACCAAAATGGCATATTTCTTTAAAAATTTCAAATTTTGGGAAGCATTTTTAGTCTCAAAATCATAATACCACTTGATACATTCCTTGATGGGTGTAGTTTCTAAAATGGGGTCACTTTTGAGGGGTTTCTATTGTATTGACACTTTAGGGGCTCAGCAAATGCGACATGACACCTCAAAACTATTCCAGCAATATATGCCCTCCAAAATCCAAATAGCGCTCTTTCCATTCTGAGCCCCGCCATGTACCCATACAGCAGATTATGATCCTATATGGGGTATTGCCGTGTTCAGGGGAAATTGTGTAACAAACTGTGGGGGGCTCTTAATTCTCTAAGTACTTGCAAAAATTAAAAATATGGCGCTAAATGGACGATTTATTGGAAAAAAAGTAATTTTTCATTTTCACATCTCAATGGTAAAAAAAATCTGTGAAACACCTGTAGGGTCCAAGTGCTCACTAAACCCCTTGATAAATTCCTTGAGGGGTCTAGTTTTCAAAATGGGGTCGTTTTTTTTGGGGGGGGGGTTCCACTGTTCTAGCACTTCAGGGGCTCTCCAAATGCAACATGGTGCCTGAAACAGATTTCAGCTAAATTTGCCCTCCAAAATCCCAATAGAGATCCTTCAGCTCTGGACCTCACAGCGTGCCCATACATCACTTTACATCCACATGTGGGGCATTTCTGTAGTTGGGGCAAAGTGCTTGACAATTTGTGGGGTGCATTTTCTTTTTTAACCCCTTGTGGAAATGCATAATTTGGGGTTAAAGCTACATTTTATAGCAAAAAATGTCACTTTTCCTTTTGTTGGGCCAATTCTGTTACACTCCTGTAGGGTCAAAGGGCTCACTAAACCCCTTGGTAAATTCCTTGAGGGGTATAGTTTCCAAAATGGGGTGACATTTTGGGGGTTTCCACTGTTTTGACACATTGGGGGCTCTGCAAAAGGGACATGGTGCCTGAAAAGTATTCTAGTAAAATCTGGCCTACAAAATCCAATTAGCGCTCTATCCGTTCTGAGAGCGACCGTGTGCCCGTACATTAGGGTACCAGCACATATGGGGTATTGTCGTGTTCAGGAGAAATTGTGTAACAAAATGTGGGGTGCAGTTTCTCCTTTAACCCTTTGTGAAGATGAAAAATTTGGGGCTACAGTGACATTTTATTATAAAAAAAGTAATTTTTCATTTTCACATCTCAATGGTAAAAAAATCTGTGAAACACCTGTAGGGTCCAAGTGCTCACTATACCCCTTGATAAATTCCTTGAGGGGTCTAGTTTCCAAAATGGGGTGACATTTTGGGGTTTTCCACTGTTTTGGCACCTTGGGGGCTTTGCAATCGGGGCATGGCGCCTGAAAAATATTCTAGCAAAATCTGGCCTACAAAATCCAATTAGTGCTCCATCTGTTCTGAGAGCGACCGTGTGCCCGTACATTAGGGTACCAGCACATATGGGGTATTGTCGTGTTCGGGAGAAATTGTGTAACAAAATGTGGGGTGCAGTTTCTCCTTTAAACCTTAGTAAATGTGTAAATTCTAGGGCTAAATGAATATATTAGTGACAGAAATTGAAAAATGTAAATTTGACTTCCATTTTGTTTTAATTGTTGTGAAATGCTGAAAGGGTTAAGAAACTTTCTAACTGCTGTTTTAGATTCTTTCAGGAGTGCAGTTTTTAGAATGGGGTGACTTTTGGGGGGTTTTATTAGAGAGGCCTTTCAAGTTCCCTTCAGAACTGAACTGGTCCCTTGAAAAATGTGTTTTGGAAATTTTCTTGAAAATTTGGAAAATTACTGCTTGACTTGTAAGCCTTATAATATCTGAAAAAAATGAAAGGGTGCTTAAAATTTGATTGCTACATAAATCAGAGACATGGTTAATTATATTTATGAAAAAATTCGGGTAGTATGACTTTCTATTTGAAAGGCTTGCAATTTCAAAGTTTGAAAACTGCATTTTTTTCAAAATTTTCACCAAATTTCCTATTTTTTCATAATTAAAGACAAAACATATCGACGAAAATTTACTACTGACATGAAGTACAATGTGTTACGAAAAAACTATCTCAGAATCACTTGTGTAAGTTAAAGCGTCTCAAAGTTATCGCCATTTAAAGTGACACATGTCAGATTTGAAAAAAGAGGCCTGGTCCTTAAGTCACTTTTGGGCTGTGTCTCTAAGGGGTTAAAGGCCTATTCAGAGAGCTGCGTTTTCAACATGAAAGAAATTCAGTAGCAGGAGGCTGAGCGTGGCCCTCAGATTTCTGCACTGCTACTGATATATACCAATTGAATAGGGCTGACCTTCTAAAATCAGTGCATGAAAAAATCTGACTTGTATAAAAATAGATTCCCATTCAAAACTGTAGAATGGGGCTTGTGTGTGGTTTTTATGCAGATTCCACTCTGCTCCCTTTTACAAGGTAAATAATATCAAACAGTTGCCAATTTATTCATATGTTTATTGAAGAAATAATAGCAGCACTGCACGATACAGAGAGTTCTAAGAAAAGATGTTGTAGAATTGTTTTTATGGGGATACACCTATTACATTCTCCAACATATTGAATATAGCACAGGAAGAACGTGGCCCCAATTGTGACATCTTCCCTTAGCTCTCAGATCTTGAACCAGACCAGCGTAGCTCTCCGCTACCACCTCCAGATGCTGCCAAGCTGTTTGTATGCCAAATTTTCATTTGGAAAAGATATGTCATTTTCAGTACAGCAATTGCTATGGAGAGACCAGTATACTCAGATAGGAGCTGCTTAAATTTTGTAGACTGGTGTATACCACTATAAAAGCTGGATGCTTCATAGGTGCATTAATAGTGTCATCTCCTGTGGAAAGAGGAAAGCCCAGTGTATAGAGCTTCAGTCTTACTTCGTTTTCAATATTGTATGAAATTTAGAGATGTGATCTAATAATTTTATATTAATTTTATCAAGCAAAAGTTTTATCTCAGATGCCAAAAATTGAGACGAGACTGTAGCAAATGTATGAAGATATTTATTAGGGCCTAAAGTGTGATCTGATATATGTATTATTATAGTGGTATTGTTTATATTTTACATTCATAATAACGTACTAACGTTGTAGAGTTCAAGATAATGGTCAGTAAAACTATAATAATACATAAAAATGAGATAAATAGTGTTTTGTCAGCCTGCATAGGCTTGTGTTGTTATCTCTTTTGCAGACATGGAGGATGTGTAATAAGCAGCGCCATGTGTTTCTACTACAAGTAATAGACTGTTGTGTGCAGTTAATTACAGTCTCTAGGAACAAATACTTTTCATTGTTTCCTCCAGGTACTGCCATTTATCTATCGAGCTATTGGATCGAAGCACTTGCCTGCCAGTAACATTAGCTTCATTCACTTTGATTCTCATCCAGATCTCTTGATACCAGTAAATATGCCTGCAGATACTGTGTTTGACAAGGAAGCCTTGTTCAGGTGAGACTAAACTGCTTTTACTTAGAATGAATTGTATTTGCATTGGGAATAACCATCTTTCTTAACAGAATGTACAGTACCTAAGAACACTGTGCTATGCATTTGTGGAGTAGGAATGGTATGGGTACAGGAGCTGTGCCCATGCCACCAATAGTGAATTTCATCTGCAATGTGCGACTGACATCTCATCCACTACAATGGCAAGTTCTAATGTTTAATAGGATGATAGGATTCTATCATTAAATTGCTATTTTTTTTAAGACTAACACGTAGGAATAGCCTTAAGAAAGGCTGTTCTTCTCCTACATTTAGATGTCTTCCCCACGCCGCCGTATGGTAGAAATCCCGGCTTTCTTCGATATGGAAATGAGTTCACTTGCAGCACTGGGGAATATATTGCAATGCAACAGATTTTAACAATGTTAATGTGAACCCAACCTAAGGTGGATGTCAGGAACGGGTTAATATGTAATATTCTTAATATTTAAAATGATATAAGAATTTCTACCAACTACAATTGTATTCAAAACTAGCTCAGACTCCACAACCCCACCAATAGGTTTAATTGTGGAGTGACGATGGTTATCATGTATGGCTGTGTATTACGGAAGTGAGTGAGACTTAAAATAAATAAATGAAAAACTTTTATCCATAAAATCAGGTTATATTGTGCAAAAGTAATAATTGTATTTCTGCAATTATAAAAATAAAAACCTATAGAATAAAGTTACATGTGGTTTAACCCACATAAACAGCATTAAAAATTCCAAAAGTATTACATTTTTTCCCCGTTTATTTACATGCAGATATAGAGCAAATTAAATAAACCTGTTTTATCCCTGATGCTTTACAAATGTCACTTTATTTCTTTTTTTTTTACCACTGTCAGTTCTCTCTCTGTTTATTTTCAGATCTTCATTGCTTTTAATGTGTTGTGGGGATTTTTTTTCACAAAGAAAAAGAAAACCATGTTAAATTTGCTTGAAGATTCTTGTTTGGTTCTGTTTGTGTAATTTCTGCATTGTTATTGATATGTTGGCATTTTCTGCTGTAACATTTTATTTACATCTTTATTAATTTCATCTTTATTTATATATTCATGTTTGTATTGTCAATTAAATTTTATTACTGTAAAACTTTAGAGATCTCCCTGTAAGGTAGCCACCACCTTCCAAAACTCTTGCATTTTCTGCATTTATTTACTTGGGTATCTTCTTGTTCTTTTTTCCTACATGGATCTGACCCTTTACATGGGAGGAGGTAATGGGATTCCGGCGCCACTTCCATTTACTTCTCAGACTGAGAGGTTACTTTAAATCTCTCTCCTATGATGATCCAGCACTGGTTAGGGTACTGGTGAAATGCGTGGGAGCATTTTTTATGTTAACTCTACATAGCATGAGAGATAGCTTCTTTGAACCAGTCTCTATAGGGGTCAGTTGAGGAGTCTGTGCGAGTCTTGCATGTATGATTAATCCTACTCATGACATACAATGCCTGGCTATACACCGCTCTACAGTCATGGCCAAAAATTTTGAGAATGACACAAATATTATATTTTCACATGATCTGCTGCCCTCTGGTTTTTATGTGTGTTTGTCAGATGTTTTTATCACATACAGAAATATAATCCTATTAATATTATAAAGGTGAAAGTTTGTGAGTTTGGATGTTTGTGGGTTTGTGTGTTTGGATGTTTAGATGTTTGTTCCTCTATCACGCAAAACCCGCTCCTCCGATTTGGCTGAAATCTTCCACAAACATAGTCACTACACTCGATTGTGCAATAGGCTACTTTTCGTCACAATAGCGCACATACGTTTTTCCCAGGACCCCCACAAAACCCAAACTCACATCACTATTTCTGCAATCTCACACACTTTCGACCATACGATTTGGCTGAAATTTTCCACAAACATAGTCACTACACTCGATTGCGCAATAGGCTACTTTTCGTCACAATAGCACACATACGTTTTTCCCAGGACCTCCACAAAACCCAAACTCACATCACTATTTCTGCAATCTCACACACTTTGGACCATAGCAAGCCACAAAATTCATATTACCCTCTACAGCAGAGGTCAGCATGCCAAGAGTGGCACTCCTGCCATATTTCACTGGCACACCAGCAGCCCAGGACCTGCAAGAGTTAAATGAAGTCCGAGCCTCTTCAGTGGGCTGCTAGAGCTCAAGCATAAGGACACTCCCCTTTGAGAGGGGTGCAGGAAACCCAGGGGGTGGAGCTTAATCGCTCAGGTCTGTGCCTGCTATAGTGGTCTGCATCCTGCTAACATTCCGCGAGGAGAAGAGGAAGCTGCTAGCAAAGTGACACTGAAAAACACACAGGTACATAGGATTACTGTTCTCATTAATGTCCGGCATTTGGGGTTATTAGTTTAGTCTTAGTAACTCCATGTGCCTCACATTAATAGGAATAACCCCCATCATGTCCCTCATATTAACCCCTGTGTGCCTCACATTAATAGGAATAACCCCCATCATGTCCCTCATATTAACCCCTGTGTGCCTCACATTAATAGGAATAACCCCCATCATGTCCCTCAAATTAACCCCTGTGTGCCTCACATTAATAGGAATAAACCCTATCATGTCCCTCATATTAACCCCTGCGTGCCTCACATTATTAGGAATAAACCCCATCATGTCCCTCATATTAACCCCTGTGTGCCTCACATTATTAGGAATAAACCCCATCATGTCCCTCATATTAATCCGTGTGCCTCACATTATTAGGAATAAACCCCATCATGTCCCTCATATTAACCCCTGTGTGCCTCATATTAATAGGAATAAACCCCATCATGTCCCTCATATTAACCCCTGTGGGCCCCATATAAGGGTTACTAATAAACCTCAATAATGAAGATACTTAACTATTACCTCCAAGTCTCTCACATATCAGTAACTCTTACACAAGGGTTAATGTGAGGGACATGATGGGGTTAATTGCTATTACTAAGAGGAGTTACTAAACTGTCATGCACAGGGCCAGACTTTATGTGGCTGCTCGAGAGTATCCTGTGCCCAAAACTGACATGTACTGGCGGAAAATAACAAATCATACAATGTCGTATATCGAAGTATATTAACCTGAAATACCTCTGTCCCAAAGACACTATGTACAGTTTATACCAACACCGTATAGCAGCTGAAATACAAATTACATTCAACACAAAAGTCTCATGTGCTCTCAGAATTACAGCAAAAACAAGATACACAGTTACATTTCATATCCCATACCTTATACACAGTACGAAAACCTTACCCGCACCTGTATATACCCACTTCTACAATCACCGCAGACGAAGTCGCGGGTACCAGCTAGTTGCAATCATATTATGAGTAACAAAAGCTTATATTGACAGTTAGAATGAGTTAATGCAGCAAGTCAATATTTGCAGTGTTGACCCTTCTTCTTCAGGACCTCTGCAATTCTCCCTGGCATGCTCTCAATCAACTTCAGGACCAAATCCTGACTGATAGCAGTCCATTCTTGCACAATCAATGCTTGCATTTTGTCAGAATTAGGTTTTTGTTTGTCCACCCGTCTCTTGATGATTGACCACAAGTTCTCAATGGGATTAAGATCTGGGGAGTTTCCAGGCCATGGACCCAAAATCTCTATGTTTTGTTCCTTGAGCCATTTAGTTATCACCTTTGCTTTATGGCAAGATGCTCCATCATGCTGGAAAAGGCATTGTTGATCGTCAAACTGCTCTTGGACGGTTGGGAGAAGTTGATCTTGGAGGACATTCTGGTACCATTCTTTATTCATGGCTGTGTTTTTAGGCAAGACTGTGAGAGAGCCGATTCCCTTGGCTGAGAAGCAACCCCACACATGATTGGTTTCAGGATGCTTTACAGTTGGCATGAGACAAGACTGGTGGTAGCGCTCACCTCATCTTTCCTGAATAAGCTGTTTTCCAGATGTCCCAAACAATCGAAAAGGGAATTCATCAGAGAAAATGACTTTACCCCAGTCCTCGGCAGTCCACTCCCTGTACCTTTTGCAGAATATCAGTCTGTCCCTGATGTTTTTTTCTGGAGAGAAGTGGCTTCTTTGCTGCCCTCCTTGAGACCAGGCCTTGCTCCAAGAGTCTCTGCCTCACAGTGCGTGCAGATGCACTCACACCTGCCTGCTGCCATTCCTGAGCAAGCTCTGCACTGCTGGTAGCCCGATCCCACAGCTGAAACACTTTTAACAGACGGTCCTGGCGCTTGCTGGTCTTTCTTGGGCGCCCTGGAGCCTTTTTGCCAACAATGGAACCTCTCTCCTTGAAGTTCTTGATGATGCGATAGATTGTTGACTGAGGTGCAATCTTTCTAGCTGCGAAACTCTTCCCTGTTAGGCCATTTTTGTGCAGTGCAATGATGACTGCACGTGTTTCTTTAGAGATAACCATGATTAACAGAAGAGAAACAATGATGCCAAGCACCAGCCTCCTTTTAAAGTGTCCAGTGGTGTCATTCTTACTTAATCATGACAGATTGATCTAAAGCCCTGTCCTCATCAACACCCACACCTGTGTTAATGGAGCAATCACTGAAACGATGTTAGCTGGTCCTTCTAAGGCAGGGCTGCAATGATGTTGAAATGTGTTTTGGGGGATAAAGTTCATTTTCTAGGCAAATATTGAATTTGCAAGTAATTGCTGTTAAGCTGATCACTCTTTATAACATTCTGGAGTATATGCAAATTGCCATTAGAAAAACTGAAGCAGTAGACTTTGTAAAAATTAATATTTGTATCATTCTCAAAACTTTTGGCCATGACTGTAGATATGGAGAGTGCTGGTATAAGAGAATCTTTGTAGTAAGGCACACTACAACTCCAGCTTCTATTTTGGTCACATATACCATATTTTTCGGACTATAAGACACGCTGGACTATAAGACACGCTGGACTATAAGACACGCTGGACTATAAGACGCACCTAGGTTTTAGAAGAGGAAAAAAAATTTGAAGCAAAAAATGATAAAATATTTAATGTATGGGCGTTGTAGTTTTTATGTTTTTTTTTTTAGTTAGGGGGCGTTCACACTACCGTCATTGTCCGACAGGTAGTATCCGCTGCTAGTGTCCGTTCAAAATCTCGCACGTACATTAGCAGCGGACACTAGCTGTGTCCGTGACACTTTTCATTAATTTAAATGGCGATCGGGTGCGTTCTTTTGCACTCTGTGCCTGTCCTGAAGTGTCCGTTTGTAAAGATGTCCGACTTTTCAAGCGGACAGAAAAAACCTACATGTCGGGTAGTGGCAACTTCGCCACTGGTGTCCTGTGCTCTTCACAGATGAAAGCAGGTTCACACTGAGCACATGTGACAGACCGGTTTGGCAGTGGGTCAGTAATGGTGTGGGGTGGCATTTCTTTGGATGGCCACACAGCTCTCAATGTGCTCGACAGAGGTAGCCTGACTGCCAATAGGTACCAAGATGAGATCCTCAGACCCCTTGTGAGACCATATGCTGGTGCAGTTGGCCCTGGGTTCCTCCTAATGCAGGACAATGCCAGATCTCATGTGGCTGGAGTGTGTCAGCAGTTCATGCAAGATGAAGGCATTGAAGCTATGGACTGGCCCAACTGTTCCCCAGACCTGAATCCGATTCAGCACATCTGGGGCATCATGTTTTGCTCCATCCACCAACATCACATTGCACCACAGACTGTCCAGGAGTTGGCAGATGCTTTAGTCTAGGTCTGGGAGGAGATCCCTCAGGAGACCATCTGCAACCTCATCAGGAGCATGTCCAGGCGTTGTAGGGAGGTCATACAGGCACGTGGAGTCCACACACATTACTGAGTCTTATTTTGACATGTATTAAGGACATTACATCAAAGTTGGATCGGCCTGAATTGTGTTTTTAATTTTGGGGGGACTCTAAATCCAGTCCTCCATTGGTTAATACATTTGATTTACATTGATGATTTTTTTGAGTGATTTTGTTGTCATCACATTCAACTTTGTACAGAACAAAGTATTCAATGAGAGTATTTTATTCATTCAGATCTAGGATTTGTCATTTCAGTGTTCCCTTTATTTTTTTGAGCAGTGAAAAAAAGGTTGGTTAGGGGAGGATAACTATTTTAAATTCCAAATGTAATCCTGCCCTTAAAATTCCTCTGCAGAATGCAATGTATTACTCTTGTTTTTTGTCACATGTTCGTAAGGTGCATATTGCAGAATTGTTAAATGAATGGGGGAAAAAAATCCCATGGAGTAGCCAGCACCTTATGCCGTGAAAGCCATAGTTAGACATTTCCCTTGCTCTTGCTACCTCATGGAAAATGCAATATTTCACAGGGATTAACAAATTACCAGCTTTACTTTTTGGTCCTTTTGTGACATCAATTTGCTGTATTAGGGCATCTGGACAGAGATTGTCTCATTGTTTATACATTGTTTCATATTATGGCTAGTACTTTGTGGTTTTATGTCTACACAAGAGAAAATGTGAACAAAAGTAAAAACCATTAAACCAAGTCCAGAGAAAAGTTCTGAAGTCAAAAATACCCCATGGTGGAAGCAATTTTCTTTTACGTTCCAGTCTCTAGACCTGTTGCGAAACACTTTGTATGAAACAGTGTGAAGACCCTGAGAGATAACATTTAATAGTAAAACAAATGAAAAATGATTTCAGGGGAACTAAGTACTACTGTGGTGTGTTAAATGGTGACAGCATGTGTAAAATATCTGTCTGTCACACCGTAAAATCAAGGTTCATACACTTTGTCAAGCACTATCACCACTTTGAAAAGCTGCATGTTTCCTTCCTTTTATTTTTGACCCCGATTTTTTATTACCAATGTGTGCCATTTCAGTCCTATCTAAATAGACTGAGCAAGAAGTTGCAGAAACTGACAACTCTATTGTCTACATCTAGTGAATATAATAAATAATAATAGCTAAATAATTGTTCTTGACTTTTGCTTGAAGAACAAATACGCTATACTACATGCAAGGTTCATTAAACTCTGATTAAATCCATCCCCAGCTATTGTATAGCAAATCTAGAGAGTAACTCGCAAAGGGGTGTTCTGCGTCACCTGCACCAAGGAGACTTGTATCTGGCTTTATAGGAGGTTCATAGGACCAGGCAGCTTGATATTCAACTTATTGCACTTCTTTTGCAGCCTATTCTCCTCTGTTCACTTTGCATTTGCTTAATTTTATTAGCTAAGCTGGTACCTACTCTCGGTAAGCACCACATCAGTATTCTTATTGCAAAAAACACACATATTAATGCCAACAAAATTTTTCCCAGAAAGTATAGAATTCCTGTCAGCCATTGGCATATTCCTTTCAACCAAATTGCAGGGTTTAGGAATGAAAAAGTATCTCTCCACTACTTATCTTGTGTATCTAAGCTGGAATGTTCTTTTAGATACTTATCTCTCATTTCGTTCACTACCTGTATTTCTGCCTTAATATGAGGCTCAATAAAATGACAACAAGTGGTTTCCATTATCTTACACATACCCCTTTGGGTGGCTGTTAGATAATCAAGAATGATGGCGTATTAATTAATAAAAACATAAACATATGATAGTCGAGATAGTCGGTGACTTCTATTAGCCTATCCCAGGTTTGCATAAGCATAGGATATATAAAAAAGGTACTAACACCTCTATTAATCTCCCCCATGAATTGCACATTAGTTCTACCATTTGGTCTTGGACGATTATCTGTAGCCCTCACATATAGGGTATGCTTAGGAATTGGGTCATATGGCACATCATCATGTGGGAGTATAAATGTTGCAGGGGTGAACCTTGCTAGTGTGCAGGAGCCATAGGTTTTTGGGGGCATTCACACAGAGTTAATGAAACAAACAATAATGAAACAAAAAATAAGTGCACTAAAACTCAACTTTTTCACTCTGGTCGGTGAAACGGACCGTCAGGCTGAGCCTTTAGCTAGATGAATTTTTGTTGAGTTGTGTATGTGTGGAGTAGGGTGTTCCTAACAAGGGGATGTTATTCGTGACCCCTAGGAATTTTGGATGCTTAGACCAGCATATACCGGGTGTATGTTTGTGGTCTTCCCAATAGCTAGCAATTGTTAGAGTGAGGGAAGGCTTTAGGTTATAGACCTCCAATTGATAATAGTGGAGTGTATCGCACCCTCTTTACTCAATCAGCTTTGCTAGTCTTGCTAGTTGACAAAAGACAAGTAGATTATCCTGGGCACAACAGTGTCTTACATATGGGCATAAATTGCATTTTGGGCTCAGTTCTGAAGGAGTGAAGCAGGGTTCAGAATGGAAAGGTGCTATTTTGATTTGTAATACAGATTTTGTTTGTTTTTGAGTTCCATGTCACATTTTCAGAGCCCCTAAAATAACAGTTCAACAGAAATCCCTCAAAAGTGACACCATTTTAGAAACTACACCCTTCAAGGAATTTATTAAGGGGTATTATCATTTTGAGCGTAAGAGTCCTTCCCAAGAATTAATATACAAAGTGAAAATTGACATTTTTAAAGCAATATGCCATTTCAGTGCCCAATATATTACTTCCACTCAGTGTCATCTGAGACACGTACTCCTAAAACTATTAAGTGGGCTATCTCGGGTACAAAAAAAGTTATATATGTGGGTATAAACTGCTGCTTGGGCACACAGCAGACTCAGAAGGGAGGGAACACTGTGCTTCTTAGCTTTTGGGGTGTAAATTTACAGGGATTTTCTGAACAACATGTTGTTTTTTCAAAGCACTGTAGGTGCCAGTAAATTGGAAATTGTAGGGGCAATTTTAGGGTCTCTGCAAATGTGAAATGATGTCCAAAAACCAGCAACCTAAATCTGCACTCTAAAAGCACATAGTGCTCCTTCACATCTTCACCCTGCTTTGTGCCCATACGGAAGTTTATGCCCACATGTATGACACTTGTGTACCCAGCATAAAGTACTTAATGCCATAGGTGGATATAAACTGCTGTTTTTGCACAGAATGTAAGGAGCGCTGTTTTGATTTTTGGAATACAGTTTTGTTTTTGGACATCATGCCACTTTTGCAGAGCCCCTGAATTGACAGTAAAGTGGAGAATCCGCAGTGAATCCGATTTTGGAAAGTACACCACTGAAGGGATTTATCAAGTTGCGTAGCAAATATTTTTAACTCTTCATCATTGCATTAATTTAATTTCCAGAAGTGAATGCACAGCAAGTAATGAAAAGTGAAAATTGCAATTTTTCCAGAGATACGCCATTTGGGTGCCCAATATGTTGCGACCAGCTTTTGTCAGCAGAGACACGCACTCCAAAAACTGTTAAGGGCTCGTTCACATCTGCGCCCCGGTCTCCGTTCTGCAGGTTTCCGTTTCCTGCACAAAACAAAGGCAGGAGACGGAAACCTGCAGGACTCTCTCACCCATTCATTTGAATGGGTGAGAAAGCTGTCCGGCCATGAGCGGCGGTGAGTGTTTTATGCTCTCCGCCGTGAAACCGGGTTTTTTAATCCGGACATGCAGTACTCTGTGTCCGGATTTTAAAAAAACGGTTTTGTGGCGGAGAGCATAAAACGCTCACCGCCGTTCACGGCCAGACCCGGTCTGTGGTTTCCGTCTTCTTGCGTGCAGAAGACGGAAACCACAGAATGGAGTGCCGAATGCAGGTGTGAACCTAGCGTTAGCAGATGTCCCAGGCACAACTGCTTTTGGAGCCTTCATATCTGGGTGCAACATATTATGCTGGAAAAATTGTCATTTTCACCTTTCCGCATCGCGTATTCATTTCTGGAAGATAAATTAAGCAACACTTGGGGTTAAAAATGCTCTCTGTACCACCGGATAAATTCCATCAGGGGTGTAGTTTCCAAAATGTGGTCACATATCAGGGGATTCTACTTTACTGGCATTTCAGGGCTCTGCAAAAGTTTGACGTCCAAAAACCAAACTGTCTAAATTTGTACTCCAAAAACCAAAATAGTACTCCTTCTATTTTTGCCCAAACGTTAGTTTATACCCACATATGACATTAAGTACGTTATCCTGGGTACACCAGTATCATAACAGTATATAATTGGTGGTACTGATTTTTCACTAAACGAAAGTAGGAATACCCTTTAGAAAGACTAAGCTAGCCCTACCTCTGTGTATGTGCTGATTGCTGCTGTTTTTGAAATAAATAGTTTTTTCCATATATGTTAATGAAGCTCAGAGAGTACAGGCACCGTTCCTCCTGTGCTCCAAGCACAGCATCATCATACCCCTGAATACCGTCTCCTGTGCCGTTGCATCACAATCACTTGGCCACTATCTTCGCTGTGTAAGCAGCTGAGGCCGTCTTCAGTGGGATCCAAATCCCACACGTGCGCTGTTGGCTTAGCCATCTCGGGTTTGGGCCGAGTATACAGCACATGCACCGCCAGCCATCTTTATTTTATTTGTACATGAATGTATTGCGCAGGCGTGGTACACTCATGAGTTCTAAGGAGTACTGGACTACTGAGTTAAGTACAGGTTTAAAGAATTTTTGGTGAGGTTTGCTACAGCTTTAAGTATTGGCAATACAAATTTGTACAGATTTCTATGATAACAGCTTCATTCTAGAGTTGCTGTTCTAGCCTGCTTCCTATGAAAAAGTAAGTTAGATAGGTTAATAAAGTATATTACAAAAATGTTCACCAAACAACCCCCATTGGGACATCGCTGTCCGACCACTGTGTCTCCTGCTTCAAGATAACTTTTCCTAAACTATACTGAAAAGTAAATTGGCACAATTAGCCATATGCTATAAAACATTCAACAAAAGTACTGTCAGTTCAACATACAGCATAATAGAAAATAAAGCGATGGAATGCCAATTTGTCTTTTTATGTCTTAAATACATATGGAAGGACTATAAGCATACATTACCACATATGCAAATTATCATGCAGTAGTTTCATTTTCCCAACTCATATAACTTTTATTTTTCTGCAGTGAGTTAAGTATTGAGAACTGGATCATGCCTGTAGTATATGCTGGACATTTCTCACATGTAGTATGGCTCCATCCTTCATGGGCCCAGCAGATCAAAGAAGGCAATCATTTCTTCCTGGTTGGCAAGGACAAGTCTACAACTACAATAAGGTATTTTCCATAAAGTCCTTTTTAAGTGTACTCCGCACGATATGCAGTCAGACCAGATAACCATAATGCATGAACTTGTTCATAGACTGCTCAAATGAATAGTGGTACATTTTAATTCCATCTACATACACTGTGAGAGAGTGAAATGTGTGGATATAGTGATTTTATTTATAAGGCGTAAAGTGGCTATTCAGGACTGCAAAATGTCTGGCCTGTCCTTAACATGTCACCATGAAATCACGCTGTAATCTGCAGGCATCATGTTATAGAGTAGGAGGAGCTGAGAAGATTGATACATTGTTTTGTTTGCTTGGAAGGAGTAATTGGGTCCATTGGTCGGTCCTAACAGTGATTATGCATACAGATATAGCTGTTACTAACTGTAAGGACCGCCCACTAGACTCAATTATTCCTTCCAAAGAGAAAGAACAGATAATTAAATGAACAGAAAGATTATACTGAATCCTATCAATCTGCTCATCTCCCCTGCTCTATGACATGGAGCCAGCATACTAGACAGCATTTTTATGGTGACAGGTAACTTAAAAACAGACTATAGGGCTCGTTCACATCTGCGTTCTCCTCTCCGTACTGCAGGTTTCCGTTTCCTGCAGAAAACAGAGGCAGGAGATGGAAACCTGCAGGAGTCTGAGAAAGCTGTCCGGCCGTGAGCGGCGGTGAGCGTTTTATGCTCTCCGCCGCGAAACCGGGTTTTATAATCCGGACACAGAGTCGGGCATGCAGTACTCTGTGTCCAGATTAAAAAAAACGGTTTTGCGGCGGAGAGCATAAACGCTCACCGCTGCTCACGGCTGTACCCGGTCTGTGGTTTCCGTCTTCTGGCATGCAAAAGACGGAAACCACAGAACGGAGACCCTGAACGCAGGTGTGAACCTAGCGCATTAATATAAGATCAGTGGTGGTCTCCTAATCCCTACACCCCACCCCCTGTGACACCAATCAGTTAATTGAAGGGTGCCACTGCATTAAAAGAAGTACCCTTCATTGTTTATTAGAAACTACTATATGCTTGTTGTAGTGACTCTGCCTGTTAATACTGCTCACTGCCATCTGAGCTTCAATACTTGGCACAATCAATACTAGAAAAAAACAAAGCTGTTCGCAGTAACCAATAAAGTTGATGCCATGCTGATCAGCTGGATCTCTACCCATCTGGTACTGATGTCCTATCCAAAGCATGTGACATAAATTGTGCAGCCCTTGACAACTCCTTTTAAAGCATATAGTCATCTCTAAACAAACATTACCCGAAAAACTGTATTAGGTCTCGCTCACATGGGGCAAGAGGGGGCGGATTTTGGCACTGAATCCTCCTCAAAATCCACACCCTCACAATAGAGGTCTATGCAGACCACTACCATTCTTTTTTCCACTAGCGGTTTGTTCCCGCTCACAGAAAAAAGAAGCAAGCTGCCCTTTCTTCAGGTGGATTCCGCGGCTGATTCAGCCAAGGCATCCACCTCGTGGCAGAACCCACCAGACTAGGCCCATTCATTCCGGAGCGGGAAGCCACAACAATCACGGCAGGCGCATTTTGGTCAAATTTGACTTCCCACATCAAAATCAGGACCAAAATACGCCGCCCCATGTAAACGAGCCCTTATAGTACATCAGGTAATCTGTTATGACTTGTCTGCTGTTTCTAGAACAATGGATAGTGTAATACAAAATAATCAATACAATATATTTACAAAATAGTTTAATGTTTTTTGTTTGTTTTTTTTATTTAGATTTTAGGAAAACTCCAGAAAAATACTATGTTATCTTACACTGGGCAGAACACAGGGTGTCCTTAAATTTTCACAAATATCATATTTGTAACAACCTAGCTTGACTTACAGCTTGTTTAATAGTACAGCGTTAGGGTAAGTCCACACAGCAGAAAACGAAGACAAATTTCTCTTCATTTTCTACCGTAGAATTGCTGCCATGGAATGCCGATGCAGTGCAGGGACTCCAGAGCCGCAGAATCCGCAACAAGATCAAGCAGGACGCTGATTTTTTTTTTTTTTTTTTTTTTTTTTTTTTCCTGTGTCCTGCTGCGATCTCCGACTCCCATTATCAGCAGTGGGAGGCAGATTCAAGACGGAATCTGCCATGGGTTTGGGGGCAAAATCCATTCCCAAATCCATGGCAAATTCCTACATGTGAACCTAACCTTAAATTCCCATTTTGGCGGCTGATGGAAACAGTTGACAAACTTGCCAACCATAGTATCACAGAGAGGTGGGAACTCCTAGCATCATAGATGATGTTTGGAGTCTTGGTCCCTGCTCAGTGTTTGGCTCTGACATACGGTAAGTATTTCACAGACTGAACATGGCAGTCTGAAACCAGCCTTATGAAAACTGGAACATCAGTACTAAAGGAAAAGAAACATACATGAGGTTAAAGGGAATTTGGCAGCAAGGAAAGGGCTATGCATCTAGTCCCAGTACCTTGTATTGGAGACTCTACTGAGTATATTCATTACTTGATATTATTCATGAGAATTGTTAGCTGTGTTATGCAAATAACTGCAAACTGCAGAACTAGATACAAAGCCTATCCACATTGTGTGCCACAATCCAAAGCACTTCCAAATCATTTGCATATCATGAAAAATGTGACTTTTGTACAAATGAGCTAACAATTCTCAAAACTAAAGTAAAACATAGTCCACAGACCCCACTACAAGGTATAAGCCTTTTCCATGCTGACAGACTCCCTTTATACTGTGTTCTGTTTTTATATTTGTACCCTGAAAATCCAAATTACTCTGAATTTTGCATTTGTCTTAATATGGAATAAGAAAATAATAGCAAAACTGGTATAACATGGATCCTGCTGAGTTCACCGAAACTTTGTGGGTGACATTTTCCAAATCTTATACTTCTCCTAGACAAGTTTATTGGAGTGAATTGAATCTTTACTGTTGCACATTGACCTGTATTTGTGAGATGTAAAGAGCAGAATTCCAAATTGTACTTTGCAAAAATGTTTTCAATCTTGTTAATTCAGGGTCACAAGCACAGATGATTACTTTCTAAGTGATGGTCTTTATGTTCCCGAGGAACAGCTTGAAAACCCCAAACCTCTTCATTTGGATGTCATATTGTTGAACCCTGTAAAGGAACCAGGCTGTGAAGATGCAGACAAAGGTGAATCTGCTGCTAAAAAGCTGAAGCTTGCAGAAAATGATGAAGTAGCAGGTGGTCCTGCCTCTGCATTTCAATGCGTGTCTTCACAGGGAGTTGCTTTGGCTGCGTATGAAGGAGCAGAAGACAATATGAGAAAGGGCTCTTCCTCTTGTGACAGCATGGAAACAAACAGTGATCTGAATTCTAACCTTGCTAGAAGCATTATAGAAGTTTTGGAAAAAGGGGATGCTTACGTCTTGGATATAGATTTAGATTTCTTTTCAGTAAAGAATCCATTCAAAGAAATGTATACACAGGTATGTATGAGCCCATTATTCCAGTGCTTGTAAACTTTCCCAAAGACTTATACCAAGTGAGAATATATAGATCTATGTGTGCTTATACAAGAAAGCATCTGTCAGTATGTTTGCAGTTGCAATATGTAATTTAAAGATGTTTGGATAAAATGTATGATTGATAAATTTCAGTAAATGATGTCAGAAGATATATACAAAAATGTACATTTTGAAGTTGAGTGATGTGATACTAGTAAATCAATGGATAGAGATCCAGCAGAGGAATTCAATAATAACTTGAGAAAATTGTAACAATAGCACATGACATGACAACACAATGACAGTGTATGGTATAGGCACTTTTTTGGCCCTATAATACCATGCATGACATTGACTCAAGTGTACAATATCGCTTTGTGTAGCGGCCAAACTGTATCTAATCTGTACCTACCTGTACCTGCCCTGGCACACGCCACAGACACGATTTCTTCAGCGCTGCTCTAGGTGTGCCGAACGTCTATGGAGAAAATCACGCTCACCTGCAGATTTCCTCCACTTCAAGTTTATGCTTAAAACATATAGCTCTGCCCTTTACCTTGCCAAACAAGACTATTTCACCGCCCTCATCTCTTCTCTCTCCAGCAACCCTAAAAGGCTTTTTGAAACCTTTCACTCCTTACTCACACCCAAGGTGCAGACGCCATTCACAGACCTTAGTGCTGATGACCTGGCCATGTATTTCCATGATAAAATTGATAAGATCCGTCAGGAAATTACTGCCCAAGCCCCAGGTGGCATTGACTCCCACACCTACGATAGTACTGATCCCCTCACCAGCCGCACTTTAGACTGTCCATTCTCATCTTTTGAACCTGTCACAGAAGAGGAAGTTTCCCAGCTACTTTCTTCATCTCGCCCCACAACCTGCAGTAGTGACCCCTTCCCCTCACACCTCCAATCTCTGTCCCCTGCTGTCACTACTTACCTTACTAAAATATTTAACCTCTCTCTCTCTTCTGGAATCTTCCCATCCTCCTTCAAGCATGCTGTTATAATCCCGCTACTGAAAAAACCCTCCCTGGACCCATCCTGTGCTGCTAACTATCGACCCGTCTCTAACCTCCCCTTCATCTCTAAACTTTTGGAACGCCTGGTTTATTCTCGGTTAATCCGTTATCTCTCTGCTAACTCTCTGCTTGACCCCTTACAATCTGGTTTCCGCGCTCTGCACTCTACTGAAACAGCTCTCACAAAAGTCTCTAATGATCTACTAAAGGCTAAATCCAATGGTGACTTCTCTCTTCTTATTCTTCTGGACCTCTCTGCAGCTTTTGACACTGTTGACCATCAACTTCTCCTCACTATGCTCCGCTCAGTTGGCCTCAATGACACTGCGCTCTCCTGGTTCTCCTCTTATCTCTCAGGCCGCACTTTCAGTGTATCATTTGCGGGCTCTGTTTCCTCTCCTCTTTCCCTTGCTGTTGGGGTTCCTCAGGGCTCGGTCCTCGGCCCCCTGCTCTTTTCTCTCTACACAGCCCCCATTGGACAAACCATCGCCAGATTTGGCTTCAGGTACCATCTTTATGCTGATGACACCCAATTATACACATCTTCCCGTGACATCACCCCTGCACTCATACAGAACACCAGTGACTGTCTCTCTGCTGTCTCTAATATCATGTCCTCGCTCTATCTGAAACTAAATCTCTCTAAGACTGAACTACTACTGTTTCCACCATCTAACAGATCTGTCCCTGATATATCCATTGCAGTCTCAGGCCTTACTATAACTCCTAGGCAGCATGCCCGCTGCCTTGGGGTCATATTTGACGCAGACCTTTCCTTCACCCCTCATATTGAATCACTCGCACGTTCATGTCACCTCCACCTCAAAAACATCTCCAGAATACGCCCTTTCCTTACCAGAGATACACTAAAGACACTTATTGTCTCTCTGATTCATTCTCGCCTTGACTACTGTAATTCCTTACTAATCGGTCTTCCCCTCACTAAACTCTCTCCTCTACAATCTATTCTGAATGCAGCGGCCAGGCTCATCTATCAGGCTAGACGCTACAGCGATGCCTCCGGTC
Source organism: Leptodactylus fuscus (assembly GCF_031893055.1). Lineage (NCBI taxonomy): Eukaryota > Metazoa > Chordata > Amphibia > Anura > Leptodactylidae > Leptodactylus > Leptodactylus fuscus. The sequence goes on along the minus strand of NC_134268.1, from coordinate 107,591,466 downwards.
TGTGCCAGTCGCTACATTGGCTGCCTATTCATTATAGAATAAAATATAAAGTTATTACTCTCATCCACAAGGCTCTCCATAATGCCGCACCTCCCTACATTTCTTCCCTCATCTCTGTCTACCGCCCAACCCGTGCTCTCCGCTCACTCAATGACCTAACACTTACATCCTCTATTATCAGAACCTCCCATGCTCGTATACAAGACTTCTCCCGAGCTGCACCACTTCTCTGGAATGCTCTACCCCGGACAATCAGATTAACTCCCAACTTCTACAGTTTCAAACGCAAACTAAAGACGCATCTTTTCAGACAAGCCTATCACAATTCCTAATGCACAAAATTGTCTGAACACTGTATAAGCAATGCCTCCCCTGCTACCTCTTGTGTCATTCTCTCTACCTCATAGATTGTAAGCTCTCTTGAGCAGGGCCCTCAGTCCCATTGTGTGAAATGACGTTCTTTGTTATGTATGTCTGTATCTGAACCCTATAAATTGTACAGCGCTGCGGAATATGTTGGCGCTATATAAATAAAATGTATTATTATTATTACCTACATTAGGATGTGACCAGGAGCCGCACTACATCTTTTCATATTTGTGTGGAGTATTTTGTAGTCACAGATGAGTACAACATTTGTAGTAATGCAAATAATGTGTAGCTATAAATAATCCTTAGAGATTGCTATTTAAGCCTGAAACCATTACTGTAACTGTTGCTTATGCATGAATAGCTATGTGATGAATGTAGTGGTAGCCATATGCGGCTGAAATCCCACCCACACGCGCCTGTCAATAACTGCATCATTATACAGCACAATCATGCAAACATTGGTTACTACATAGGGCTGACGTTCCGGCTGCCTACGGCCATCTATGTGTGACCATGCAACCTAAGTGATTAAGTCAGGCTGTTGCATAGTTCAATATAGTGTATCTGACTCTCTACTAAAATGATTTATAAAAATGCAATGGACTGAAGGGCTTTTAATGTGGCCAATGACAGATGAAAGATTAACAGATTCTGTAATTGATCAAAGTCAGTTAATACCAGCGTGTAGCAGTCATTCCTCAGACATTCATGGTCCTGGGGCAGGGGCTGCTGCACACTGGTGTTAAGTGTCTTTAATCGATTCCAGCATCTGTCATTGTGTTGTCTGCCATTGGTGTGGAAGCGGTAATAGTCACTGAGAATATTGTCGTGTGGCTGCAATAGTATCCCAAGGCCTGCTCTCACATCAGAGCCAGAATCTTAGCTTGGGTCTACAGTTTAACTTTGGCTTTGGGCCTGATCATGGACCAGACTCTGAGACACTGGATAGATGGACCCTGGAGGCCACGATTAAAATCATGAAGAAACTCATGTGGCCACACGGTGGCTCAGTGGTTAGCACTGCAGCCTTGCAGCGCTGGAGTCCTGGTGTTCAAATCCCGCCAAGGGCATAAAACCATCTGCAAGGAGTTTGTATGTTCTCCCCGTGTTTGCATGGATTTCCATCCCATATTCCAAAGACATACTGATAGGGAAAAATGTACATTGTGAGCTCTATGTGGGGCTCACAATCTACATTTAAAAAAAAAAAAAAAAAAAATCATGAAGAAACTCAGTGGACCCAATTAAAAGTCAGTGTGAGACAACATGATCCATTGGTGTTAGTAAATCACAACACTAGTATGACGTCAGCTTTGTCTTCCTCAAAGCCTTTAAGACAATGATTGCTGCATTAAACCTTCAGATCTTAGATCTGCATTAGATCTTAGACCTTCAGATCTTCAAGTGTTAATGATTCTAAACCACCGAATTGTATTTCAATTTCTAGAATATTAACTAGAACTGTCGTGGACAATTCCTAATAACAGTCTGAACAATCTTATTAGCCATGCAATAGACTGTTACGGTTATCTAACGTTCCCTGGATTTTAGCATCTGTACCTTTGTGCCTCACCAGCTCTCTCTCTTTTCTCATTCAGTTGCATTTTCTGTTTTCTGGTGCCATGATGTGTTGCTGGCTCTTTGTTTTACCTGCTGCTTTTGTTTTCAGGAGGAATATAAAATTTTGCAGGAATTATACAGCTTCAAAAAACCAGGCCCTGGTTCCTTAAAGGTAAGTTGAAATCTCTTAAGCTGCTCAAGCACACTGGGTGGTAAAGTTGCAAAAGCTACTAACTGTACAAAACCCAAATGTTTTATTCATTACAGGACCTATTAACTGTAGTTGGCAACTATAGCATCCAGCTTACCTGAACAATCTTCTCCGCGCCTGTTGTCAAATTGAGTAGAAGAAATTCGATGCAGTTGACTGAGCAATTTAACTCCAAAAAATGTTGCCTTTACTAATATAAAGTGGGAAATTTCCTCATTTTCCAAATGTTCTACCTTGATTTCTTAAAGGGGCTCTATCATTGGGAAAAGTAATTTTTAACTAATCACATCCTTTCATAGGCTTTAGAAAGTCTATTCCACACCTACCTTTAATATGTAAATTGCCTCAGTGGTTTTTCAATAAGTCCGTTTTTATTCATATGCTAATTAGACTGGTGCACGATGCATCATGCTATTGTTTCCTATGGCTGTATACAGCACAGGCTGCTGCTTCCTGTTTGCACACACAAATAGGAGATAATAGCAGAGACTAGTGCTGCTGGGAACTTCCTGTGCTGGCTATAAGCTCATTAGCATATGAATAAAAAACTGACTTATTCAGAAACCACTGAGGCAATCTACATACTAAAGGTAGGTGTGGAATAGCCTTTCTAAAGGCTATGCAAGGATGTTTTTAGTTAAAAATGACTTTCCCAATGATAGAGCCCCTTTAATATACCTTTTATAGAGGTTATCGCTTTGTTTCTCTGATACAGAGCTTAAAATCTCCTGGTTAGATATAGTGTGGAAATTATTTAGGCCCGCATTTTCTACTTGCAGGCGTAAGATGCATTAGATTTATGAAGAGGTACATTAGTTTTAATAAAAATGATTGATGCATCTCTGACTGTCCAAGTGCCAGAAACTGAAATCTGTGCCAGATCTTATTCTCCCACAAAACCTGCCCTACTTTTTCTCAATGCTTTTAAACAATAACAAGAATAAAAAGTAACAAAGTTAAAAGTTGCAAATGTTTGCACAGACAAAATCCATATGCTAAAATATGCAGCTTTTTGCACCACTAAATGGGCATAAAACCCATGATAAATTTTGCTCAATAGGTTTTATGGCATGTCTCCAAATATAAAACGACTTGTACAGGTTAATATAAAAAAAACTTTGTAATATATCTTTATTAAAGAAATATTTTCCTCTCCACTGACCTACTTTTTACCTAGAAGTGTATGGGGGTGGGGGGAGGCTGTTGGAAAAGACACACACACATAGCTACAGCTGTTGCATTCTGCTACTCTTTGAGTGAATGAGTTCTTCTGAAACTCTTAACTCAAGGTTAGGCGTTACCACTGCACAGAATGAGGCACGACCTAGAAACAAGGTGCAGATGCACTTAAGGCATATCTCCAGTTATAAACAGCTTTGCATAAATAAATAGTGAAGTTGAATATATAAAGAAAAGCTTTATAATATATCTTATTAAGGAAAGATGTTTATTTTTCCACTTGTCAGGCTTACTTGTGAATAAACAGTCTGACTGAAGATGAGAAGGAGAGTAGCCTAATAAATTGAAAAGGAAACACATTTCTATAATAAGATATGCTACACATTTTCATATTTTCACCTGTACTATTCATTTATGAAAACATCTTTATAACTGGAGATATGTTTTAAATGAACACCATTGCCTTTCATTGCATTGATCATGTAAAATTAAAAAGCATATTTTAAACTAAGAGCACGTAGGAATAGCCTTTATGAAGGCTATTCATCTCTTACCTTTATCTTGACGGTCCGCGCCACTGTTTCTGAATTTTTATTCATTCTTCATTGTTCTCAGAAAGCACAAGGGGGCATTCCCCATATGTTCAGATAGCACACAGTGTTGTAATCCTATCCAACGCCGCCTTGCTTCTTCTCTGTCAGCTATTCTCCTCCTCTTCTTACAGGAGACCACTGCAAAATGGCCAACAGAACAGCTAACTGAGCATGTCTGTTGGTCCGAGACCATCCCAAATGGCCGACGGACATGTTCAGTCGGCTGTTCTGTCGGCCATTATGCGGTGGTCTCCTGTAAGAAGAGGAGTGAAGAGGAGGAGAATAGCCAACGGAGCAGAAGAAAGGCGGTGCTGGAATAGATGACAACATTGTACTCAGAGCACAGGGGGAACACTCCCCTGTGCTTTGAGAACAATGAAGAATTAATAAAAAATTCAAAAACAGCAGTGCGGACCATCAAGATAAGGTAAGTGATGAATAGGCTTTATAAAGGCTATTTTTACGTGCTCTTAGTTTAAAATGTGTTTTTTAATGATAGAATCCCTTTAAAGGCTCTACACATAGAATCTTGTGTAACATGCATTTAAGAGTGCATTTAGTCATCTGACCTTACAATGTACACGAGGCCTTCATGGCCACAAAATATTGCTAGAAGGATACTCAAATTTTCATGAAAAGTTGAAATATGTGCTGGATGTTGCTGGTCAATCTGTTCTTTGAGTGCATAAACCTTCATACATAGTATCGTATCCATTTTTCTGCTGATAATTTTCCCATCATGGCAGCTCATTTTTCATTTGCCTCTAAGGCTGTGGACGTGCACAATAACTAGTAGTCCGGACCTCCCTCCCCTATCCATTATAACTATTACTGGTTTATTTATATGTATTTCTGTAGCTGAGAAAAGCCCAAGTGAGCGTAATCTAGTTGATCCAGGAACACCGGGCTTGAAATAGAGGACAAATGCATGCAGGTATGATTCAGCTTAAAAAAGATCTCAAAAACAAGAAAAGAGCAATCTATAGGCATATTCCGGAAAATAGTTTACTATTTGTGAATAATATGCCATCACACAAGTAGCTGGTCGTAGATACAAGTACATAAGTAGACTTTTCTTACATTGTAAGCTGTGTGATGTGCAGACTGTTCAATCCAGTGCACAGAGAAAGCAATATTCAGATGTGTGTGGAGGCTGTGAGGAGAACAAGCCCCCTCCTCTGTATTCATTGTATGAACATCCACCAGACCCCCTTCTTCCATTTGCCATGAAGATTTGTTTTTCTGTGTATCAATGGATGGGGCTCTATCATTGGGAAAAGTCATTTTTAACCTACGCACATACTTGCATAGCCTTTAAGAAAGGCTATTCCACACATACCTTTTATATGTAAATCGCCTCAGTAGTTTTTGATTGATCCTGTTTTTATTCATATGTTAGTTAGTCTCCAGCGTGCACTCTGGAAGTGTCTGTGAGCACCGTCTGCTATTCTCTGCTAAGCTTGTCAGGATAACGCATTTGTCAAATCGTGCTTGTATCCAACATACAGCCTTTTCAGTCTGAAATCTCAGGAAAACTCCTCCTTTAATGGCAAAACCCCTTTAAATACGTTGAGCTTTTTTACAGGAACCTTTCAAACAAATATTGGTCAGTTGATGTTGATTCACCTTTACTGCAGTTGTTAATGTTGTGCTTCATTCACACAATTTAGCAGAGACTCAGCCATTTATTCAGCGCATTCACATGGCACCCATTTTCAATGTGTGAATTGGGTTTGTGAAAATGGTCCCAATAGTCTGAGCTGTGAAAAAATAGAACATGTTCTATTTTTTTCACGGTTCTCGCATGCCACTTAGCTAATTTACTCAGTCCTGTGAATATGCACTTATGCAGATGCTGCTATGGTTTTAGCGCTTTAAATTAACGCCAGAAGACTGGAACAGCCATTAGTTTGATCTCTACTAAGGTCTACACTATACATTTATTCATGACACTGAGAGCAATGCAGATTTATCCTCGTGACTCCATGAAGAAATAAAGCAAAACCAGAGAACTATCTATAGTGGTCACAAAATATTTTTGACGTACTGTATATTACTTGTAGTATAAAGATCTAAATATTTTTCTCACAAGTAATGAAATAATGGTATATTTATAATTTTTTTTATTTCTTTCCAAAGGAGGCCTTAGTTGACTGTGTAGAGAACCGCATACGTCAGCTTGAAGATCTGGAAGCTGCATTTGCAGATTTCTGTGAGGATGATAGTGAGGAGACTGTACAAAGATGGGCTTCTAATCATGGGTAAGTCTCCTGATTGCATTTATGCATTATTATCTTCAGTATATATCTTCAAGATGTCTGCAACCAGCAAAACTGGATAAGCAGCAACGTATATGGAAAAAAAACACATTATATAACTTAATATCTGTAAAACTAATGAGAGTAGCGCGTTACCTTTAAAGGATAATTTTTGTTTGAACATAATTATGCATAGAATTTATCTATATAAACAGTTGAGCAATTTTATAAAAACAGAGCCAAAGTCAATTTTGCGTGTATTTGGAGCTTTAAAAGAGTTTTTTTTTTTTTGCCTTTTCATCCCTGTCTCCTAAGAGCCATTACCTTTTAATTTGTCCATTAATGTAGCCGTATGACAGCTTGATTTTGCCAAGACAAGTTGTATTTTTTAAACAGAACCATGTTGAAGTACATAGGCATTAACAACCCCTCCCCCCTACAGTTCTGAATGAGCCCTGCTCCAGGCTTTAGCAAAGTGCATTAAAGATCACCCCAAGCAGGACACGTTCAAGGACAATGTAACTTTAAACAGCTCTACCTCTGGAGCCAGGAATCTTTGTTTTAAAATAAGACCAAGATCATGGTTGTAATCCACGTAGATTTAGAAATATCACTGGTTTAAGTGGAGGTGCGTATACTCACACTTTCACTTTAACCAGTGTCTCGGAGAACACGTGCAGTTACAGTATATGTAAACGCCATAAACATTAAAATTCAGATGTCAGAATTGATGCTTTCTGATCATCTCATGTCTCACATCTCACGTGAGGTGGATAACTAGAAGAATGGCAAATTTTACATTTTTGGGTTATATTTGTGTTTTTACATTGTTCATTATACGATATAAATGACATGTTAATTTTATTCTGTGGGTCAGTACAATTACAGCAATACCCAATGTATAAAGTATTTTGTTTCTATGTTTTACTACTGCTTATGCTTACTTGTATAGCGCCATCATATTCCACAGCACTTTTACAGACCGTGTCAGTCACTGTCCCATATTGGGCTCAAAATCTACAATCCCTATCAGTACGTTTTGGGGCAATAAAAAAAGTTTTTTTTTATTTTAAATAAATATAATCGCAGTACAGGAGGCGGAGACGAATATATTTGTCATATAGCATGTGTCGATAAAAGGGACTTTGTTACCAGAGCCCAGTATATCAACTCAGCTCTGCAGATAGAGAGGTTGGATCAAGTGAAACAAACTCTGTTTTCCACTTGTGAATCGGTGTCTTCGTTGCCGATAGATCGCCATTCTCTTCAATGTGTAAATTAGCTTTTTTGAGCAATGAGGCATGCGCTGCCCAACCACTGGTCTAATTAGAGCAGGTAACATTTTCTGATATAGATAGGGGATAAACTGATAATGTGGGAAAGCCCTTTAATACTTCAGTACACCAAAACATTTTGGACAATTGTATGCTTCTAACTTTGAAAAGTTTGAGGAAGGCCTTTTTCTATGATGACTGTTCCCCAATGCAAAATGCAAGATCCATTGATACATTGTTAGGCAAGGTTCATGTGTAAATCATCATCTTGGATGAACTAGAATCGAGCTTACAAGCCGCATGTCCAACATCTGTGTCTGACCTTACAAAACCACAGAGAAACTCCTAAATCATCCAAAAGACCTTCACGGAAGAGTGGTAGTTTTAACTGCAATTGCAAAGGGGAAAGGGGGCGCTCTATATTAGTGCCTATGGATTTAGAATGGAATGTAAGCTTGTGTAGGTGTATGTATCCCAATGTAGTCGATGTTATGTTCTGTTATCTTACCCTGCACAGCTCAGATTTTGTCTGGTGACATCTAGGGATTTTTTTGGACTGTTTCAGACAACGTTGATGTTGAGTACAGTCGGGATCAGTGTGCTGCACAGAGTGCTGAACATGGTCTCTATCCTCTCCATGTCTCTGTTCTGCCTTGCCCTGTATGGCACAGGTGGCTTCCGCCATGGTTTATGGAAGTATCCATTTCCAGTTTGTTGGGGGAGATGCGGTGTTTGAGGTATTTTCCAGCCAGGCAACTTCTCCACGGGTTTTTGTCTTGTATGTTGAGGGGGATGTGGTGTTTGGGGCTTTTTCCTGACAGGTGACTTCTCCATGGGTTTTTGTCTCATATGGGGTATGGGCCGGGGGGTTCTGTTGAGCACTATGTCTTTAAGTTCTTTGGCCAGAAGACTGTCTCCTTGTTTGTTGAGGTGTTTATCGTCGTATAGGTGATGCTGGTTTATGGAGGAGTGTTGTGCCAGGGTGATGACTGGTGTTGATCTGATTTTGGTTGCCAGCTCTATGTTGATCTCCCTGATGATGTGTTCAGGGACATCGTTTCGTGGGAGCAGAGATGACAGGATGATTTTACCTCTTTTTAATGATCTGTTCCTCTTTTGTATCATTACAATCACTACATTTTTTTTCCTAAAGTAGGATAGGTTTCCATGTTCCTCTTAGTCCCTAGCTTCTTCCTCACTGCCATGGTATAGTATCCATACTTGAATCATTCCTGCTATAATCCTCACTAGTAAGAAGCAGATGTTCTTGCAGACATAATTCTGTTCTATTAGCATAGTCCTGTGTAATGAGTGCTGCCATCTCTAGCCGATATTTACTACCGCCGCTCTCTTGAAATTGCAGGCACAATTTATGGATGTTGTCAATCATTTCTAGATAGTTGTCTGGTCTGTTTAAGCCTGCTGGTACATTTCTTTCACATAACTTTGGCCAGCTTAGATTAGTGAGAAGTATCCATGCTTCTAAGGTTTCATGCTTTGCCATGGATGAGAATTTATCGGAAATTAGCCATTTGTAAAAGAGTAAGAGCCGTAGTTGGAACTGGGTCAAGTTTTGGAAAAATAGAGGCGTTGGAGTTGGCGGTTTGACTTGCCATCTCCACAACCCTGTTTGTAAATACCTGTATTTTAGTCAAGAGCTCCTTCTATAATTCTGCTTGCTGTAATAGAAAAAAAATCAACACGCTGGTAGAACAGACACTTTTTCATACTGTACGCTGGATTACGGTTTTTCCGCACAGTACTGTACAATATCTACAGAAATTAGTCAAGCAAATAATGCTGGTAGGTTACAGCTCGAAGTCTGTATAAAAGTGACTGTATAAAAGTGATCAGTACAAGTCAGATACCTGGCATTGCACAAGAATAGATTTCTCATTCTTCCCTTGCAATGCCTTAGGATTGCCAGTAGATGTAGTTGTTGGATTGTTAAGCTGAGCTGCATATACTATTGTATAGGTACATACAAGTAAGCCATTAATCACACTTTCTGCTCAGTCCACTGGTTTTCTAGTTTTGTTTTATGTCAGTCTTTAAACTGTCACCAGGCATTTGCTTCATCATCAAATCACACCTTCAACAAGACAGCTGAAATGATGTTATTATTATGAGAATGTCAGGAGCCACAAGTTTTAGGGGCTCAGGTGCCCTTTGTATCAGATAAATGTGTTTTGCTAGGTAGAGACTTGTGTGGGTCATATGCCATATGTTCTACATTACTTTCTAATTCATCAGTCACAGTACAGTCTAACAGCATTTTGCCACCATGTGAGTACTAAAGAAGAATCCCTGTTTATAGGATTTAATACACCCAGTTTTTGTTACTGTACAGCGCTATATAAATATAATGTATTATTATAGAATGTATTATTACTGCAACCCAGGTTATTTTTTTTATTGCAAACATGCTCATAAAATAGCTAATTGTAAAGGTGAATGCAAATTATTTCACAGGTTTTATATGTGTATGGATAAATACTGTATACAAATTGAAGGGTTTTCCTTTATTTCCAGAATGAGCAGCCTTGTCCAGCTTGTGAATAGTCTGAAGTGTCGAATGGAAGCACCTGACTATGAAATGGTAAAGGATTTATTTTTTCGTTTTTGTTTTATTTTTTTTACTTGTGATATTTGTTTGTGATTTGTTTAATTCTACTCCATTTAAAGGGAACATGTCAGATCGATTTGGATAGCGAAACCACCTGCAGGCTCTTATAGACTGGTAGCTTAGGGTCCCAAATAGCCCTGTTGTAACACTGTCCGTGTTCATGTAAAGAAAGCCTAAAAACCAAGTCCTTTATATTTACCCAGAGATGAGTCCAGTGATCCTCATTAGACTCCTCTCTAGTGCTCGTGGAGTTGTTCAGTGAAGGTGGGTAAATATACCCCTTCTTCAGTGTGCATGAGCACACTTTAGACCCCTAAGAAGTAATTTGTCTGAATTGTCATTTAGATAAATAGGTTCACAGGAGTATGCATACTAGTTTAAGTTTAGCAGGAAAGCACGTGGAGAAAAAATAAATGTATAAAGACTAGGGTTGAGTGATCGGGATGAAAAGATCAGATCCTGATCGGCGATCGAGTAAATTTCACGATCACAATAGGGTTCCGATCCCACCTAAAAAAAAGATAGAGAACGAAATTCCGATCCTGATCGCTGAACTTACCTGCATAGAACAGCTGCCGCTCCCTGGAGCTCCTAGACATTGTTCTCGGTCCTCTCCTCTCTCATTCACACACCTGCAGAGCGTCGGGCATGCCCCCGCGTCCTTAGGCTAGTGTTACTGATGCTGGGAGTAGGCGGGGCTTGTTGTGGCTTAGGAGAGTGTGGGCGGGTACAGGGAGGGGAGATGTGAGCAATGCAGCAGTTCTCTGCAGGTAACCGGACAGCAGGGGAGACTAAGTAGCTGGCGGATTTTTTAATCACTACACAGCATGGAGTCCAAAAATGGAAGTCTTCCATTTTTGAACTCCACACTGTGTAGTGAATAGGATCGTTTTTTAAAATCCAATTTTCGATCATTAAAAAATCCCATTGACTTGCATTAGGATCGGGTTCAGATGGAAAATGATCGGAAATCGAATTTTAAAAACAATCCTGAAATCTCAAGATCGGCTCAACCCCAATAAAGACATAAATTGCTCCCCCAGTTATAAACAACTATGCATACATGAATGAATACTTAAGGTGAATATAAGAATCTTTGTAATATATCTTATTACAGTTAAATATGTTGTCTTCTTTACTTTTCAGGCTGAGTTACTTCCTATTTAATACTCTATGAAGAGGGGAAGGGTAGGAGGAGACTACTAGAAAAGAGACTGAAATATTTTCTGTACACTATGCACTTTTAACACTACTAGACTTGTATATAAGGGGCTACCAGTGCAATGAATGAGGCAATAAGTCATTTAACCAGCTGACAAGAGCCTTCTAGTCACCCCTCCCTTCTCCATAGAGGTCTGTGTATGAGGCTAAATATGGATATTAATCTTATGTAAGAGAGCAGTCAGGTTGAAGTCAAAGAGCAGGATAACTACTTAAAGAGCAATGTGAAAAACAGTGAAGCACCGAGCAACTGGTATATCCAGGATAAATTGACAATTGGAGGTTCCCCAGTGAGGCAGAATAAACTCTAAATACCGTTGAGTGTGGGATGAGCAGCAGTGTCCTTTTACAACCCTGAAGAGTAAACAAAAATCCAAATCGACCAAATGGCACGCCTCCAGTATAGGTGGGGACCACTAATAGAAGCTCTGCGCTTGCTCCAACTTGGAAGAGCATGCAAAACTTTATTGGAATCAAACCAACAAAAGCACCTGCTTTACTCGCCTATGTATTCACCTCCAGAAGCAGATGAGTTGAAACCGGGACATACCTCCCACCGACTGGAACTGCAGGACAGGGCCCCGAATCTGCGAATGTCCCGCAGAATCCAGGACGGTTGGGAGGTATGCAAAAATAACTTTTAGCTTAACCAAGCAATTAGGGCAGATTTACTTAATACTGTCTGTAAAAGTTAGTAATTGCAGATTTAGGCTATAAAGTGATAAACTGTGCCAGATTGATCAAAGTGTCTAAAATTGAATATCGCCAAAATTGGGCACATTGTTGGCGCGGTGTTGGAACTTAGGCCACACCCACTTTCAGTGAGATCATATCCTTTCTTGCAAAGCCATTGTGTATGAAAAGTGTCAAAACATTTGAAAAATGTGGCATAAGTTATGTTGGATAGTTTTTGTCGCAAATTTTTCTCGAATCCTGGTGAATTTTGTTTCATAAATTGCCCTCAATATTTCCACTAGGATAAGCTCTCTGTATTTTGATTCACTTTCTAGTCTAAAGAGACTAATGAACTAAGAATAGTAGCTTGCTTCTAAAAATGTGAGGCACAAGTCCCTGCCAGTGTCACCTTTTGCACAAAGCAAGGACTGCAAAGCCAAAGCTCCACTGGTAATGAGTGGACAATTTTACAATGTATAATCACCAAAATTGGGCACATGTTGGCGCACAGTGTTGCAGATAAGGCCACACCCACTTTCAGTGAGATCACACCCCTTCTGGCAAAACCACACATCCATTTTTTGTAGAAGTCATTTGATAAATGTGGCAGGAGTCCAGTTAGATTTTTTTTGCAGCAAATTATTCCAGATTTCTGGTGCAGTTTGTTTGATTAATCGCCCACAATTTTTCTACTAGGATAAACTATCTGTATTTTGATTCAGAACAAAGAATAGTAGCTTGTAATGTATTTCTGATAGACTTTACCATCCATGTTGAAGCGGCTTTTAGCCTACCGATGCATTAGCGTAAAGTACTTAAAGCTACTGTAATTGACTGAAATCCAAACAAACAAAAAAAAACCCACAGCTCAACAAGAACCATATGAAGTAAAAGCCGATGCATGAAAGAAAGTCCAGGACAAGAGACTTGTGTGACTCCAAGATGGAGATAAAAATATCAGCACCAGCATATAAATATAAAATTTAACTTTAAATCATACAAAGACTAAAATAAAAACAGTTACAAAACCAAAGGGAAAAGTGGTCGACAAGCCTACGCATTTCGGGACAAATAAAACGTCTCTTAATCATGCTATAAGTAATGGATGTTTTTTTATGAATCAACGAGCAAAAGCAGTCCACGGCCCAAAAGTGTATAAATATATACAAGTGAAAAGTCCTTGGCCATTCAGTGCACGGATAAATAACCTCCCGGTCGAGGCAATGGATAAACAAATAGAAGCAGGAAGTCCCGCACCAGGCCACTATGATATGTTTAAAACTTAACTTTTAATAAAAGTGATCAAAGTCCATAAAAAAGCACCAGATACAAAAATATAGTTGCAAAAAATTCTTCAAACTTACAGAGACATGTTGAGGAGATGTACACAAGACTGGAAAGGCACCTACGCGTTTCAAAGCTACTGCTTCTTATTCATGATGATAAACTGCTAATGCCCCAGCCCATAATATATACCCAGGGAACTAGGGTTAATGGGCAACAGATGAATAAGGGCGTAACTCTGAGTCTATGTGTAGGAATAGAAACTCACAACATATATATTGAGTAACACATCTCATGTCTCAAAATACATACATAATAGCATTCATATAATGTACGTACAATGAATAGAATAATGGAACGAATATTAAAGACAAGAAAAGAAGAAAAAGGCTGAGTACCTGGAAAACCTAAGTATAATGAATGTTAAAAAAGGAAAAAGACATCCTAAAACAACTCATGTGAAGAAATTACATTCGTATAATGAATATTTTAGAGCGTAATGTTGGCATTATATTTTATTTGTTTAAATATTTACCGATTCGACTGCAGCGCTTTTATGCCTCATATGTATTTCGGGATATAGGAGTCCTGTTCACACGTGTGGCAATAGAGTCCTGTTCACATGTGCGGGTTCTTTGTCGCCTTTTGCAGTATATCTTTTTGGCATTTTTTGAATACTTATTAGATTGGGCTTTATTTAGTGTACATAGGCACTCAAGCATCTTTACTAGAGATGAGCGAACAGTGTTCTATCGAACTCATGTTCGATCGGATATTAGGCTGTTCGGCATGTTCGAATCGAATCGAACACCGCGTGGTAAAGTGCGCCATTACTCGATTCCCCTCCCACCTTCCCTGGCGCCTTTTTTGCTCCAATAACAGCGCAGGGTAGGTGGGACAGGAACTACGACACCGGTGACGTTGAAAAAAGTAGGCAAAACCCATTGGCTGCCGAAAACATGTGACCTCTAATTTAAAAGAACAGCGCCGCCCATTTTCGCGTCATTCTGAGCTTGCGATTCACCGGGGACGGAGGTTTCCGTCCAGTTAGCTAGGGGTTAGATTCTGGGTAGGCAGGGACAGGCTAGATAGGAAGGAGAAGACAACCAACAGCTCTTATAAGAGCTAAATTCCAGGGAGAAGCTTGTCAGTGTAACGTGGCACTAACGGGCTCAATCGCCGCAACCCAGCTTTCCCAGGATCCTGAATGGAATACACTGTCAGTGTATTCCCGTATACCCGATATATACCCCGATACCCGTTCCAACGGTGTGCCCCCCCACCTTCACCCCAGAAATACCCTGCAAGTCCCCTAGCAATAGAATTGGGGCTATATACACCCACAATTTTTACTACTGGTATACAGTGCCATTGTCTGACTGGGAATTCAAAGAATATATTGGGAATACAAATACCCTCATTTCTTGCTACTGCCATATAGTGCCAGTTTCTGACTGGTAATTCAAAGAATATATTGGGGTTACGTGCACCCACAATTTTTACTACTGGTATACAGTGCCATTGTCTGACTGGGAATTCAAAGAATATATTGGGAATACAAATACCCTCATTTCTTGCTACTGCCATATAGTGCCAGTTTCTGACTGGTAATTCAAAGAATATATTGTGGTTACGTGCACCCACAATTTTTACTACTGGTATACAGTGCCATTGTCTGACTGGGAATTCAAAGAATATATTGGGAATACAAATACCCTCATTTCTTGCTACTGCCATATAGTGCCAGTGTCTGACTGGGAATTCAAAGAATATATTGGGGTTACGTGCACCCACAATTTTTACTACTGGTATACAGTGCCATTGTCTGACTGGGAATTCAAAGAATATATTGGGGTTATAAATACCCTCATTTCTTGCTACTGCCATATAGTGCCAGTTTCTGACTGGTAATTCAAAGAATATATTGTGGTTACGTGCACCCACAATTTTTACTACTGGTATACAGTGCCATTGTCTGACTGGGAATTCAAAGAATATATTGGGAATACAAATACCCTCATTTCTTGCTACTGCCATATAGTGCCAGTGTCTGACTGGGAATTCAAAGAATATATTGGGGTTACGTGCACCCACAATTTTTACTACTGGTATACAGTGCCATTGTCTGACTGGGAATTCAAAGAATATATTGGGGTTATAAATACCCTCATTTCTTGCTACTGCCATATAGTGCCAGTTTCTGACTGGTAATTCAAAGAATATATTGTGGTTACGTGCACCCACAATTTTTACTACTGGTATACAGTGCCATTGTCTGACTGGGAATTCAAAGAATATATTGGGGTTATAAATACCCTCATTTCTTGCTACTGCCATATAGTGCCAGTTTCTGACTGGGAATTCAAAGAATATATTGGGGTTACGTGCACCCACAATTTTTACTACTGGTATACAGTGCCATTGTCTGACTGGGAATTCAAAGAATATATTGGGGTTATAAATACCCTCATTTCTTGCTACTGCCATATAGTGCCAGTTTCTGACTGGGAATTCAAAGAATATATTGGGGTTACGTGCACCCACAATTTTTACTACTGGTATACAGTGCCATTGTCTGACTGGGAATTCAAAGAATATATTGGGGTTATAAATACCCTCATTTCTTGCTACTGCCATATAGTGCCAGTTTCTGACTGGTAATTCAAAGAATATATTGTGGTTACGTGCACCCACAATTTTTACTACTGGTATACAGTGCCATTGTCTGACTGGGAATTCAAAGAATATATTGGGGTTATAAATACCCTCATTTCTTGCTACTGCCATATAGTGCCAGTTTCTGACTGGGAATTCAAAGAATATATTGGGGTTACGTGCACCCACAATTTTTACTACTGGTATACAGTGCCATTGTCTGACTGGAATTCAAAGAATATATTGGGGTTATAAATACCCTCATTTCTTGCTACTGCCATATAGTGCCAGTTTCTGACTGGTAATTCAAAGAATATATTGTGGTTACGTGCACCCACAATTTTTACTACTGGTATACAGTGCCATTGTCTGACTGGGAATTCAAAGAATATATTGGGGTTATAAATACCCTCATTTCTTGCTACTGCCATATAGTGCCAGTTTCTGACTGGGAATTCAAAGAATATATTGGGGTTACGTGCACCCACAATTTTTACTACTGGTATACAGTGCCATTGTCTGACTGGGAATTCAAAGAATATATTGGGGTTATAAATACCCTCATTTCTTGCTACTGCCATATAGTGCCAGTTTCTGACTGGGAATTCAAAGAATATATTGGGGTTACGTGCACCCACAATTTTTACTACTGGTATACAGTGCCATTGTCTGACTGGGAATTCAAAGAATATATTGGGGTTATAAATACCCTCATTTCTTGCTACTGCCATATAGTGCCAGTTTCTGACTGGTAATTCAAAGAATATATTGTGGTTACGTGCACCCACAATTTTTACTACTGGTATACAGTGCCATTGTCTGACTGGGAATTCAAAGAATATATTGGGGTTATAAATACCCTCATTTCTTGCTACTGCCATATAGTGCCAGTTTCTGACTGGGAATTCAAAGAATATATTGGGGTTACGTGCACCCACAATTTTTACTACTGGTATACAGTGCCATTGTCTGACTGGGAATTCAAAGAATATATTGGGGTTATAAATACCCTCATTTCTTGCTACTGCCATATAGTGCCAGTTTCTGACTGGTAATTCAAAGAATATATTGTGGTTACGTGCACCCACAATTTTTACTACTGGTATACAGTGCCATTGTCTGACTGGGAATTCAAAGAATATATTGGGGTTATAAATACCCTCATTTCTTGCTACTGCCATATAGTGCCAGTTTCTGACTGGGAATTCAAAGAATATATTGGGGTTACGTGCACCCACAATTTTTACTACTGGTATACAGTGCCATTGTCTGACTGGGAATTCAAAGAATATATTGAGGTTATAAATACCCTCATTTCTTGCTACTGCCATATAGTGCCAGTTTCTGACTGGGAATTCAAAGAATATATTGGGGTTACGTGCACCCACAATTTTTACTACTGGTATACAGTGCCATTGTCTGACTGGGAATTCAAAGAATATATTGGGGTTATAAATACCCTCATTTCTTGCTACTGCCATATAGTGCCAGTTTCTGACTGGTAATTCAAAGAATATATTGTGGTTACGTGCACCCACAATTTTTACTACTGGTATACAGTGCCATTGTCTGACTGGGAATTCAAAGAATATATTGGGGTTATAAATACCCTCATTTCTTGCTACTGCCATATAGTGCCAGTTTCTGACTGGGAATTCAAAGAATATATTGGGGTTACGTGCACCCACAATTTTTACTACTGGTATACAGTGCCATTGTCTGACTGGGAATTCAAAGAATATATTGGGGTTATAAATACCCTCATTTCTTGCTACTGCCATATAGTGCCAGTTTCTGACTGGTAATTCAAAGAATATATTGTGGTTACGTGCACCCACAATTTTTACTACTGGTATACAGTGCCATTGTCTGACTGGGAATTCAAAGAATATATTGGGGTTATAAATACCCTCATTTCTTGCTACTGCCATATAGTGCCAGTTTCTGACTGGGAATTCAAAGAATATATTGGGGTTACGTGCACCCACAATTTTTACTACTGGTATACAGTGCCATTGTCTGACTGGGAATTCAAAGAATATATTGGGAATACAAATACCCTCATTTCTTGCTACTGCCATATAGTGCCAGTTTCTGACTGGTAATTCAAAGAATATATTGTGGTTACGTGCACCCACAATTTTTACTACTGGTATACAGTGCCATTGTCTGACTGGGAATTCAAAGAATATATTGGGAATACAAATACCCTCATTTCTTGCTACTGCCATATAGTGCCAGTGTCTGACTGGGAATTCAAAGAATATATTGGGGTTACGTGCACCCACAATTTTTACTACTGGTATACAGTGCCATTGTCTGACTGGGAATTCAAAGAATATATTGGGGTTATAAATACCCTCATTTCTTGCTACTGCCATATAGTGCCAGTTTCTGACTGGTAATTCAAAGAATATATTGTGGTTACGTGCACCCACAATTTTTACTACTGGTATACAGTGCCATTGTCTGACTGGGAATTCAAAGAATATATTGGGGTTATAAATACCCTCATTTCTTGCTACTGCCATATAGTGCCAGTTTCTGACTGGTAATTCAAAGAATATATTGTGGTTACTACTGGTATACAGTGCCATTGTCTGACTGGGAATTCAAAGAATATATTGGGGTTATAAATACCCTCATTTCTTGCTACTGCCATATAGTGCCAGTTTCTAACTGGGAATTCAAAGAATATATTGGAGTTACGTGCACCCACAATTTTTACTACTGGTATACAGTGCCAATTTCTAACTAGGAATTCAAAATGCGCAAGGCTCCCGGAAAGGGACGTGGACGAGGCCGTGGGCGAGGTCGGGGGAATGGTTCTGGGGAGCAAGGTAGCAGTGAAGCCACAGGGCGTCCCGTGCCTACTCCTGTGGGGCAGCAAGCATTGCGCCACTCCACAGTGCCAGGGTTGCTTGCCACATTAACTAAACTGCAGGGTACAAACCTTAGTAGGCCCGAGAACCAGGAACAGGTCTTGCAATGGCTGTCAGAGAACGCTTACAGCACATTGTCCAGCAGCCAGTCAGACTCTGCCTCCTCTCCTCCTATTACCCAACAGTCTTGTCTTCCTTCCTCCCAAAATTCCGAAGCTTTACAGAACAATAACCCAAACTGTCCCTGCTCCCCAGAGCTGTTCTCCGCTCCTTTCATTGTCCCTCAACCTGCCTCTCCACGTCACGATTCCACGAACCTAACAGAGGAGCATCTGTGTCCAGATGCTCAAACACTAGAGTCTCCTCCATCTCCGTTCGATTTGGTGGTGGATGACCAGCAACCCACCCTCATCGACGATGATGTGACGCAGTTGCCGTCAGGGCATCCAGTTGACCGGCGCATTGTGCGGGAGGAGGAGATGAGACAGGAGTTGGAAGAGGAAGTGGTGGATGATGAGGACACTGACCCGACCTGGACAGGGGGGATGTCAAGCGGGGAAAGTAGTGTGGATGTTGAGGCAGGTGCAGCACCAAAAAGGGTAGCTAGAGGCAGAGGCAGAGGTCAGCAGCTTAGGCGAAGCCAGGCCACACCCGGAATCTCCCAAGATGTTCCAGTTCGTACCCAGCCCCGAAAAACTCCCACCTCGAGGGCACGTTTCTCGAAGGTGTGGAGTTTTTTCAAGGAATGCGCCGAGGACAGATATAGTGTTGTCTGCACAATTTGCCTCTCGAAATTGATTAGGGGCTCTGAGAAGAGCAACCTGTCCACCACTTCAATGCGCCGTCATTTGGAATCCAAGCACTGGAATCAGTGGCAGGCAGCAACGGCAGGACAAAGGCCGCCTGCCGTTCACGCCACTGCCACTGCCTCTGCCACTGCCACTGCTGACTGTGCTGGCGATGCACTCCAGAGGACGAGCCAGGACACCACTTCATCTGCCTCCGCCACTTTGTTGACTTCTACCTCATCCTCCCCTGGTCCTGTCTTATCTCCTTCTCCTGCACCATCAAAGGCACCATCAGGCGTTTCTTTACAACAACCCACCATCTCTCAGACATTGGAGCGGCGGCAGAAATACACTGCTAACCACCCACACGCGCAAGCCTTGAACGCCAACATCGCTAAACTGCTGGCCCAGGAGATGTTGGCGTTCCGGCTTGTTGAAACTCCCGCCTTCCTGGACCTGATGGCAACTGCGGCACCTCACTATGCCGTCCCTAGCCGTCACTACTTCTCCCGGTGTGCCGTCCCCGCCTTGCACCAGCACGTGTCACTCAACATCAGGCGGGCCCTTAGTTCCGCGCTTTGCACAAAGGTCCACTTGACCACCGACGCGTGGACAAGTGCATGCGGACAGGGACGCTACATTTCACTGACGGCACACTGGGTGAATGTAGTTGAGGCTGGGACTGCTTCCCAAACTGGCCCGGTGTACCTCGTCTCCCCGCCTAACATTCCTGGCAGGGACACGAGAAGAACACCCCCCTCCTCCTCCTCCTCTACCGCCTCCTCCTCCGCCACCGCCTCCTCCTCCGCCACCGCCTCCTCCTCCGCTGTTAGATTGACCCCAGCTACGAGTTGGAAACGTTGCAGCACTGGCGTTGGTAGACGTCAGCAGGCTGTGCTGAAGCTGATCAGCTTGGGGGACAGACAGCACACTGCCTCCGAGGTGAGGGATGCCCTCCTCGATGAGACGGCAATATGGTTTGAGCCGCTGCACCTGGGCCCAGGCATGGTCGTTTGTGATAACGGCCGGAACCTGGTAGCAGCTCTGGAGCTTGCCGGACTCCAACATGTTCCATGCCTGGCCCACGTCTTCAACCTAGTGGTGCAACGTTTCCTAAAGAGCTACCCCAATGTTCCAGAGCTACTGGTGAAAGTGCGGCGCATGTGCGCCCACTTTCGCAAGTCGACAGTAGCCGCTGCTAGCTTAAAATCTCTCCAGCAACGCCTGCATGTGCCACAACACCGGCTTTTGTGCGACGTCCCCACACGCTGGAACTCAACGTTTCAGATGTTGAATAGAGTGGTTGAGCAGCAGAGACCTTTGATGGAATACCAGCTACAAAACCCTAGGGTGCCACAAAGTCAGCTGCCTTAGTTTCACATCCATGAGTGGCCATGGATGAGAGACCTTTGTGACATCCTACGGGTCTTTGAGGAGTCCACAAGGAGGGTGAGCTCTGAGGATGCGATGGTGAGCCTTACAATCCCGCTCTTGTGTGTTCTGAGAGAATCCCTGATTGACATCAGGGATAACTCAGATCACACAGAGGAGTTAGGGATAGCATCCGATCTGTCACAGCTGGAGAGTAGGTCCACACATCTGTCCGCTTCACTGCGTTTAATGGAGGAGGAGGAGGAAGAAGAGTTGTCCGATGATGTGATGGTGATACAGGAGGCTTCCGGGCAACTTCGAATCGTCCCATTGTTGCAGCGCGGATGGGTAGACATGGAGGATGAGGAGGAAATGGAGATTGAACTTTCCGGTGGGGCCAGAGGAGTCATGCCAACTAACACTGTGGCAGACATGGCTGAGTTCATGTTGGGGTGCTTTACAACCGACAAGCGTATTGTCAAAATCATGGAGGACAACCAGTACTGGATCTTTGCTATCCTTGACCCCCGGTATAAAAACAACATCTCGTCTTTTATTCCGGTAGAGGGGAGGGCCAATCGCATCAATGCTTGCCACAGGCAATTGGTGCAGAATATGATGGAGATGTTTCCAGCATGTGACGTTGGCGGCAGGGAGGGCAGTTCCTCCAGTAGGCAACCAAGTTCTCACCGGTCCACACAAACGAGGGGCACACTGTCTAAGGTCTGGGACACCTTGATGGCACCCCCTCGCCAAAGTGCCGCCACGGAGGGTCCTAGTGTCACCAGGCGTGAGAAGTATAGGCGCATGTTGCGGGAATACCTTTCCGACCACAGCCCTGTCCTCTCCGACCCCTCTGCGCCCTACACGTATTGGGTGTCGAAGTTGGACCTGTGGCTTGAACTTGCCCTATATGCCTTGGAGGTGCTGTCCTGTCCTGCCGCCAGCGTCCTATCTGAGAGGGTGTTCAGTGCAGCCGGTGGCATCATCACTGACAAGCGCACCCGTCTGTCAGCTGAGAGTGCCGACCGGCTCACTTTGATAAAAATGAACCACCACTGGGTAGAGCCGTCATTTTTGTGCCCACCTGTGTAAAGCACCCCAACATGAAACTCCATGTCTGTACTCAACCTCTCCAATTCCTCCGCATCCTCATACTCATCCACCATAAGCGTTGCACAATTCTGCTAATACTAGGCTCCCTCCACCCTGATTTCCACCAACTCTGCTGGTTAGAGGCTCCCTCCACCATGAATTTGCCCAAACTGGGCTGTTTAGAGGCTCCCTCCACCATGAATTGGTCCAAACTGGGGTTTTTAGAGGCTCCCTCCACCATGAATTGGTCCAAACTGGGCTGTTTAGCGGCTCCCTCCACCATTAATTGGTCCAAACTGGGCTGGTTAGAGGCTCCCTCCACCATGAATTGGTCCAAACTGGGTTTTTTAGAGGCTCCCTCCACCATGAATTTGCCCAAACTGGGCTGTTTAGAGGCTCCCTCCACCATGAATTGGTCCAAACTGGGCTGGTTAGAGGCTCCCTCCACCATGAATTTCCCAAAACTTGGCTGTTTAGAGGCTCCCTCCACCATTAATTGGTCCAAACTGGGCTGGTTAGAGGCTCCCTCCACCATGAATTGGTCCAAACTTGGCTGTTTAGAGGCTCCCTCCACCATTAATTGGTCCAAACTGGGCTGGTTAGAGGCTCCCTCCACCATGAATTTGCCCAAACTGGGCTGTTTAGAGGCTCCCTCCACCATGAATTGGTCCAAACTGGGGTTTTTAGAGGCTCCCTCCACCATGAATTGGTCCAAACTTGGCTGTTTAGAGGCTCCCTCCACCATGAATTTGCCCAAACTGGGCTGGTTAGAGGCTCCCTCCACCATGAATTGGTCCAAACTGGGGTTTTTAGAGGCTCCCTCCACCATGAATTGGTCCAAACTTGGCTGTTTAGAGGCTCCCTCCACCATTAATTGGTCCAAACTGGGCTGGTTAGAGGCTCCCTCCACCATGAATTGGTCCAAACTTGGCTGTTTAGAGGCTCCCTCCACCATTAATTGGTCCAAACTGGGCTGGTTAGAGGCTCCCTCCACCATGAATTTGCCCAAACTGGGCTGTTTAGAGGCTCCCTCCACCATGAATTGGTCCAAACTGGGTTTTTTAGAGGCTCCCTCCACCATGAATTGGTCCAAACTGGGCTGTTTAGAGGCTCCCTCCACCATGAATTTGCCCAAACTGGGCTGGTTAGAGGCTCCCTCCACCATTAATTGGTCCAAACTGGGCTGGTTAGAGGCTCCCTCCACCATGAATTTGCCCAAACTGGGCTGTTTAGAGGCTCCCTCCACCATGAATTTGCCCAAACTGGGCTGTTTAGAGGCTCCCTCCACCATGAATTGGTCCAAACTGGGTTTTTTAGAGGCTCCCTCCACCATGAATTTGCCCACACTGGGCTGGTTAGAGGCTCCCTCCACCATGAATTTCCCAAAACTTGGCTGTTTAGAGGCTCCCTCCACCATTAATTGGTCCAAACTGGGCTGGTTAGAGGCTCCCTCCACCATGAATTGGTCCAAACTTGGCTGTTTAGAGGCTCCCTCCACCATTAATTGGTCCAAACTGGGCTGGTTAGAGGCTCCCTCCACCATGAATTTGCCCAAACTGGGCTGTTTAGAGGCTCCCTCCACCATGATTTGGTCCAAACTGGGGTTTTTAGAGGCTCCCTCCACCATGAATTGGTCCAAACTTGGCTGTTTAGAGGCTCCCTCCACCATTAATTGGTCCAAACTGGGCTGGTTAGAGGCTCCCTCCACCATGAATTGGTCCAAACTGGGTTTTTTAGAGGCTCCCTCCACCATGAATTGGTCCAAACTGGGGTTTTTAGAGGCTCCCTCCACCATGAATTGGTCCAAACTGGGCTGTTTAGCGGCTCCCTCCACCATTAATTGGTCCAAACTGGGCTGGTTAGAGGCTCCCTCCACCATGAATGTGCCCAAACTGGGCTGTTTAGAGGCTCCCTCCACCATGAATTTGCCCAAACTGGGCTGGTTAGAGGCTCCCTCCACCATGAATTGGTCCAAACTGGGCTGGTTAGAGGCCCCCTCCACCATGAATGTGCCCAAACTGGGCTGTTTAGAGGCTCCCTCCACCATGAATTTGCCCAAACTGGGCTGGTTAGAGGCTCCCTCCACCATGAATTGGTCCAAACTGGGGTTTTTAGAGGCTCCCTCCACCATGAATTGGTCCAAACTTGGCTGTTTAGAGGCTCCCTCCACCATTAATTGGTCCAAACTGGGCTGGTTAGAGGCTCCCTCCACCATGAATTGGTCCAAACTGGGTTTTTTAGAGGCTCCCTCCACCATGAATTTGCCCAAACTGGGCTGTTTAGAGGCTCCCTCCACCATGAATTGGTCCAAACTGGGCTGGTTAGAGGCTCCCTCCACCATGAATTTCCCAAAACTTGGCTGTTTAGAGGCTCCCTCCACCATTAATTGGTCCAAACTGGGCTGGTTAGAGGCTCCCTCCACCATGAATTGGTCCAAACTTGGCTGTTTAGAGGCTCCCTCCACCATTAATTGGTCCAAACTGGGCTGGTTAGAGGCTCCCTCCACCATGAATTTGCCCAAACTGGGCTGTTTAGAGGCTCCCTCCACCATGAATTGGTCCAAACTGGGGTTTTTAGAGGCTCCCTCCACCATGAATTGGTCCAAACTTGGCTGTTTAGAGGCTCCCTCCACCATTAATTGGTCCAAACTGGGCTGGTTAGAGGCTCCCTCCACCATGAATTTGCCCACACTGGGCTGGTTAGAGGCTCCCTCCACCATGAATTTCCCAAAACTTGGCTGTTTAGAGGCTCCCTCCACCATTAATTGGTCCAAACTGGGCTGGTTAGAGGCTCCCTCCACCATGAATTGGTCCAAACTTGGCTGTTTAGAGGCTCCCTCCACCATTAATTGGTCCAAACTGGGCTGGTTAGAGGCTCCCTCCACCATGAATTTGCCCAAACTGGGCTGTTTAGAGGCTCCCTCCACCATGAATTGGTCCAAATTGGGGTTTTTAGAGGCTCCCTCCACCATGAATTGGTCCAAACTTGGCTGTTTAGAGGCTCCCTCCACCATGAATTGGTCCAAACTGGGCTGGTTAGAGGCTCCCTCCACCATGAATTTGCCCACACTGGGCTGGTTAGAGGCTCCCTCCACCATGAATTTCCCAAAACTTGGCTGTTTAGAGGCTCCCTCCACCATTAATTGGTCCAAACTGGGCTGGTTAGAGGCTCCCTCCACCATGAATTGGTCCAAACTTGGCTGTTTAGAGGCTCCCTCCACCATTAATTGGTCCAAACTGGGCTGGTTAGAGGCTCCCTCCACCATGAATTTGCCCAAACTGGGCTGTTTAGAGGCTCCCTCCACCATGAATTGGTCCAAACTGGGTTTTTTAGAGGCTCCCTCCACCATGAATTGGTCCAAACTGGGCTGTTTAGAGGCTCCCTCCACCATGAATTTGCCCAAACTGGGCTGTTTAGAGGCTCCCTCCACCATGAATTTGCCCAAACTGGGCTGGTTAGAGGCTCCCTCCACCATGAATTTGCCCACACTGGGCTGGTTAGAGGCTCCCTCCACCATGAATTGGTCCAAACTGGGTTTTTTAGAGGCTCCCTCCACCATGAATTTGCCCACACTGGGCTGGTTAGAGGCTCCCTCCACCATGAATTTCCCAAAACTTGGCTGTTTAGAGGCTCCCTCCACCATTATATGGTCCAAACTGGGCTGGTTAGAGGCTCCCTCCACCATGAATTGGTCCAAACTTGGCTGTTTAGAGGCTCCCTCCACCATTAATTGGTCCAAACTGGGCTGGTTAGAGGCTCCCTCCACCATGAATTTGCCCAAACTGGGCTGTTTAGAGGCTCCCTCCACCATGAATTGGTCCAAACTGGGGTTTTTAGAGGCTCCCTCCACCATGAATTGGTCCAAACTTGGCTGTTTAGAGGCTCCCTCCACCATTAATTGGTCCAAACTGGGCTGGTTAGAGGCTCCCTCCACCATGAATTGGTCCAAACTGGGTTTTTTAGAGGCTCCCTCCACCATGAATTGGTCCAAACTGGGGTTTTTAGAGGCTCCCTCCACCATGAATTGGTCCAAACTTGGCTGTTTAGCGGCTCCCTCCACCATTAATTGGTCCAAACTGGGCTGGTTAGAGGCTCCCTCCACCATGAATGTGCCCAAACTGGGCTGTTTAGAGGCTCCCTCCACCATGAATTTGCCCAAACTGGGCTGGTTAGAGGCTCCCTCCACCATGAATTGGTCCAAACTGGGGTTTTTAGAGGCTCCCTCCACCATGAATTGGTCCAAACTTGGCTGTTTAGAGGCTCCCTCCACCATTAATTGGTCCAAACTGGGCTGGTTAGAGGCTCCCTCCACCATGAATTGGTCCAAACTTGGCTGTTTAGAGGCTCCCTCCACCATTAATTGGTCCAAACTGGGCTGGTTAGAGGCTCCCTCCACCATGAATTTGCCCAAACTGGGCTGTTTAGAGGCTCCCTCCACCATGAATTGGTCCAAACTGGGTTTTTTAGAGGCTCCCTCCACCATGAATTTGCCCACACTGGGCTGGTTAGAGGCTCCCTCCACCATGAATTGGTCCAAACTGGGGTTTTTAGAGGCTCCCTCCACCATGAATTTGCCCAAACTGGGGTGTTTAGAGGCTCCCTCCACCATGAATTTGCCGAAACTCTGCTGGTTAGAGGCTCAATCCACCCTGATTTTCAAAACAAATGTTGGTGCCAACCTCAACTTACTACAAGGGCCAAATTCACTGCTGGTGACAAGCTCTCCTCACTGCAAGTGCCAAATACACATGTTTCAAGGTGTTTTCCTACTGCCCTAACATTCATAATACTTAGGTTTTCCAGGTACTCAGCCTTTTTCTTCTTTTCTCGTCTGTAATATTTGATCCATCATTCGATTCATTGTATGTACATTATATGAATGCTATTATGTATGTATTTTGAGACATGAGATTTGTTACTTAATATATATGTTGTGATTTTCTATTCCTACACATAGACTCAGAGTTACGCCCTTATTCATCTGTTGCCCATTAACCCTAGTTCCTTGGGTATATATTATGGGCTGGGGCATTAGCAGTTTATCACCATGACTAAGAAGCAGTAGCTTTGAAATGCGTAGGTGCCTTTCCCTTTATGTCTTGTCTTGTGTACGTCTCCTCAACATGTCTCTGTAAGTTTGAAGACTTTTTTTGCAACTATATTTTTGTATCTGGTGCATTTTTATGGACTTTGATCACTTTTATTAAAAGTTAAGTTTTAAACACAACCTAGTTGCCTGGTGCTGGATTTTCTGCTTCTATGGGGTTTTTTTTTTTATCCCGAAACGCGTAGGCTTGTTGACCCCTGTACCCATGGGTTTGTAACCGTGTTTATTTTAGTCTTTGCATGATTAAAAGTTACATTTTATTTTTATATGTTGGTGCTGATATTTTTATCGCTATCTTGGAGCCACACAAGTCTTGTCCTTGGCTTTCTTTCCTGGACTATTATTATATGCTGGTGCTGATATTTTTATCGCAACTGTAACTGACTGTCAAGGCTGGGCTGTGTCTATATACTGTGGGGAAGGTAGCTCGGTAGCAGCAATGGTGCGGACCCAACCAGTCAGAGACAGGGACACAAAACTGTAGCAAAACAGGTTTATTTAGAAAAAACAGCAAAATTAGTAAACCTTCATATCAGGCACAAAATGAGCAAAATAAAATACAGCCTTAACTTCAGGCAAAAAGTGTGAAACAAAACTCTGCTTGTCTGAGCACTAACAATACATACTAACTGTACGGGTGGTTTACTACCAGCCTCGCAAATCAACAAAAAGAGTGCAGTACAGTCTTACCAGACTCAGTGTCAGGACAGACCCAGGCACTTCCTCTCACTCTCAGGATCTGCCCTGAAATGCAGGCTCTGCCATCTTTTATGACCCAGTAATGAGCCCAGGACCCACACCTGTGATGAAGCCTATTCAAGACCCACACTGGTCAGAAATCTGGGGGAGATATACTGTGACTCCAGCACTCTGCCTGTCATCTTTTCATAATACATATATGCAGGGTGTCCAGAAAAGAAGTACACAAATTGAAAGGGTGGACTTTAGCCGGTATATGAATAATTATTTTTTTTTTATTAATGAACATGTGACCGGAAATGCACCGTGGCGGCGCTGCAGGTAGACCGACACAGTGAATGTAAGCATATTCCCTTTCACCGATCACATTAAAATTTAGGTTTTAAGAGGGAATTTCAAATCAAATAGAAAACGACGGATTTATGATTATAAATTATGACCCTGGTTTTATGTCATCTTACAGAAATCAATGACCTGAGAACTGATAAAAAACCTGCAATGTTTACATTGTTTGTACCAATTACTAATAACCCTCTACCCCCCTTCCTCCTGGAATTCTATCCCTATGTGTCCTTTTGTACATAAATATGCATCCTTCAGAAATGGTTTTAAATTTACTTGAGAAAGGAGCCAAGAGTTCCGAAACGTTGTAATCTGTCATCATTATTAGTTAGCCATTAAAAAGGTATGAACTACTGAAGACTATCAAGTTTTTTGTTTTTTTTTTTATATTTCCTACCCACTGGCTAACACGGTACAAGAACAAGCATTTTCCTTATTCCCTTTCAGGCATTTTGTTGACATAAACCATGCATCAATTCACATGGGTGGAGCGGGCAGACATGCATCTGTCCTATAGTGCCGCAGATGGAAACGCTAATGCGGCAAGGTAGATTTACGCAGAGAGGTTCCCTAACCGTTATCTGCCAAATCAATGTACATTTGTCACCACTGACCGCCAGCTTCGCGGGCGCGGAATGTTTCAAGCACCTGATGACATGGGCCATTCTCACTCTGTGCGGACCCTGGAGTTTGAGGAGGGTGTCCTCCAGAGGTCCTTCACGGGTGCTGTCGGCAGTGCAACACAGGTAAGTAAGAGTTAGCAGGTGACTTGTTTTCACATTTGACACCAGCAATCAATGTTTACACATGCCTGCAGTTTATGATTTCAGACAAACAAGTCCGTTGTGTGGGAGGTATTGCATGACGAGGGCCTATACCCATTCTACTTCCGAAAGGTTCAGGGTCTGAAGCCAACTGACAACCCGCTTCACATTAATTTCTGTAGGTGGTACCTCCAGCAGAATGTGCAGGATCCCATCTTTGCAGGGGTTGTCATGTGGACGTACGAAACCTGTTTTACCAGGGACGGATTCTTCAACAACCACAACAGCCACATATGGGAGTAAGTGATCCCCAAACCCACTTTATTCACTAGAACCAGGATCAGTTCTCTGCAAATGTCTGGGCAGGAATTCTGGGAGACAACATCTTAGGGCCCTTTTTCCTCTCACCGAGACTCAACGCCAACAACTACCTGGCATTTCTGCCGGATGATTTGCTGGTGTTGCTCGAAGACGTGCCTTTGAACATGAGGGCAAGGATGTGGCTCCAGCAGGATGAAGCACCTCCCCATTTTGGCCACATCGTTTGTGAACACTTCAACAACCGATGGCCGAATCAGTGGTCCGGACGCGGTGGACCTGTGCTGTGGCCCCCTCACCGGATTTGACCCCACTTGATTTTTTCTTGTGGGGACATGTCAGGTCCTTTGTGTACCCAACGCCTGTGCCAACCCACGAAGAGCTCGTGAACCGCATCCTGGCTGTGTTTGTCGCGGTGAGGGCCATGCCAGGAGTCTGTGAACGGGTGTGTCTATCCAGCATTGCACTGCTTGCATCGAGGCAGGCAGCCAGCACTTCGAGAAATTCTTGTAAATAAGTAACAGTGATTAAACTGATTTCCCATTAAAGCGCTTTCTTTTCTTTGTTTCTCCTTTCACATGGTGCAGCGAGGAATAGGAAACCGACATCTTGGTCTACCTGCAGCACCACAGCAGAGCATTTCCAGTCACACGTTTATTAGTAAAAAAAAACGCTTCATATACCGGCTAAAGTCCACCCTTTTATTTTGTGTACTTATTTTCCGGACACTCTGTATGTATCTCTTTACGATTATAATCTACAGCCTCAAAGGTGACTCAAGATGGGAATTGGCCAGGAGTGCAGTCTTTGAATGAAATTTGACTTAGAGTATTGTAGGAATTGAATATATATATATATATATATACAGTTAGGGCCAGAAATATTTGGACAGTGACACAATTTTCGTGAGTTGGGCTCTGCATGCCACCACATTGGTTTTGAAATGAAACCTCTACAACAGAATTCAAGTGCAGATTGTAACGTTTAATTTGAAGGGTTGAACAAAAATATCTGATAGAAAATGTAGGAATTGTACACATTTCTTTACAAGCACTCCACATTTTAGGAGCTCAAAAGTAATTGGACAAATAAACATAACGCAAACAAAATATTTTTATTTTCAATATTTTGTTGCGAATCCTTTGGAGGCAATCACTGCCTTAAGTCTGGAACCCATGGACATCACCAAATGCTGGGTTTCCACCTTCTTAATGCTTTGCCAGGCCTTTACAGCCGCAGCCTTCTGGTCTTGCTTGTTTGTGGGTCTTTCCGCCTTAAGTCTGGATTTGAGCAAGTGAAATGCATGCTCAATTGGGTTAAGATCTGGTGATTGACTTGGCCATTGCAGAATGTTCCACTTTTTTGCACTCATGAACTCCTGGGTAGCTTTGGCTGTATGCTTGGGGTCATTGTCCATCTGTACTATGAAGCGCCGTCCGATCAACTTGGCAGCATTTGGCTGAATCTGGGTTGAAAGTATATCCCGGTACACTTCAGAATTCATCCGGCTACTCTTGTCTGCTGTTATGTCATCAATAAACACAAGTGACCCAGTGCCATTGAAAGCCATGCATGCCCATGCCATCACGTTGCCTCCACCATGTTTTACAGAGGATGTGGTGTGCCTTGGATCATGTGCCGTTCCCTTTCTTCTCCAAACTTTTTTCTTCCCATCATTCTGGTACAGGTTGATCTTTGTCTCATCTGTCCATAGAATACTTTTCCAGAACTGAGCTGGCTTCTTGAGGTGTTTTTCAGCAAATTTAACTCTAGCCTGTCTATTTTTGGAATTGATGAATGGTTTGCATCTAGATGTGAACCCTTTGTATTATTTTCATGGAGTCTTCTCTTTACTGTTGACTTAAAGACAGATACACCTACTTCACTGAGAGTGTTCTGGACTTCAGTTGATGTTGTGAACGGGTTCTTCTTGACCAAAGAAAGTATGCGGCGATCATCCACCACTGTTGTCATCCGTGGACGCCCAGGCCTTTTTGAGTTCCCAAGCTCACCAGTCAATTCCTTTTTTCTTAGAATGTACCCGACTGTTGATTTTGCTACTCCAAGCATGTCTGCTATCTCTCTGATGGATTTTTTTCTTTTTTTTCAGCCTCAGGATGTTCTGCTTCACCTCAATTGAGACTTCCTTTGACCGCATGTTGTCTGGTCACAGCAACAGCTTCCAAATGCAAAACCACACACCTGGAATCAACCCCAGACCTTTTAACTACTTCATTGATTACAGGTTTACGAGGGAGACACCTTCAGAGTTAATTGCAGCCCTTAGAGTCCATTGTCCAATTACTTTTGGTCCCTTGAAAAAGAGGAGGCTATGCATTACAGAGCTATGATTCCTAAACCCTTTCTCCGATTTGGATGTGGAAACTCTCATATTGCAGCTGGGAGTGTGCACTTTCATCCCATATTATATATATAATTGTATTTCTGAACATGTTTTAGTAAACCGCTAAAATAACAAAACTTGTGTCACTGTCCAAATATTTCTGGCCCTAACTGTATATATATATATATATATATATATATATATATATACACACTGTATGTATATATATATATATATATATATATATATATATATATATATATGGGAAGAACCTTGGAAAGGGTCAACAGACCTGTCTCTTTTCTCACTTGGTGATATTTATTGTCCTACAGATTCATCAAGCTGGTCTTACATGTGATTATGCCGAGCTTCCCCATCATGTCAGCTCAGAGATGGAAATTGAATGTTTAATCCAATCCATGAAACATTTATTGAAACATCTCCCAAAACCAACCCTTGTCACATTAGCCAGGTAAGTGGTAGTGTAGCTTAATAGTCCACAAATTTCTTACAATGTCATAAGAATGCTTCTAAAACTGTGAGGCAGGCATCATTGATTGGTGAGGTGCAGGTCCCTGCCAGTGTCATATTTTGCACAAAGCAAGGACTTTAGAGCAGAAGCTCTGATAATGTTATCTTGTCATCAGTGCTGTCCCACTAGCTATTAAGGCTGAAGCAGCTGTGATGACCATAAATGAGGGGAAGGTGCTGCTACTAGTGATGCTCTACTGTGGTGGTATTTTGTGCTGCACAGTGGTATTTGGTGGTGCAAGAGTAAGATGTTGCCTTGCACTTTGTTGTTTGGCACTTCTGGGTTGGTATTTTCTGCTGAATGCTGCCATTTTGTGTTGCAGTTTGGTATTTTTTTTCCAATAGATAGGGCTGGACAGTTAATCGAATAGCCGAAACCAAACATCACCTGGGATATGATTTTGTTCACGTCACTTATTTCGGTTCGGTTTTTACAAAATTTTCAATTTTGTTCGGCCCAAACCGAAACTGCTATTATTATACCTTGGGGTCTCTTCAGACCCCAAAGCATAATGAGTTGAGGCCCAGGGGAGGTGATCAAACAAAAAAAAAAACAGTGTTACCCCGGCCCTCCAGCGCAACTTCCTGCTGTGTTTGATGCTATTGGCTGACATCAGGGACTAGGAGACTTCACATGGAATCACAACACTTTTTTTTTACAATACCATGTGACACTAAGGCCTAGTCAGTGGTCCCTAACATCACCCAGTAGCTCCAAAAACAGCAGGGAGTTGCGCCAGATGCAGAATAGGTAAGTAATCCTGTTTTTATGTTTCCTCACCTCCCCTGGCCCTCTGCTAATTATATTCTGGGGTCTTAAGAGACCCCACACTATAATAATGGCAGTTTCGGTTCAGCCGTGTTTGGTCCAAATTACACTGCCAGGCAAACCTCGCAACATGAATACTCGCCCAACACTTAAAACATATTGTAAAAAGGACGTGATTTAAAGTGGGCTTAACTTAGATAATGACATAGATATTGGGTAAAATGCCCAATAAATTGTGATTTTGATTTAGGTCATAATCACCCAGCCCTAGTACTAGGGTTATTATTCATGATGCACTCTTATTTAATTGCCATTGGTGGGGTTATTATGTTTGCTGCACAGTGGCATTTCTATGGGGCTCCATGCTAGTATTTCTTTGCTGGTGAGGTCATGGGTTGACTGCAGATTGACTGATGAGGTTCAAGTTGAAAACATTTGATTGACCTATTCTGTAAGCATTGTTTATAGGAGCACCCAGAGTAGCATAAATGGGGTGCCCTGAAACATGTGCATGATCTAATATTGTTTTTGGGGGTTTTTTTTTTTTTTTTTTAAATTTAATGATTATTGTTGGTTACTTGTAATTTGTTAGTGTACTGATATTTAGCTTTATTATATACATTGAAGTGCTTACTGCTGCAGTGATCATAGAATTATAATTGGATGTCATAGTACAAAGACCGCATTCAGGCTGTGAGTTCGGTAATCTGTTAGTTCTGCAGAGAAGGTCTTCTTATGCAGGCAGATTAGCAGTGAAATAGAGAACTCAACTGAGGTAAATTGTTGCTTTCTTATCATTTGTATAATGCGTAGTTTTTATTGTTTCAACTCATATTATGACTTGATTTATTGTCTGTTTCCCAGGTCCAGTCTTGATGACTATTGCCCTTCTGAACAAGTTGACTACATACAGGAAAAGGTTCTGGATGTTCTTCGTTCACTTTATGGCACATTAGATGTTCATTTAGAATTTTCTCCTGGATCATCATCTGTCTGATTGTCGGATCGTGATCAGTATTCACATAGTGGCCTGAAAATAGAACCGTTTCTGACACAATAAACTTAGTCTGTTTTTTTTTTTTTCATCTATTACTGTACTACCTGTTAAATTATCGAAGTATTGTCTGTACATGATTTGTTAGTATCACAGGTCATATTATCACCCCATGATTAGATAATCCATTTAGGGACCTCTATAAAGCTATTCTTTGTATTGTGTAGTTTGGAAAAGATAGGATGTTCAAAGAAAAGCCCTAGTACTGACTGATGATATAATGCGTGGATCAACACTTAAAGGGGTATTCCCACGTCACATACTCACCAGTCTTCACTGCTGTAAAATCTTTTTTCTTCCTGGTTTCTTGCATCATTTGGTGGGCGGGGTTTCACATGCAACCTGCCGTTTAGCTCCGCCCACCACATAGCGTGATCTTATGGGGCGGCTGAAGGGCCTGTGATGTCATCAAAGGTCCGTAAACACTATATGCACAATATTGGACTATGAAGTACAGGCAGGAGCAACTCCATTCTGTGTTACATACAGAGACTGCCTGCCTCTGCCATAATGAACACAATTGAATTAGCTAGCAGTATAGATAGGATCCTTGTGATGGGACAACCCCTTTAATCCGCGATTTGGGCCTGGGGGGAGGAGGCTGGGGGGAAGGGGGCGGAGGAGCGGAATAACAGCATCACTTCTGCCGCTGCTGGCTTCATGCAGCACAGGAGCATAGCTGTTGCAGGCATCTGTGCCGGCGTCTACACTCCCCGGCATCCGACTCTCTATTACAGCGGATGCCGGGTCTGTATTCACATATGCTAAGCCAAGCGGCGAGATGCCGTTGGCCCTGCGTGCACGCTCATAGACCAGTCTAGCCTTCACAATGCGAATACAGACCCGGCATCCGCTGTAATAGAGAGAGGCGGATGCCGGGTCTGTATTCGCATTGTGAAGGCTAGACTGGCCTATGAGCGTGCACGCAGGGCCAGCGGCATCTCGTCGCTGGCTTTGCATATGTAACCCCGCCCACCAATGATGCAACAAAGTCAGAAGAAAGAAGAATTTACAGCAACGAAGACTGGTGAGTATGCGACGTGGGAATACCCCTTTAAGTTTAAAAGAAAAATTATGTTTCTGTTCACCTGTACTATTCATATATGAAAAGTTGTTTATAACTGGAGGTATGTTTTAAGACTGCATAAAAATCAGTTTTATATTGGTGGTATTCACATGGTGTTGTCCTTCCTTAAGAAGTCTTGGCTATACTATACATTAACTGCATATTTGTAGTTATTAAGATGGAAAAATGGCTGTTTGTTGTAACTACTTATTTGTATGTCAGTGTTGTACATAATTGTCAAAGTCAGTTACAGGCTTTTCAGCAATATTGGATTTATATGTACGTTTGTTTTACAATTATACTTGATATATAGCACACAGCAAAATTTATATACATCATCTCAAAAATCATAAAGGAATTGTACATCTTCAGTCAAATATCTAATTTTGAATGTGCTCATACATACTGTACAACCCTTCACTTAAAGGGATTTTCCTATCTCCCTGTTACATCAGCTTTGCCTGCTCTCTCTTCATCTCACTTCCTGTATTTTTCACAATACTTATATTTACTAGAAATCTAATATAAATACAGATTGGATAATATGCAGATGCTTGTAGAGAACAGACTCGGTGTTATCTGTGTGTTTATAATAATAGAGATAATAGACAGGGCTTTATCAGCAAACTGCAATTAGCTGAACTGATTATCCTGTTAGTAGAACTGTAGATAACAGTAAGAGCAGTAACATCACTTGTCCTGTCACACAGGGTCAGCTCTATGGAAACGCTAAGTAAACAATGGAAAGAATAATTTCAAGAGCAGGCAAACAAAGCAACATTGCAAAATGCAGAAGCTGCTAGTGGACAGGCAATGTAGGTGTCATACCAAGGCATATCATATACTGATGACCTATCTTGTCATCATTTGTGAAGGAGTCAGTTGTCTGTGTACCAACTCCACAGCCCTGATGAACATGGTGGTCAAGCTTGTGTCTTCCACTCCAGTGACACTGGGCTTGATGGAAACTTTAGCCAGGTGCTGTAAATATTAATTATGAGAAAAACTCTGATGTGAAAAACCTGATTTACATGCAACGTCATTTTCTGATGATACATTTCCTTAAGTATCAATGTGAGATATCTTGGGTCAGATTTCTGTAAATTTATACAACCAAAAACTGTTCTTAATAAATGTATTAAGCAATACAATCACATCATGTGCCAGGGAATAAGCAAATATGGTGAAAAATAGAACTGTGAATATATTTAAAGGGATAAATAATATGTGAAGCTGCCAAATTGTTAGCTCATAGAAGATCAGTAACAGAGTTGTATTGGGTGAGACATCACTTCCCTAAATCAACTTTTAACAACTTTTTCAGTTGTGGAGCACAGAAACCTTGAGGCAGGTTTTGTGTGTTTTTTTTTCTTTTTGTTTTAATTTTAAGTCTTCCGTTTGTATTAGTCATTCTGGCATATTTAAAGAGGATCTGTTACCAAAATATCTCAAAATTCACCATAAATGAAAAATTCTAAGGTTGTGGCTCTTGGAATATGGTGAGGTAGAAACAAACAAACAAAAGAAAAAAAAAATAAAAAATATATATATATATATATATATATATATATATATATATATATATATATATATATATATATATATATATATGAGCCAGAAGGGGATAAATAATGGAGGCTTGAAGCATTTGTATTTTATAGACTTGTTTTCTGCCATTAATAGTTGCCTAGCAACAGCATAGTGCACACAAAGTATAGTACATTGATAAGTAGAGAGGAACAGCATTTGTATCACTGTGAGCAATAAGCGCAATAAGCGTAACTGCCAATATTCATTTTATAAAATTACATTGGATGTTGTGTTTGTACTTTGCACATATGCGATGTCAGTTTCTAATCTCTATAGAACATAAAGATTTGGAGATGTAGATTGTGTGTTCAATAACCATTTTAAATGTCACGGATGATGACTAAGGATTGTTTTTATTTGTTGAAAATCCTTTTGTACAGTAGCTGTATAGTGATCATACAGAATTCTATATAAATATTCCTACTTGCTCACTTATTAATTAAAATTTTATAAAATTTAGAGATTAAATGGTTGCCTTTTTCTTTTCAGGAAGTGACATCATGTCTTTTGGTCATATGCCAATGGCACAGCTCCATCCCATTGAAATTAATGAGATTGAGCTGTAGCATGGCCATGTAACCAAAGGATGTGATTTCACTTCTTGATATGAAAAAAGCAGCCATATTTTTAAAGTCTTGTATAACCACTTTTAATTGCAGATCAGTCAGCGTTCACTCATTGGGGTCACCATCAGTCATGAGGACAGTGGTGGGATGAGGATTATACCATGCATCCCATCCTGCAGTTCCATATATTTTGGGACTGCTGGAGTTGAAGGGCAGCATGTGGCAGTCCCATAGAAATGAATGGAGTAGCAGCATGCATGTGCAACCAACACTCCATTAAGAGGAGGGTGTAAGGGTGCATTCATATGGAGGAAAATGGTGAAGAATTTAGTCTGGCATTTTCCACGTAGAAAAAAAAGCCTCCCATTAATTTCAATGGGTTCTGCTAGCTTTTTTTTTTCCACTAGTGGAATTTTCTGCTAGTGGAAATCCAGGATTTATTTTGAATGGAGCTGTGCTATGGCATGGTTGTGTGACCAACACATGTGATATCATTTCATATGTAAAGATGTGGAACATTTTCTGTAAGAAATCTGCCATGTTTTGTAATTCTGAATAACCCCTTTAGGTCCACGGGCCATATCCGCAGCACTAAAGCGCTGCGGGAAGAACCACTGCGTGAACGCATTGCGGTTCTTTCTGCAGCGCTTTTAAGAGAAAGTTCACAGAGTTTTCCTCTGCAGACTTTCTCTTAACATTATATCTACGGAAAAGCCGCCAGCGTTTCTGTAGATATAATTGACATGCTGCGATTTGCAAAGCCGCAACAGCTTTGCAAATCACAGTGTGTCCGCGCTGTGATCTTTTCTGCAAAGTGGAGATAGGATTCACATGTACAACGCTGCGATTTTTCCGGCAGCGTCTCCGCTGCGGGCAAATCGCGGCGTTTCTGGTCCATGGGGCCCCGACTTTAATTATAGCTCCAACCTTTTAATTTCATAATCAACATGCTTTGATTATGCATTTTTTTCTAATATACCTATATGGAAAAAGCCAGTGTTTCAATAGGTATAGTTGGTGTGCTGCAATTTACAAAAACGCAACACTTTTTGAAATCGCAGCAATGTTTGGATGGGATTAGCCATGATCCCATCCACTTTGTAAGTACTGTAATATGCAGCATTTTTGCCACAGCATTTCCACTATGGCCAAAACGATACATATTTGCAATGTGGGGCCCCAGACTTAAGTAGGTTTCCAATAATTGAGTTCACCTAAGGGGGCATTCACACTACGTATACTGAAGCTTATTCTGAATATAAAACACGTTCAGAATAAGCGGCGTATAAAGCAGCTCCATTCATTTCTATGGGAGCCGGCATACGAGTGCTCCCCATAGAAATGAATGGGCTGCTTCTTTCACTATGAGCAGTCCCATTGAAGTGAATGGGATGTGCTAGCGTGTACGGCTCGGCATGAGCGGAGCTTGCCGTACACGCCGGCACTTCCCATTCACTTCAATGGGACTGCTCATAGTGAAAGAAGCAGCCCATTCATTTCTATGGGGAGCACTCGTATGCCGGCTCCCATAGAAATGAATGGAGCTGCTTTATACGCCGCTTATTCTGAACGTGTTTTACGTTCAGAATAAGCTTCAGTATAAGTAGTGTGAATGCCCCCTAACAAACTGAGGCTGGGTTCACACGGGGTTTTTTGGTCTGGAAACTGAGGCAGAGGTGAATCCGCCTGAAGAATGAGCACATTGCTTCGTTTTTTCTGGGAGCCGGAACAAACAGCTCCTGGAAAAAAGAACTGATAGACGCCATTTGGCCTCAAAATCCTGACCAAAATACCCCATGTGAACTTAGCCTAATAATTATCACAGGTGTTTGAAATTGATTTCAGTGATCCAAACAGCCCAGAGAGATAAGACCAACCATGAGTTTAATTGAAAAACAAAAAATTTAATCTTTGTCACTAAAATCCAATTTGCATAATAAGTTGAACCTCATCATAGAAAACAATAAATCGCTGAATATTATATAACCAAGTGGACAAAGTCAGAACTGCAGGATTTTTAGGATTCATTTTAAACCATATTAATAACATGAAAAATTAAAAAAACTGAAAAATTATTTTAAAAAAGAAATTTAACATAAAGCTTCATTTAAAAAAAAAATAGGTCACTCATTCCTTTTAACGCTCTTTAGTCATGCTACCTTTTATTAGGGCATAATTATGGATGTTACAGCACCTGCATGTGTACTAATAGAAATGGGCTAGTAATAGTCAAACTCAAAACCGGCTGTAAGAAAAACATATAGAAACTCATCATGGTTTTTTCGTAGTGTTTTTCACAGCAAGTACACAGAGACTTTCTTACTTATTATAACTATACAGTTATAATAAGTATTGCCGTAGGTATAATAGACATACTGCTATTTTCAAAAATACTAACGTTTTTAAAATCGCAGCTTCTTTGCTGTAGATTTTTTTTTATCTGCAATGTGTGAATGGGATTAACCAGAATCCCGTCCACTTTGTAGGTAATGTAAAATGCTACGGCCAAAAAGACATTGTCACAGTGCCAGGGAGGTTAGTCCTGAACTGGCACAGTCCAACAAGTTTGTTAAATTAGCAGATGAGGGGGATGTTAGTACAGGGGTAAGGCTGAGTTCACACGTAGTTTTTTTTGGTCAGGATTTTGAGACAGAATCGGAATCAATGGGAGCCGGTCAGTTCTTTTTTCCGGTAGCCGTTTGTTCCGGCTTCTGGAAAAAAGAGGCGACATGCTCAT
The DNA here is from genome assembly GCF_031893055.1 of Leptodactylus fuscus. NCBI lineage: Eukaryota > Metazoa > Chordata > Amphibia > Anura > Leptodactylidae > Leptodactylus > Leptodactylus fuscus. The sequence continues at coordinate 107,551,535 of NC_134268.1, read as the reverse complement.
TCTTCGCGAGGCGAATCCGCCTGAAGACATTCCCTCCTTCCGACTAGGCTCATTCATTTGGGCCTAATCCAGATCGGCATCCAGTCACGGCTACCCGTATTTTGGACCAGAGCCTGAGGCGGCCTCCGCATTAAATTCCAGTCCAAAATACCCTGTCTGAACCTGGCCTCACACCACTGCAGCAAGACACTTCTTCTGACAGCCAGGGGACTATCTGCTCCAGTAAAAAGGGGGATAGGAGTGCAGAGCAGACTAGACAAGTGCTGGTAGTGGGGATTCAAGGGAACAGAGGGCAATCTGTCACAAAGACTGGAATCATTGTACGGTGTGTTGCCTTCCTGGCGCTCTAGTTTGACACATCATGGATCAGGTTGACAGATTACTGGGTGGGGCTGGTGTGGATCCAGTGGTCATGGTGCACATTGGCACAAGTGACAAAGTTAGTGGTAGGTGGAAGGTCTGCTTTCAGGAATCTAGGGTGCAAACTGAAGGCAAGGACCTCCAGGGTAGTATTCTCAGAAATACTGCCTGTTCTGCGAGCCACACAGAAGTGGCAGCGGGAGATTAGAGAGGTAAACAAGTGGCTCAAGAGTTGGTGTAGGAAGGAGGGGTTTGGGTTCCTGGAGAACTGGGACGACTTTGCTGTGGGCTAAAGGTTCTATGCTAGGGGTGGGCTGGACGTCAATGGGGAGGGTACAGCTATGCTGGAGGAGAAGATGGCTAGATAGTTGGAGGAGTGTTTAAACTAGGGACTGGGGGGAGGGTAACATATGTAGAGGCCAAGATAGTGTAGAGATGGAAAGAGGGCTAGATAGTGTAACTGGGGGTGGAGCGGGGGATGGGGTTAGAACAATCAGTAGGCAGTGGAAGAGTAGGGAAGATAAATCTATGCAATGTATGTATACCAATGCCTGAAGTTTCACTAACAAGATGGAGCAACTAGAAGTGATAATGTTGGAAGAAAATTATGACATGGTGGGGGTAAGTGAGACCTGGCTGGATTCTAGCTATGACTGGGCTGTAAATATACAAGGCTACAGTATGTTTATAAAGGAGCGTACCAATAGGAAAGGGGGAGGTGTTTGCTTATACGTAAAATCCTGCCTTAAAGGGGTATTCCCACGTCGCATACTCACCAGTCTTCACTGCTGTAAAATCTTCTTTCTTCCTGGTTTCTTGCGTCATTTGGTGGGCGGGGTTTCACATGCAACCTGTCGTTTTGCTCCGCCCCCAAATTAACATGTAGCTCAGCCCACCGCATAGCGTGATCCTATGGGGCGGCTGAAGGGCCTGTGATGTCATCAAAGGTCCTTAAACACTATATGCACAATATTGGACTATGAAGTACAGGCAGGAGCAACTCCATTCTGTGTTACATACAGAGACTGCCTGCCTCTGCCATAATGAACACAATTGAATTAGCTAGCCTGATAACTGGGAGAACAGAAGACGTTCAGAAATGAAAGCAGCTCCTCTCCCCTATCTGAGTGCAGGACCTAGGTCACATATGGTGCAGACACAGGAATAGCTAGAAACACAGGCTCTCTTCCGTGCACTTAGCCCCTCCTCCCTCCCCCTGAGAGCAGGCAGATACATCACTTGACTTTTGAGCAGATAAGTCAAGGGCTGTGTCAACAATGAATTGAATAAAGTAAGATAGTGGACAAACAAAGCAGTTTTGCTGAAGCAGTGTATTTAGGAAAAGTCTTACATCCACATTAACAAGCAGTATAGATAGGATCCTTGTGATGGGACAACCCCTTTAAGCCAGTCCTGCGTGAGGACATCTAGGAGGAAAATGAATATGTGGAGTTTTTATGGGTGCAAATAATAACAAAATACTGATAGGGGTTTGTTATAAATCTCCAAATATAAGAAGAAGAAGCTGAAAATATACTGAAAATAAAACAAATAGATGAGGCCACAAAGCATAATAAAGTCATTATTATGGGGGATTTCAACTACCCAGATATCAAATGAGAAGCAGAAACCTGCAGGTCCAACAAAGGGAACAGGTTCTTGTCAGTAATAAAAGACAATTAACTCTCACAACTAGTTCAGGACCCAACAAGAGGCGAGGCACTTCTAGACCTAATTTTAACAAATCAACCTGACACACTGTCAAAAGTGAAGGTTGGGGGACATCTGGGTAATAGTCACCATCAGGGTTAGACTGGGGTGTCTAGGGCCCACCGCCAGGACCCTGCAGATCAGCGGTAACGAGACACGACGGCTAAAGGTAATAACATGTCGGGAACTATGCTCCTCACCCACTATACCATGTGCACCACTTCACTACCTAAACCTACTGCTACATTTTGTATGGCAAGTGAACATCATGGCTCCTAGAAATGTTACCATTACCTGTAGCTGCAGTGTCCTGGAAAAGCTGATCTGCAGAGGTCTTGGCTGTTGTATCATCACAGATGTAACATTGATAGCCTATCCTAAGGACAGGCCATCAATATTAGAAACATGGATAAATTCTTTAATCCTTTTCTTGACAAGGACGTAGCTTTCCGTACTCCCAGGGTGTCACTTGTCTAGCCAAGAACGTAGCTGCTACGTCCTTACTTCTAATGTCCATATCTCTGGACTCGTTTGGACTATGAAGATAATTTTAGATTCATTTTAAAGATGAGAATCTCATCTTTAAAATGATTCCAAGTTCTTCATATTAACCCTTACTGTGCCAAAGCGATTCACGGTTGAAAACGCTATTGGGGATTGAGATCTCATTGAAGATCTCAATATCCGACAGCGTTTTTAACAGCAATTTGCTAAAATTCTGTAAGGGCTATTATGAAGATATTCTCATCTTTAAAATGAATCTAAAATTGTCTTCATACCCAAACGAGTGCTGAGATACAGGACTTTAAAGTGCCCCCCCCTGTCTCGGCAAGCATTAGTGAAACAGAAAGGCGGGAGGAGGAGCAGCCTGCAGCCAGCGTGCACAGAGACAGAGAAGCATTTTCTCTGTCTCTGTGCACAGCCTGTATGTGACCCCAGGAGGGGGGGAGAAGGGTCTTTAGTCCCTATTTCCCCCCTCCTGTCAATCAGAGATCATACTGTACTTTTGCACTCTGTCACAAACAGGTAATTTCCCCCCTGAGAATTACTAGTGGGGTATTTTTTTGTAATACCCTCTGAACATTACCAGGAAACTTATTGGTGCTGTCACCCAGATATTTACTATTGTCCAGGTTGCAGCACCAAAAAACAAGTCACACCAAACACTTACACAACATATACACAAAATCATGGATAAAGTTTACATTTCACCCAATCCCTGTCTATATCTGAGCTTTCTAGAGTAAGATACACCTCTAGCGATATCCGTTACACGCTAAAATAATAGTAATAACTATTATCACTAGAGATGAACGTATAGTTTGCTAAAATTTTTATAGGGGGATGGAAAATAATATTTTGATGGAAAGTCCAATTTAATTTGCATGCACAAAATGGGTTGGCACATTTCTGTGATTTTGGCGTTTCTTTAACACTCGCACCTGTAAATATATACATGTGTAGTATGTATGAACTCCTCACATATTGCAGTTTTTTAGAAAGTACATTTTGATTGCAGAAAGGGATTGCTTGAGTTGAGTGGTAAATTTGAATTTTTGTGCAATTTTTGCATGCAATCTCTGTTTGGCGCAACGTTGCATGAAGGTGGTTGTATATATGAAACATTAAGTTGTGTTTTTATATATGGTATGCTGTGCAATCTCAAAAAAGTTAGATTTTGGGATCACAGTCACAGTTTGCTAGGTGCAGTATAGCTTTTTAACATATTAGTGAATAACAGCAAAATCCTGCTTGTCTTCTGTATTCATGTTTTTGGGAGTCCGAGCTCTTGTTGTAGTTTATGTTTGTGGTTCATATAGTATATATACACATTGTATACACCATAACATATTATTTTAAATGTATTTTGTATATGAATCTGAGATGCAAATATGTGTTTTAGTGCATTTTTTCAAAAAATGTTTTGTGTTTGTCACAAAGTTGCATGAAGGTGGATGTGGCTATCGATGCCCCATTGAGACATATGTAATCTTCAGGGTGTCTACTTTCAAAAAATATATAGGGTTTAGGGGTTCACTTACTTTTCATGGTGTGTAAGCCCTACATTTTATAGGATGATACTTTTTTTTAGTATTTCCAGCTTCAAAGCAGATTTTTGTTCCTTCCAGTTCTGGTGATTTTCTGAAGACGCATGCGGATGTAGGCCATAGTTATATGAATGAACTCTGCACATTTTAAACTCTTATTTTTAGGAGGTTTTGTGCAGATAATTTATTGTTTGGTTTCCACTTTTAACAACTAATATACATTTATTTGCATCTTTTCATAAAACATTCACTTTAAATCAAAATTGCATGAAGGTGCCTGTTCGTATACAGTACCAAGTGGCATTGAGACAATGCTGCAGGTGTCTACTTTAAGAAAATATATAGGTATGGGGGGTTGGATGCTTTTTTACTGTTGCAATTTAGTTTTGATTTATCCATCTCAAAACTGTGAAAATTGCTCTGGCTACTGGAGGTCCAAAATTTCCAGAGACCCTTGGCAGTAAAAGGGTTAAAGTGGTTGTCCAAGAATTGTAGCAACTCGTGCTGGTCGGGAGGTGTAAAATAAAAAAAACATACTCACCTGTCTCCGTTGTCTGACGCCAGTGTCCGTTCAGTCTTGTGCTGGCGCCTCCTGGCTGGGAGTCCTGCACCTCAAGTGATCGCTGAGACCAATTAGGTACAGGATTTCCAGAAATAAGTCTCCGCCATGAGACTGAACAGATACAGGTGGGGGACAACTGGGTGCTGGAGACAGGAAAGTATACTTTTTGTTTACACCTCCCTGGCGGCTACCACAGTGATTACTCCAGTTTATAGACAACCTCTTTGAAGAGGTTGTCTGGGCCAAATTTTTCATGGCCGTGTGTGTGTGTGTTTTACAGAATCAGCAAAGTGAATGAAATTTAATTAAATTTACCTCATCCACACATTGCAGGAAAAAAGATGTGGAACTGCCGCAAACTCTAAAATGCGTGCGCTTCAAAAAAAAAACCATGGCCTGTTACTTTCAGCTGCGCAATTGGGAGAAAGTACAGGGAAAATGCATGAAAAGTGCAATGAAAATACTATTTAAAAAAATACATTGTGATTCACCGCTTTTTTTTTCTCCACAGTGTTTCTTTGCTGTTGGGCCTCATCCTTATCTCAATTTACTGAGCATCTATAAGGATAAGGCCCCATGTAGCAAGACGCAGAAAAAAGCGCTGCAGGAAAAACCCCGGTGGCACATCAGTTTTTCCCGCAGAGCTTATTGCACAAACTCCACAGAGGTTTCCGCTGCGGACTTTCTGCTTCCATTATACCTATAGGGAAACCGCCGGTGACAGGTAGTTTTGGAAATTGCAATGTGTCAGCTGCGTGTATTTTTCTGCAACGTGAGGATGGGATTGCATACACTATATACCTACACACTCAGGCCTGGTTCACATCTGCGTTCAGTAATGCATTCGGGGAGTCCGCATGGGGACCCCCTGAATGGACTACCGAAAGCATTAGCAAGCCGTGTGCAGTGAAAGCACACAGACCCCATCCTTCCTACTAATATTAGTAATGTGGAAGATTGGATGTTGGATGTTTGTTAGTCAATCACGCAAAAACAGATGAATGGATTTGAATGAAATTTGGCACATAGATAATTTGTAAACTCAATTAAAACATAGGTTACTTTTTATCCCGGTAAATGATATGGCTTCGTAACTGTTATGAATTTATGTTCACATACTACACTGCTCAAAAAAATAAAGGGAAACTCAAATAACACATCCTAGATCTGAATGAATGAAATATTCTCATTAAATACTTTGTTCTGTACAAAGTTGAATGTGATGACAACAAAATCACACAAAAATCATCAATGGAAATCAAATTTATTAACCAATGGAGGCCTGGATTTTGAGTCCCCCCCCAAAAAAAAACAAAAACAAAATTAAAGTGGAAAAACACACTACAGGTTGATCCAACTTTGATGTAATGTCCTTAACCCTTTCCCGACATCCGCCGTACTAGTACGGGAAGTGTGGCACCACACTGACAGAGCTGACTTGTCCAAACTGAATCTACAGAGCAGGTACTGTGCCACCCGTTGTTGTTACCAAGGTGGGAGTCTGGTAGCCAGGCTTCTGTATAGACAGGGAAAATTTTGCTTGTGTTTAGTTTAGTTCTCAGCCGAGAAGGTTTTGGTTTAATTGTGCCTTTGCAAAGGCAATTAATGCACTGCAAGTGAATAAAGCCTGAACTTGTGTGCAACCCAGTGTCTGTGTCCCTGTTTCCTACACTGCTACCTAGCATCTGCCTGAGCGGTTCCCCACAATATATACAGTGCCTACAAGTAGTATTCAACCCCCTGCAGATTTAGCAGGTTTGATAAGATGCAAATAAGTTAGAGCCTTCAAACTTCAAACAAGAGCAGGATTTATTAACAGATGCATAAATCTTACAAACCAAAAAGTTATGTTGCTCAGTTAAATTTTAATAAATTTTAAACATAAAAGTGTGGGTCAATTATTATTCAACCCCTAGGTTTAATATTTTGTGGAATAACCCTTGTTTGCAATTACAGCTAATAATCGTCTTTTATAAGACCTGATCAGGCCGGCACAGGTCTCTGGAGTTATCTTGGCCCACTCCTCCATGCAGATCTTCTCCAAGTTATCGAGGTTCTTTGGGTGTCTCATGTGAACTTTAATCTTGAGCTCCTTCCACAAGTTTTCAATTGGGTTAAGGTCAGGAGACTGACTAGGCCACTGCAACACCTTGATTTTTTCCCTCTTGAACCAGGCCTTGGTTTTCTTGGCTGTGTGCTTTGGGTCGTTGTCTTGTTGGAAGATGAAATGACGACCCATCTTAAGATCCTTGATGGAGGAGCGGAGGTTCTTGGCCAAAATCTCCAGGTAGGCCGTGCTATCCATCTTCCCATGGATGCGGACCAGATGGCCAGGCCCCTTGGCTGAGAAGCAGCCCCACAGCATGATGCTGCCACCACCATGCTTGACTGTAGGGATGGTATTCTTGGGGTCGTATGCAGTGCCATCCAGTCTCCAAATGTCACGTGTGTGGTTGGCACCAAAGATCTCGATCTTGGTCTCATCAGACCAGAGAACCTTGAACCAGTCTGTCTCAGAGTCCTCCAAGTGATCATTAGCAAACTGTAGATGAGCCTTGACATGACGCTTTGAAAGTAAAGGTACCTTACGGGCTCGTCTGGAACGGAGACCATTGTGGTGGAGTACGTTACTTATGGTATTGACTGAAACCAATGTCACCACTGCCATGAGATCTTCCCGGAGCTCCTTCCCTGTTGTCCTTGGGTTAGCCTTGACTCTTCGGACAAGCCTGGCCTCGGCACGGGAGGAAACTTTCAAAGGCTGTCCAGGCCGTGGAAGGCTAACAGTAGTTCCATAAGCCTTCCACTTCCGGATGATGCTCCCAACAGTGGAGACAGGTAGGCCCAACTCCTTGGAAAGGGTTTTGTACCCCTTGCCAGCCTTGTGACCCTCCACGATCTTGTCTCTGATGGCCTTGGAATGCTCCTTTGTCTTTCCCATGTTGACCATGTATGAGTGCTGTTCACAAGTTTGGGGAGGGTCTTAAATAGTCAGAAAAGGCTGGAAAAAGAGATAATTAATCCAAACATGTGAAGATCATTGTTCTTTGTGCCTGAACTACTTCTTAATACTTTAGGGGAACCAAACAGAATTCTGGTGGTTTGAGGGGTTGAATAATAAATGACCCTCTGAATAAACTTTTCACAATTTAAAAAAAAATGAAACAAAGAAATAACATTCTTTTTTGCTGCAGTGCATTTCACACTTCCAGGCTGATCTACAGTCCAAATGTCACAATGCCAAGTTAATTCCGAATGTGTAAACCTACTAAATCTGCAGGGGGTTGAATACTACTTGTAGGCACTGTACATATTAAATATACATATTTTACCCAAAGAATATACTCACATTTTCCAGGAGTGAAGCATTACAGCAGACTGCTCCCAGTCTTCCCCACACGCTATGATGTGAGGGATGAGGCAATAGTTTATGAGGGGGAAGGGAGAATTTCAGTCAGCACGGACAGGGAAGAAAGCAGCAATAGCTGCTGCAGATAAGTGAAGGATTGCAAGCAGCCAATAGCTGATGCCGAAGCTGCACATGGTGTTCTCCCGATATATACTTTCCCTATATATCAGGAGGACACCATGAACAGTACAGCTTTAACATCAGCTAATAGGGGCCCCTGTGTGTTGAGGCAAATGTAAATACATTGGTCAGGTGCCCGGAAGTCTCTTCGTGCACTCTGTGTAAATAGCACAGGCTGCTGCTGACTCCTCCCTGCTCTCACACATAGCACACAGCATAGAGAGGAGGCTGCTGACAACTTCCTGTGCACTGAGAACCTAATGTGCATATGAATAAAAACGGACTTATTCAAACACTACTGAGGCAATTTACATACAAAAGGTAGGTGTGGATTAGCCTTTCTAAAGGCTATGCAAGCATGTGATTACTTAAAAATGACTTTTTCCAATGATAGAGCTCCTTTAAATTGATGAAAATATAAGGTATATAAGTGATACATGCCCTTCAAAAAAATAGAAGAGTGCTAACATAGTGATTCAGCCCTTTAAGTGGTAATACTTCACATATTGCAATCAGAATGAATTACATTATGTTGTAGCAGTGAATACATGTCTACCGCTGTGTGCGGAAAGTAGTTACATAGCTGTTATAGGGCAGAGGAGGTCATGAAAAAAATGATGGTGTATATAATAGAAGAAAACTGAATGCAAATGGCCATGCCTACTGTCCTCAGAAAACACAATTCTATATACAGGACAATGCTCATTCTAATCTTGTTTACCGCAAATGAATCTTGAACTGAGATCTAAATGGCTTGAAACAGCAACATCTATTGAGATAGATAGGGGCCAAAAAGCCAAAAAGGTTTAATATCAGGATAGGATGTCTGAATATTCAGCTTGTCACAGCTTTTAGATTGATGACTCCCTATTCTAGCCACATTACAACTGTTCAGCTGCCTGGGCGTCCCTTAGTTGTAAAGGTTTGCCCAAATGAACACTGCGCTACAACTGACTGGTGCAAGTTCTGAATCTTTATTGAAGACACGTACCAAGATTCAGAACTTGCACCAGTCGGTTCTAGCACAGTGTTCATTTGAGCAAACCTTTACAACTAAGGGACGCACAGGTGGCTGAACAGTTGTAATTTCCTCTCCTCCCCAGTCTTGGGTTGACAAGACAACTGCTGTTGGTAACAAACCCGACTTAACATTGGGTATGTCTCACTAAACGAAGACTCTCCTAACGAAGTGCATACATCTAGCCACATAAGTCTAGCCACATGTATGTCCTGGAGATTTCTGTCCTCTCGCAGTCTACCTCCTCACTCAATCAGCGCTCCACCCCCTCTTCCAACATCACCATTACAAGTACCAGCAGGAAAATCAGCACCAGCAGCAGACAATATGGTATCCAGGACATGATGGACCAGATTTTTGTTTACTTTGCACCATCAACCAGACACACACATACCTCCCAACTTTTGAAGAACCGAAAGAGGGACAAAACGCGCGCCGCAGCAATTTAGCCCCGCCCACTTGTGTTGACTCCGCCCACTCATTAATTTTTCATGTGCCCGCACACAGTATAATCCTCCTACAGTCACCCATAAATTATATGTCCCCCCTCTATCTCTCGACCAGTTTCATATACACCCTTCATCTGCCCCCAGTTTCATGTCCCCCCTCCATCTCTGCCCCCAGATTCATGTCCCCCCTCCATCTCTGCCCTCAGATTCATGTCCCCCATCTCTGCCCCCAGTTTCATGTCCCTCCATCTCTGTCCCCAGATTCATGTCCCCCATCTCTGCCCCCAGATTCATGTCCCCTCCATCTCTGCCCCCAGATTCATGTCCCTCCATCTCTGCCCCAGATTCATGTCCCCCATCTCTGCCCCCAGATTCATGTCCCCTCCATCTCTGCCCCCAGATTCATGTCCCTCCATCTCTGCCCCAGATTCATATCCTCTCCATCTCTGTCCCCAGATTCATGTCTCCTCCATCTCTGCCCCCAGATTCATGTCTCCTCCATCTCTGCCCCAGATTCATGTCCCTCCATCTCTGCCCCCAGATTCATGTCCCTCCATCTCTGCCCCCAGATTCATGTCCTCTCCATCTGTGCCCCCAGATTCATGTCCCCACATCTCTTCCCCCAGATACATGTCCTGCATCTCTGCCCCCAGATTCATGTCCCCCATCTCTGCCCCCAGATTCATGTCCCCACATCTCTGCCTCCAGTGTCATGCCGTCCCCTCCTTCATCTGCCTCCAGTTTCATGTTCCACCTCAGTACACATTACACTTACCTTCTCCTTCGTTCCCCCGCTGCTCTCTGCGCACCTCTCTCTCTCTCGCTGACACAGTTGTAGACGCGATGTGACGTCATCACATCACGTCTACAAGCCAGTAGCCGGCGGCAGCGGCGAAACAAGGAGCTAACCTGTGTCAGCTCCTTGCTTCAGCCGCGTATGTGTTCAACTCAGATCTGCGTCCTCTGGACGCAGATCTCAGTTGAAATCGGGACATAACTCCCTCCAACCAGGACCGCGGGACATGTCACCCAAATCGTGAATGTCCTGCGGAAATCGGGACGGTTGGAAGGTATGCACACAGCAGTTTATTAACACCCTGTAGCTATACAACCAGGCAGTGGTGTAACTACCACCATAGCAGCAGAGGCAGCAGCCACAGTGCCCGGGACATTAGGGGGCCCAGTGACAGCTACCCCTGACTGCTACCCCTGCTCTTATCACAGACAAACTGTTGTAACTGCGATAAGATCGGGGGAAAGCTTGTAGGACCTGTAGATGAAGGACTTTGTGTGACATCAGCTGTCACATGACTAGGTGGGCGTGTCTATAGCCCATGCAGTCCTGCAAGAGATGAAGAGAAGGACAGATGTGGTGCTGGGTATTGAAGGGGAGGGGTAATGTGAGATGGAGAATGTGTGTGTGTTTGTGTGTGAGTGTGTATGTATGTGTGGTCTGCAGGAGGGGAGAGGACAGTGTCCTGATATCTGTGTATGAGGGGGAGGTCAGTGTCCTGATATCTGTGTACTAGGAGGAGGGGACAGTGTCCTGATATCTGTGTATGAGGAGGAGGGGGAGGTGAGTGTCAGTAGATGGATCAGTACTTTAAACATTGTTTGTATTCAGACTTGCCTGCAATTGCTGTTACTAATGACTGTCTAATTGTAGTCAAGGGGTGCTCTGTGTATTGTATTGTATTGTACTGAAGGGGAGGGGGATGTGAGATGCAGAATGGAGAGTGTGTGAGTGTGTATGTATGTGTGGTGTGGAGCAATTGAGGAGCAATAGTAACCTAGGGGCATAGAAGGAGGGGAGGACATGAAAATGGGGTTAGAGATGAGGGGTGCATGAAACTGGGGGCAGATGGAGGGAGGACATGAAACTGGGAGCAGATGGAGGGAGGGCATGAAATGTCATGTGACATCCGTGCGTTATTGAAGATGGCCAACACCACCAAAGACTGCAGCGGAGCTGGAGACAGCTAAGTAACTTTTTTTTATGTCTGTATCTCCCCTCGGACTCTGATTATTATACTCTGGGGTCTGAAAATACCACAGAGTATAATAATTGTTCATGGGTGTTCATTATGGGGCATAATCCCGTGTGCAGGGGCCACAATGGGGTGTAATACTGTGTGCAGGGGCCACTGAGGGACATAATAGAGCACGCAGGAATGTGTGTGGGGGGGGGGGTCGGTCGGTCAAGGTCTACGGTGTTGGTCAGGAAGGGGGGGGCCATGTCAAAAGTTCGCTACAGGGCCCTGCCATTCCTAGTTACGCCACTGCAACCAGGTACAGTTGTACTTAGACTGTTTGCTTACTCCGGCAGATAACCTTGACCCCCATGGACTTCTGGGCCAGCAGATTAGACCAGAGAAAGGAGCTGGCTCAGATGGCCATTGATGTTTTTCTTGTCCAGGCTCAATCATAATGGCTAAGAGAGTGTTAAGTGCTGCAGGTGGTGTTGTAACAACTAGCTGGACCAAACTAATCACCACAAGTGTGGAAAAAATTACATTTATCAAAATGTATCAGGCATGGATCAATCCGCACTTTGCTAGAGGAAAACACTGTAAAAAGCGCTGCAGTAAAAACTGTAATGCGTTTCTGCCACAGTTGTTCCCACAACGCTTTTTGTTGCTTCACAAGTTCACATCTGCACTGCAGTCTCCGCCAAAAATCAGAGAGAAAATTCCTGCACGAACAACGGGCAAACCCCATTATAGTCCATTTTAGCAGTCCGACTGAGGTTTCCCAGTAGACCGGAATGACGGACAGCCCAGTGCGAGTGTGAACATAGCCTAGCTGTCACTTGACATGACTTTGCCTGTACTTGCCTTAGAGATCTAAAAATTGGTTACATAGGGTCTTAAAAGCCCCGACAGTGTCATACGCTTTGTTTTAAATTAATTAAAATTCTAATTCAGAAAAACAGAGTGATCCTGAAATATACTTCAGTTTCCTTCCTCCATTTAACAATAACGTATTTGGTGTCACACATACCACAAGAGGATACAGTATTGCACTTTATCTACCCATTTGGATTATTTATTTTAGCAAATTACGGCTACTTGCTTTCTATCTGTATCTTGATTCTGTAAATATCAGGTTAATTGGGAACAACAACAAAAACTTTCCGTCTGCTACTGGGCAAAAACCATTTGTCTTATACTAAATCTAGTGTATGGATTCCAAATCCAAAGTCAGAATTGTTGTAACCCGTCAGGAAATTTTGCAAATTCTGAGTTCATATTTGGAATCAGAGCACTCATTTTAGTATAAATCACATGTTTTTCTCTCAGTAGCAAAATCATTGTTGCGCGGTATTATTAGGCTACATGTCTATTGTTATGTAGGGGCCCATGAAAAACTAAACAAATATTGGACAGATGGTATTGCTGCGATCCTATTGGTAAAGAGAATAAGTTAACTTGCTAAAGAGTAAACAGTTGGAAAAAACATAGGATTTTTATTTTTTTTGAATTACCCAATACTCTCCCAAAAAAGCTACATTATGGTTCTTGAAATTCAATATGGTAAAAATGAAAACGAATGCTCAGCCTCTAAGACCCAAAACAGACTTCTTCACAGTCTCTGTCACACACACTGAAAATGTTATCAGAGTGAAAAATGGCTGATCTCTGTCTTTTATCTGACAGGGTGCAATATTGTACTTGCAATTTGCGGTTATCTGTTAATTATTATAGTATGTAAACACATCAATTGACAAAACACAGCGACCTCGGTAAGTAATGTACATCATACATGGATGAACTTTATTTCAGCATTATTAATAGGTACGTACATACCTACTATTAAATCCTACTGTTAAGTAGATGATACATTAATGTGGATACATTTTTGTCAAGGTGGGGACATGCTAGAGTGATACCGATATATAGTGCATGGCAGAAGACTTGAAAGCTCCTTTTAAGTAATTTTCTACAGATGCTCCTCTAAGACCTTGCACACTGTCATAGGAGAGTTCCTTATCTCATACCGCTTTCAGTATACAGTACTTTTACTGTTTCTTTCTTTCTTAGTGTTATTGTCTGGTCTCTATGTGCTACAGGTACAGTAAGCAAATGAAACAACATGACACCCCATAGAAGACGAAATACTACACATGCACAGACAGTATTCAGTGTATTTCATACATCTACAATGATAAATGAATCAGCGTCATGTCCAGATCTTCTGTATGTATATGTGTATTTACAGTATTATCAGTGTTATAATTATGGCCTATATAACTTGCTCTATATAGCTAGTTTGGTGATATCGTATAATTAATAATATTACTTTTGCTATGTGATGTAGAAGATAAGTATGGCTTGCTGCTGTTACTATGGTAACATTCACTATAGAATGCCTCTGTATTTTTTCAGGCCTGTTATTTTGTAAGAGCTTATAATAGTAACAGTAGTATTTCTGCAACTGGCCTTTTACTGTTGCCAAGGGTATGGACCAGTGATGTAGCCGGGAAGGGGGGGGGGGGGGGGGGTTAGAAGAAGCAACTGCCCTGTGTCCACTGAATCTGTGAAATCTACCCTAGGGCCGCAATTAATACATGCTTTACTTTTAATTAGATGGCTGTTTGCAGACAGATCTAGTTAAAATGCATCCTGCAACTTAACTGTCTTGTAAACCACAAGCCACTTCAGGCCTATGATTTACAAGACACTGAGAACCATGGACACATGTCTGTATCTTAGCACAGGAGGACACGATGATGTCATAGCATTGCACCTCTTTTAGTTGTGATAGAAGAAATCAAGAAAAATAATTCTGATAGCCAGTAACAGTTAGATTTTTAGAACAAGCACAGGGAATAAATTATGGAATCACTCAATTCTGCGGCGCAAATGGGTTAATAACTTAATACCTTAAGCTCCTAAAATGGATCTTTCTGTATTGTTTTAGGAAATGCATTTCAAATTCAGGTCAAGAACACATATTTGTCAGCTGCATTAGGTGGAATGTGAATATCATCAATATTAGTATTTGTCATAAGATTTCACACCATAACTAACTATGGTCATCCCAAATCCCTTCTATGGTCAGTGTGAATTATAGGACATATATGCCCTGCTAAGGGTTCTAGCTTTAATCTCTGATTATGTCATTAGCATTTAGGAAAACCAGGTTCCTCATAAATCAAGCACACGCTACTGCTGGCTGAAGAGGCCAGTGGCCTACATCTGGAAAGTGGCAGGAACTGCACAAATCAAAAAAAAGTTGCAAAGACGTACAGAAAAGCCAGATTCGGGTAAAATTTTGCAACTTTTTCACACCTTTTATGCCAAAAAACTGGTGTGCGAGGCATAATAGAGCTCCCCCATAGAGTCCATAGTATCTCTAAGTTATAGTTATGTATGTCATTTGTGGAGATGGCTCATCAACTAGTGTTGGCGCCCAGATCTTGACTCACTGCTTTTGTGGGTTTTAACCCAATGATTTTACATTCTCTTTATTTAAAACGTTTTGGGGTTTTGCTTGTTTTGTTCCTAGGCAAGTTTTAGTTTGGGGGCAGAGGTGACTGAAATAAATGTTGAATCAGCAACTGTTATAGCTTTCACCATTCTGGAAAAATATATATATGTTTTATAAATTCTTTATTTATAACAAAACAATATATACAAACTGCAAAACAAGACCCACAAGACAAGAAGGGGTCCGAGACAAAAATATAAACAGAACCAAATGCGACAACCAATAACATTACAAAGCAAATCGATAATTACAGTGCGATGAAACATCACAATCAATTAGATAAAAGAGAAAGAAGAAGAAGAAAGGGAAAGTTTCGAGGAGAGAGAAGAAAGGGAAAAAGAGCAAAAAAAAAAAAAGAAGGGGGGGGTAGCGCAGGAGCGGTGAGCGACTCCGATCCCAGACATGGGAGCCAGGCTACCAGAACGGCCTCAACCTAACAGATCTCAATAGAGTTGAGTACCCTGGAAGAGAATCCATGGCGTCCAAGCCTTTATAAAGGCATTGCGCTCGTCCCTCAGGGACTCCGTGAGGTCCTCCATACATTGAATGTCATCCACCTTAAGGATCCAGTGGCAGAGAAAGGGTGGACGAGACGATTTCCAGAGTGCCGGGATACAAGCCCTAGCAGCATTAATCATGTGATGCAAAGCAGATCTGCGGTAAGTCCGCAGAGGGAGGTCCAAGAGGTGGAGCAGGAAGAGGGCTTGGGTGCAGGGAAGGGGAATCTGAAAGATCTGAACAATCAATTTGTGAAGGCCATCCCAAAAATCCCTCAGCACAGGAAAACTCCAGAAGATGTGCAAAAGGGTCCTCTCCTCTGTGCCACAGTGCCAGCAGACTGGAGAGGAGGCCAGGAAGAACCTGTGTAACTTAGATAGAACATGGTACCATCTAGTGACAATCTCAAAGTGAGCAGCAGTCTATGTTTACACACCATTACTAGAGATGAGTGAATATATTCAATCGAATACCTCCCCTCCATAGACATTGGAGTTAAAAAAAAAGGCGCCAGGGGAGGTTGGAGGGGAAACGAATATTGTATTTCTATGTTCTCCCCGTGTTTGCATGGATTTCCATCCCATATTCCAAAGACAGACTGATAGGGAAAAATGTGCATTGTGAACTCTATGTGGGGTTCACAATCCACACTTAAAAAAAAAAAATCAAAGAAAGAAATCCAAGAGCCTGAGTAAACCAGAATCAGAACAGGCTTTTTCAAAGTTCGTGAGGGGTCTATCATAGCTCATGGAGCTGGGGAGCGAGGAGAGGAAATTGGAAAGTTGTAGGACCCTCCAAGGTCCCAGAGGAGGAAGGTCTGGATCCGATAATAGATCCCCATGCGAATGCCAAGAGTTCCCAGTACGGAAGTGCAATGCCCTCTGCCTGCCAATGCTGGAAGGGCCCCAGGGTGAGGCCTGCCGGAAAGTCGGGATTACCTAGAATGGGAAACAAGGGAGAGGGAGAAGAGAACACCTGCTCCTTACTAGGGAGGGGTTTGCACACCTGGAGGGTAGGACCAAAGGTGTGGTGAGACTTCAAAGCGGGAAAAATATTTTTATATATTAATAGTTTGGGCATTTTCAGCAAAAGCAAAACTTTGTTAATAACTGCTCAGGGCCAGCATTGGGGGTGCAAACTGGGAAATTTCCCAGGGACCCTGTCCCCAAGGGGCCCCCAGGATTCATAGCATTAGGCTTTTAGTCTGATTGCTTGAATCCTAGGAGCTCCACAGCTGTATTGGCGTGCAATATATGTCAATACTATTTAAAGAGGACCTTTCATCAGATTGGGCACAGGCAGTTCTATATACTGCTGAACTGTTGACAGTGCGCTGAATTCAGTGCACTCTCGGCTTTCCCGATCTGTGCCCCGGGTAAAGCGCTATTGCTCCCGGTACCGTAGCGCTTTACAGTCAGAAGGGCGTTTCTGACAGTTAGCCAGGGACGCCCTTCTGCCCAGCAGTAGAGTCATGTATATTGTTTATAAATCTTGTATATGCTTAGGATTTCAGTAGGTGTATGATTAGTAAGAACAGATGTGGTATGGTAGATAGATTTGGGAGACCAGTGGCCACGATAAAAATTCTTTTTGATTTTAATCCATATTATAAGCTCTCCCATATCTTCTGCCTGCTGCACTGATTGGCAATGTTTTGTGTATTTACTAAAGTCATTGAGTTGTGGGAGCTTGAGAAAGTTATGTTTACTTATATTAGATAGTCTGAATGATCTGACAATTTAAAACATGGCTAAACTGTGAATTATAATGTATAAATCCATTTGTCTATATAATTCCTATGCCATGTGCCATGCCTGTGTAAACGAGTTTGACCACATGGGAAAGAGAGATAAAGGCCAGCTCTTTGTATGTTAATGAGTTTGGACACAGAAAGGAATGTAATTGATTTTGGAGATGTTAGGATCACATCCTCCATCTTGTATTTTGTCAGCCATCTTGTAATCTTTTTCTTATATAAACTTTATAAGAATGTCTGTTTAGAGTCTAAGAGAGCCCTTTAGGGGATAAGGCATGTGGAATGTTAATGGATGGGTTATAACTCCTTATCTGTTTGTGGTAAGGGTCTCATCTTTGAAGGTGTGTGTAGAAACAGGTTCTATAACCTATTGATCGTTAGCCCAAGACTGGAGTGGTCTGACCAGCATGTGATCATTATCTCTCTTGCTGTGATATATACATCTAGAATTAGTGTAAGATGTTGGTTTACACATAAATATTTTAAATTCTTCTTTATTTCATGAGAAAGGTCATCCCAGTTTGGAGAGTAATAATGAGATGCAGATTACATTAGGCTGTATCCAATAGTCACGTGCCACACCTTATGTTATAACTCTTCAACCAATCATGTCATTAGAATAGTCCAACCTGCTTTTGTCTGTATTATATTTAAACTACCTTTTTGCACCATTAAAAATAACTCACTTGATACACTATCAGCTGTGTGTGTGCGTGGCTTCTCCAGGCCTAAAGGATGGGTCTAGCTTATCCAGGCCTGTTATTTAATTTGGAACTCTGCAACATGCTCTATTATGAGGACCCCTTGATGTCCCTAACACTTTCAGCGAACTCAGGCTGTAAAACAGACAGGTATAGGATCTGCCCTGAGTTTTGCTCTGGGTTCCCAGCTGCATACATGAGCCCATGATAGTATACCAGCATGTGTATGCGGCCACAGAAATAAATGGGTCAGTGTACAAGCTGTGAAAATGACACGGCTCAGGTTCACAGGTTTTGCATGGCTTCTGTGTGCCAGTATTAACAATGTTGTCAAGGTTGAGACTCTTTCAGCACCTTTGTCCTATGCCTGATCGATTCATCTGTTGTCTGATCCCTTACTTCCATGAGGTTGTGTTTACCAGTTGTCCCTCCCACAGACAAAGGTCAAATCTGAATAGTGCAATGATGACACTTTTTTCTTGTTTGACTCCATCAATAAAGAATTTCAGCCGGTTGTGAATATTAATGTTACTGTCATTCTCAGGAATGTCAGTCCATAACCTGGGCCAAAAAAAAGAGTCTTAATGGTGTGGCACTTTAGCACTGCCTTGATATGCTTGGCAGTGCCCACTCTCTGTCTGCTGTGCAGTTTTCATAGTTTCCTCCATTCCTTGCCTATAGCGTGAACTGGCCCTTTTAGAACCTATGATTTTGCTGTCTGCACTTAGCCATTTCACCTGTGGGCTTTCTAAATTTCCTTCCTTAACAGGAAGCTGCCTGTGCAAATGTTTCCAGCCTGCTAGTGTCCTGCTTAGGTATTTCTTTTTTGCTTTGTTTGCTGATTACCTATTTTTGGTCTTGGCCTGTTTCCTAACATCTCTGTCTGATCCAAGGATACCTCATTCCCTGCCAAGATGTCTTTTGTAATGCTAGCAGTCTGCCTATGTTTATCTCTGCCTGGATTACCATTTTGCACAAACTCTGTTTGCCCTGACCTTGGGCTGTACCTCAACTACTCTTTTGCCTGTTCTCGCGATGTCATGTTCTGGTATCTGTATACCTACCTGGGACACCTACATTAACCTCTGCCTGGCTTATCATTTTGCATAAATAGGTCAGTTGTCACCTACTGTCCCTTGGTGCCATACACTGTAGACTTTTCTGGGTCAGTTGTCACCAACATGGACCTCTGCTTGACTTACTATTTTGTGGAAACTCTGCATGCACAGTACGCTCATGTAAGCGGCCTCAAGAAAATGGCTGCAGACATGCACAGTTGGCTCTGCTCGAAGCCCTATGGCAGAGGTGACGCCTTCAATGCTATTTGAGCACAGGGGAACGCCCCCAGGGCTGTGAGAAGAATGATTTGTATACCGAAGAAATTCGGGAATATCTAACGAAAACGAATGGTGGCGCAGAGAACACTACTAGAGGTAGGAGAAGAATAGCCTTTTTTAAGACTATTGTTACGTGTTAACTACCTGCCTATTATTAGATCATATTACAGACAGGAAGAGGTAAAATGATTCCAAACCATGCATTATGTTTTTTTCTGATCTAAAGAAGACAACTACTTTAGGCATGAACTAGAAAAGTGCAAAAAAAAAATGGGAAAAGTAGTTTTGGTGGTATGAATTTGAAAAAAAGCAGAATAGTAATTTTATTATACAAAAATATACATGGACTAGATAGTGTTATTAAAACAAGCAGTCACAGAAACCTTGAGCAATAAATCAATAAATAATTAGGTAGTTCTTAACATTCTATCTTATATACTGTAGGTTAATAATATTTTGCAATGGCGCAGACATTCCCTTTACATAAACATACAGGTTTGCATGTCTCTCAATCATTTTGATGGTGAGTAAACCAGGTGCTGCCAGTCATACTGTTTGTATGTGATGGATATTACTGTAAGAGCTGACTTACATTCCCTCTGCTGCTGGCTGTATAATAATCGTTCTACTCATTTAACATAACCGGTATACCATGCTTGTTTCCAGATGACGCAGTCAATTACTGACATATTCAGCATTCAATAAAGCAAGGTTTTTCTCTGTCCTCATTGGCTAACAGAGAATAAGAGAGGTGGAAGCAAACTGTTTCATTCTTTTCTCCACACCATATAAATACTGCTGTATACTATATGTATGCCGTCTTCTCATCACTGCAGGGATACTCAAGACAGTACAGTACATGTTTGTATAAGTGTCAAAACATGACAAGGTTTTTGATGCAGCTTGGAGAAAAATAAGGAATGTTATTTACTGGACAGTGAAAAGAGGAAAACATCAGGCGTAATTTGGGCTTAAGTGAATGACTTTTCCTTGCTTTTATGAATGCTGCGTCATCTGGAAATAAGTGTGTTACAACGGCTATGTTAAACCCTTGAGTGAGTGGAGAAAATGAATTTAACACATCACCATCTTCAGCAGCAGCACCACAGGATGCATTTCATTCACTTTCGAAATCACAGTCATGGATTGCACATTGGATCCAAAGAAATCATGGAAAAGAGCCATCAATCTGAAGGATGCTATGAACAGTTATTTGTCTTGCCTGAAGTCTTTGTGATCTTGGGAATTGTGAGCTTGCTAGAAAACATACTGGTCATAGTTGCAATATCTCGAAACAAAAACCTTCATTCTCCAATGTACTTCTTCATCTGTAGCCTGGCAGTGGCAGATATGCTTGTGAGTGTATCTAATGGCTTTGAAACTGTTGTTATCACTCTTTCAAGTAATACAGGTAGAAAAGCACAACACTTGATTGAGAGCATTGACAACATCTTGGATTCTATCATTTGCAGCTCCTTCCTCGCCTCTATTTGCAGTCTGCTGTCTATTGCAGTAGACAGGTACTTTACTATTTTTTATGCTCTTCAGTATCATACCATTATCACAGTCAAGAGAACGGTCCTCATTATAACTTGTATTTGGACATCATGCTCACTCTCGGGCATCTTATTTATTTTGTACTATGACAGTAATGTGGTCATTATTTGCCTGATCAGTATAATCTTCACCATGCTTGCTCTTATGGTCTCCCTGTATGTGCATATGTTCATGCTGGCCAGGCTGCATATGAAGAGAATTGCGGTTCTGTCAGGGACCAGCACCATGAGGCAAGGAGCAAATATGAAAGGAGCCATTACACTGACTATCTTACTTGGAGTTTTTGTTGTTTGCTGGGCTCCTTTCTTTCTGCATCTCATTTTTTACATTTCTTGTCCCCAGAACCCGTATTGTGTATGCTTCATGTCCCACTTTAATGTGTATCTTACTCTTATCATGTGCAATTCTGTTATTGATCCACTAATTTATGCTCTGCGAAGTCAGGAGTTAAGAAAAACGTTGAAGGAAATGATATGTTGTTATTTTATGGGAAGATGAGCGTTTTGGCCATTACTACAGGTGGACTCAGGAGCGAGACCTTTCTTCTTTTTTTTTTAATGTAGATTGTGAGCCCCACATAGATCTCACAATGTACATTTTTCCCTATCAGTATGTCTTTGGAGTATGGGATGGAAATCCATGCAAACACAGGGAGAACATACAAACTCCTTGCAGATGGTTTTTTTTGCCCTTGACAGGATTTGAACACCAGGACCCAGCACTGCAAGGCTGCACTGCTAACCACTGAGCCACCGTGTGGCCCCTCAGAGTGAGACCTTTTTGTGTTGCAGTTTAGGATTTCTCATTCATGCTATGTTATGTGTAAATGTAATTTACTGCTCCTTTTTATTCTATTTTTCTTTGATATTCTTGGTTATGTATTTAAAATGAATTCAATACTTAAGTTTTAATACAAATTTTCCAATATTTTTCTCAGTTACTTGGGTTATCTTCTAATATTGATGTCCAAGACCCGAAGAGATAGGCCGTGAATATTAGAAAGTGGATAACCCCAGGAAAAGTGTTCTCTACTTATGTAAATAAAGTTGTTATTATTATGGATAAGCTATAGTTACCTATTATTAGGTGAAGCAATGACTCATTGCAAGTTGCAGACAGACCCAAGTGGTGCCAGTCAACATGGTAATGTATGGTGGCCTACGGCCTATTAGTTACACCAAACTATTAGATCACATGTGATTCCCAACACCTCATTTTCCTTCAACAAACATAAGGGGGTCAAGGGTCCCCATGTTTTGCAAGTCTGTAAGATAAAATTGAAAACAGACATTATAAACCACATATTTTTCAATATATTGATTTTGATTTCAGCATAGTACCCTTGAAAACCTGAATATTTTGGTCAAACTATCTACTTATACCACATGGTTATTAAGTCATTTTTTGCATGATGCAGTCAGGCCCTCTTACTGTGGAGGGGAATTGGGTGGTGGTGCTTGTGGGGTATACGGTATGTATACAGGTGATGAGCAACATGTAACTGGCACCCTATATAAGTTTTATCTGGGTGCATTCAGAATACCAGCTACCCACCCCTCTCATGCATTGTTAGGTGTGTGAGTGGATGTTTTATCAGTTTTTTCACCTGTACCATAAACCACTTGCGTGTCTGAATCCTGCAGTGAGCCATTGCTTTATCTGATATCAGTGATATGATATATAATGTTGCATAGTTATTATTATACATATTAGAACTTTAAAATTGCAACATAAAATATGTCACTTTTTTGAAGATTTTCTGAATTGTGGTTACAAGTGTATTGCTTGAACACAAATAGCATAGCCGATGGTCCCCAAGATGATCTCTCAAGTATTGAATTGCTACAGGGTGTAAGCTACAAGATGAGAAAGAACGGAGGTTACTTCAGATTACTTTAATTATATAAATGGAGAACCCTTTTAAGAAGATTGTTCTGTAACTGAAGCACTAAACAACATACAATTCCTCCAGCATTTCTTTTCCCGACAGAAATTGGTCTGAAGCACTTGAATTCACATTCCATGAAGTAAAATAAATACTATATTTTCTGATACGATTATTGATTTATTAGCATTAACATAACAACTCCCTTCCTATTGAAGCTGAACAAAGCCCGTCCAGAGTCATAGACCCCTAGTCATATGGCTAGCTGTGGAAAGTGCATACATACATGTGGTATTAAATGGTATTAATTCAAATGAATGGCAAATTATGTAACACATAGATTTGACATAGACAACAAACCATTGCTTACAGTATCTCTTCACTCTGACCTACAGCATAAGGGGAATGTCAAATGCAGTATCTAAAACACAGCTTTTTAAACATAGCAGTCTTAGATAGAGTAGCTCAGCTTTAAATACGGAATATAAGTCTTAATGATGCAGTCAACAAATAATGGCCATATACTGTGTCAGTTCTACACAATACACGAAAGTTAATACAAAACACTTCCAGGAAAGGCAATATCTTTTCTGATTGCAGTTGTCCACTCTCTCTTTTCTCTAGTCATGCCCAGGCCACCATGATTACTTCCTCCCGCTACAACTTGTTCTGTTGCTGCTACCATCAGCGCCTTCTTCTGTGTCTCCCACACGGTATTAGTGCCCCCTTTTATGCTAAACAAAGTAATAGTGCCTACACTCCACCCACCTCAAAATAATGTCCCCTTTGTGTCCCCACACAGTGATAATACTCCTGTTGTACTCCCACAAAGTAATAACTGACCCCTTTGTTCTCCTACACAGCAAATTTTCTCCATTTGTGCTCTACAAAATAATAATGCCGCATCTGGCCCCACAGTAATAGTTTCCTTCTTTGCGTCCCTGGAACCCGTTGAAATTGAAACTCGTTGCTTAAAATGATAAACCCCTTCTGTACGCCCATAAAGTAATAGTTTTTCTTTGTGATGCTAAAGTAATAATTCATTTTGTAAAGTATGATATGACCTGTAGCTTGTTTAATGGACTCTTTCCTTATACAGCATGGAATGTGGTAGCATATGTATCTTAAATTATTCTCCCTTTCCACTGTGTCAAATCATCAAAGGAACCTGATAGTGGAGAGAAGTGAGGAGTATTGAAGATACACATACACTGCCTTATATTGTGCTGTGTAGGGTAGGAACACAATAGAAAAGTAACAATAATTGAAGCTAATTCACACGGGCACAGAGGGGGCGGATTATGGCGCATAATCCACGTCATAATCCGCTCCCTCACAATGGTGGTCTATGGAGACCGTTAGTGTTCTTTTTTGCACTAGTGGCATGTTGCTGCTAGTGGAAAAAAGAAACAAGCTGCCCTTTCTTCAGGCTGATTCCACGGCTCATTGAGCCTCGGTGTCCGCCTCGCGGCAGCCACCTCCGGAGTCGGCCCATTCATTTGAGCCTACTCCGGAGGGGGAAGCCGCAACTGTCAGAATCCGCGACAGTCGTGGCAGGCAGATTTTGGCCCGAGAGAGACGCAGCTCCCGGTGTCACTCTCTGTGTCAAAATCCGCCCTTCCACTCCCCGTGTGAACGGGGCCTAAGTGTGGTGACGGGCTTCTATGGGCCCACTGGCTATGCTACTAGATGATAATGACAAGTTTTATGCCACTGGGGAGTCCACAATGTCCATTTTCTTTTATTTGATGGATTGATGGTATATATTTATACACACTAGCATAAGAGTAGATAATGGTCAGTGTTAACATTCTTTAAAGCAGTGGAAGTTTGACCAGTGTTGGTAATAAAATGTTACGCTGTCTCTGATTGTTTAGTTAGAAGAACTTGTGAAGGTTACTGGGATTGTACAGATTTTTGTGATTTATGGTCTTAATAAATGCTGCTTATGTTTTCATACAGTATACGAATGTTTTTGTGTATTAGTACTCAGATGAACATCACTTACCTGCTTTATTAATATTTTATGTTTTCTTATTTGTCCATAAAACATTTGTTTGGCTCTGATATTTGGAAAATTTTCCTAAAATGAGAGAGATTGGTACATGTGTACCAAAACGTGTAGCAATCTTTGACTTTAAAAACTCCTTGGTTACTTATTGTAATGTCAAAATCTGGACCAAAACCCCCCGTCTGAACCAAGCCTAAGTGATATTACAGACCTTAGATTAAAGGGCAATCCTAATGCTGAATGAGCAATTTGCCTTCCATCTAAAAGAGTGGCCACAATCCCAGATGATGCAGCAGCCAAGGCAATGTCATTGTTTAAGCCAATTTCTGCAAGCAGAAAATTATCGTAAGTAAAAATGTTTTACTAGAACCTCCTGGTGCATCTAGGAAAAATAGTCCCTCATTTCCACTGGAAATCTGAGCCATAATTGCCAAAATTCACAGCTTTGTGCACAAAGAAATCTATGGAACCTCCAAATGCCCGTGAAAAATACTGTATTGTGCAAACAGCCACTAAGGATACCAGACGTGTTTTGTCAGTGTGTGTCATGTGTGTGTGTGTGCACGCGTGTGATCCATGTGACAGTATGCATGTGTGCAAGCACATGTGTGGTCTGTGTATATGTATGCGTGTGTGTGCACGCGTGTGATCCATGCATGTGTGCATGCACGTGTGTGGTCCGTGTATATGTATGCGTATATGTGCTCATGTGATCCATGTGTTTGTGCGTGCGCAGTGCAAGTGTCCATCCATGCGGTAGTTGTGTGTGAGTACACGTGCTCTGTCCGTCCGTATGTGTAGTGTGCATTCATCTGAGTGTGTTTGCGTGCGAGTGTGGTATGCGCATATTACATTGAATGCAATAGGGAAAAAACCCTCCCATTGATTTCAATGAGTAGCACGCGTATGTCGGCACCCATAGAAATCAATGGGATCTGGTTTTTACACGCTCATTCTGAATGAGTTTTACGTTCAGAATGAGCGGAACGTAACTCCATGTGCAGGCTTCCTTAGAGTACCAAGTCAGGTAAGATGACTGCTTTCATAATCCCCTAAAACAGAGTAAGGCTAAGGCCCCACAGGACGGGAAAAAATGCGGCAAGAATGCACTGCGGTTCTTCCCGCAGAGCTTTGAACAGAAAGTTCGCTGAGTTTTCCTCTGTGGACTTTCTGTTATAATTATATCTACAGGGTTTCCTTAGACATAATTGACATGCTGTAATTTCCAAAACCGCGCTGGTTTTGGAAATCGCAGCGTGTTCCCACTGTGGTTTTAAACGCAAAGTGGGTATGGGATTCGCATGAATCCCATCCACTTTGCAGTTACTGTTAAATGCCGTGATTTTTCCTGCAGCTTTTCTGCCACGGGGAAATCGCGGCATTTCCAGCCCTTGGGGCCCCAGCCTAAGGGTGTATTCACACTGAGTAAACGCTAGCTTATTCTGAACGTAAAACACGTTCAGAATAAGCGGCGTCTAAAGCAGCTCCATTCATTTCTATGGGAGCGGGGATACGAGCGCTCCCCATAGAAATGAATGGGCTGCTTCTTTCACTCCGTGCAGTCCCATTGAAGTGAATGGGGAGTGCCGGCGTGTATGCTCCGGCATGAGCAGAGCTAGCCGTATACGCCGGCATTCCCCATTCACTTCAATGGGACTGCACGGAGTGAAAGAAGCAGCCCATTCATTTCTATGGGGAGCGCTCGTATCCCCGCTCCCATAGAAATGAATGGAGCTGCTTTAGACGCCGCTTATTCTGAACGTGTTTTACGTTCAGAATAAGCTAGCGTTTACTCAGTGTGAATGCACCCTAAAGGAGATTACAATCAGGATGCTGCCACACAGCTTACCTCTTTCGTTTCCATGTACCGTGACCTGTATCTGTATATGTTATAAAGTTTCTCATGCTCAAGAGCCCACTGTAAAATACATTTCTGGAATTGCAGTACCAAGTCAGGCAAGATGACTGCATCCATAATCCCCCAAAACAGAATTAAAAAAACTTACTATCTGGGTGAAGCCACATGATGTATGTTTAACCCCTTAGAGACCTAGGTAATTTTCATTTTTGCGTATCTGTTTTTTCCTCCGCACCTTTCAAGAGGTAAAAAATTTTTTTCCGTCCACAGTCACATGATGGCTTATTGTTTGTAAGACAATTGTACTTTGTAATGGCACCATTCAATATCCTGTGAAATGTACAGGGAAGCCGGAAAAAAATTCAGAATGAAGGGGCCCCCCAGAGCATTAATTGCTCGGGGGACACATGGTGGCATGGTTCCAGCAAAATAATCAAATTTTTATGAATAAAATGTAACATTTTCTCCTCAGGAAAGCACTTCATATTGTTTGGTTTATAATATGAAGGGTTAATTTTTCCCACCCTTTTTAAATTACCTCAGGCAGCTGAATGTAAGGCTTAGGTTATTTCTAATCAGCTGACGAGACCTTCTAGAAACTTCGAAAGGGGCGTGGCATAATCAGCTGTTCAAGGTTCTCGTCAGAGTCTCCATGCAGACTCCCCCAAATGGATTACCAACGCAGATGTGAACGAGTGGTGACTCTCTTCTGGTTGTGCCATGACATTGTGTTTCGCCTGTGTGAAGGTGTTCTCTATGACGCCTTTCAGAGGTTCATGCACAGAGCTGGTTCAGGTTAGTTTGGTTCTATGTGTCCAATGAAGCAGCTACTATGACAGGTTTAGTCTTTGATTACAGCTGAAGTGTTGTCTGTGTGAACAGGAAGATAACTACTGGATAAGTACTGGATAACTACTAACTTAATCCCTAGATAGTGGATGTCACTTCAGGGATGTGTCAATGGCAGATGACATCAACACATATTACTACGTCAGAAGGCTGAAGTTGAAGCCAGCTGAACAGAGAACAGGGCTGACAGAGAACATTCACACAAATAAGCAGGTTGAAGTTGGGACAGGCAGAATTTAGGCAACGTGTTAGAACAGCAGAGGGTCAAGGCAGGCAGCAGATAAGAAGACATGGTCAAGTAACAAGAGGGACAGCAATAGAGTAGACAAACTGTAGAACATCATGCACGAGTGACAGAACATAAGGAACCTTAATTGATTAGGCATTGTATAATAGGAAAGTGAATTTTCTTACCTGGTCTGGAAGATGCTGATGATGGACTTCGGAGTTCCAACGACAGTCTGCCCCTTACTCCCTGATCTCACCATTAATTAATTACTGGTGTGATCAAGGGGGAAGTGGTGGCAATGTGATTCAGGGTGGGCAAACGCTGCCTTGGATCACATGACTTGGGGGTTGTAACATCGCCAGAATCCGTGGGTCTGTAATCAACACCCCCAGGGACCAGATAAGTAAATTAATACTCTTAAGGGTTGGTTCACACTAGCGTTTGTATTTCGTCCGCAAGGTGTCCGCATGGAGACCCCCCGGACGGAATGCAATCGCAATTGCAAGCGATGTGCTTGCAAAGCGCACGGACCCCATAGACTATAATGGGCTCCGTGTGCTTACCGCACAAATGAATTCCCAACTGGTAATTTCTATTTACCAAGACCTACGTTTCTCCTTAAAAAATGTTTTGTCCAGTTGGGAATTTTTTGACAAAACATCAGAATGGCTTAAAAAAAAAAAAAAAAAAAGAAGAAATACTCACCTCAACCCCCCCCCCATCTATCCCATTTCGACACTTCCTTGGTCCCATGCCAGTATCTGCTTCCCTCTCCCTCACATCAAACAACAAAATGATCCACCTCAGTGATTGGCTAAGCAATATTTCCTCCTGAAAAATCAAAAGGAAAAACCGCTACATCTGACTGCATGTATATATGCAATGACTGCAACGGACAACCCCAGATTGTAAGGGCCAACAACAGACAAAATAGAAAAAATTATCGTCCGGCAATCAAATACTTAAAATGTAACTTTTACTTCATTGATATAAAAAACATAAACATGTTTCAGGAGCAAGAAAAAAGAGGAACAGCTTACGCATTTCAGGACATGGTGTTGAGTCCCTTAGTCATAGCATTGCTCCTGAAACATGTTTATGTTTTTTATATCAATGAAGTAAAAGTTACATTTTAAGTATTTGATTGCCGGACGATAATATTTCCTCCTGCCAAGAGAGACATCGGGTCCTGGGAAGCAATGAAACAGAATTGTTGGGGAATTGGAAATGTGAGTTTTGCTTTTTTATTGTTTCTTTTCAATAGTTTTTATTGAATTTTCCAAATTAACAAATAAAACAAAGGATAATAAGGATCACAGAAAACATCACATTAATAGAGACAATATTGTCAATAGATATTATTGAATAAATTTCAAAGAAAGCATTAAATGTCCATCGATCATCGAGTTGAGGTGTTTTGCGGTTGATGAGGGTAGACGAAAACCTGTGGAAGGAAGGGTTAGGTAGGGGGAATACGGGAAGTCCTTACCAACCTAATACAGTGGACATTATCATTTCGTGTTGTTGATATTCGGTGTCTACAGATACCGTGAATTAACATTCAATAGTTCTGGGGAACGGTACAATCTCATTGGTCAATTACAAGGAAGAGGGTGGTGTGCCAGCCAAATCGACCACTGAGAAGAGAATTTTGTGACTTTGCGTTCTTGACAGGCCAACATGTGTTCTTGTATACAATGGTGTGTGGTAGTGGATATAACTTTTGTAAGTGAAGGGATATATAGAGATTTCCAATGTCCAGCTATTAATAGACGTGTGGCATATAAGAGTCCTATAGTGTGGTGGGAAGTTATGGATTCCCAGCAGGAGTAAGGCCAAGGGTGCTGATGGGGACATTGTACTTTGAACATAAAAGCTGAGTACCGTATATACTCGAGTATAAGCTGACCCAAATATAAGCCGACCCCCCTAATTTTACCACAAAAAAATTGACCCGAGTATAAGCCAAGGGGAGGAAATGCAGCAGCTACTGGAAAATTTCAAAAATTAAAATGGTCAGAGTTTTTGGGTGCAGTAGTTGCTGGGTGCTGGGAAAGGGGAGGGGGTGTTTTGGTTGTCTGTCTGCCCCTTCCCTGAGTTTGAGGACTGCTTTTTTTTTTCCCACTTGGAATTCAGCCCGGCTGAATATAGGGTATCTGCAGTGCTCCTATTAACCCCTTCCCGAGGGAAGAGGAGCACTGCAGATACCCTATATTCAGTAGACCGGGCACTTTCAGACACAGGATACCTAATGTGTATGTGTTTCACAGTAATTTTCTACTTTTGTGTCTATTCTAGGGAAAGGAGTGATTTAGAACTTTAAAATTTTTTTTTTTTTAAAGCTTCTTTTTTTCCTCACTATTTTATGGGAGGTTCTATACATTGATATTGCTGCTGGTCATAAACTCCCCCCCCCCCCAAAGAATTTTTTTTTTTTTTTTTTGCTGACTCGAGTATAAGTTGAGGGGGGCTTTTTCAGCACAAAAACTGTGCTGAAAAATTCGGCTTATACTCGAGTATATACGGTAAGTTGAAGGTGGCATGCCACAGTGGAGCAATGTTCAGGTAACCCCAAAATATGTGAAATAATGAGCCAATTTGTCCGCATTCACCTTCACACTGCACTGGTTTCCGGTGTAGGAGCTCTTGATGACGTCATATGTACTTCCTCCTATTCCACTCTCTAGGAGTTTCAGGAGCAGTCCTTTGTAGCAATCAAGCATCCTTTTTCCCAGGCTTCTAGTGAAGCTTTAACTGAAGGGGGGATAAAAGTTGAGGAGGAGAGTTTTATTGGAGGGTATAATAGTAGTGATTTCAAGTTCAAGATATTGAGTATGTTAGATTCCAAAGATGGCCATATTTTTCCCTGTGTAGTGTTCCACCAGTATTTTAGATAACTAAGGGTAATTGCAAGATGATAATGGTATAGGTTCGGAAGGCCCACACCACCATGTCTTGTTAGTTTAGACATGACAGAGAACGAAACACGGATAAATGGATTACATTCATGTTTTAAAGTTTTGGTGCGTTTATTGTAGCTCCGTGAACAGGATTAAGGAGGCCAAGTTCTCCCTTTCCTCTATAATAAGAAATAATAAAAAAGATCAACCTTTTCTACATCTATTTTAGGTTTTAATACAAAAAGATTGTGAAATGGAGTGTTCCAAGCCGTTAAAGATTCGGCATGGGACCGTATTGTAAGCAACTACTTTTTCTTTTAAATCTTATTTTATTGAAATTTTTATATATTTTACATCTCTTATGAACAGTACAAGATAAGTAGTATCAATTCAAACAAATTAGTTACAAGAAATTACGTACAAAACCATGTAAGGTAAAGATGGAATAAGACCTCTAAGTCGTTTTCATGTAGATATGAGAAAACAATAAAGACAATATACAGCCTAGTTGCGTCCATGTCTGCTTCATTACGTTAAGAATCGGAAAACTAGCAATAAAGTCAAGATGTGTCCAACAATGAGCACACACCAAACATAAACTGGGGGGAAGAGAGATGGGGGGGGAAGAGAGAGGAAGGTAAAGAAAAGGGTTTAGGATGACAGAATGGGGATATATCAAGACAGCGTAAGTATATCCAACAAAATCATAGCGAAAGGGATTTCCACCAGGGTGCCCAAATTTTGAGATATTTGTCATGGGATCTCTCTTTCCAACTGATTAGTTCTTCAAATCTAGCGATTTGATGCATTTTTTCGAGCCTCAAAGCTACAGGTGGAATGTCAGATTTCAACCAATAGAGCGGTATCAATTGTTTAGCTCCTTCTACAAGATGAGTCAAAAGATTTTCTTTCAATTTAACACCTGGTGATAATGGCTTCGACAAGAGAACAAATTCTGGAGTCAGCACATAATTCGACTTCAAAATGCGATTGATCTGGGACTGAATATCTTTCCAGTAAACCTGTATGAGGTCACATGTCCACCAGATATGTAGCATGGATCCCGTTTGTTTTTTACATCTCCAGCATAAATCAGTGTCAGAAAGTTTCCTATGGCGAAGCCATTCTGGTGTTTTATACCAACGAGAAAGAACTTTAAAATGTAGTTCTTGCTGCCTTACGCATGTAGAAAAACCATTGGAGTTTCTGAGGATCAAAGCTGTATCTTCCTCTGTCAATTTAACATTTAATTCTTTCTCCCAAGAGGAGATATAGAGAGGTTTGGAAGGGGAGCTAGAATTGTAGAGAATGGACTTACACTTCGAGATAGAACGTTTCATGGGATCAGCAGAGTTTAATATAGTTTCAAATGGTGTTAGCGCCCTCTTAGAGGGAGTGTCCAACTTGAGTTTCTGAATAATCATTTGGAAGTGCGCATAGTGTAAAAAATTCAAACGTTTTGGCGTCAATAAAGATTGTAGCTTATGAAAAGTGGTTTTCCATTTTCTGTCAAATCTCGAAGCGATTGTAAGCAACTACTGACGTAAGGAAGCAAAATGTTAGCTAATGTGTTTATCCATATCTTTAATTAATTATATTGAAATAGAATATCATTCTATAATATAAGAAGAAATATTAAAGGTAACACAATGTAGATATGCAACATTTGCTTAAATGTAATTGTATTGGTTGAGAACGGCCACATAACTATATGATGAGCTGAAAAGTTTCATTCATGAAATGCTTGTAAATTGACCGGAATCATATTGAAAGGTGATTGGTTGGCTGTGATCATATGATTATCGTGGATTGATTGTAGGGTCCCATTCATCCTTTGAAATTATAGTGAGTTTCTCAGAACTCCCATATTAGAATAAAGAAAACTTAGAACTTAGTTTCCCCCTTCTCCTTTCCTTCCTTCTTTAATATAATCAATGTTTATATACTTATGAGATGAAGTCTCAGTGTATGGAGGTTTTACAATAGAGTGTTTCAAGTTGCGATTCATTTGGCATAGAATGTGTAAGTAAATAGTTATGATATAAAGAAACAAGTTGGTTATAGTATTTATTCATGTTTTAATCGTATTGAAACACAATTAAATAGCATCAGATAAAGGTAAGGCGCAGGTGAATATTGTTAACTTAGCTTGGATATGTTGGTTTGACTATAGGTTGTAAACGGGCAGGTGTCTAATGAATTGATTACTGACGATTGGTCTTTAAAGGGAGTATAAATAAAGTTGGTAGCCTGAGAGACATTCAGAGTTCTATTTGCGATATGACTAAGGGATAGACAGTCCCGAAATGCGTCAGCGCTTTTCATTCACTTTTTGTGTCTACATGTTTTTCCCATCTTTCATTTTTTGTTTGGTTTGGACTATTTTTTTTCTACAAGATGAATTAAAAGTTATATTTTAAGGAATCCAGTGTGATGCTGACTTTTCTCCTAAGAATTTTCTGATGGTACCCTCTAGGTTTCCAAGATGGCGGGGGCAAAGGGAGGAAATGGCCTTGAATGCCTCCATGATTTTGGACTACTACTACTGCTACTAATTTTCTGCAATGGACATTTTCTTTTTCCACGAATGTGGTTTATTACAAACAATAACAGCCAACTGTTAGGGAATAGCAAATGATAATTCCCCAGAAGCTGCTGGTGAACCCTGGAGGAAGGGGCACAAGGGACAGTGAGCCCTAAGCTGAAGCCCCCAACTTTCCCTTCCTATTGCCAGACCCTATCCTAGGTAATAGGCGGCAACCACGAAGACAGTCCCTCCCTGAATACGTAAAACACAAAACGCAGACAAGACGAACAACAACAAAGGGAGGTCAGCTAGCCAGGGTTCGGTAACAGGAGAGCGATGCAGTGCCAAATCAGAGTCCAAAAGAATTGTCAGTAGGGAAGCCAGAGGTCAAGGATTAGAATACAAGTAACAGAACAGCAAGGGAAACCAGCAAGCAAGAGGCAATAACCGGCACCAGTGTGAATATGAGCCAAGACTAAATAGGGGAGGAAGAACCCACCCTGAACATGACAGGAAG
Organism: Leptodactylus fuscus; assembly: GCF_031893055.1. Lineage (NCBI taxonomy): Eukaryota > Metazoa > Chordata > Amphibia > Anura > Leptodactylidae > Leptodactylus > Leptodactylus fuscus. The sequence goes on along the minus strand of NC_134268.1, from coordinate 107,517,744 downwards.
GCAGGCTGTCAATACAGGCAAGACAAAATCAAACCACTGAATGGACAGAGGCAACAAGGGCAGAAGACGGGTGTGGTGCAAATACAATTACAGAACTAGAGCCGTATTCACACAGTGCAACTAAAAACATCAAGCAAATTATCAAACTGCGCCCGCCTCCTGCGCCGCAGCATGCGAGCAGAGGGTGGCGCAGAACCCCGAACAGGCAGAGATGTTACAGTACCCCCCCTTTTATGAGGGGCCACCGGACCCTCACCAGACAAACTAGTTTTAGAGGGATTCTGAATTTTCCCTGCCTTGTATTTTGGTTCTGCTTGAACCACAGACGCTTGAGAACCAGGCAAACATTTTTTATTCACCTGGCGTTTCTGATACCACCAGGTTTTAATACCGGAGGGGCGTTCCCAACTTTTAGTAGCTGAGACCTTCTCCTCACTGACACAATCTACAGAATGTAAAGCAATACAGTTGGATGAGCACTGATCTCCCCACTTTACCAATTCCTTTTTACCCCAATCAAAAATAGGGTTATGGAGATTCAACCAAGGGAGCCCCAAAATGACATCAGAAGACAGATGCTCCATAACAAAAAAGCTTATGGCTTCAGTGTGTGTAGAACCCACTTGCAAGGAGATTAAGGGGGTTTTAAAACGGACTTGACCCCTGGCTAGTGGAGTAGAATCTGCACCAGTAATTGACATAGGTGTGTCAAGTGGCAAAAGCTCAATGCCCAAAGATTCAACAACTGAATATTTAATAAAGTTTGCTGCAGACCCAGAGTCAACTAGGGCCTTGCCAGAAACAGACCTGTCCCCAGAGGACAGAGACACAGATAACATCATCTTATTCCCACCAAATACCTGGTTGCCTGAGTGGTTCTCCTGACTACCACTCAGGCACTGAAGTTTTTTCACTGGTGACAAGGGTCTGATAGAGCAGTCTCGGATGACATGACCAGAGGAACCACAGTACAGGCACAGGTTATTCCTGAGACTATGTTCTCATCGTGTTCTGGCATCCACAGCTCCCAGTTGCATGGGTTCCTCACCAGAAGTGAGGGGAGGAAAGGTAGGTTTTTCAGAGGAGAGAGAGGAAGAGACAGAAAACTTGGAGGCAACAGGCCCTACTCTCTCTTTTAAATTTTCTCGGATCTTACGGTCAATACGGACCGCCAAAGTCATGGCCTGCTCAAGAGTAGGGGGATCTGGGTGACCAACCCAGAGCTCCTTCACACGGTCACACAAACTTTGTTGAGCTTTTAGCGCTGACTCACACCAACCTGCGGTTACACTGTACTTACGGAACTCAGAGCAATACTCCTCTGAAGAGCGTTTCCCCTGCCGCATGGTGAGAAGTTGAGATTCCGCAAGTGCAATGTGGTCTGGCTCAGCATAGATAGAGCCCAGGGACTTAATTTTTTTTTCCACATCAGACTACTCATTAGCATCAGGAGGGAGTTTAAGGGCCCAAGCTTGTGGATCCCCCTGTAAAAGAGATATAACCACTCCCACCATTTGGGCCTGAGTCGCATGTGGATTGACACGGAAGTACAAGTGACAAGACTCCCTGAAAGTCTCAAATTTTTCATGGTCCCCTGAGAAACGATCCGGGAGTAACATCTTGACCTTATAAGATGCCAAAACAGCTGGGGATGATGCAGCAGCCTCAGTTAGGGCCTGAACCTGTTTAGCTAGCTCAGCTACCAGGCCTGTCAATCCATCCAACTTGGCTGCAAGGCACTGAATAGGATCCATGCTATCTGTAGGGAAGCAATGGATGTAGGTTTTTTGGGGGCCGGTTATTCTGTTAGGGAATAGCAGATGATAATTCCCCAGAAGCTGCTGGTGAACCCTGGAGGAAGGGGCACAAGGGACAGTGTGCCCTAAGCTGAAGCCCCCAACTGACCCTTCCTATTGCCGGTCAGCCCATCTGATATAGCAGAGCCGAGTGTGTGATGTAGCAATGCCGAGTGTGCACACTCGGCTCTGCTACATCTGATGTGCCGGTCAGCCCATCTGATATAGCAGAGCCGAGTGTGTGATGTAGCAGAGCCGAGTGTGAATATAGGAATCCATAGGAATGCATTGGCCAGCGCTGATTGGCCAGAGTACGGAATTCGACCAATCAGCGCTGGCTCTGCCGGAGGAGGCAGAGTCTAAGGTCGGACCTGAATGGAGACTGGTGTGGAGCGATCTTAGACTCCGCCTCCTCCAGCAGAGCCAGCGCTGATTGGTCGAGTTCCGTACTCTGGCCAATCAGCGCTGTCCAATGCATTCCTATTGGAAAAAGTTTATGTCACAAAAATCACAATTACACACCCGATAGAGCCCCAAAAAGTTATTTTTAATAACATTCCTACCTAAATAAAGGTTATCCCTAGCTATCCCTGCCTGTACAGCTATCCCTGTCTCTTAGTCACAAAGTTCACATTCTCATATGACCCGGATTTGAAATCCACTATTCGTCTAAAATGGAGGTCACCTGATTTCGGCAGCCAATGACTTTTTCCGATTTTTTTCGATGCCTCCGGTGTCGTAGTTCCTGTCCCACCTCCCCTGCGCTGTTATTGGTGCAAAAAAAGCGCCAGGGAAGGTGGGAGGGGAATCGAATTTTTTGGGAGTTTGCCACGTGATGTTCGATTCGAATCGAACACATCGAACAGCCTGATATCCGATCGAACATGTGTTCGATAGAACACTGTTCGCTCATCTCTAATCTTAACCAAATTGCATCTTAACCGAAGTGCAGATTAACCAAAGTGCACTTATACATGGCACTTAAACAGGGCACGAAACAGGCTAACCATGGCAGAACACCAGGTAACTTACAACCTAAAAGAACAAGTTTTACCACATGGTATCCTATAGCTACACTGTCTCTTACTATCTTAGCCATTGGCTTCCTGCAGATCTCTCCTCCACCTCTACCACCTGCACACACCATCCATGTCAGTCCCTCTCTTCTTCCCTCTCCCATGTACAGCTCTCACACACTTTTTCAGTCTCTTTAATCCCTTTACTTCTTTTAGCAGTGATACCAAATATAAGCGCTCACATAAATCACTGAACCACCTTCTGTCTCTGTCCATGTTAGTCCTCCTAGCTGCTGGGGACATCTCTCCTAACCCCGGCCCTCCTTCCTTCACTAACTCCTCTCCCTGCACACATAGAAGGCCTACAAACCTCATCAATATTTACCGTGTTCCTTCCCCTCACCCCTCCCCTGTCTCTTTTAGCTGCTCTCTCTGGAACGCCCGCTCAGTGTGTAACAAACTAGAATACATTAATGACTTATTCCTTAGTAAATCCCTCAGCCTGCTCGCCCTTACTGAAACCTAGATCCAGCAGGCAGACACAACCTCCCTTGCTGCTCTGTCTCATGGTGGCCTACAATTCTCACATACCTCTAGGCCTGACAACAGGCAGGGTGGTGGGGTAGGCTTACTTCTGTCACCACAGTGCATTTTTCAGGCCATTCCACCGGTACCCTCACTCACGTTCTCCTCATTTGAAGTCCATGCTATCAGACTTTTTCGCCCACTCTCCTTACGGGTAGCTGTGATCTACCGTCCACCTGGCTCACCCTACCAATTTTTGGATCACTTTGCTTCCTGGCTTCCCCACTTTTTATCCAGTGACATTCCTACCCTCATCATGGGTGACTTTAACATCCCTATTGACACCCCTCACTCCCCAGCTGCCTCACAGTTTCTCTCATTAACCACTTCTCTTGGTCTTTCACAATGTTCTTCTTCTGCCACACATGTAGGTGGAAACACGATTGATCTTGTCTTCCATCGACTCCTCACAATTTCTAAATTTACTAACTCTGCTCTGCCCCTCTCTGATCATAACCTTCTGTCTCTCACCATCAGTGCCCTCTCCCCTTCACAAGATACACCTACCCAACACACATATAGGAACTTGCGTACTATCGACACCCAGTACCTCTTAGATACTCTACCATCCTCTCTGTCCCCCATCTCCTCAATCTCCTGTCCCAATCTGGCCACCAGTCACTATAATGAAACCCTTAAAAATGCATTGGATGAGGTGGCTCCCCCCTCCACTCGTAAAGTCCCACGAAGGAGGCAGCAGCCCTGGCACACGCCACAGACACGATTTCTTCAGCGGTGCTCTAGGTGTGCCGAACGTCTCTGGAGAAAATCACGCTCACCTGCAGATTTCCTCCACTTCAAGTTTATGCTTAAAACATATAGTTCTGCCCTTCACCTCGCCAAGCAAGACTATTTCACCGCCCTCATCTCTTCTCTCTCCAGCAATCCTAAAAGGCTTTTTGAAACTTTTCACTCCTTACTCACACCCAAGGTGCAGACGCCATTCACAGACCTTAGTGCTGATGACCTGGCCACGTATTTCCATGCTAAAATTGATAAGATCCGTCAGGAAATCACTGCCCAAGCCGCAGGTCGCATTGATCCCACCACCTACCATAGCAAGGATCCCCTCACCAACCGCACTTCAGACTGTCCATTCTCATCTTTTGAACCTGTTACAGAAGAGGAAGTCTCCCAACTACTTTCTTCATCTCGCCCTACAACCTGCAGCAGTGACCCCTTCCCCTCACATCTTCTCCAATCTCTGTCGCCTGCTGTCACTACTTACCTTACTAAAATATTTAACCTCTCTCTCTCTTCTGGAATCTTCCCATCCTCCTTCAAGCATGCTGTTATAACCCCGCTATTGAAAAAACCCTCCCTGGACCCATCCTGTGCTGCTAACTATCGACCTGTCTCTAAACTCCCCTTCAGCTCTAAACTTTTGGAACGCCTGGTCTATTCTCGTTTAATCCGCTATCTCTCTGCTAACTCTCTGCTTGACCCCTTACAATCTGGCTTTGCGCTCTGCACTCTACTGAAACGGCTCTCACAAAAGTCTCCAATGATCTCCTAATGGCTAAATCCAATGGCGACTTCTCTCTTCTTATTCTTCTGGACCTCTCTGCAGCTTTTGACACTGTTGACCATCATCTCCTCCTCAATAGGCTCCGCTCAGTTGGTCTCAATGACACTGCGCTCTCCTGGTTCTCCTCTTATCTCTCAGACCGCACCTTCAGTGTATCATTTGCGGGCTCTGTTTCCTCCCCTCTTTCCCTTGCTGTTGGGGTTCCTCAGGGCTCGGTCCTAGGCCCCCTGCTCTTCTCTCTCTACACAGCCCCCATTGGACAAACCATTGCCAGATTTGGCTTCAGGTACCATCTTTATGCTGATGACACCCAATTATACACATCTTCCCGTGACATCACCCCTGCACTCATACAGAACACCAGTGACTGTCTCTCTGCTGTCTCTAATATCATGTTCTCGCTCTATCTGAAACTAAATCTCTCCAAGACTGAACTACTACTGTCTCCACCATCTAATAGATCTGTCCCTGATATATCCATTGCAGTCTCAGGCCTTACTATAACTCCTAGGCAGCAGGCCCGCTGCCTCGGGGTTATGTTTGACGCAAACCTTTCCTTCACCCCTCATGTTGAATCACTTGCACGTTCATGTCACCTCCACCTCAAAAACATCTCCAGAATACGCCCTTTCCTTACCAGAGATACACTAAAGACACTTACTGTCTCTCTGATTCATTCTCGCCTTGACTACTGTAACTCCTTACTAATTGGTCTTCCCCTCACTAAACTATCCCCTCTACAATCTATTCTGAATGCAGCGGCCAGGCTCATCTATCAGGCTAGACGCTACAGCGATGCCTCTGGTCTGTGCCAGTCGCTACATAGGCTGCCTATTCATTATAGAATAAAATATAAAGTTATTACTCTCATCCACAAGGCTCTCCATAATGCCGCACCTCCATACATTTCCTCCCTCATCTCTGTCTACCGCCCAACCCGTGCTCTCCGCTCACTCAATGACCTAACACTTACATCCTCTATTATCAGAACCTCCCACGCTCGTATACAAGACTTATCCCGAGCTGCACCACTTCTCTGGAATGCTCTACCCCGGACAATCAGATTAACTCCCAATTTCTACAGTTTCAAACGCAAACTAAAGACGCATCTTTTCAGACAAGCCTATCACAATGTCTAACGTAAACCCTTAACCGTCCTCTGTCCCCGCTCCCACATTATCCCACATGATATGATGTCATCTCAGGATAACTTTATAGGTCCAAGCTCCATCCACATGTTACAGGACACGACTGGTGACGGCTCATAAAGTTTTATGTTTGTGTAATGACAGTCACCTCTATTACAGAAGTGTCTGACCCCTGTATAAGTAATACCGCCCCTGCTACCTCTTGTGTCACCCCCTCTACCTCATAGATTGTAAGCTCTTGCGAGCAGGGCCCTCAGTCCCATTGTGTGAAATGATTCTCCTTGTAATGTATCTGTCTGTATTTTAACCCTACAAATTGTACAGCGCTGCGGAATATGTTGGTGCTATATAAATAAAATGTATTATTATTATTATTATTATCTATACAGAAGTAATTTGGGGGAACTTACTTTGGACATTCCCACGTTATCTGATCGTATCCAGTATGGTGTCGGTGTATAGTTTTTCCCCTCTTCATTCCCATTTGTCTGGTGAGAAATTTCTGATTCCATATTTTCCTAAATTGAACCCCTTTAATACCATGTGGAGTCCTGCTATTTATTATTTATAATTGACTTTTGAACATCATTATGGTAATCTATGATTACAATTCACTAACCTCTTTGCCCGCAACGGATATGGGTTCTCATTCTGAATAATGGTGGGATTTTAATAAAGAAGACACTGGACCCTGTTCAGATTGATGCGTTTTCATTGATGCATTATAAAACCCTGCGGCCTTATTACCTAGTATATTAGAATATGAAAGTGAGAACTATGGCTATGAAGGATCCTGCGACCCGTTTTGTTTAATTTACTAAAATGTGACAATAAGATACATGGCCATGTAGGACACACAACTGTTGCAAAGCACTATGATTATGATCTTGGTCATCCTGAGTGTATCACTATCAATGATTTACGGCTCATTCACATCTGCGCCCGGTGTCCGTTCTGCAGGTTTCCGTTTCCTGCACAAAACAGGGGCAGAAGACGGAAACCTGCAGGACTCTTTCTCACCCATTCATTTGAATGGGTGAGAAAGCTGTCCGGCCGTGAGCGGCAGTGAGCGTTTTATGCTCTCCGCCGCGAAACTGTTTTTTTAAATCCGGACACAGAGTCGGACATGCAGTACTCTGTGTCCAGATTTAAAAAAACGGTTTTGCGGCGGAGAGCATAAAACATTCACCGCCGCTCACGGCCGGACCCAGTCTGTGGTTTCCGTCTTCTTGCATGCAGAAGACGGAAACCACAGAACGGACACCCGAACGCAGCTGTGAACCTAGCGTTAGGCTCTATATCTATTTATAACAGGTAGATACCTTTTCGATTTTGCCTGGATTAATGTCATTCTGGGTACATCATTTAATATAATATGACATCTTTTATTTAGTATCATGGAGATTTGCCAACTAAGATCACCTTCTTATAAGCGCTGTATGCTTCGTTTTGATCATGTGGACGCGAGTTGGCGTCCCGGGTACTATGATTACCTGACCGGTGTGCTTGCTAGCCAATTGGGACTTGGGGGTAGAGTTGTGAGACACGCCCCCAGTCCAAGTGGGGAGAGCGAGCGGGCAGGTGAGTTAGACCCTTGGTTGTTACAATTTAACTACTTGCTCCTACCATCAAGGCACGAGGAACGGCGGTTTTGTCCGTCATTATCACGTTTATTAGAATAGCTGCATGAAGGACTTTTTCACCACTTATTTTGTGATTGCTAATACCTGTTAGTCTCCTGAGGAGCTCTTACAATCAAGAGCGAAACGCGTAATGACATTGATTATCATATATGTGGCAGTGTAGGTTTATACCCCGCTGGTTAGGATAATTTCATCATTATTAGAGATGAGCGAACAGTGTTCTATCGAACACATGTTCGATCGGATATCAGGGTGTTCGCCATGTTCGAATCGAATCGAACACCGCGTGGTAAAGTGCGCCAAAATTCGATTCCCCTCCCACCTTCCCTGGCGCCTTTTTTGCACCAATAACAGCGCAGGGGAGGTGGGACAGGAACTACGACACCGGGGGCATTGAAAAAAATTGGAAAAAGTCATTGGCTGCCGAAATCAGGTGACCTCCATTTTAGACGAATAGTGGATTTCAAATCCGGGTCATATGAGAATGTGAACTTTGTGACTATGAGACAGGGATAGCTGTACAGGCAGGGATAGCTAGGGATAACCTTTATTTAGGGGGGAATGTTATTAAAAATAACTTTTTGGGGCTCTATCGGGTGTGTAATTGTGATTTTTGTGAGATAAACTTTTTCCCATAGGGATGCATTGGCCAGCGCTGATTGGCCGAATTCCGTACTCTGGCCAATCAGTGCTGGCCAATGCATTCTATTAGCTTGAGGAAGCAGAGTGTGCACAAGGGTTCAAGCGCACCCTCGGCTCTGATGTAGCAGAGCCGAGGCTGCACAAGGGTTCAAGCGCACCCTCGGCTCTGCTACATCAGAGCCGAGGGTGCGCTTGAACCCTTGTGCACACTCTGCTTCATCAAGCTAATAGAATGCATTGGCCAGCGCTGATTGCCCAATGCATTCTATTAGCCCGATGAAGTAGAGCTGAATGTGTGTGCTAAGCACACACATTCAGCACTGCTTCATCACGCCAATACAATGCATTAGCCAGTGCTGATTGGACAGAGTACGGAATTCGGCCAATCAGCGCTGGCTCTGCTGGAGGAGGCGGAGTCTAAGGTCGGACCTGAATGGAGACTGGTGTGGAGCGATCTTAGACTCCGCCTCCTCCAGCAGAGCCAGCGCTGATTGGCCGAATTCCGTACTCTGGCCAATCAGCACTGGCTAATGCATTGTATTGGCGTGATGAAGCAGTGCTGAATGTGTGTGCTTAGCACACACATTCAGCTCTACTTCATCGGGCTAATAGAATGCATTGGCCTGCGCTGATTGGCCGAATTCCGTACTCTGGCCAATCAGCACTGGCTAATGCATTGTATTGGCGTGATGAAGCAGTGCTGAATGTGTGTGCTTAGCACACACATTCAGCTCTACTTCATCGGGCTAATAGAATGCATTGGCCAATCAGCGCTGGCCAATGCATTCTATTAGCGTGAACTGAGTTTGCACAGGGGTTCTAGTGCACCCTCGGCTCTGCTACATCAGATTTCTACATCTGATGTAGCAGTGCCGAGTGTGCATCAGATGTGTAGTTGAGCAAAACTGACTCAGCACTGCTAAGTCTCTGCATTCGCATAGGAATGCATTGGCCAGCCTTCGGCCAATCAGCGCTGGCTCTGCCGGAGGAGGCGGAGTCTAAGGTCGGACCTGAATGGAGACTGGTGTGGAGCGATCTTAGACTCCGCCTCCTCCAGCAGAGCCAGCGCTGATTGGTCGAGTTCCGTACTCTGGCCAATCAGCACTGGCCAATGCATTTCTATGGGGAAAAGTTAGCTTGCGAAAATCGCAAACTGACAGGGATTTCCATTAAATAAAGTGACTTTTATGCCCCCAGACATGCTTCCCCTGCTGTCCCAGTGTCATTCCAGGGTGTTGGTATCATTTCCTGGGGTGTCATAGTGGACTTGGTGACCCTCCAGACACGAATTTGGGTTTCCCCCTTAACGAGTTTATGTTCCCCATAGACTATAATGGGGTTCGAAACCCATTCGAACACATGAACAGTGAGCGGCTGTTCGAATCGAATTTCGAACCTCGAACATTTTAGTGTTCGCTCATCTCTAATCATTATATTACTTGAGGCGGTGGCTGTACTCTGTTAGTCTCCAGCGGTTACTGTGATACACAAAATTGTGGAATAATGTATCTATGGATACTTTTGTCAGCAGCATTTTATAGTTGCGCAGGATGCTTCAAATATGATGTATCTATGGAGTTAGGGAAGCCACCTAACTATAATTAGTGGGTGTCCAGTCCCTATCCCAGGCATTACAATTAGAGCTGGGATTGTTAACCTATTTCCACCCCACCCTTTTATCGATTATGTGTCCCTTCTTTCAAGTTGTATAGGGATTTTGTTGTGTGCAATAAATAATTTATGTAATATTTGCACTCAATCCTTCCTATTATTTCACACAAGTGAGCCAAGGGTGTGTGCTAGTTATTAATAGAGAATCTGCCACTTGAATTCACTTTTTTGTTTGGATCTTGTGTAGGGAACTTGTACAGCTGGACTTGGGGGTTGTTACGACTTTTTATCAAGTTTGATACCCGGGGAATATATTTTAATGCATATCAATAAAATATTTATTTTAATTATTTTCGCCATATCATAACATAGCTTCTATGTTGACTCTGCCCATTGCCCATTGTACCCTCACACAGTATAACGCTCCTACAGTCACCTTAACATTATATGACCTCAAATTATAGTATTCCCCTGGACTTTCCCCACAGTATGAAGTCCCTATCCTTATGCCCAGTTTAAACTGGGGGCAAATAGAGGTAGACATTAAAGGGGCTCTATCAGCAAAATTATGCTGTATGAGCCCCACATATGCGTGAATAGCCTTTAAAAAGGCTATTCAGACACCGGTAATGTTATTTTAAACCCCCCTCCCATTTTAAAATAAAACTATAAAAACATATATGTAAATCATACCTTAGCATGCACGCTGGGCGGTGATCCATGGTCCGACGTCATCTTCTGGCACGCCTTCCTCTTCTTTTTTCTTCTTTCGGCAATGCCCTCCAGTCCTGGCTTCTCCCCGACTTCATCGTTATCTTCGATTCAAATCCGATTGGTTCAAATCTAGCGTGTGCGCAGTAGCACTTCCTCCGGAGCTACTGTGCACGCTTCGGCGTCATTTTTCTCAATGGCAGTGCGCCCAGGCCGGATTTGATCCAATCGGATTTGAACTACTGGAAGAAGACGACGATGAAGCCGGGGATGAGCCAAGACCGCAGGGCGTCACCAAAAAAAGAAGAAAGAAGAGGAAGGCGTGCCAGAAGATGATGTCGGACCATGCACGACCACCCACCCAGCATGCACGCTAAGGTATAATTTACATATATGTTTTTATAGTTTTATTTTAAAATGGGAGGGGGGTTAAAATAAGATTAGTGGTGCCTGAATAGCCTTTTTAAAGGCTATTCACGCATATGTGGGGCTCATACAGCATAATTTTGCTGATAGAGCCCTTTTAAACTGGGGAAGCTGGAAGGGGGCAACTGGGGGCAACTAGAGGCAGAAATGTCCCCCTCCAGCTACTCCCAGGGTTTAATGTCCTTTTCCAGTTGTCGCTAGTTTAATGTCACCCTCCATCTGTCCACCACAGTTTAATGTCCACTCCTACATCTGTCTCCAGTTTAATGTACCATCAATCTATCCTCAGTTTAATGTCCCTCTTCATCTGCCACCAATTGAATGTCCTGCTTTCCATCTGCCACCAATTTCATGCCCCCTTCATCTGTCATCAGTTTACTACCCCTTCATCTGCCACTAGTTTAGTCTTCTCTTCATCTGTCACCTGCGTAATGTCCCCCTACATCTGCCTCCAGTTTAATTACCCCTTCATCTGTCCACAGTTTAATTTCCCCTCTTCTTCTGCCCCATCTTAATTGCCCCCTATATCTGCCACTAGCTGAATTTCCCCTCTTCATCTGCCTCCAGTTTACTTGCTCCTCGTCATCTACCCCCAGTTTAATTAATGTCCTCCTTCATCTCTCCCCAGTCCAATTTTCTAATCTTCGGACGCAGATGAGTTGAATCTGGGACAAGCTGATCGCGATTGTAGGACATAACCCGGGACTGTCCTGCAGAATCCGTGGCAGTTGGGAGGTATGGACTAGGGGTCGGAGTTCTGGGAGAAAAACTGTGTGCCAGAGGAGATCCCACCTGCCGCCTTGCTTTTGTGACTGTTGTGTATATTTTCTTGCACTTTACTTTTCTTATTGTGCATTTTAGGATGTGTATTTCGCTGAATATACTGATATACAGGTACTGTACTGTATGATGTTACATTGTCACTTTAATTGTTTATTTGCTGCTGAGTTATCAAATGTAACTTGATCTGATACCTTCTGGAAAGAGGGTGGCGCGATGATTCTCCAAATGGGTGAAACCTAATTGCACCAATAGTGTTTGCAGTGAGCTTTGTCCCTTTCACACCATTAATTGTACAGCCTTCACATGCTGCTGCCTGATGCCTTTTAGTCATCTCAGCTGGGCAGTCTTTCATATAAAAGGAAAGACGACCACTTTAGTATTGAATGTAAAGCCCTGTGAGAAGTGCACCTGTTCTGTTGACGAAAGAAATGTTCTCTTCCTCTTATATGGACCACTGATGTTGATCTGAGCTGTTTCTCACTACTTATAAGTTGATGTTAACTTCTGTAAATGCTGGTGACAACATGCTTCTGTATAGCGTTTCCTTGGGTAAGTTGGAGCAAGGGGAAGTAAGCACTTAGGCTTGTTCACACTACACTTATTAATATTAACCAGTAGTATATAGTAAATAGATAAACCCAAGTCCCCTGGTAATAGAATAAAATCAAATAACGAGACCAATGTATTCCTATCTGTTGCCTACTCTGAAACAAATATAAGCTCAATTACTCCTCAGCATGTTTCCTCCAAATGAATGGGTTCCTCAGGAGAGATAGATAAGCCTAAATACAGGTAGATAGAAGGTCTAAATAGCTCCAATATTGCAGTATCAATGGAGTCCTAAGTACTATATACTATTGATTGCCTCCGAACTGCCTGGAAGGGGGTCAATCTGATAATGGATAGACATAGCAACACAGGTTTCTCCAAATACACAATACTTCAGAGAATCTAGTGTGATTTGCAGTGTGGCATCCAGTGTGTTGTTGTTTAAAGTGATATGGGCAGGTGGTTTTCAAACCTTCCAAAGACCTATAAGATAAGATAAGATAAGATAATCCTTTAATAGTCCCACAATGGGGAAATTCAGTGTGATACAGCATCATGAATAGTAGAGTAGTATATAACTAGAGAGAACACATACAAGCTCATAGCAGATAGAGATGCTAGGAGTCATGGCAACTAAAAAGAAAGAAAAAACTTCAGGATCATTTAGTTCTCTGTGTGAAGTGATGTTGATAATACAGCCCGACTGTGGTTGGAGGACACGAGGAGGGGGCACAGCTTATAGCCATAACAGGATATATTAGCTTTTTGCAGAGGTGGAGGACATATGCAACTATCATGATGATAACGTGTGGTAGTTCCTTTGGTACTGTAACAGGACCAGGGGCAAATTCATTGAAGGAGTGTACATTTCTCAAATGGTTCCTGTCATACACAATCTAATGCAGCTGAGAAAAGCTGTGTTCTTGGCTGGAGGGTTTCACCAAAACCCTGGTAAAGGTCTGGCTGCCGGGGTAGGGAGAATTGGGTGTGGCTCTACTCCACTCAGCCTCTCCAGGTTTTTGGGATGTGTTGGGTTAATTCCTGTGTTCCTGAAGGGAAGCCCACAGGTATATGGCTCTCTCTGATCCTGGGAAACCAAGTGTGAGTAAATCTGCTGTATTTTGTGTTTAGGGAGCTGTGCAGAAGGCCCAGCTCCCTTTAGTTAGGATACCTGTTGTTGAAGGTAGAAGCCGGATGGTTAGGTTTTTATTTTGTATTGTTTCCATTTTGTTTTGCCTGAAAAAATCCTAATAAAACTGGATGTGGCCAGGTGCACCATACTTGACTGGATTGAACTTTCATTTTTGTACCAAAAAGTTCTCGTCTATTTGAGGAGACGATGATCCCTGAGCTAATCCCGTTACAGTAGGTAGTACGATCTCATGCTCACAGCTGATAGTTCGATATCATGCATTAGCACTATTGTTCCGTAACCACAAAAATGCCCCCTAAAAAGTACACCATCTTTCGTAAACCCTCCTCCTGTCTTTTTTTTCCACTGGCAAGTATTCTATTCTCCCGAAGAAGTCTGAAGCCATCCAGTGAGACAGGGTGCTGATTATTCCTCCATGCTATCTGCTCTCTTGCCATGCTTTCTTAACTCATGGGAAGGGTGGATGATGGTAACAAAAACTGTAACAAAGTCTCCACATGTCCCCAGGAAGAAGAAATTCCAGTCAGCTGACCGCAGGCATCTTCCAAGCATAATTAATAGATGCCAAAAACATTTCCTTGAAAGAAGGAGTCTGCAATTTCATTCAGGTTTCTCCTCCATGCTTTGTCTGCCTCAGGTTGACCATGCTCCTTAGCTCATGGGAGATAGTACCAAGGCTATAACAAAGCCACCACATGTACACTTCATTCATCCGACTGCAGGCATCTTCCAAGTATTAACAATAGACACAAAGAAAAATAGTCTGCAGGTTTTTCCTTTCCAAATAGTTAGCTATTCATAGTGCAAGGGTACTTGAGTACAGGATTCTTGAAGATACAGACAAAAATAGTGAAAAAGGAAAGATAAGATCGTTCTCATCTTAGAGCCTCTAATAGAGGAGGTTAAACCTCATGGTGGTGAACAGGCTGAGCTTTGGAAATGGCCAGCCTGAAGGATTTGGTAATAGTAACATCATCCAGGGGCAGGCACAGTGGTTAAGCACAGGGTCGGTGGTGCCCGTAAAGTGTACTGGCTCTTCTAGAATTGCAAGTGTGCTGCCCCTTTATTTCTGTCTGGTCAGGTGCTGTATGTCAGACAGGTGGGGATTTTACAATATTTGTGAATCCCAATGGTCTATAGTCAATATTTACTGTAGTTTGTGTGGTTTTAGGAAGGAGTGAGGGTCCATCCCCTATCCAAAAGTCATGACAAAAGAAGATGGGGCCGTCCTACAGGAGGAAGCCTGGAGGGAAGAGAGGTACATAATGGGGTCGGGGGTTGAGCTGAATAGGTAGCGAGGGCTAGTAGTGGGCAGGATAGCTAGAGCGACAGGGAGGGGGAGTATGGGAGGGAGGGAAGAGGAATGGTGGGAGTGAGGTGAGAGGGAGGTAGTGTGGAAGTTACATAGCTGGAATCTGAACCATGTAAACAAATGCTGAAGATACCAAGAGCTCCCACAGACACCCAGAAATCACTCAAAACATGGCTAAAGGTATATTGGTGCATTTATTAACCCATTAACAGCACTAACAAACCTTTTTCAAAAAGGCATTTTTTGCCTGGAAAACCCCTCGTCTGTACTAGTACGTACTAGCAAGTTCCAGGGTTGGGATTGCATTATCATGACAGCAGGTAGTCTTGTGAAGGCTCTCCGGCCTGTCATTCAATGGGTTCTATTGCAGGCTACTCTAATAAATGCATAATTTTTTTATTTAAATAAAAAAATATATAAAAAAAAATTCAAATCACCCCCAATGTGTCCGAAAATGCCCGCTCTACAAATCTATAACAATATTTTTCCTGTACGGTAAACGTAGTGGGGAAAAAAAGTCAAAAGTGCCAAAAGGGCATTTTTTCACTGTTTTGCCTTGGATAAAAATTTGAATAAAAAGTGATCAAGCAATATCAATTCCCCAAAATGATATAAATAAAAAGCATACCTGATCCCACAAAAAAAGACGCCCTATGGATCCCCGTACACGGAAGTATAAAAAAGCTATGGCCGTCAGAATATGGTGTCTTTTAGAAGAAAAATTTTTTCGCACAGTTTTGGATTTTTATTAAGGAGTTAAAATGTAAATAAAACCATATAAACTTGGTATCACCAGAATCGTACCGAAACATAGAATGCAGATGACATGTCATTTTGACTGCACAGTGAATGCCGTGTAAACGAAGCCCATAAGAAAGTCGCACAAATGCATTTTTTCTTCAAATCCACCCCATTCTAAAAAAATTTCCAGCTTCCTAGTACATTGTACAGAATATTTAATAGTAGCATCATGAAGAACAATTTGTCCCACAAACATTAACATCCCATATGGCTCTTTGAGTGAAAAAAAAAAAAAAAGATATGGGGTTTGGAAGAAGGGGAGTCAAAAACAAAAAACGAAAATCAAAAAATGCAGTCGGCAGGAAGGGGTTAAGGGTAGCTTGCACCAGTTGAGTGTGATTAAGGGATAAATATCTTAGGCGGTATTGTTCTGCTATTTTATAGGGAAAAGCTTACATTACTTTGTGATGTCTCACCGTTTGATGTCAGTGGTGGCCATATACAGTAGTTACAAAATTGATATTGATATGCCAATGATCTACAGATAACTATCTCATATGTATGATCAGATTTACTGATGAATTTTGGAATGCTCTGTGTTGAGAGCAAGTGGTCTATAAATTGTGCACAGGCGAGCTCTGCTGTTTTTGTTAGATAAAACATGAAAAATGTTGCACATACAAAAACTACAGCAAATATTTGCAAGCAGTTTATAGAAATGTATTATTTTTTATCTTTGCACAGCTTATCACTGTATACTTATTAGAGCAAGGTTAAATTTTACTGTTCATTGTACTGAACCATAATGTAGCTCCCATAGACAGCATCTCTTCTGTCTTCCTACGTGTAATTAGATTGGCAGACTGCAATGTTCTAACCTTTATGTGACACTAGTCACATTCCATGTTCTCATTTTTAATAGAGTACACGTTGTGGGGAATCGCTCAGGTAGATGCTTGGAGCAGTGCAGGAAACAGGGATACAGACACTGGATTGCACACAGGTTCAGGCTTTATTCACATGTAACGTATACACTGCTTTTGCAAAGCCACAGTATAAACAAAACAAAACCCTTCTCGGCTGAGAAACTAACTTAAACGTAAGGAAACTTTTCCCTGACTATACAGGAGACTGGCTACCAGTCTCCCACCTTGGCAATAACAACGGGTGGCACAGTAACTGCTTTAGATGTCCGGTCTGGACAGTTCAACTCTGTCAGTATGGTGCCACCCTGCTAGTCTTCACACACAGACTGTTATTAGGGCCTGATTAGTCAGCTGACCTCCCTGGTGTGGGTCTTTACCAAACACCCTTTAGCTGCCTGGCTGGGACATGCCTGTCTTCCCAGACCACACTCTTCACTCTCTCACAACGTAAATAGACTTTCTAACAGCAGATAGCTCTGTATCTAATTACATTTGGAACAATAGTTAAACAGTGCCTCTTCTTTTATGGTAAGAGGGCACCTCCAGGGCTTTATGTTAACCTCTATTTTGCTTAGAAATATTGTCAATAATATATATGCTTGATGTGACATAATTACTTGTCTAATATACAACAGTATAACATGAATGTAATTCCTGGTTATGGAATAGAAATGTACTTCTAAGTTTATTTACAGACAACCCATTCATTTTCCGGTTACCTTGATATCCTTTGTACTGTTCAACAAAGGTTTTTTGAGCTAGTGTAAATGGATATTTCACTGAACAAAAAACCCTCTGTGCTTTTAGAGAAATAACATACAAAGAAAGGCTGACTATATTTTTTTTTTTTTTAAATGTCCTACTAGTTCTTTTTATTTTAAACCAGTTATTTTATTTGCACTAATTGCGGATGTATTATAGAATATAAGTAAAAGAAAACACTAAAGCTTCATTACACATGACAAGTTCTATACAAGTAATATTAACAATAATCACTATATTTAAAGAGGACTTTAAGAGAGAACAAGGGGACTTGAAGCTGGGATCTTAGAATATCGCACATTAGGTACTATGGGAACTGTGCATAGGCAGTCAAGAGGCCATTGCACGTCCTTCTGGCTGCCTTCGCAACCCCTCAGAACCCATGATCTTATTGGGGCGTGTCCAAGGAGCGACGGGTCGACAATTTTACCTCCAGACCCCCTGGATGTTGTGATCACTATTGAGAATCTTTTGACTCTGGCAGCTGGTCTTGGCCCTCAGCTATGTAATGGTAGTCATGCTATCTGTACGAGAGCATAAATATCTATAGATGTGAGGAGTATATAAAGACAACTAACATACATATGCAATGACAATAAACAAAAATATCAGGATAGTAAAAAGAAATAATAAGGAGACAGTGGAGAGAAAATAAACACTACATTGAAATACTCAATTTGGACTGATGATGTAGTATAGTAATGGTAGTGGATTTTAAAGGGATTGTCCAGAAATTTTTATTTATGGCCTATCCTATCCTATTAACCCCTTCCCGCCGATGGCATTTTTTGATTTTCGTTTTTCGTTTTTGACTCCCCTCCTTCTAAACCCCATAACTTTTTTATTTCTCCGCTCCCAGAGTCATATGAGGTCTTAATTTTTGCGGGACAATTTTTTCTTCATGATGCCACCATTAATTATTCTATATAATGTACTGGGAAGCAGGAAAAAAATTCAGAATGGGGTGGATTTGAAGAAAAAATGCATTTCTGCGACTTTCTTACGGGCTTTGGTTTTACGGCGTTCACTGTGCAGCCAAAATGACATGTCCCCTGTATTCTGTGTTTCGGTACGGTTCCAGGGATACCAAATTTATATGGTTTTATTTACATTTTGACCCCTAAAAAAAATTCCAAAACGGTGTTAAAAAATTTTTTTTCTAAAAGTCGCCATATTCCAACGGCCGTAACTTTTTTATACATAGGTGTACGGGGATATATAGGGCGTCTTTTTTTGCGGGGCCGGGTGTACTTTTTATTTCTACCATTTTCGGGAAATGTTATTGCTTTGATCACTTTTTATTCAAATTTTTTTCAGAATTAAAACAGTGAAAAAACGGCGGTTTGGCACTTTTGACTATTTTTCCTGCTACGGCGTTTACCGAACAGGAAAAATATTTTTATAGATTTGTAGAGCGGGCGATTTCGGACGCGGGGATACCTAACATGTATATGTTTCACAGTTTTTAACTACTTTTATATGTGTTCTAGGGAAAGGGGGGTGATTTGAACTTTTAATACTTTTTATATTTTTTTATATTTTTTTTAACTTTTTTTTTATTTTTTTTTTGCATTTATTAGACCCCCTAGGGGTGTTGAACCCCAGGGGGTCTGATCACTAATGCAATGCATTACAATGCTAATGCATTGCAATGCATTGCAAAAAATCATCATCTCTTTTGCAGGCTGTATACACCAGCCTGCAAAAGAGAGAATTTGCAGACTGGCTGGGAGCCCTTAACAAGGCTCCCGGCTGTCATGGCAACGGGGGGTCGGCCCTGGAGCATGCTCCAGGAGCCGGCGATCCTTGCCAAAATGGCGGCGCCCATGTGCCACCGGGAAGATGGCGCCTCCGGCGCCTTTGACAGCAGCGCCGGAGGGGTTAATGCCTCCGATCGGTCCGGGGACCGATCGGAGGCATTAGAGCCGGTTGTCTACTGCTTAAAGCAGTAGACACCCGGCGGCTATGACGGCCGCCCGGCTCCCGGGCGGTCGCCATAGTTACAGACCCGACACGCGCCGTACTATTACGGCGCATGTCGGGAAGGGGTTAAACATTAATAGGCATACAGCCACATCCTGAGCGGTTATGAGTAAATACTATACTCGTAGTAATGTACCGTCGCTCGGTTCAAGTGTTTAGATGCTGCAGAAAAGGCCTCTCACAGTCGAATCACCAAAAGTAAGACATTTCTGGCACTCAAAATTGACTTTGAAAATGCATTGAGTTTATTGTATCCACAATCATAAGCATCCACCAAAAAAAATGTTTCAGTTCTATGGACCTTCATCATTGCATCTTAAAATAGGAACAAAAGAAACAAAAACATATTATATCTTATAATAATAGTACAAAATACATAAGTAATTAATGTAAAGCAGTAGGTGTATCTATATATACATATGTGCACATATACAAATGTCTATTTACAAAACTCACAAAGAAACGTACATACAAGACGGTAGTTGGTAAACCATATCCTACTAATGGGGGCAAAAACAGAGTATATGACACTCAAAAATAAGCAAATAAATTAATACAAATACAAATCAAATTAGAGTATTTAAAGGAAGGATGTCCAGCTTGCTAATACAGATAACAATGAAGGCTGCCAAAACAGATCCTAGACAATCTTAGCGATGTAGTGAGGTAGAAAGGAATAGAGTGGAAGCAATGTGGAATGTTCTGAGGATGAGGTGATGTGCCAACCACATGTAGAGGTTTAAATAGAATAGATTGGTGCCAAGTGCCATCAGACCGGAAGTGAAACCACTGGAAGTGACGTCACCACCTGTCCAAGGACACCCTGCGCCCAGTATACACTTAAGAAGCTGCTGGGAGTGTGCAGAGGAACAAAGGGGCATAAATTGCTGTGCCCAGTAGGTTAAATTCTGGTGGAACGCAACCGGAAGTCCCATAGAAATGAATGGGAATACACAAAAATAGTGTGTAGAACTCAGGCAACCGGCAAAAACCACCAGTAAAAGGCTGTAAATGAAGAAAAAATGGGGAGAGAAGGAACAGTCAAGGAAAAATTACAAAAATTAATGGAAGAAAAGAAAAAAAGAGGAAAAAAAAATATAAATATAATGGGAACCCAATATGAATAGGCGGAGAAGTATTGGTATGGGCGACTTTAACCCAGTGCTAAACCGCCTACTAGATTCCTCCACACAAAAGTCCGCCCTTACACAAGCAGCCTTGCGGAAACTTCATATGAAAGTACAGGACCTAAAGTTATTAGATAGCTGGAGGCTCCTGCACACCAAGGGTAGAGACTATTCTTCTTATTCCACTCCGCACAAGACATACCAGGACAGGCTTCTATTGGCAACATTACGGTCTCAGACCATGTACCCTGTTCTATGCTCCACACCTTCTGACACCTAGGGAATAGCACTGGCATCTAAATGAGACCTTGTTGAACTGGGCGGAGGCTGTGGAGGCTGTTCAGACACACCACCATTTCTTTTTTGAAACAAATACTGCCTCCACCCTCACCCCACCCCCTTCTGTGATTTGGGAGACCCATAAGTCCTATATAAGAGGGGTTCTCCTATCGCTAGGATCTAGCTTTAAGAAGAAAACACAGAAGGAAATTTATGACCCACTGGCCAAGATCTCCTCTCTGGAAAGGACGCACAAATTCTCCAGTGTTGAGGAAAAATGGACCGAGCTGATGAGCCTAAGGGAACGATTAAGAAGTTTGCTCAGCCTTAAGTCCGCTAGGTCACATTTACTTTATCGACATAAGATATACATCCATGGTAGTAAAGATGGGAGGTTAATGTCCACTCTTATAAAAAAACTAAAGATAGATCACACATTCACCAGGTCATCAACAAACACCAAGTTTCCATTATGGTGACCCCAGACATTGATCAATTATTCTTAGTCCTTCAGGTAAGAGCACAGGCCCTGATGGCTTGTCACTCCCTAATCACAAGAAGTTCCTGAAGACCCTGCTCCCACACTTGCATAGCACTTACAACTCCCTTCTATTGGGTCAGTCCTGGCCGAAACAATCTCTGGAAGCTCATATTGCTCTCATCCCAAAGGAAAGAATTCCCAGCACTGCAGCACGCCAATGGTACGAGAAATGGATGCCCCCTATCCCCGGTCCTTTTTATATTGGTACTGGAGACGTTATTACAGAGCATTTGGCAAGAAAGCAATATCTTGGGCCTACACACTGGTGATGCCTGTCTTCAGGCTACAGCTTTTGTTGATGATCTATTATTCTTTGTCACAAAACTGGAGGTATCTCTCCCAGCTATTACCCATCAGCTGGAACACTGTGGCAAGTAATGTTAAGGTAAATTTTTAGGAACTTGGAACTACTAAACATTACCCTACTGCAATCGCTGATAGCAAAGCTAAAGCCACTCACTCCCTTTTCCGAGTCAGCATGCCCTCTCCATTACTCTCCACTATCAAAAAATTGTTAGAGGATTACAACATCCCACTCCTCTCCTGGATGGGTAGGATTAATCTGTTAAAAATGTATATCATGCCCAAACTCTTATACGTAATGAACATGGTTCCCATTGTGTTGCCCACCGTTTTCTTCAAAGAGATTCGGTCCCTTTTTTCCAGATTTGTCTGGAAACGTAAAAGACGAAGACTGGACCACTCTCTATTGGTTAGGAGCAAACTTGTGGGGGATGGGTCTCCTGGATGTTCATGCTTATTATAATGCCATTCAACTGTTCTGTTGACTTGAACTGATAAAGCCTGCCAGGAATGCCGCAGTTTCACACTTCCTAATGGCCATACATGGTCCTAGCTTTCTATGGGATTTGTGGCTATGCAAACGAACCACTTAGGCCACTGGGAGATCCAGCCCTTTACTAGCAGGTCTAATACAGGCATGGGCACAAGCCTGTGTCTTGCTCCATTCCCCTCATGGGTGTTGCCAATTTCCCTGATTCCTGACATACTGGCTATTAATGGTCCGCAAGACTTGTGGTCCAAGTTAAGCGATAAACCCCTACTGTCTATCCAGGCATCAAGTGGCTCTCTGACAGATGATCAATTACTACAACTGGTCGACCTACCCACCTTGAACAAATTACACAGGAAGCATTTATCTCAAATAATCTTGCTTTTCTATTACAAATTCATGATGAGACAGGAATCTACGGATTTTGAAAAGCTGATTCTGGCTCCTCTGTCCAAACTCCGAAAAGTGTTGCATGTCCTCCATACATCTATTGTGAACAGAGAACCCACTAGGCCAACCTTTATACATTCTTGGAAATTGGAGCTGGGGTTATCTCTGTCAGATGATTAAGTCAAGCGTGTCCTATCAATGCCACATGGATATTCCTCCTGTGTGAGGCTGCAGGAGAATCATTACAAGCTCCTGACGCATTGGTATAAGACCCCAAAGTGGTTACATGCATATCACTTAGAGCACAACGAACAGTGATGGCGTTGTAACCAAGACATCGGTTCTCTTTCCCACATATGGTGGTCCAGTCCAGCCTTAAGTTTGTACTGGAGGTCGGTGGAGTCCTCTTTGAGGGTCATACTTAAATCTGGCTTTCAGAACTCTATGTCCCAGGTGGCATTAACTTTGCCTGATGCTCACCTAGAAACCTCTAAAAGGGATTTGACAACATATCTTTTTGCAGCCACAAAGTTTCTGATTCCTCAATGGTGGCTGCAGACCACAGAGTCCACTCATTCAGAATAGCTCTCCAGAGTTAACCAGATTTGCCGGTTTGAGGAGCTTTGTGGATGGGCGTCGGGTAAATGCGACAATTATCTCAAGACTTGGGGCCCATGGATCCAGTTTTCCAAACTTAGATGACCTCCTCTTGCACAGTAAGAGTCTTTCTCTGGTGGTTTCCATTCTCCTGTTGCCTCTTTATTTTTTATTTTTTGCACATAATTCATGTTAATGTATATACTGTATGTTTTGACGCTGTCAGTTGGGGCATTTCGTGTCCCTATCTTCCTTTCGTTCCTATCCCCTCTGTGTTAAGCTGTAACTTGTTCTTAAATAAAGACCAAAAAAAAAAGAAAAAAAAGAAAACTGCGCCCCTCAAAGAATTTATCATTGTAGTGAGCATTAGTATCCCAGAAGTGAATATGTAAGTTGTGCGGAGTATATTGGGTACACCATATCCCATGCTATTTCCCCACTAGCTCCTACGACACGGACGGGGAAGAGGGGCATGCTAGGGGATCAGCGCTGGTGTATTCTCTCTCATAAACTGTAAATCTGTGGTGTCCCCTGAAAACGCTCGCACAGATTATACATTTCCTTCTAGTTGCAGATTGATATGGCCTAATGATTTGGCGATTTTTGGGGGGTTTGTCTTTACATTGTACAAGCTTTTTTTTTCTGGCAATGTGGCCATATGAGGGCTTGTTGTTTGCGGCATGAGTTGTACTTTTCCATGCCACCACTTTGGGGTGCCTGTAACTTATTGACTAAATTTTATTAACTCTTTCTGGGTGGGACGTAAAAGAAAATATAAATTCTGGCATTACTTTTTAGCATTTATTTTTTATCCCGTGCAGCGTACAGCATAAGTAACATGTTACCTTTATTCTGCGGGTCGGTACGATTACGGTGCTACCTCATATATATTATTTTTTTAATGCGTTGCTATTTGTGCAGAATAAAATTCAATATATAGAAAAAAATCTATTATTTTTGCATCGCCATCTTCTGAAAGGCATAACATTTTTATTTTTCTGTTGACTGAGCCAGTTGAGGACTTATTTTTTGCGGGATGACCTTTTCTTTTTATTAATACCACATTGGTTTTCATATGACCGTTTGATTACTTTATATTGAACATTTTGTGAGGCAAAGGGGATAATAATTATTATTTTCTGCAGTTTTCTAAGTTTTTTTTATTTCGTTCACTGTGCAGGTTAAATAATTTTTATTGTTCAGGTTTTTACAGATGCGCTGATACCAAATATGTAATTTTTTTCTATTTTTCTTTATTTTACATAATAAAACATTTTATATGGTGTAAGCCGATGGCTGGTCAGGTAATGGAGGGGGTGTACATCTCACCCAGACTACTCAGGAGGGTGAGATGAGAAAACTCCAGGAATGTTTGTTCTCAGCAGACAACTTTCGTCTGCTGAGCATTTTGGTAAATGCTCAGCATTGGGCTGGATTTTTAGGAATGACATGTAGGATTGGTAGTGGGACCTGTCATTCCACCCCCCCCCCCGTCCACACTTTGGGGATGTTCCAGCAGCGACTCAGGTGCAGAGAGTCTCCTTGTCAAGGAGGCTTAAGAAGCCAGCTCCAGCAGCAACACTTTGGCAGAGTTCGGCTGGAGAGCAAACAGAGAGGTCATATTTTTGGAGCTGTGTCCTGAATGATTCTACTGGCTTTTTGGATTTCTGTTATTCTAGGTGAGGTAACCTATTCTATGTTTAGTTAGAGCCTAGCCGGGCAGGTATTTATTTTTGTATTGTTTCCTTTTGTTGCTACACTACCTTTTTGTGTGAAAATAAACTCTACCTTTGTTTTGGACTAAAAGAAACTGGACTTGTGTGTCTATGCCACCCCACCTAGCAACCTCAGACACTGACAATGGGAAAATGGGATTTTTGGGGCTTTCTTTCTTTTTTTTTAAAAACATATTTAAACTTTTGTTTTTTTTTACTTTCTTTTTCTGTCCCCATAGGGGATTGTAGCAACGATGTTCTGATCGCTGCTTGAATAGATAAATGCTGCAATACTCATGTATTGCTGTGTATAGGAGGCTGTCAGCCCATGCAGACACAAAACGGCTGGCAGCCTCCACTTCTGGCAGGTTCAACCAGGTACGTGGAGGGGAAGATGGAGGGCAGACCCAGGGTCACTGATCAGACCCCAGGCTGCCTATTAGGAATACCCCCAACAAGTTACGGGGGTGCCGATCAGGCCCCAAGACATACTGAAACCCCTGAGATGGGGTTAACACCTGGGATCGGACCCGGTTCTGACCGCAGGTGTTACAGGAGTCCAAGACAGTGTCAACCGTAGAATACGGATGATAATCCGCATGGCAGGGTGTGCACAAAGATTTGTGGGAAGTCATTCCCAGCAGTGCCATACTATTACTGTGGATGTCGGGAAGGGGTTAAAAACAGGTCTAACTAACCAATGAGGAAATTTTGCCAAAACAAATAATATGCATCAGCATTTTATCTATTGGTCACAATGTAGCCTGAGGACATAAAAAAGACAAAACCAAGAGAACCCTCCCACGTAGGAAACAAGTGGGAGGAAACTCCCAGCACATTACAGTACAAAAAGCCTAGACAAGTGTGCATTGCACATCATTAGCTCTATGGATTTCTGTGGTTTTGTTTAATGAGCATTGTATCTTTGCAGTGCAACATTTAGGTGTTTCAGTGGAACTATGACTGCCACGAATGAGCTCAGTAAGACTAACCCTATATATCTTTTATTGGGCTTTCTTGTAGAAATAGCTTTATTCTCATCCGTGTGGAGTATGTTTACCTGCTCGGTTTGTTACCAGTCTTGTTTATCAATCTGCATAGTTTGTCGTGTGTGTTTTAGATTTAGTTTTGTATAATTATTGAGGAATGCTAAATTAGATTGTAGAGAACTTTTTATGTTATGGGAGATGCCAGTACTTAAACAGATGGGTCTGGAGTGGGGACTGCAGTTTAACTAGAAAATGTGAAAAGAAATGTGTACATGGTGTGATGGAACTGAGGATCTGTGATACTGGTAAATTGTTATGAGATCATGTGTGGTCTGGGAGCTGTATGTAATATGGACACTGAAATGCAATTGTATTATACTTGTGTGAAACAGTCTTTAGATTTGTCCTAGAAATGTGAATGATTAAAAATCCACTTAGTACATCTGACTGTACTGTATGCAGTGTGTGTTTATGTCTCTACAGACTAAGCCATCCTATTTCCCACAACTGTCTCCTATTAATGTACATGAGGTCGGCAAGGAATTAACCATATACTGCACACAGTACAGGCAGATGTACTGAGTGGATTTTTAATCCTACACATTTCTGGGACAAATCTCAAGACTGTTTCTCACAAATATAATACGGCTGCATTTCAGTATCCATACTATACATGGCCCTTAATCACATGATAGACGTAGATATTTAAAAAAAAATAAATCAATTGATGCTTTATATGCTAATCTTGTCTCCGCCAGATTGATTTACACAACTTGTGTTTGTTGGTTCTACTGCATCTAGCAATATTAACCCTTATCATGGTTTCTATCGTTATATGTGTATGGTAGTGGTGTATGATAGACACCATGATAGTACTTAAGGGCTTAGAGACATGAATGACTAGAAATACAAGATGTTTTCTAGCTTTTCTTTGTTTAATCCTTCTCAGGGCTACATGGCAATATGCAGTTGAGTAATTTAGGACTGCACTACTACATCATGCATTATAGCAAAGAATATGGCTGCACTTGGCAGAAATCTAACCCTACTGTATTTCTGAATGACTACACTTAGGGTGGTGTCACACATGAGTCTGACTGCAGCAAAGCCTAAATTGGTGATGCTTTCTAACAGACTATTGGCAACAACCTCTGATCCGTGTAACTACGTGTGTGTGTGTGTGTGTGTGTGTGTGTGTAAATGTGTATAAATAACTGGTAAAAAGTAAGACGCTGCAGGCAATACACATTGAAATGGAACCTTCCTAATATTTACTTAATAATTCAATGAAAGATCAGAAGTCTAAAATGAATATATAAAGTCAATAAACAATATATATATAAAGGGGGGAGGGTAAATGGTATAAATGCATAAAAAGTAGTGCTTAATAACAATTAGTTTATTTTATGTATTTATTTCGATATGCACTTTTTTGTATTATTATTAGAGATGAGCGAACAGTGTTCTATCGAACTCATGTTCGATCGGATATTAGGCTGTTCGGCATGTTCGAATCGAATCGAACACCGCGTGGTAAAGTGCGCCATTACTCGATTCCTCTCCCACCTTCCCTGGCGCCTTTTTTGCTCCAATAACAGCGCAGGGTAGGTGGGACAGGAACTACGACACAGGTGACGTTGAAAAAAGTAGGAAAAACCCATTGGCTGCCGAAAACATGTGACCTCTAATTTAAAAGAACAGCGCTGCCCAGGTTTGCGTCATTCTGAGCTTGCAATTCACCGGGGACGGAGGTTTCCGTCCAGTTAGCTAGGGCTTAGATTCTGGGTAGGCAGGGACAGGCTAGGATAGGAAGGAGAAGACAACCAACAGCTCTTGTAAGAGCTAAATTCCAGGGAGAAGCTTGTCAGTGTAACGTGGCACTGACGGGCTCAATCGCCGCAACCCAGCTTTCCCCGGATCCTGAATGGAATACACTGACAGTGTATTCCCGTATACCCTATATATACCCCCGATCCCCATTCCAACGGTGTTTCCCCCCACCTTCACCCCAGAAATACCCTGCAAGTCCCCTAGCAATAGAATTGGGGCTATATACACCGACTATTTTTGCTACTGCCATATAGTGCCATTGTCTGACTGGGAATTCAAAGAATATATTGGGGTTACATATAACTTCAATTCCAGGGAGAAGCTTGTCAGTGTAACGTGGCACTGACGGGCTCAATCACCCCAACCCAGCTTTCCCAGGATCCTGAATGGAATACACTGACAGTGTATTCCCGTATACCCTATATATACACCCCCGATCCCCGTTCCAACGGTGTGCCCCCCCACCTTCACCCCAGAAATACCCTGCAAGTCCCCTAGCAATAGAATTGGGGCTATATACACCCACTATTTTTGCTACTGCCATATAGTGCCATTGTCTGACTGGGAATTTGAAGAATATATTGGGGTTACAAATACCTTCAAGTCCTGCCACTGCCATATAGTGCCATTGTCTGACTGGGAATGCAAAGAATATATTGGGGTTACAAATACCTTCAAGTCCTGCCACTGCCATATAGTGCCATTGTCTGACTGGGAATGCAAAGAATATATTGGGGTTACAAATACCTTCAAGTCCTGCCACTGCCATATAGTGCCATTGTCTGACTGGGAATTCAAAGAATATATTGGGGTTACAAATACCTTCAAGTCCTGCCACTGCCATATAGTGCCATTGTCTGACTGGGAATTCAAAGAATATATTGGGGTTACAAATACCTTCAAGTCCTGCCACTGCCATATAGTGCCATTGTCTGACTGGGAATGCAAAGAATATATTGGGGTTACAAATACCTTCAAGTCCTGCCACTGCCATACAGTGCCATTGTCTGACTGGGAATGCAAAGAATATATTGGGGTTACAAATACCTTCAAGTCCTGCCACTGCCATACAGTGCCATTGTCTGACTGGGAATGCAAAGAATATATTGGGGTTACAAATACCTTCAAGTCCTGCCACTGCCATACAGTGCCATTGTCTGACTGGGAATGCAAAGAATATATTGGGGTTACAAATACCTTCAAGTCCTGCCACTGCCATACAGTGCCATTGTCTGACTGGGAATGCAAAGAATATATTGGGGTTACAAATACCTTCAAGTCCTGCCACTGCCATATAGTGCCATTGTCTGACTGGGAATGCAAAGAATATATTGGGGTTACAAATACCTTCAAGTCCTGCCACTGCCAAATAGTGCCAGTTTCTCACTGGGAATTCAAAGAATATATTGGGGTTACAAATACCTTCAAGTCCTGCCACTGCCATATAGTGCCATTGTCTGACTGGGAATGCAAAGAATATATTGGGGTTAAATTCCTTCAAGTCCTGCCACTGCCATATAGTGCCATTGTCTGACTGGGAATGCAAAGAATATATTGGGGTTACAAATACCTTCAAGTCCTGCCACTGCCATATAGTGCCATTGTCTGACTGGGAATGCAAAGAATATATTGGGGTTACAAATACCTTCAAGTCCTGCCACTGCCATATAGTGCCATTGTCTGACTGGGAATTCAAAGAATATATTGGGGTTACAAATACCTTCAAGTCCTGCCACTGCCATATAGTGCCATTGTCTGACTGGGAATGCAAAGAATATATTGGGGTTACAAATACCTTCAAGTCCTGCCACTGCCATATAGTGCCATTGTCTGACTGGGAATGCAAAGAATATATTGGGGTTATAAATACCTTCAAGTCCTGCCACTGCCATATAGTGCCATTGTCTGACTGGGAATTCAAAGAATATATTGGGGTTACAAATACCTTCAAGTCCTGCCACTGCCATATAGTGCCAGTTTCTCACTGGGAATTTAAAGAATATATTGGGGTTACAAATACCTTCAAGTCCTCCCACTGCCATATAGTGCCATTGTCTGACTGGGAATGCAAAGAATATATTGGGGTTACAAATACCTTCAAGTCCTGCCACTGCCATATAGTGCCATTGTCTGACTGGGAATTCAAAGAATATATTGGGGTTACAAATACCTTCAAGTCCTGCCACTGCCATATAGTGCCAGTTTCTCACTGGGAATTCAAAGAATATATTGGGGTTACAAATACCTTCAAGTCCTGCCACTGCCATATAGTGCCATTGTCTGACTGGGAATGCAAAGAATATATTGGGGTTACAAATACCTTCAAGTCCTGCCACTGCCATATAGTGCCAGTTTCTGAGTGGAAATTCCCCAAATAATTTGGGGATTCATTCACCCTACATCTCAGGCTCTTGCCATATTCACCCAGGTTGTCAGTGCTGCACCAGCTCGTTCCCAGACAGTTTGGCCCGAAAAACACTACCTATATAGAGGATTTGGACAATGAAGACAACATGTTCTAGATCTAATGTCTGCACCTTCTCCAGAATTAAAATGAAGGCAGCGTTTAACTTTCAAATAGCACTGCACAAAGGAAGATCTTATCAGCTTGTCTCATGACATGCTACTAAAAAGTGTCATTTGTGTATCTTAATGTAAATATAGTTGTATAAGCTTTTTGGGTTTTAGGCACTGCCAAGTTATTTATTACCACCCGCTCCCTTATAATGATGATGACGCCAAAGTCACTGTGGGTGTTCAGAGCTCACAGCTTTGGTTGACATTTGTCTTGCTCTCTGTCGGTACAGCTGTCTTTTTGGATACCGTAAAGTTATGTTGACTTTATTAACAGCTATAGAAGCTTTAGCCAGGTTGTGACGGTGTGTAACCCTAACAACACTAAGTGGGATACACATTAATAGTCAGTCTATGTACGCTAAACGTATCACTGAAGTAATTTTTTCCCTCTCCCCTAATATAAGAAAGGAACAGACATTAGACCTAGACCGGGGTTCGAGGCTTGTAAAAATCCAGTATTATTTGTTCCCCATGATGTGAAATATGTGTTAGACTCTTGAAAAGCAACCCAAGATGAAGTCAGCCATGTGTGCCAGTGTGTTACTTGGCATGCCTTTGCTGGCCCCAACTGTAAGGGTCACTCTCCATTTCCTCCGTTTTCCACTCCCCTTCACACCATTTGTGGTGAAGCAATGGGATGCACTGAAGTGCACCCTCTAGCCTCGTGTGGGACAGGGACATCAGATGCCACTCCAACCCCCTCATCTTCCTCCGCCAGCCAACGGTGCGAAGATGAGAGGAGTGTGCTCTGAATGTTTTCTGCCTAGCAGAGGCTAGTTCTCACTTACGAAAATGGCCCCACTTTGACCTGTATATCAGGCACCATGGTGTAGGTTTCAAAGAAACATTGCACCAACAAGTTGAAAACGTGGGCCATGCGTGGACCGTGTTTGAGTCTGGCAAGCTCCAGATCTGCTACCAGGTTCCAGCCATTATCACAGGCGCAAAAATGCCAGGCCCCAGGTGTAGCAGGGAAAAAAAAATGCCATCTCAGCCAGGATGGCATCCCTGACCTCGGAGGCACTGTGCTGTCTGTCCCCCAAGCTGATGAGCTTCAGCACCGCCTGCTGACGTCTCCCCACACCAGTGTTTTAGCGTTTGCCGCTAGTAGCTGGGGTGGAGGTTGCAGCGTCGTAGGGTTTCAGTCTATTCCTGCCATGAATTTTGGCCTGGGAGAGGAGATAGGCCACCCCAGTTTGCACCCGGGGACCAGACTCCACCACATTCACCCTGCCTGTCATTAAAGATAAGCACTGCAGCATCCCTGACCACAGGCGCTTGTCCATGTGTCGGTGGTCAAGTGGACCTTGCAGCAAAGCGCAGAGCTCTGGGCCCGACTGATGTTATGGGACACATGCAGGCGCAAGGCAGGGACAGCACACCAAGAGAAGTAGTAACGGCTAGGCCCAGCATAGGGAGGTGCCCCAGCTGCCATCTGCTGACGGAAGGCCTGGGTATCCAGAAGCATAAACAAACACCAACATCTCCAGGGCCAGCAGTTTATCGATGAGGCTGTTAAAGGCTTGGGCATGGGGGTGGGTTGTGTTGTACTTCTGCCTGCAATGAAAAGCTTGGGAGATGTGGAGTGGCTGGGAAGAGGCGCATGATGGTGCAGGCCAAAAGGGCGCATAAGGGTGAACTCCCCAATGTGTCAGAGATAGGTGTGTAGGTGTCCTTGCATCATATACTTGCACCATACTTGGCTTTGGAAGTTAATTTTGTGCCAAAAAGTGGTTAAGACAGCGATACCTCAGCTACTCCCGTTACACTGTCTATTGACATCTCCAGCACTGAAATTACCACCTTTGGAAGTGGACCACCACTTCTAAGATCCCAAAGGAAGTAGGCAAGAGATGTGCAGTGCAGAAAAAAAGATGAGAAAATAAGTGTAGGCTGTAGAGCACAGAGTGATCGGAGAGGACAGAGCTGGTGTCGGCCAGATATTCCCACAACATGCGCCTATACTTGTCCCTCATGGTGACACTAGGCCCTTGAGTGGCAGTAATTTGTCCAGGGGGGGCCATTAACGTGTTCCAGACCTAGGAATAAGTCTTCCAACAGGGTAGAGTTTTGCATGCCTTTGCTTCTACCCACTGTTTTTGCTGCTTAGCTTCCCTCCACATCTACACTGCTTTAGCCTCTAAACATCACCCCAGTTTATGCCTTTGCTTCTACCCTGTTTTTTTGTTGAATTAGCTTCCCTCCACATCTACACTGCTTTAGCCCCTAAACATCACCCCAGTTTATGCCTTTGCTTTTACCCTGTTTTTTTTGTTGAATTAGCTTCCCTCCACATCTACACTGCTTTAGCCCCTAAACATCACCCCAGTTTATGCCTTTGCTTCTACCCTGTTTTTTTGTTGAATTAGCTTCCCTCCACATCTACACTGCTTTAGCCCCTAGACATCACCCCTGTCCATGTGGGGTCGGTGGCCTCGTCATCCACCAACTCCTCTTCCAATTGCGCATTGCCCCCTTACTGCAAACCGCACATGACCACAGCTTGCCCTGATGGCAACTGTGTCTCATGATCCCCACTGAGGTCCAGACAAGTCGGTGGCGGGTCCAAAACCCCAAAATTGGAAGGAAATGGCGGATGCTGCAGTATTTCTAACACCTGTTCCTGGTGCTCGGGCCTGGTCTGTGTTGTACCCTGCACCCTGCTTAACGCAGCTGCCATATCCGGAGTTGTGCTGAGCGCATGCTAATGTTTCGTGTCCAGTGCAATGGATGGGATTTCACATAAGTCTGCCACCCATGGCCACTCATGGTTGAGCAACTGAGGGAGTTGACTTTGACGAACCCGAGGGTTTTGGAGTTGGAACTACATCAAAGGTCTGTGCTGCTCACACACTCTGCTCAACACATGATATGTTTAGTGCCAGCAGTGTGGAGACGTCGCACAACAGCCGTTGTTCCAGCAGGTACAGGCGTTGTAGGAGTGCATAGAGGCTAGCAGCGGCAACTATAGACTTTAAAAACTATCCGCACAAGCGCCACACTTTCACCAGTAGCTCAGGAACATTGGGGTACCTTTTTAAAAAGATTAGCAGCAATGAGTTAAAAATGTGGCCCAGGCATGGAATATGTTGCAGGCTGCCAAGCTACAGAGCCGATCCCAGGTTACGGCCATTATCACACATGACAACATGCCTGGGCCCAGGTGCAGTGGCAAAAACCACATTGCCGTCTCATCGAGGATGGCATGACTCACTTTGTAGGCAGTGTGCTGCCTGGCCTCCAAGCTGATGAGCTTCAGCACGGCCCGCTGACGTCTCCCCACACCAGTGTTGCAGCGTTTCCAGCTCGTAGCTGGGGTCAATCTAACAGCGGAGGAGGAGGAGGGTGGTGTTTCAGCCCTCCTCCCAGGAATGTTTTGTGGGGAGACAAGTCAGGAAAATTCTTGAAACAGGGGAGAGTTTTGCATCTTTGCCCTTGCTGCCTATGGACATCCCTTTGCCTCTAGCCACCATTTTCCCTGCTTTGCTTGCCTCCACATCCACACTGCTTTTGCCCCTATATGCAATATATGTACATGAGTATATACTGTATGTAATATATACACTGTTACTTTAACTGTTTGAAAGAAGCTGCTGGAACCCAACCCTGGAATTTTTTTTTTGTTTTGCTGTTAAGTATGTTGTACTCTAAGGCTAAAATTTCACTATGCAGAAACACAACAGGTTTTGTTGCGTTTTTTTTTTTTTTTTTGAGCCAAAGTCAGAAGTGAATTTAACAGAAGTGAAAAATCCTTTTATACTTTCAATTACTTTTCAAGGCACTCATAGCTGGCTCAAAAAAACCAAAGCAAAATCTTCAAAACCCAATGAGTTTCCACACCATGGGGCCTTACAAACAAAAATAGATAGGGGATTTAGTGTACACTTAAAAGAGTGGGGCCTTAGCCTAAAAATACTTAACATACTTGTTAGTAATGTGAATGAGAATTTATAGATCAGGGGAACGTAAGATTTTATCTATGCCAGAAAAATGGTTCAGATGCCAGTACTCATCTAGTATAGACTTAAATTCTGGTGTACAGGAGCTTTCAAGATGCCCAAAATGAAGAGGCTAGAGCAGCTAACCCACTGTTATGTACTGTAGCAGCTTAATGGATGACACTTCTACAAATGACATTTTCAATCTGCGGCATGTCAATCAATGCTGCAGGTTACAAATGTTGAAAGTTGCAGGATGTCTGCACTGATTCTTAGGCCGGTTGCAGACATCTTTGATTTAACCTTCTTGCATGAATTAAAAGCACCAGTTGGGGGGGGGGGGGTTTGGTGGGACATGGGGGTATTGCCCGTGTGCCGTATGTGCATGTACCGTGCCTCCACAGCTCCTTTCATGAATAGCAAGGGCTGCAAAATAGGGCAGGAAAAGGACGTGTTCTATATTTTGCAGCCTGGACTGTCTGCCCGAACACGGAACTGGGACCGTGAAATTCACAGTCCTATATGCGGGCCCATTGAAATGATTGAGTCAGTGTATTAGCCGGGAAATACATGGATACAAAGCCACGGTCGTCTGCAACTGGCCTTAGAGGCATGTTGCAGCAAAAGTCATCTGATTTTAGGTGAAAATGCTGCTAAATTTCTGCTATGGTGTCCTTCTAGGGCTGAAATCTGCATCAGGTGATGGACTACCTGATTATAGTGAAGCTATTTGCATTTTGTATCTACAGACAATTCTCATCAGATATGTCAAGGTGAAGATTACAGTCAAAGTAAGCAATGGAGTGAGCAGTTCATTGATAATATTAAAAAGCATGGTAAAGAGGAAGGCCTTGGACAAGGATTTTCTGACTTTTCCAATGTATTTGCCTCAGGTAAGGTGCTGAGATGACTTTGGCAATTTGTTTTATCTAGTGAGCCTTAAATTTCAACCATTTAGTTTAAATCTAGATATAATGGTGCAGAACAATGCAAATATTCAGATTTATTATCTACTGATCTTGTTACATGTTGCTTCATGCATTTGAACCTTGGATAGAACTCAAAGCACAGTACACATCTTTGGTGAAAGTTGCTTTGCCATTATAAAGGGTTTTGTCTTTTGTACATCATATTCTAAGAAAAGAAACCCAATGACTGTAAGAAAACTTATTACCATTGTCTATGCCATGATAACTGCAGTAAGTAAACCTAATAAGCTCTGAAATGGTGGTCTCTCCCCACATTCACTATTTACAGCTCTTCAGCTATTCTATGACATATAATGATTGAGCATAATAAAGAAAAAAATTAAAAAATGTACTCCAGCATGCCAAAATATTTAGATTTAACTTTTACTCACAGTTGGTTAAAAATCATACATGAACATGGATCCAGACATGTAGAAAAAAACATAAAGAGCTTACGCGTTGGAGATAATTCACGATTCCTTACTCATAGCTTGCCTATAATATAATGATTGAGCTGTGTTCTAGGTTTCGCTTTGTGTGTACTTGAATCTGAAATAGCATTACAGTTGACAAAGTATTGTGACTGCTCTTTATATATTGCACAGATTTACTTCCAGCAAGAAATGGAGAAAAATACACCAAGGCTTTTTTACTAGAAATGTTTGACATTCTCTTCAGCTACATAAAGAAAACATTTGATGGGAAAAGTAAAATTCTAGACTTCCATCACCCTCATCAGTTGCTAGAAGGTTTGGAAGGATTTAATCTTGAATTATCAGATCATCCAGAACCTTTGGAGCAGATTCTCGTCGACTGTAGAGATACTTTAAAATATGGTGTTAAAACAGGTATGTACATTTTGAATTAAAGGGCTTGTCCAGTTTCAGTAAATATGTTTTTGTATAATAAGTTATACCATTTGCCAATATACTTTCTGTATCAGTTCCTCGTGGTTTTCTAGACCTTTCCTTGCTGTTGTTCATTATTTACTTGCAGTGGATAAAACTTAATCTCTGTTCATGTGAAGAACATAGGTGTACGGCTTGTTACACAACAGATGGCTGGTTACTGAGCTGTGACTGTAACTAGTGTCACACTGGACTAATTTTATCCTCAAAGTAACATTAAACAGAACTGTGAGAAATTGATGCACAATTTTCCAATATACTCGCTGTAACTCTTTAAAACTGTACAATTATGTAACCATAGACATATACATACACCTTTAATTAATATTCATGCATTGGTAGGTGGTTTTCATTTGAGGTGCTAATTGGCATGCCCATTATTGATCATTTATTGTCCTGGTGATATGACTTCTATGTACTATCAGTTTTGTGTGGTTTCTTCTGCAGTACATTCCTGATGCTGCCTCTTAAAATATTCATTTTTAAATCCCTGCCTTCGAAACTCTGTGAGTTTATATTACTACAATCATATATCTGTACAAAAGGAGTTTTTTGTTTTTTTTTTAAATGTAGATTGAGCCCTATTTTTTTTTTTTTTTCATTTTAAGTATGTCTTTTTGTAGAATGGGAGGAAATCTACACAAACATGGGAAGAACATACAAACTCCTCGCAGATGTTGTTCCTGGCGGATTCAAACCCAGGACTCCAGCACTACAAGGCTGCAGTGCTAACCACAGAGCCACCATGTTGCCCTGGGGATTTTTTTTTAATGGGCTTTCTAATGGTACCCTTTATTCCATATGATATTTAGTCACTCTCAGTAGGCTCTCCTGACAGGGGGTGGGGGTTCAAATTCTAAGTTCAGTCGACTATAGAGCAGGTTTTATACTGCTCCATGGCATTAGAACGGAACCTTCATTGAGGCAAATGGGAGATAGATGGCACTCCGATGAATGGGTCACCCTTCAGCATATAGCGAGAAAAATGTAAATCGTGGGATAATTCCACAAAGAAAGCTTTCCCTAATAACTACTACAACCAGGAAAAAAGGGGAAGGGAATAACAGTGAATTACGTGTCTTTATTTAAGGTATGTAACATTGTGCCCTAAAAATTATATAAAATGGCTAAAATTTTCAGCGCTTAGCGACCATAAGGAATTATCTGCTAGATGCTAGTATATCTAGGTGTTGTATTCAATAGAAGATCCTGTTCCACCTGATTGCATCTAGGTGTAGCATAAACAATCCCCTTAGGGTATATATAGATAATAAACTAGACTGGGCTGATCACCTGGAGGCGCTGCACAGAAAGGGCCACAGCAGACTCTACCTGCTCAGGAGGCTGAGGGCCTTCAGAGTCCAGGGGACACTTCTTAGGGCCTTTTTCAACTCTGTGGTTGCTTCAGCCATCTTTTTTGGTGTGGCCTGCTGGGCAGCAATATATCAACCAGGGACAGAAATAGGCTTAACAGGCTGATCAGAAGGACCAGCTCTGTCCTGGGGAGCCCCTTGGACCCAGTACAGGTGGTGGGTGACAGAAGGATACTGTCCGTGGTGACCTCCATGCAGGAGAACAAATCCCACCCCATGTATGGGACCTTGATGGCACTTGGCATCACTGTAAGTGACCGTCTGCTTCACCCCAAGTGTGAGAAGGAGTGCTATCACAGGTCCTTCCTTCCAACCGCAACCAGGCTGTATAATCTACATCAGCCCAAGCGAAGATTACTCCGCGCAAAAAACGAATGATTATGATGTCTTCCTTCTTTATTCTTCTGTTCCTTAGCTTCTATGGACTCCTAGTATATCTTCTCTTCTCAGCATATGTGTGTCTACATCTGTAATATATTACTGTGTATTATCCTGTATCTGTATTACTATGCTGCTGTAACATGCTGAAATTTCCCCACTGTGGGATTATTAAAGGATTATCTTATTTTATCAAGAGTAGCAGAATCGCACACAAATTAACACATTCTCAGCCCAAGATAGCAGACAATGTGTTAGGTTCTATTCAACCATCAAATCATTGGTACATCCTAAACCTATTAAGCGCTTCCATTGTCAAACCTAGACAATGTATCCAGTCAGGAATGTTCTCATTTTAACAATGATTTGCCAGAATGGGAATAACTCTTTAGTGATTTGGGCATGTCTACTGCCCTGTATGTAACAGAATCCTCGCATACATAGGAGCTATAAATTACATCAGCTTCTGGCATCAATTTTATACTTACTCTGCTGGGAAACACAGTGCTTCTCCTAAGACTTGACCCTGACATAGCAATTTCTTGGGAAAGTGGGGTGTAAAAGAGGGATAATGGTCACAATTTTTGGTGAAAACTTGGGCCTTTTTTTTCTAATTTCTGGCATAAAAACATGTCACACACAAGTTGTCAAAGCTGAGAGACAAAACACGCTTTGGAATAAATGTGCACCAGTCTCAATTCACAAGCCTACCATAAACCTGTTATGGCAAAGCCTTTTAAACTAACAAGATGGTCTGAAAATGACTAATTGTTAGTTGCAGAATTTTAAATATATTCTTATCCATCTTAGTGATTGATCTTTTGTCTTGATCAGTTGCCAGTGGATAAAACCATGGATGCAGGAACTTTCTACAGCCTAGGAACTATAGTCAGAAACCCAGCCATGATTTCCGTAAAAATTAGGTGTTGTGGAATAATCTTTCTTCTCATTTGCTGGTAAGACTCAGTGTTTGTTCATCTTTGGGTCCAAATTGGTATTAGTTGTACAGTATACCAGAGAGAAGTGTGTTTATGAACATACTCCTCTTTATTAAAAATCTTAAGTATTTATAGTTTGGAAAGGAGAAATGGCTGCTAACCAGCAAATCAGTATTTCTGATAGCGTCCATTTTGTATTCAGCAAAACATTCTAAGGGTGCCTTCACACGGCGTAGCACGCCGCTCCTTTAGACACGTATACACGTGTCCGAGCGCTGCGCTTCATAATAGAGCCCATTGATTTCAATGGGTGCCGATATACGCGTGCTACCCATTGACATCAATCAGAGACTGAAAATAACACTCCCCTTGACTTCAATAAAGTCTTTTACAAGTGTAAAAAAAGCATCAAAAACGCGACACGTTTTTTGGCACGTTTTTTTACATGTGTAAAAAATTTCATTGAAGTCAATGGGAGTGTTATTTTAACACGTGTATTCTATACACGTGTATTATGCTAAAATGCACTCGCGTTAACTCCGTGTGCACGGGCCCTTAGTTCACAGGTAAACAGTCCGTTTGATATTTGTTTGAACCTCACCCCTCGTTCACATCTGCGTTTGGTAATCTGTTGGGGGAGTCCGCATGTGGACCCCAGGGGCGGATCCAGAGCCGGGCGAGCCGGGCAACCGCCCGGGGCCCCGCGCTTATTCGGCGTCCTACCGCCGATGAGCTGAATGCATAGGCGTTTAAAGCCGGAGCTGTTACAGCTCAGCTCCTGCTTTAACGCTGAGCTCCGGGCCTCCGGCATTTGTAGCCGCTATGTGATGACGTCATCACATCGTGGCTACAATATGTGTATGAGGGAGAGAGCTGCGGGGGAATGAGGAATGGTGAGTGTGTGTGAGAACGGCATGACACTGGGGCAGATGGAGGGGGGAGAACGGCATGGCACTGGGGCAGATGGAGGGGGGGAGAACAGCATGACACTGGGGCAGATGGAGGGGGAGAACGGCATGACACTGGGGCAGATGAAGAGGGGGAGAGAACAGCATGACACTGGGGCAGATGGAGGGGGGAGAACGGCATGACACTGGGGCAGATGAAGGGGGGAGAACAGCATGACACTGGGGCAGATGGAGGGGGGAGAACGGCATGACACTGGGGCAGATGGAGGGGGGAGAACGGCATGACACTGGGGCAGATGGAGGGGGGGAGAACAGCATGACACTGGGGCAGATGGAGGGGGGAGAACAGCATGATACTGGGGCAGATGAAGGGGGGAGAATGGCATGACACTGGGGCAGATGAAGGGGGGAGAACGGCATGGCACTGGGACAGATAGAGGGGGAGAGAACAGCATGACACTGGGGCAGATGAAGGGGGGAGAATGGCATGACACTGGGGCAGATGAAGGGGGGGAGAACAGCATGACACTGGGGCAGATGGAGGGGGAGAACGGCATGGCACTGGGACAGATAGAGGGGGAGAGAACAGCATGACACTGGGGCAGATGAAGGGGGGAGAATGGCATGACACTGAGGCAGATGAAGGGGGGGAGAACAGCATGACACTGGGGCAGATGGAGGGGGAGAACAGCATGGCACTGGGACAGATAGAGAGGGAGAGAACAGCATGACACTGGGGCAGATGAAGGGGGGGAGAACGGCATGACACTGGGGCAGATGAAGAGGGGGAGAACAGCATGACACTGGGGCAAATGAAGGGTGAGAGAACAGCATGACACTGGGGCAGATGAAGGGGGGAGAACGGCATGACACTGGGGCAAATGAAGGGGGGAGAACGGCATGACACTGGGGCAGATGAAGGGGGGGATGGCATGACACTGGGGCAGAGACGGGGGGAAATGAAACTGTGGGCAGATAAAGGGGGAGAATGGCATGAAACTGGGGACAGAGATAGAGGGGGGGACATGAAACTAGAGGTAGATGAAGGGTGTATATGAAAATGGGGGGAGATATAATTTACGGGTGACTGTAGGAGGATTATACTATGTGGAATCACATGAAAATTGAATGAGAATGGGTGGAGTCAACATAAAAGTGGGTGGGGCCTAATTTGTTGCGACGCGCTGCGCGCGCCGCACGTTTTGTTCCCTCTTTCTAGTCTTCAACAGTTGGGAAGTACAGGTTAGAAGTGCAAGACCCCCAGTAAGTAGGGCCCCGCCAAAGTCAATTGCCCAGGGCCCCGCAAACCCTGGATCCACCACTGGTGGACCCCCCCCGGACGGAATACCGAACACATTGGCAAACAGTGTGCAGTGAAAGCTATAGACTATAATGGGGTCCATGTGCTTTCCACGAGGCAGAAAAGTACTTCATGATCTACGTTCCTATCTGCATGATTCGTACAGGGCAGCACACGGAGAGCACACAGACGCCATTATAGTTAATGGGGTCTGTGTGCTTTCACTGCACACTGCTTACCAATACGTTTGGTATTCCGTTCGGGAGAGTCCCCATGCAGACTCCCTGAACGGATTACCAAGCGCAGATGTGAACGAAGGGTTAATGTGTGTTTATGTGTATATATAATCCACATTAAGCAAAAGCAGCATTGTGGTACTCTTAGTAATTTTTTATTTATTTATTTTTGTTCCTTCCACACCCCCTCTAAAACAAACAAACAAACAACAACAACAAAAAAACAGCCCATCCTCGGTATTTCAATCAACTTTCCGGTGGCCTTGACGTGGTTGGACTTGCAGGTGAATGGCTGACAGCAGCAGCAAACACTAACATGTATGTATCTGCCTTTATAGATATTGTTGCAGCATAATATTGTTTTCCTATTGTGAATACCACCCTTCCTACTCCTGTAGGTTCACATATGAAATTGCACCAGTGTTCATTATTATGGAAGGATTATTGATCAAGAAAATGCATGAGTTAGTAGGCTGGAGAGGACTTGAAGCTGATGGTATATTCTCGCCTGGTAAGTATAATCCTTTAGATCACTGAACCTTTCCAAGTATTAAAAAAAAAAAAGAGGGGGGGGGGGGGGTATATAAAATCTAAGTTTTCTGTAAGTGGTAAGGCAA
This sequence comes from Leptodactylus fuscus, assembly GCF_031893055.1. Lineage (NCBI taxonomy): Eukaryota > Metazoa > Chordata > Amphibia > Anura > Leptodactylidae > Leptodactylus > Leptodactylus fuscus. The sequence continues at coordinate 107,476,027 of NC_134268.1, read as the reverse complement.
ATGACAAGTAACAGAAAAATAAGTATTCGGTGGTTTTTAATACTTTTCATCTGTGATTCTATGCTTTGTAGATATTCAATGTAGTACTTTGCAAATATACAGTATAGTTTAAATAGCTGTTACTTTTAAATTTTTTTCCCCACAATCCCTTAGGTGGTACCATTTCAAACCTGTACAGTGTTCTTGTAGCGCGACACACGTATTTTCCTATTGTGAAAATAAAGGGGATGGCTGCACTACCAACAATTGTTCTCTTCACTTCAGAACATGTATGTAAGATCCTGACATTCCAGCTACAGTACAACAAACTATTTTGTATGACTTGTATTACAAACGGTATAATCTAACATATCCCAAAATAATACAAACAAAAACAACGTGTCCCACGACAAAAAATTGCAAAGACATACAGTATTGAAAATCATTGAAGGAAACAAAATCTGTACCCCTGTAGCTAAAGTATAGCTTGAGGCTGATACAGAGGAATGTGCAGAATTTTCTTGAGGGATTTATATAAAAAAAATTAGCTTTGGATGGAATACTGTGAGCAACACACTCTTAATGGGTAAAAAATATTAAAACATAGAAGACCATATAGAAGACCATACAGAAATCATGTAGGGGTACATACCAGTAGTAAACCAGCACTCTGCAGAACATTTAGGTGACTGGTGTATAAGTAAATACATATGCAGACTCCCATGTGACTTCTCTGATTAGAGTTGTTCACTTTCCTGATGAAACCTGTTAAAAAGGTATCTCCTGACCATGACTTGTCCACTCTTAAGTACCCTACTTATTCCATCACTCTTCCCAGCTGACACAAGTGTTTGTTATTTCCACCTTGGTGTCATCCTGATGCCATGCCTGTTGCCGCCACCATAGCTATAGTCAGAATTCAATTTGAGCAAGATGGTGCCCCACACAGTAACTGCACCTCCATAGGGCCCCTGATCATGTACGTACCTATAGGGGGTGCAGAGGTAGCAGTTGCTACCAACCTTGGGGCCTCCAAAGGTCCCTCTGGTGCATAAAATATAACACTATTCTAAGGTAAGTAGTAGGCCCAGGAGCTTCAAGTTATGCCTCTACCACTGATAAATAGGAAAATGAATTTTACTTCAAAGGATTCTATCATTACAGGAACAGTACACTCAGCCACAATAAAATGGACAAACAGACATGCACAGTTGGCTCTGCCCAAAGCCTGATGGCAGAGCCGACTGCGCATGTGCTGGATTTACATCCCAAAGACAGAATCGCCGGAAGAAGACCTTGCAGAGGACACGGTGGAAAGGTGCAGCTGTAGAAGATGGAGGCAGCACTTGAGAGTTTTCAAGCAGTACAGGGAATGCCACCAGTGCTGTTTTAGCATGGGGGAATGCCCCCTGTGCTGTCTGGAGACTCATTAGCATATCGATAAAAACCGGGATATCTACAGAACAGCGGCGTGGAAAAGAATTCTAAAGGTAGGGAAGAATAGCCATTCTTAAGGCTATTCCTACGTGGTATTAGTTATTATAAAAATGGATTCTGATGATAGAATCCCTTTAACATGCCTCCATGATGAATAGATAAGCTTTGGCTACAGACCTCTTCAGTCATGTGACTCACTTTAAGCAGCACTGTGCAGGCCAGCATGACTACTAGAGATTAGCAAAATTATTTGTAACAAACTGGTTTCAACCTGAATTTCTGAAGCATCAGTTTTTGATGAAGCTGAAACTTTTTCAAATTGTCTCAGATGAACTAAAATGGCCGCCGCCACATGTAACATGAGGCAGAAGTGCAGCATAAGAGGAGAATCTTATAGTCTGTGTGCCAATAACTCAAAGAAGGTGGTCAGGTTACAGTGCTAATGTCATGTCAGACTGCTGCAGAGACTCTGAGCTATTTTGTGATACTCTAAATAAGGGGAAAGACTTGTTATCGCTGTGTATTACAAAGCAATTGCTGCTAAAACATTACTAGTGGTAAAAAGAAAGCTCAATCACAACCATAACTCTACAGAATTATAGCAGAAGACTCTAGGTTATAAAAAACAACCCCATAATCGACAAAAAAAAAGGTGTATTAAAAATAATGGAACATTCTTACCAGTTCCAGTAGGTAATGTAGCCCTTGTTAGGGCAGGAGCTATTATTAGGGTGGTAGGGTGTTTCAGTATTGTTTTTCTGTTCCCAATGTGTCTCCCTTGCTCTTGCAAAGCTGTGTGACCTTAGTGTGTGATGCTACATTACCTACTAGAACTGGTAAGAATGTTCTATTATTTATAATACAACTTTTTTTTTTGTTGATTAGAATTCTATAGGGTGAAAGTTCGGTGCTGAAATAACAGTTGTTAGGTGATGCCAAAAGTCCACTTGGGTATTAGGGAGCGTTCACACTACCGTCGGTGTCTGACGGCTAGTGTCCGCTGCTAATGTCCATTCAAAATCTTGCATGGACATTAGGAGCGGACACTAGCTGTGTCCGTGACATTTTTCATTCATTTAAATGGAGATCGGGTGCGTTGTTTTACACTCCGTGCCTATCCTTAAGTGTCCGTTCCTAAAGATGTCCGACTTTTCCAGAGGACAGCAAAACCCGACATGTAGGTTTTTTTCTGTTTGCTTGAAAAGATGGACATCTTTAGGAACGGACACTTAAGGACAGGCACGGAGTGTAACACAACGCACTCGATCTCCATTTAAATGAATGAAAAATGTCACGGACACAGCTAGTGTCCGCTCCTAATGTCCGTGCAAGATTTTGAATGGACATTAGCAGCGGACACTAGCCGTCAGACACCGACAGTAGTGTGAACACCCCCTTAGACATGTGATCTGTCTCCTCTGCTCTTATACTTTGTGTTACATGTTAGTGGGCGCTTGAGTTCATCTTAGAACTGCAAAAGCTTTGGCTTTCTTAAATGAAGTGACTTTCGAGTGTGCCTGCAAGTTGGAAATTTGGACTAAAACTGGTAGGAGCTGAACAGATTCACTTGTCTCTAGTCCTCACCCACTCCCTACTTTTTTCCTTTTGTTTTGAGCCAAAGCCATGAATAACTACAAAAGGAATAAGGAAATATTGAAGAAGCTTCTATAAGTTGCACTTAGGGCTTCAGTTCCTGAGTTTATATAGTAGCAGGAATCTCAAATGGCATTCTATAAAATTGAATTGCATGGGGTTTAGATAAATCATACTTATTGTACTGTTCAGTCAGTGAGACTCCAACTAATACACTGTATGTTCTCATGGCCTTGTGCCTGGAATTCATCTATTGTTCAGATTTTTTTTTTCCTTCTGTAGAGTCACTATTCCTTTCAGAAAGCATCTGCTGTGCTTGGCATTGGAACAGAATATGTAATTGCTATTAAGTGTGATGAAAGGTGAGTTTTAGTTACTGTTCACTTTTTATCATTGTACCAATCTTTGTTCTGTAACTTGGGACTGTATACTTGTCTATTCACACAGTTTAGATTATAGACTTGAATGCTAAATGCTAGCATGCTGAATGAATGCTAGAGCCACTTCAAAACTGTTCTTCATGGTTTCTCAGAAAATATCTGGCTCGAATACAATAAAAATTAGAGAACCTGTCCACTTAGAACTATGTACCATTTATACTAAAACCTTTAAGAGTAAATCGACAGCTTTCTAAGGCAAAGACAGCGGCAAACACACCGCACTGACACTGTGTTTTAAACATTTAGGCTAAGGTCCCACAGGACGATTTGCAGCTATAAAGCTTTGCAAGAAAAAAACGTGGTGGGAACGCATCACGGTTCTTCACGCCACGCTTTAAACAGAAAGTTCGCTGAGTTTTCCCCCGCAGACTTTGTGTTACCATTATATCTACGGGAAAGCTGCCGGCGTTTCCGTAGATATACCGTATTTTGCGGACTATAAGGCGCACTGGACTATAAAGCGCATTACCCATGAGCGCCTTATAGTCCTGTCTAGGTTCATATATAAGGCGCACCGGACTATAAGGCGGTGATTGAAAGCGGCACGCAGACTTTGCCGGCGGCCGCTTAACCCCCCGCGTGCCAGCCGCTTCTATTCATTTCAATGGCACTATTCGAATAGCACGCTCCCATTGCAATGTATGGAAGCGGCGCGCAGACTTTGCCGGCGGCTGCCGCTTAACTCCTCGTGTGCCGCTGCTTCCATCCACATATAAGGCTATATAAGGACTATAAGGCGCACTTTCAATTTCTGAGGAAATCGTAGGATTTTATGTGCGCCTTGTAGTCCGGAAAATACGGTAATTGACATGCTGCTATTTCCAAAACCGCGCCAGTTTAGGAAATAGCAGCGTGTCCGCACTGCGGTTTTAAACGCAAAGTGGGCATGAGATTCACATGATTCCCATCCACTTTGCAATTACTGTAAAATGCCACGATTTTTCCATGTTTTTTTTTGTACAATATATTATATACACATACATTATTAGAAGTAGTAATGGTTTTCTATAGAAACAATAGCCCATTTTGGATATTTGTAAGTGCAACAAGCTTGTTATGTTTAATATAAATCTGTGGCAGTGTGCCTGGTTGAAAAGGGATAAAGTGGTTTTCCTGTGTCCCTATCAGTTGAAAAGTGGATGAGGGGTGAAAAAAAAAGCCACTCCATATTATCCCTTTATGGGAGCAGATGTGACTTCAAACTAGCAAATACAAATTTTTTATTTTTTTATTTTTTGAGGTGTGAACTTTTAAATATAATTGTATGCCAACACTGTGGCACTAATGGTGTTGAATAGTAGAACATGGTAGGCCAGATCGCAGGACAAGTCTGGATGGTGGTAACTGTGTCAGTACAGTAAGGAATATGTGATGGAATAGGTTGCAGGAGATGTCTGGCTGTTTAGGAGCAGCAGGCAACATAGTTGTGGGCAAATTTCATCCTTCAGTCAAATGCGACTGGCAGCACTGAATAAGAAAAAACTCCCATGGCAAATGGGGACAGCTCCTTCCACTGCTTTAACCAATTGGCCTAGAATTCCATAAAGTCAAGGTTATATGCCATGAAACTGGAGCAGTCTAGGTATGACTGTACCTGCCTGTACAATCTGTGGGTTTCGGTTTCAGTTTCAGATTGAGTCTTTCCAATTGCTGTTACACATTTTCAATATTTAAAAATAAATAAATAAATTATCCATTTAAGGGAACAGCCGTGAAATCAAAATGTGTGTGGGTAATATAAATAATTTATATATAATTATAGTTAATGACATACCACTGACAATTGGCTGTAACATCAATTACTTAGACGTGTGTCTCCTGTATTTTCATGGTGCAATACATATGACAGTGACCATTTTAGTTTGTCTGAGACAAATTGACATTTATTTGGTTTAGTTAAAAACCAACGTTTTAGGAATATGTGGGTCAGAATGCACCAGTTTGCCCATCTCTACCAGTTGTGGATATGTACCTACAAACTTGCACTGCTCAATCCAGTCCTGATAGTATTGAATTGTCTAGAGCAGAGATGGCGAACCTATGGCACTGGTGCCAGAGGTGGCATTCAGAGCGCTCTCTTTGGGCACCCATCCGTGGAACAGATTATACTGTGTGGGGGCCACCGTGGAGCAAATTGTACTGTGTGGGGCCACAGTGCAGCAGATTACACTTTGTGGGGGCCACTGTAGAGCAGGTTGAACTGTGTGGGGGTCACTATAAAGCAGACTGGACTGTGTGAGGGTCAAAGTGGAGCAGAAAGCTCTATAAATCCCCATTCGTATGACCATATTTTGCAGGTCTGTACTTGTGTGCAATTGTGGATCCACACATTATTAAGGTTAAATTGCCATGTTGGCACTTTGTGATAAATTTGTGGGTTTTGGGTTGCAGTTTGGGCACTCGATCTCTAAAAGGTTCGCCATCACTGGTCTAGAGGTACCCCCTTTTTAACTAGAGAAATGGCAACACTAGTTGTCAAATTACTGTTTAATTTCTAGTGGAAATTCACATTAAAGTTCTACAAAAAGATGCAATAAAATTTAGTAAAACAGACCTATCAGGGGATCTGGCAGGTACTCTTTCATGGAATAGCAAAAATCCTGTATTGTTCAGTCACTTTTTAATAGAAAATATTGTAATGTTGTTACTGACTACTTGGGAAGTCTCACAGTATAGTTCTGTGCTGAAAGATTGGTTCTCTGCCGTCTTATCACTACAGTTACAATTACTAAGATAACACTTCTGTTATAGAGCTAGAATTCACCATTGACAATGGATGAGCAGCTTGCCGTCTTATCCATCCTTCACCTTGACATCTGTACAAATCACAGAGCATACCCACAGAATACCCACATGACCCATCTCCAGATTAGTCTGGACCATAAGAAAATTAAAATGGGCAAGAATAATGAATAATTTGTACATAGTATAATCATACATAGTATATACATGCTGTGGAGGAAGAGAGAGCATTGGGATCAAGAGATTATATAAATCCGATAACCCCACCCTAATAGATTTCCCAGAGGAAGGCATTTTCTGCTTGGGGTTCTTGAACCATAAAATTGCTGAAACAGGCCCAGCATAGCCATTTATCCAACATGATTTGTGATAAAAACTGATAGTTGGAGTTTTGAAAAGTGATCACCAAGCCGGCTTCTTGCAAAAAGCTCCATCTTCTGCAAATGTGTAATGTTTGTAACTGTTGTATTGCCAGGGGCAAGATGATTCCATCTGATTTGGAAGCAAAGATAATGGCTGAGAAGGACAAGGTAAGCAGTAAAGCACTGTTAGGGTGCATTCACACTACGTAACGCCGGGCGTGTATGAGAGCTGTACACGCCGGCGTTACAGCAGGGCTGCCGAACACTTCCCATTCACTTCAATGGGAGCGCTCGTAAACGCCGCTGTTACGAGCGCTCCCATTGAAGTGAATGGGAAGTGTTCGGCAGTCTGCCGTAATGCCGGCGTGTACGGCTCTCATACACGCCCGGCGTTACTCAGTGTGCATGCACCCTTAGGGTGAATTCACACTGAGTAAACGCTAGCTTATTCTGAACGTAAAACACGTTCAGAATAAGCGGCGTCTAAAGCAGCTCCATTCATTTCTATGGGAGCGGGGATACGAGCGCTCCCCATAGAAATGAATGGGCTGCTTCTTTCACTCCGTGCAGTCCCATTGAAGTGAATGGGAAGTGCCGGCGTGTACGCTCCGGCATGAGCAGAGCTTGCCGTATACGCCGGCACTCCCCATTCACTTCAATGGGACTGCACGGAGTGAAAGAAGCAGCCCATTCATTTCTATGGGGAGCGCTCGTATCCCCGCTCCCATAGAAATGAATGGAGCTGCTTTAGACGCCGCTTATTCTGAACGTGTTTTACGTTCAGAATAAGCTAGCGTTTACTCAGTGTGAATGCACCCTTATACTCCACTTCAGTTTGTGTCCATATGACATTTTTTATTTTTTTTTGTGGTCCAGGTAACCAGCACCTGTCTGTAACTTTTGTTCTTCCCAATAACTCAGTTTGAGAATCTGCATTTCAGCAACGTGGGGACTTAGCCTGCAAAGCATAAATCCAACAGTGTATTGTATTCTCTGCAGAAAGCTGTATGCTGACATATTGGAGAAACTGACTCTGAGGTTTCATTACAAATATAATATTAACCCTTTCCCGTGACAGGCAGGCATTTTTTGATTTTCATTTTTGACTCACTCACTGCCTTCCAAACCCCATAACTTTTTCTTATTTATTTATTTTTCCTTTCAAAGAGGCATGTGACTGCTTAACCCCTTCCCGAAATGCGCTGTAATAGTACGGCGCGTGTCGGGTGTGTAACTATGGCGACCGCCCGGGAGCCGGGCGGCCGTCATAGCCGCCGGGTGTCTACTGCTTTAAGCAGTAGACAACCGGCTCTAATGCCTCCGATCGGTCCCCGACTTAATTTCATTAAGTCGCCATATTCTGACACTGTATGGCAGTCTGTAGAAAATTCGCTGCATAGCTATTGAGATTGATCATAGACATAGTCACAAAGCTAGGAGTTTTTAGTGGGTTTTTAGTGGCGTTTGAGTGGCTTCTGATTGAGGGGGTTAGCGCTAGGTCTTAGACCATTAGACCTGGTAACTATGCAGAGTGGTCGCCATCTTTAAAGACCGTAATACATAGTACGACGGATATCAGGAAGGGGTTAAAAGACCGAAATTTTCTTACATTAACATACATGTTCAGTATATTGGACACTTGTATCTTAGTTTCTAAAGTGCTTCAATAGAATAATACAATTGTACCTTGCTTTGGCTTTAGATGCATTTGAGTAGAGTTCTGAAATATGTACTGGTCTTGTTCAATTATTGTTATTATCTAAACGGTAGTGACCAACTTTTTTTATCATCGCCTTATCTCCTGGACCCCAATGATTCCTTTATATGAATGGTGGGGAATGTAGCCCAAACTGCCTTCCCATAAACTATCCTCCTCTCCTTTATGTTTTATCTTTATTACCAATAATAATAACTAAGAATTTGCTCTGTATTAGGTATACCAAGTTATAATTGCTCCTTAATTTTGTAAGATGAGTTTTTTTTTCCTTGATAAGAAATGGTTAAGGTTTCTGATGTTGAAAAGCTGCGTATCTACTTAATACATTTATGATGCACAGATTGTCATCTATTGTAAGAAATCGGAAAGAAAATCTTAAATCTTCAATATTAGTGTCGTGAAGCTGACCGCTGGGCCTGGTTACAGCTGTGATCTTTGTGACTCCTACAGTTGCATCAATTCGATCACATTATGTAAAAAAAAAAAAATGTATGCAACTTTTCAATAAAGAGTTTGAAAAGTGCTTCACATTAGCTTCAGAAATATCTTCACTGCCTTCTATATCACCTCTGTTTGCAGGGACATGTACCATTCTATGTCAGTGCCACTGCTGGGACTACAGTATATGGAGCATTTGATCCCTTTGTCAAGATAGCTGACATATGTAAAAAACATGGACTCTGGATGCACGTTGATGTAAAGTAAATTCCTTAAACCTAACAATTAAGCAGAATCTTAAATTGCATCTAATGAACTATGTTTGCATTGATGTAGGCAGCATGGGGTGGAGGATTGCTTTTGTCAAAAAAGCACAGGACCAAACTGCATGGTGTTGAAAGGTACAGTGGTTTTGATTCTTTGATCCTGCATCACACAGGTGAATGGTGAAGCAATGATGCAATGGCTCACAGCTTCACCATTGTGTGGAGTGTGTCTGTTTATGTGTGTGTTGTGGTGTGTGTGTTTTTGAGTTTGTTTTTTTTTTGTCTGAGTCTGAGAACATGTAGAGCAACCTTCTGACATTAAAAGGGTTACCCACCTTTGGAATATTGATTGGCCATCTAATATAACTTTTGTTTTCTCACCAATTCCAACCTCCCCTTCCCGCAATAGGGCTAATTCGGTGACATGGAATCCACATAAAATGATGGGTGTTCCCCTTCAGTGTTCTGCAATTCTCTTTAGGGAGAAGGTAACTATACATTTTCTATTCACTTTGTCTTGCTTATATGTTACTTAATGCCAGTGTACCATGAATTGTGCAGCATAATTTAGTCCTCAATATAGTGCTTTGAGGAAACACGCCAAAAGAATTACTAACGTTTTTGCTTTAGTTTTTTTTTGCATAATTACATTGACAAAAAGTTGACTTTTCATCAATGTTAACCTTAAAATGGCATTCCCATCTCCAAGATCATATTTACATTTTTCGCTTGAGCTGACTGAAGTGTTTTTATGGTTGCAGACTACATTGCAATATCTTGCTACATTTGCCAGATACTGTCAAGGTTACATACCACTTCTCATCTAGCACAAGTGGTCGGCTAATGACTCAGTCCCTGCTTCTAGCCACCCATATACACTTCACGCCCTCTCTACATATTGCGTTCAGTTTCTGAGCCCTGATAAGGTTTAGAACAGTTTTGTGATCAGTACTTCTCTTAGCTCTTTGTGTAAATCCAAATAGATTTGCAATTTAGAAACAAGTACAGAAGACACTGCGGAGCCGAAAACCAGGAAGTGAAAGGGAGAGGAGATGGGAAGGCAGCCGAAACCCTGAGATGAGAAATCTCCTTAATATATAGAAAAAACCCCAAAACTCAGCAATACAACACTGTCAAAAACTTTAAAGCCGGGTTCACACAGCGACTACATACAGTGCATCGGCATCCAGTCGCGGCATTCCTCTCCGGATTATGCCCAAATGAATGGGCCTAGTCAGGAGGGAGGTGTCGTGCCGCAGACTCTGTGGCGAATTTCATTGCGGAATCTGCCTCAAGAAAGGGCACGTTGTGGAAACAAACTGCTCATGGAAAAAGAAACCCATTGAATTCAAAGGGAGGCGGTTTTTTGAGCCGGATTTTGACGCGGATTCCACGTCAAAATCCTGACCAAAATATCCCTGTGTGAACCTGGCTTAAAAGTGTCCAAATCAAGCTGTCAATAAGGGGGCCCCCATTAATGGTAAATCCAAGCACAAATACATACACTTGGACTTTCTGGCTTAGAAAACTTGGTCTGTCACAAACCATCCGAAAGTGGTGCTGAGATGTAGGCTTTAATACTCAGGTTCTCTGGTGACCTGGTAGAGAGAGTTCTCCGACTTCTACCTGAGGTGCATGGCATGGATAAACAGGGATGTGACTAATCTATCTAGCCCTAGCAACAGGGGCGTGGTATTCCCTAAAATCCTAGTGTCAGAGATGACTGTGAGCAGCTCATTTCCCTAGAAAAGGTAAATTGTAAATGTCCTTGACTTTTCTCAGGTGTATGACTTGCATGTTTTACCTAAAATGCATGAGGCTGGGGCAACACGGTGGCTCAGTGGTTAGCACTTCAGCCTTGTAGTGCTGGAGTCCTGGGTTCAAAACCTGCCAAGGACAACATATGTAAGGAGTTTGTATGTTCTCCTCGTTTTTACTTGGCTTTCCTCCCATACTCTAAAGACATACTGATAGGGAAAAATGTAGATTGTGAGCCCTATATGGGTCTCACAATCTACATAAAAAAAATACAAACATGCATGAAGCTATTCAGAATAGTTCAAATATCCACAGAAAGAACAGATTTTCCTTCATGTTTCTGCTTCGCACTTGTTAATGATAGATACATCTGTTCTACACTTGTCCTTTTCCTCTCCCAAATAACTTAAGTGTCTTTATCTTGCAGGGTCTTTTGCAAGTTTGCAATGAGTTATGTGCCAATTATCTTTTCCAACCAGACAAACAATACGATGTAGCTTACGATACAGGAGATAAGACTATCCAGTGTGGCAGACATGTTGATGTTTTTAAGCTATGGCTTATGTGGAAAGCAAAAGTAAGTTGCTTGTGTTTATTTATTTTTTCTTTCTCTAAAAGACCTGACTTTACAAGTGTTTTTCAGGCTATATATTGCAGAGCCTGTGTACATCAAATGGATGTGGTTTCCTTTGATTTCTTTTTTTCGCTGTGCACGAGGCTTGACCTGCTGCAACCATCATCTGACGGGAAAGCCTCAAATATGCAATGTACTGGTTTACATTGTAGTAAGGAATGTTGGATGGAAGGATGCTAGATGGAGCATGTTAGACCTGTAGCACTTGACTCCCACTTAGTTCTGTCGATTCAAAATTGGATGACAATAGGGTTTAATGGTGGTCTAAAACACTTTCAGTATAATCACTCTGGTTTTCATTGGTTGTTTCTAAGGGCAATATATTCAAGGAATATAGCATTCCTTTGATAGAAACAGATTAACAAAATTTACTAAACTCTACTTTTGTGTCTTTAGGGTACAATTGGCTTTGAACTACAAGTTAACAGATGTCTGGAAAATGCAGAATACCTGTACAAGAAACTAAAATTTAGAGAGAACTTTGAACTAGTCTTTCCTGATGAAGTAAGTCCCTGCTTATCTTCTTGCTAAGGTGGTCCATTGGAGCTACAACCATATTATAAACCACTTTTTGAGATGCGAGTGGGCAAGGTATTGGTGTTGTCAGGCACTACTCAGGTGATGAGAGATTAAGAGCAGGGCAGATACGTAAAGTGTACACATTGTAGATGAATCTGTCACATAATACACAGGGAGTGAGACTGGCACACTGTTAATATGGTACACTGGTATGGATAACTCTTTAACTATTGTAAAGGGGTTGTCCAGGATTGCAAAAATGTGGGCTGCTGTGTATGATTTCCATCTACACATCATACAACTGTTCTAGGGTGATGCCAATCTAGGCACACAGTGACCTTACTAATCACAGCAGGCTATAAAGTCTTCAGTAACTTAAGAGTTCTGTCTCCTATTTTCTTATCTCACAGCCCAGTTTGAAGGGTGCTATGGTGCCATCTTCATGCCACACATTCAGTGCTTTAAAGGGAGTCTGTCATTTAAAGATTTTTAATCCAAGTAATGACAGTACCTTGTAGTGCTCCTTAGACTTTTCAATTAGGTCTGTTATTTAGCTTTGTAGTTTCATTATTGAGAAAATCACTGTTTTATTCATATGCAAGTTAAAGCAAAGCCTGGGGGGTATAAGAAAAAGCCCTTTTCACCTGTGCTGTAGATTACCTTTCCTGACGGCTGCCCTGTTCTCCCCAAGGCAGAGCTGTCATTCAAAGAATGGTGTGTGGAGGTGGGGAAACAGCAGGGGAAGGTAATCTAAAGCACAGAGTAAAGAAATGCCCCCAAAGCCCTTTTCACCTAACGTGCATATGAATTAAACAGTCAATTTCTCGGTGATGAAGCTGAAAAGTGTGTAAGTGGCACTATAAGGTACTATCATTACTTTTGATTTTCCCACTCAGATTGCCTTTTAAACCTTTCTGGACACCCCCATCCCCTCCTTCCCTCTCTGTACTATTATGGTGGATGTTGGAGCTTTAAAGATGGCTGCTGGTTCCCCAGGCGAAATCGTGGGAGCATCCCTGTTACTATGACAGCCGTATTGTTCTGAAAGCTTCCAGTAATATAGCTATGATAAGCCTTAATAACAACTTCAGTACAGTTGTAGTGTATCAATGTCAATTTTGTTGTGTGATAATGCTGCAGTATGTTAGCATATTTTACTCTAGCCCTCATCGTTCCTAAGTAGAGATGAGCGAGTACTGTTCGGATCAGCCGATCTGAACAGCACGCTCCATAGAAATGAATGGATGCACCTGGTACTTCCGCTTTGACGGCGGCCGGCCGCTTAACCCCCCCACGTGCCGGCTACGTCCATTCATTTCTATGCGAGTGTGCTGTTCGGATTGGCTGAACCGAACAGTACTCGCTCATCTCTATTCCTAAGCAATAAGTACAGGTAGCTTTTGAAGACTGATATGTTATTTAGGCTCTCTGTCAGGCAGGCAAGAAAAGATAAGGTGTGTGATTCTGAACTGACATTGCCGCCACAGACTGGAGCTGTGAATTGCACCACCTTTCCTGTTCCTGCCTGACACTGCACCAAAACAGAGAGCATTTATTGCTTGGGAACTTGACAAAAAATTCCAACTGTGCTGTATTCAGTGGAGCAGTCCCTATCAAATGAAGCAGAGACCTGGACTTGTCAGAGGTGGTGTAAGTTTCTTTTTAATATATGCGGCTCCACCGGCACAGTTGAGTTTTTTTCCTCTATCTCCCACTGTTCCCAAGCAAGAAGTGCAGTGAATATTGGTGCATCATGTGCTATTTGGGCTCTGTAGTGTTGGGTAGAAGCAAACAAGGTGGTGTGATTTAGATTTATCAACTGAAGTGTATAATGTCAAAGCTCAGAATCTCTCCTCTCGCCTGCTCCTGCCTGACACTATCTATCAAGCACCAACACTAACTTCACTGATTGTTTGAGAATAGTGGGGGGCTGCAGAAAAAAATTACAACTATGCCGGAATCAGTGGAGTAGCACCCATTAAATGATTCAACAAATTGGAGATGGCAGAGGTGGTGAAAAGTCTTCTTTAAGGCTACGGCAATAAAGCACTGCAGGAAAAACCTTGGCAGCAACACATCGCAGTTCTTCCTGCAGTACTTTAAACAGAAAGTTCACAGAGTTTTCCTCTGCGGACTTTCTGTTACAATTATATCTATGGGGAAACTGCCAGCGTAGATATAATTATCATGCTGTCATTTCCAAAACCGCGCCAGTTTTGGAAATCGTGGCGTGTGTTTTTTACCATAAAGTGGGCATGGGATTCTCTAGAATCCCATTCACTTTGCACTTACTGTAAAACACCGCGATTATTCCCGCGGATTTTCTGTCCCATGAGGTCCCGGCCTAAAAGTTATCTGACCTAGGCGCTGATCTTCAGTGCATTGTACTGGTATCTGTTTACCTGGCTGCAGTACAGAGGGGTCTGCATACACTTCTTCAAGCAAACACTGGCCTCAAAGGTATTCTGCAAATCCTCACTACAGCTGAGGACTAGAAGTTTGACCTGGAAGCCGGACAGTTCTTGGTTTAGCTTTTTATTCTTAATCAGTCGCTAACTTAACATGCCATCAAAATGAACTTAAACCACTTTAATTTCTATTTATACAGTAAACAGATTACAATTGTCTGTAATACAATGAAGTTAAACTTCCCATGAAGATCTGAATTTTTTTTTTCCTGTATTTTTCAAGTTATATTGTATCACATTCACTTTTTCTTTTCTTTTTTTTTTTTTTTTTAGCCGGAGCACACCAATGTATGTTTTTGGTATATACCACCCAGTCTAAAAAGCATACCGAGGACCAAAGAATGGAATACTAAACTGCATAAGGTGAGGTATAGGAAATATCTGCTGTGTCCTTAACTATACTAAGCCATGTGGTGTAAATGTAGACCGAATTTCCATTGACCTGGACCAAAGTGAAATTGGCTAGCTAAAGGTCTACGCAAACAAACAAACATACATACAACTCATGGGATATGTATTTGTGTTTAAAGGAATCCAAATCCATCCATTATTCTTTTCCATTAACTACAATGATAACTTCACAAGGAAGCTATCAATGTTTCTTCTATCTTGGATAACTTGGTAGGTCTTCCAGTGCTTGTATGTATTGTGCTGTATACATTTTACTTAGAATTTCAGTAGTGTGACACTCTGGTTGTGATGCTATCAGTATTCTTGAATAGTGGTTGGGAAAGGAACTGCAATCTCAACCCAATTGACTTGATTGGGACAGATCATAAGTGTTACACTATTGGACAAGCCCTTTTAGATCATAAATAGAGATGAGCGAGTACTGTTCGGATCAGCCGATCTGAACAGCACGCTCGCATAGAAATGAATGGACGTAGCTGGCACGCGGGGAGTTAAGCGGCCGTCCGCCGTCAAAGCGGAAGTACCAGGTGCTTCCATTCATTTCTATGGAGCGTGCTATTCGGATCGGCTGATCCGAACAGTACTCGCTCATCTCTAATCATAAACTACCTCCTGTTCAGCATACTTCATTAATGTACATTTTATCTTGGTTTTTTAAGGTTACTGCAAAAATTAAAGCTCAGATGATGGAGGAAGGAACAGTAATGGTCAGTTACCAACCTCTGAAGGAAAAGCCCAATTTCTTCCGCATGGTGTTTTCTAACCCGGCTTCTAAAAAATCTGATATAGATTTTATTCTGGATGAAATTGAGCGGTTTGGAAGTGACCTAGAAGTTTAATGCTATATCTTTATTTTTTCTTGGAAATGTGCTGCAGGCAAAATGCACTTCAATGGTTATTATTGCCTTAGATTATACATGCTTGTGTGTAGGGGTTGTTTTTTTGGGGGGGTTTGCACGATTTTTGTAGATCTGCACTTCATCTATGTATCAATATTTTATGTATAGTTGAGAGTTTAAAAACATTTCTATCTACATGAGACCTGCCCTTTTTGTGTTTATAAAATGAAATACCTTACAATCTTGTAACGTAAATCTTAGGCATGTTTTTTTAAATGTAATTTTTAAATAAACTGTTTCTACATTTGAGTTTAAGTATTTCCGACCAAGCAATTGCCAAGGGTCCCCGTCCCTAAAGGTGCCCCCGGGATCTGGGGCATCAAGCTTTCACCCTGATGGCTAAAATGCCAGGAGGTCAATAGCTGTATTCTGGGTGCTATTGGGAGGAACTATGGTGTAGGGGATAGTGACTTTGCCATTAGAAAGCTTGTGTCCCACCGGGGTTGTTGCAACCCTGAGTAGTGTGTACATTGGTGTATTAGCCAATTTATCCACCCTTTTCTTGGTGAGGATTTTCCTCCCCAACTGCAAAGTCCAAGGGAGTATCTATTGGTTTGCCTAGGTCTCTCCAAAACGAGGTACTGGACACGATGTTTGACGCTGAGGGCAGATTCGCTTTCCTGAAGTTGCACATTGGAGGCACAGTGGTCAATGTAGCAGGTCAGCAGAAAATGGCCTACTGTAATAACTTTCTTGGAAAACTTGCAGAGTTTAATGAGGGGGTTATTATACTTGGAGGTGATTTTAATTGGTGCTAGCCCCGGCTATTGATTCAGCTTCCCCATACTCCTTCCTCCCCCTTCCAATTGTACAAGTTGAATAACAAGTGTATTACCACTGCCTGGTGCATCACAATGTCCTTTCCTGGTCCCCAATGGGCCGTATTCGTTCAGCTCTATGGTCTGACTATGCTCTGGTTTTCCTCTCCCTAGAGATCCCAGGCTTCATATTGTGCCCCTTTATGTGGTGCTTGAATAACAGTCTCCTCAAAGACGTTGCATGTACAAACAATATTAACTACATGATTTGGGAGTTTGAGTTGAATCATGCCCATGACCCAACTCCCATACAGGTACTTTGAGAAGCTCTCAAATGTGTGTTTATCAAATATGGCTGGAGAATAAAAAAAAAAAAAAAGAAGGTTGGCCTTGATTGGAGATCGCATGGCAAAAATTCAGTCCCTCAAAACAATTCACAAGTAGACCCACCAAGACTGTTTGATGTTCACTGAGTTTCTCAACACCAGGGTGAAACTTAGATCTTACTTAGATGACATATATGTTCATACCAGAGACAGGTCCCATAAACATTATTACAAATTCACCAACCAGTGAGCTTGTTCCTTAACCATTTTCCATTTTCCTCAGTCCACCTTAAACAAGCTTTCACTCAGAGAAGACGGTAGCGTTTTGGGATTGTCTTGATGCATGACTTCTTCTTTGCATGAAAGAGTATGCATTTGTGGATTACACAGTAAACTTTGTTCACAGACAACAATTCTGTAAGTATTTCTGACACCATGCAGTGATTTACAATACCGATTCATACCTTTTTTAATGCACTGCTGCCTGAGGGCCCCGTAAATTACGAACATCCAATATTAACCATTGGCGCTGTCCTTTGTGCCCATGAATTTCTCCAGATTCTTTAATTTTTTGATGATCTTATATGGTGATGTCATATGGTGGGATATTCAAAGTCTTTGCAATTTTGTTGGAATATTTTTCTGAAATTGTTTCACACCTTTTTGATGCACCTTCTCACAGAGTGGTGACCCTCTGACCATTTTTGCTTCTGAGAGACTCTGCCTAGCTGACATGCTCCTTTTATAGTCCTTAGTCAAAAAGTGACTCTCCAGCTTACTTTTCCAAGGGGATTTCCAAGGGTTTCTTTGTATAAAGTCACTTCCTTACTGCTTATGGTCTTGATCATGTGCCATCAACTGTGCACATGATGGCACATTTATCAAAAAATGTATTCATGGCTGCTCAATATCATCTAGGAAGCCAGCTTGTGCTTCAAACATTGAGATGATCATAGTAATGATTAGAGGCAGCTGTCTGCTTAGGAAATAAATGTCTTAAAAGTATTTGTACAACATAATAGCCTTTCAAGCAATTATTTTCCTTTATGTTGCGTTTATAGTAGACTTGTTTGAACAATCTTTTCTCCTCCACCAGACTTTGTTATTGTATGATAGAGATTTATATATTTTTTTTTTTCTTTTTTGCCCCCACACGTGTCTGAGCCTTTATAATGCAAGATAATACAATATATCTTTATATACAGCAATGCTTTCTTCTTTTTATTTGATATGGCAGAGACCAGTGTAGGGATTACAGCTGGCTAAATCACAAGAACACAAACAATTGTGTGAGGTTTCACCTGTAGCCTCCCAAATGACCTTGTCTTCTTGGCAACGGATCAAAAATTTTAAGGCATTGAGACTGTCAGCTTATAGTGTGCATTGATAGAGTTATCGTAATTGATTAAATAATTGGTTAAGTTGATACATAATTAAAACACGTTAAGGATCAGAAGATGAAGTTACAAAGGGGTTAATAAATTGATGGTAAATGACTGTTAATGTCCCAATTTCACATCTAGCATAATGGAAATAGGATACTGTGAAATATTTGTTCTTGGAATTTTGTTAATCAATTTGTTGTGTGAGAAGGTGAGAGGCAATGCTGGAGTCCCTCTATATCAGCCCCAGATTCCTGACTTATGTGTGGTCCAGTGCGGGTCTGGAATAGGTTTCAGCCCCAGGTGTGGGTCCTGAGACTCGTTACTGGCCCATAAAAGACTGCAGAGCCTGCACTTCAGGGCAGATCCAGGAAGTGAGGAGGTGGCTGGTTCTGTCCTGTAACCCTGAGTCCGGTGAGACCAATTTGTGCTTGTGTTTTCCATGTGGCTGGTAGTAAGCCACATGTATAGTTAGGTTATTACCTCTGTTTAGTTAATCTCTCGGACGAGCAGGACTTTGTTTTCTTTTTTCCTGAAGTTAAGGTTGTATTTTGTTTTCCTCATTTGTGCCTGAATCGAAGGTTTATTTATTTTCCTATTTTTTTCTAAATAAACCGTTTACTGCATAGTTTGTGTCCTGGTCTTGACTGTTTGATTCTGCACCACTGCTTCTACCAAGCTACCTTCCCCATAGATATTATAAAATATATTTGGAAAGCAGAAGTACTATAAGTGACCTTATAAACCTTTTACTTTATATAAGTGGTAGGTACCTGTAGGGCAATCGCAGAACCTTTAACTCATCACTTTTGAGGCCATTTTATGTGAGGTATGTATTACGCATTTTGAGCTAAAATAAAGATGGTTTGGAGAGACCAATCCCCACAGCTGCTTTGAAACCTACCAAGCTACGTGTTTCTCCACTCTCTGGCGCCATTAGGGTAACAAACTCTTGAATTAGTTGGGGTAAATCAAATCATGTCCCTCCAGCTCTGCCCCCAGATTCATGTCTCCACATCTCTGCCCCAAGATTCATGCCCCCCATCTCTGCCCCCAGATTCATGTCCCCCATCTCTTCCCCCAGATTAATGTTCCCCCATCTCTGCCCCAGATTCATGTCCCCCCATCTCTGCCCCCAGATTCATGTCTCCAATCTCTGCCCCATATTCATGTCCCCAATCTCTGCCCCTAGATTCATGTCCCCCATCTCTGCCCCAGATTCATGTCCCCCATCTCTGCCCCCAGATTCATGTCCCCCATCTCTGCCCCCAGATTCATGTCCCCCATCTCTTCCCCCAGATTAATGTTCCCCCATCTCTGCCCCAGATTCATGTCCCCCATCTCTGCCCTCAGATTCATGTCGCCCCATCTCTGCCCCCCGATTCATGTCCCCCATCTCTGCTTCAAGATTCATGTCTCCCATCTCTGCCCCCAGATTCATGTCCCCCCATCTCTGCCCCCAGATTCATGTCTCCAATCTCTGCCCCATATTCATGTCCCCAATCTCTGCCCCTAGATTCATGTCCCCCATCTCTGCCCCAGATTCATGTCCCCCATCTCTGCCCCCAGATTCATGTCCCCCATCTCTGCCCCCAGATTCATGTCCCCCATCTCTTCCCCCAGATTAATGTTCCCCCATCTCTGCCCCAGATTCATGTCCCCCATCTCTGCCCTCAGATTCATGTCGCCCCATCTCTGCCCCCCGATTCATGTCCCCCATCTCTGCTTCAAGATTCATGTCTCCCATCTCTGCCCCCAGATTCATGGCCCCCCATCTCTGCCCCCAGATTCATGCCTCCCCATCTCTGCCCCCAGATTCATGTCCCCACATCTCTGCTTCAAGATTCATGTCTCCCATCTCTGCCCCCAGATTCATGGCCCCCCATCTCTGCCCTCAGATCCATGTCCCCCCGTTTCTGCCCCCAGATACATGTCCCCACATCTCTGCCCCAAGATTCATGTCCCCCCATCTCTGCCCCCAGATTCATGCCTCCCCATCTCTGCCCCCAGATTCATGCCTCCCCATCTCTGCCCCCAGATTCATGCCCCCCATCTCTGCCCCAGATTCATGTCTCCCCCATCTCTGCACCCAGAATCATGTCCCCCCATCTCTGCCCCCAGATTCATGTCCCCCCATCTCTGCCCCCAGATTCATGTCCCCACATCTCTGCCCCCAGAATCATGTCCCCCATCTCTGCCCCCAGATTCATGTTGCCCCATCTCTACCCCCAGATTCATGTCCCCCCCATCTCTGCCCCCAGATTCATGTCCCCCCATCTCTGCCCCCAGATTCATGTCCCCCCATCTTTGCCCCCATATTCATGTCCCCACATCTCTGCACCCAGAATCACGTCCCCCCATCTCTGCCCCCAGATTCATGTCCCCACATCTCTGCCCCAAGATTCATGCCCCCCATCTCTGCCCCCAGATTCATGTCCCCCCATCTCTTCCCCCAGATTCATGTTCCCCATCTCTGCCCCAAATTCATGTCCCCCCATCTCTGCCCCCAGATTCATGTCCCCCATCTCTGCCCCCAGATTCATGCCTCCCCATCTCTTCCCCCAGATTCATGCCTCCCCATCTCTGCCCCCAGATTCATGCCTCCCCATCTCTGCCCCCAGATTCATGTCCCCACATCTCTTCCCCAGATTAATGTTCCCCCATCTGTGCCCCAGATTCATGTCCCCCCATCTCTGTCCCCAGATTCATGTCTCCAATCTCTGCCCCTAGATTCATGTCCCCCATCTCTGCCCTAAGATTCATGTCCCCCATCTCTGCCCTCAGATTCATGTCCCCCCATCTCTGCCCCAGATTCATGTCCCCCCATCTTTGCCCCAGATTCATGTCCCCACATCTCTGCACCCAGAATCATGTCCCTCCAGCTCTGCCCCCAGATTCATGTCCCCACATCTCTGCCCCAAGATTCATGCCCCCATCTCTGCCCCAAGATTCATGCCCCCCATCTCTTCCCCCAGATTCATGTCCCGCCATCTCTTCCCCCAGATTAATGTTCCCCCATCTCTGCCCCAGATTCATGTCCCCCCATCTCTGCCCCCAGATTCATGTCTCCAATCTCTGCCCCTAGATTCATGTCCCCAATCTCTGCCCCTAGATTCATGTCCCCCATCTCTGCCCCAGATTCATGTCCCCCATCTCTGCCCCAGATTCATATCCCCCATCTCTGCCCCCAGATTCATGTCCCCCATCTCTTCCCCCAGATTAATGTTCCCCCATCTCTGCCCCAGATTCATGTCCCCCATCTCTGCCCTCAGATTCATGTCGCCCCATCTCTGCCCCCAGATTCATGTCCCCCCATCTCTGCCCCAGATTCATGTCCCACCCATCTCTGCCCCCAGATTCATGTCCCCCCATCTCTGCCCCCAGATTCATGTCCCCCCATCTTTGCCCCCAGATTCATGTCCCCACATCTCTGCCCCAAGATTCATGCCCCCCATCTCTGCCCCAGATTCATGTCCCCCCATCTCTGCCCCCAGATTCATGTCCCCCCATCTCTGCCCCCAGATTCATGCCTCCCCATCTCTGCCCCCAGATTCATGCCTCCCCATCTCTTCCCCCAGATTCATGCCTCCCCATATCTTCCCCCAGATTCATGTCCCCACATCTCTGCTTCAAAATTCATGTCTCCCATCTCTTCCCCCAGATTCATGGCCCCCATCTCTGCCCTCAGATCCATGTCCCCCCATTTCTGCCCCCAGATACATGTCCCCATATCTCTGCCCCCAGATTCATGTCCCCCATCTCTGCCCCCAGATTCATGTCCCCCCATCTCTGCCCCCAGATTCATGTCCCCACATCTCTGCACCCAGAATCATGTCCCCACATCTCTGCACCCAGAATCATGTCCCCCATCTCTGCCCACAGATTCATGTCCCCTCGTCTCTGCCCCAGATTCATGTCCCCCCGTCTCTGCCCCCAGATTCATGCCCCCCATCTCTGCCCCAGATTCATGTCTCCCCCATCTCTGCCCCCAGATTCATGTCCCCCCATCTCTGCTCCCAGATTCATGTCCCCACATCTCTGCCCCCAGAATCATGTCCCCCATCTCTGCCCCCAGATTCATGTCGCCCCATCTCTACCCCCAGAATCACGTCCCCCCATCTCTGCCCCCAGATTCATGTCCCCACATCTCTGCCCCAAGATTCATGCCCCCCATCTCTGCCCCCAGATTCATGTCCCCCCATCTCTTCCCCCAGATTCATGTTCCCCCATCTCTGCCCCAGATTCATGTCCCCCCATCTCTGCCCCCAGATTCATGTCCCCCATCTCTGCCCCCAGATTCATGCCTCCCCATCTCTGCCCCCAGATTCATGCCTCCCCATCTCTGCCCCCAGATTCATGCCTCCCCATCTCTGCCCCCAGATTCATGTCCCCACATCTCTACCCCACGATTCATGTCCCCCATCTCTGCCCCCAGATTCATGGCCCCCATCTCTGCCCTCAGATCCATGTCCCCCCATTTCTGCCCCCAGATTCATGTCCCCCATCTCTGCCCCCAGATTCATGGCCCCCATCTCTGCCCTCAGATCCATGTCCCCACATCTCTGCCCCCAGATTCATGTCCCCCATCTCTGTCCCCAGATTCATGTCCCCACATCTCTGCCCCCAGATTCATGTCCCCCCATCTCTGCCCCCAGATTCATGTCCCCCCATCTCTGCCCCCAGATTCATGTCCCCACATCTCTGCCCCCAGAATCATGTCCCCCATCTCTGTCCCCAGATTCATGTCCCCCCATCTCTGCCCCCAGATTCATGTCCCCACATCTCTGCACCCAGATTCATGTCCCCACATCTCTGCACCCAGAATCATGTCCCCCATCTCTGCCCATAGATTCATGTCCCCCCATCTCTGCCCCAGATTCATGTCCCCCCATCTCTGCCCCCAGATTCATGTCCCCCCGTCTCTGCCCCCAGATTCATGTCCCCCCGTCTCTGCCCCCAGATTCATGACCCCCCATCTCTGCCCCAGATTCATGTCTCCCCCATCTCTGCACCCAGAATCATGTCCCCCCATCTCTGCCCCCAGATTCATGTCCCCACATCTCTGCCCCCAGAATCATGTCCCCCCATCTCTGCCCCCAGTGTCATGCCGTCCCCTCCTTCATCTGCCCCCAGTTTCATGTTCCACCTCAATGTCTACACACAAAAACCACTTAAACTCACCTTTTCCTCGCTTCCCCGGAGTGCAGCGGCAAAGCAAGGAGCTGAGCTCTGACAGCTCCTTGCTTTAGTCGCATATGTTCCAGACGCAGATCTGAGTTGAAATCGGGACATACCTCCCCCCAACTCATGAATGTCCCGTGGAAATCAGGACGTTTGGGAAGTATGCTAATAATATGGGGACCTGCTCAAAGGAAAGACAAACTTCAAAATCCAAGTGGTAGGTAGGTGCTTTAACCTGCTTTTGTTCTTTTATCTCCTTTGGGAGTCTCTTGGATCAAACAGGAGAGGTTACTAAAGGTAACTTTCTTTATAGAGTTGCCTTCTTTGCTACATATATGTGCTACTGTGTCTCAGGCCTGTGAAAGTTTTTGAATGAGCCATTTTTAGTCCATGTAGAGTGAAGTGTCGGGGAATCTCACCCAATGATTCTGGTCAGGAACTCTTACAGTTCTCCTGTATATTTCAGAAGTAGAGGGATTATGATATGCTATTTGTAAAAGTGTATGAATGAGAAAGAGGAAGTCTGATTGTTGATTTGTGCGGAGATCTTGCGGCAACCACACAGATCTCATAATAGTCTATGGGATCTGTGTGCTTTCACTGGCACTGCTTGCCAATGCGTTTGGTATTCCGTTCAGGGGGGGTCCCCATGTGGACTCCCCCGAATAGAATACAAACACAGATGTGAACGAGGGGTGAGAAACTCTAGAATTAGTTGGGACAAATCAAAAACCCTAAAAGTAATATTATTGTATTGCATAGCTTTATACAGATGTGTTTGCTGGATTCATGAATATGTAGATTCTGCAATTGATCAGTAATATTTGTTAGTATAAAAGAAATCCCCCTTCATTAGTGAGCATGTTTTTTCACTGACTGCCCTAGTGTCTGGCACTTGCATGCCTGGTATGCTTAGCAGACACAATGGCCTTATCATTGTCAGATATGACCAATATACCCTGTGAACTCTGCATGCAACAGAAAATATATAGAGGCTAAAGAAAAAAAACTATGACTTCATACATTATATTGAAATAAATTAATCCTATACTTTAGAGATCATCTCAATTTATGGTATTTAGTTTGTTTTTCTATTAAACAGTGCCATCTAGTGTTAACACAAACACATGCTAAGCAAATTACATCATGGTCACATTTTATAATAGCATTAATTCATAGCCCCTGTATCTACTAGAACTGAGGATTTGCACATTCATTTAATGAAATACATTTTTCAATTAACATAAAGATTAAGCAGATGTTTAAAGGATAATGTGTTGATTAAAAATGCTAAATCTGTTTTACACAGTCAGGCATCTTAATGATTCATCAGTGAATACATTGACTTATTCTATAGTTTTGTGAGGTTTTCTCCTATGAACCATGAAAAATAAACATAAAATCCTCAAATGTGACAGAGAACCAGGGAAGATAGTGTTCACCATCACAATATGTGGTAAGTGACAGGGATGAGTGAACTAATTCGTAAGAGCACGGGTTTGTCACACATTTTCCCAAACATTTTGAGTCTTCCCAAATCCGGAATTTTAGGAGTGAGACAGTCACAAATCATTATTATACTCCAATGTTTCATTAGATAAAACCCCCCACTATTACTATGGCTCCTGGGGCCGCTTTCAGCCTCTTATCCAATGTCATGATGTTGATGTGCCCCATATGACTGCTGGTGCCCAATCAGAAGCCTTGATACAAGTTTGATACGAACTACACCTTAAATTAGCTTAAGAAATAGTGCAGAACACTCTCAGGGCTCCTGGAAACCTATCTATGTAAAATCTCTCTAAGGCTGCATTTACACTACGTAACGCCAGCGTGTATCACAGCCGTACACGCCGGCGTTACAGCAGGGCTGCCGTACACTTCACATTCATTTCTATGGGAGCCGGCATACGAGCGCTCCCCATAGAAATGAATGGGCTGCTTCTTTCACTGCGAGCAGTCCCATTGAAGTGAATGGGAAGTGCCGGCGTGTACGGCACGGCATGAGCAGAGCTTGCCGTATATGCCGGCACTTCCCATTCACTTCAATGGGACTGCTCGCAGTGAAAGAAGCAGCCCATTCATTTCTATGGGGAGCGCTCGCATGCCGGCTCCCATAGAAATGAATGTGAAGTGTACGGCAGCCCTGCTGTAACGCCGGCGTGTACGGCTGTGATACACGCTAGCGTTACGTAGTGTGAATGCAGCCTAAGGGTGCATTCCCACTGATTTTTTTAACGAAGAAGGAACCGGAGGCTTTTTTTCCACATGGATTCTGCCGTGGATTCAGCGTCAAAATCAGCGCCAAAAAACTCTGTGTGAATGGACCCTAAGCAGGGGCGTAACTACCGTGGTAGCAGCAGTAGCAGCTGCCACAGGGCCCGGGCCATTAGGGGGCCCGGTGACAGCCGCTACCGCTGCGGTTTTTTCCAATAGGCAGTTACGGGCCCTATTCACTTGCCGATCCTGGCTGGGCCGGGATCGGCAAGTGACACCGCGGGCCCCACAGAGGCTATCATTATACTCGGGGGTCTTTGCAGACCCCCGAGTATAATGACCGGCGGATCGGGAGAGGTAATAAACATAAAAAACTGTTACTTACCTCTCCGCGATCCTGCCAGGCCTCCGTCCTACTGCTGTCTGACGTCTCTGACGTCACATGAACCCGGCATGCTTCCCGGGTCATGTGACGTCCGACGTCATTAACGAAGGACGCGAGAGGAGGACAGCACAGCACAGGAGCCGGGGAACAGGTAAGAAGCAACAGTGGTTTTTTTTTTTAATGTTTTTATTCCCGATTTAGTCTCCGATTATTATACTCTGGGGTCTGAAAAGACCCCAGAGTATAATAATTGTTTATGGGTGTACACAGAGGGACACTATTGGGGTTAACACTGTGTGCAGGGGACACTATAGGGGTTAACACTGTGTGTGCAGGGGACACTATAGGGGTTAACACTGTGTGTGCAGGGGACACTATAGGGGTTAACACTGTGTGTGCAGGGGACACTATAGGGGTTAACACTGTGTGTGCAGGGGACACTATAGGGGTTAACACTGTGTGTGCAGGGGACACTATAGGGGTTAACACTGTGTGTGCAGGGGACACTATAGGGGTTAATACTGTGTGTGCAGGGGACACTATAGGGGTTAACACTGTGTGTGCAGGGGACACTATTGGGGTTAACACTGTGTGTGCAGGGGACACTATTGGGGTTAACACTGTGTGTGCAGGGGACACTATTGGGGTTAACACTGTGTGTGCAGGGGACACTATTGGGGTTAATACTGTGTGTGCAGGGGACACTATTGGGGTTAATACTGTGTGTGCAGGGGACACTATTGGGGTTAATACTGTGTGCAGGGGCAAGTAAGTAAGGGACATAATAGAGTGCGGAGGAGGGGGTCAGTCGAGGTCTTCGGCGTCAGTTGGGATGGGGGGGGGGGCCCCATGTCAAAAGTTCGCCACGGGGCCCCACCATTCCTAGTTACGCCACTGACCCTAAGGGAATAATGTGGTGGCCATTTTTGTTCACCCAAAACAACTCGCCTTTTGTTTGATTTTGTTAAAAACTGATTGATTTGGAATATTCAGGTTGAACCCTCGATTCGCCCACCTCTACTCATAAGTAGTCATGAAACAGGATTGAGCAGGGCAATTTGTACCCCAGCCTGCTTTGAAATTTGGAAGAGACTTTGCTGATGCTTATAATGACCCCAACAGCTACAGTTGCAGCATCCCAGAAGGATATGCTATTTCTGTGTTTGTCTATTGAGCCTCTGGGCTATGTTGGTATGTCCCATCCTTTATGTTATGTGTCATTGTGTGCAGCTGTCCCTCTTTTTCCCCCTGTGCTGTTCAAATCCTTGCCTTGGTCCAGCCCTGGCCTATCACAGGCCACTGGGTGGGGTTGTAGGAGACCTGTCTCCATGGTGACCCTTAGTTCAGAGAGTTAGTGGAGAATTAGCATTGTGTGTCCAGAGCTTTCCTCCACCACGGCTGGTCTCTGGGCCAACAGTTGGCCATTACAGTCCCAAGGAGCATCATTTACTGCCCCATACTCTTCCAGTGACTGCCGTGCAACAAGGTGACACTTGCTTGGACTTTGTCTGCCATGCCAGTAGTAACTACAGAGGACTCTGATAGGAGGAACCTATTCGGGCCTAGTATCCAGGTACCCAGATCCCTGTCAGAGCTCTCTGTTGTACTACTAGCCCCAATATCCTTGGCTAGGAGTGGCATGCGAAGAAGAGTAGTGGAGTATTACATTCAAGAGCCTGAATATTCCTGGGCAATCTCCTGTGACCAAGGCTGGGGTTGGACAATGTACTACAACCCCAAACTGCAAGCTGCTGGTTTGCTGAGTGTTCCAGTTAATAAACTGTTACCTGTTTGCACTGCAACCTGGAATCCTGAATAACACCGGGGCCCTTTTGAACACCATCACACCGGCTCAGAGAGGAGAGGTCTCCTCTCCCAGCTACAAGTTCCCCGGGGGAATTACTACTACTACTACCACCATCCGGTAGTGCTGCAGGACCAACCTCAACTGTGTTTGGCCCTGGAGTGGGATTGGGGTGTATGTAGAAGTGTGGTCAGCCTTGCAGGTGGCACAGCCATTGTCACTACTACTCTCATCGTCTGGTCTCTTCCACTGGGTTGCGGAACAGTCAATGTCATTAGGAATTTACTTAAGCATAAAGAAGAACAAGGAGTCCTAGAATTGATGACATGGCGCACATAGAGCCCTGATCCCCACATCTTTGAGTCTGTTTATGATTACATGAAGAGACAGAAGGATTTGAGCGAGCCTACATCCACAGAAGAACTGAGGTAAGTTTTCAAGATGTTTCAAACATATATTCATATACTGTATATGTATAGTGCCGTGCAAAACTTTTAGCCAGCTGTGGAAAAATATTTTAAAGTAACAATGCTTTTAAAAAGTTAATTACTAGTTTATTTTTGTCAATTACATAATTATGTGAATGAACAAAAGCAAAATCCAAATCAAACATTTTCTTTGTAAGAAGAATCCTGGAAATGATGAAACGGCCCCCAGAAAGCTCTGATCTCAACATCATAGAGTCTGTGTGGATCTGTGGTTAGTTCTTCAAGATGTTTGGAGCAACCACTCCGCCAAGTTCCTTCAATAACTATGTGTAAGTGTACCTAGAAGAACTGATGCTGGTTTGAAGGTTTGACAAAAAATAAACTAAGGCTATTCTTTTTGAAAGCATTCTTACTGCTGTACAGTAGTATATAGTGAAAACACATACCCAAAGACCACTAGTGATAATTACATGCAGAATTAATCAGTCACAGGACCAAAACTATTACCATTAGTGGCCATTTTGGTATCTCTGTGTTCTCAATAGTCAGTGTCAGTCTCTCTCTCTCTCTCTCTCTCTCTCTCTCTCTCTCTCTCTCTCTCTCTCTCTCTCTCTATATATATATACACACACATGGCCTATTATTGATTAATTTGTGTAATAAATTGAAAGTAATTTTGACATTTTTGTGTATGCACACTTGTTCAGGTTTTCTGCAGTGGTGTCTGTGTTTCCTCCATATAGCATTTCACGTTGGTATGAATGAAACATGCCAAGTCTACTTTGAAACTTCAAGAAATTAAATGTTA
This sequence comes from Leptodactylus fuscus, assembly GCF_031893055.1. Classification (NCBI taxonomy): domain Eukaryota; kingdom Metazoa; phylum Chordata; class Amphibia; order Anura; family Leptodactylidae; genus Leptodactylus; species Leptodactylus fuscus. Next base: position 107,447,075 of record NC_134268.1, on the reverse strand, counting down.
CCACTGTACTTTATTTAATTATTTAAATTACACTTTTGACAATCTACTGTCAGGTTCAAACCCTATTTTCAATGCAAATCTATTATTAGACTGAATTTTCAATTATATTAGAATATTCATTTCATACAGGTTGGTTTTTGACTTTTCGACAGATTTTGATGCACTGTGAGGAATCAGAAGTACCTAACAATCCTGTAATTAAAAATCAATTATGGATGTTGTTTAAATATCAAGCTATTCACTTATGACATTTCTCTTATAGACAACTTAATATTTTATAAGTGGTGGAAAAACTATTTGAATTATTTATTAGCTGGTGATAATTCTGTATCTGAGGTTGGTTGTTTAAAGCCGAGTGTAATAATAAATATATTACTTGTATTTTAACTTCTTTATTATATTTAATACTGTTTTTAATATGCATATACTAATACTGCCTGGATTTGCTTCTTATTTGATACTGTATATACAAGATAGAAATTCAACAAGTAGTAGCAGAACCAAAGTCACTACGCAATTATTGTCTATCATATGACAGATTACTTAATAAACATAAGTTATAGTAAAATTGTTAATCAACAAAGAAAAAGTCCCATTAGTTTGCAAAAATTAGACTGATAGTAGATAGAAAAGTGTTGAGTGTAAAATGAACACAGACCAACTCTGTGTTCATTTGGGGGAATGTCTATTACTTTGATGATTTTTATTAAAATTTTTATGAAAAGCAAAGTAGCGAAAAAAATGACGGTTTGGCTCTTAATTTTTTTATGGGCATTTTTTTAAACTTTTATATGAGTTCTAGGGAATGCAAGGTGATTTGAATTTTACTTTTTTTAGGGGTGTCCTGAACCCCAGGTGATCTGATCACTAATGCAATTCATTACATTGCTAATGCATTGCTAAATTCTGTCTTTTTAAGACAGTAAAAGATGTGCGATGGACGGATTTGCTTTCAGATGATGAGTGTTCTAGGATTTGTCATCTGTTTCTCGGTATTGCTTATGCAATATGTAAAGTAAGTTATATGTTTTAAATGAAAGATGAGCTCATGATCACATTCCTAATTATGTTGTATCTATAGCTGTACAATATGTTGTTATGGTACAATATGTTGAAAAATATGTTGTAATAACTATACTGCTGCTTATCCTATGGTTTATAGACTTTATAACTTGTAGAAGAATCAATGTTTTTGATATGAGAAGTAATTTCAGAATCAAGTACAATTCTGATATTTATGTAACAATGACTTTAAGATAATCATGGTGAATATAATTCTACATGTATAGATTATAATATACGCAAAAGTCGTGTATAGGCAGGGGGCATATACAGTTTTTCATGGCACTCGAGATGTCAATCGTGTGTTCTGGGATCCACATGCTTTCTAAGCTCTCTCCCTACACTTGCCATGGTCATGTGAAAGGGAAGGAAAGACTCCCCGACCAGGGAAGGTCCCTAATCTATGCTGGTGACCTCCACTCTCAATACATATCTGCATTATGAATCCCGAGATTTTCTACCGGCTCAGATCAAAGTGTTGGCACATGGCTCTACTACAGTAAACTCACCCCTGCCAGCCACTTCCACTGAGTGATTCCCATACCACCTTCACCAAGTTCGCCTGACCTAGGGCTGCTCTCTCTTGTCCCAAGATGGACAATGAGCTGGAGGAGCTCCTTTCCTGCAGTCTCCTGGAGGGGAATCCAAAATGGTGCCCTGATCTGGAACCACTGAGCGCCACATGCACTTAACTTCTGGGGTAACCCTAAAGGGTCTCCTGCTATTCGTGGCTGATGCAGCCTCTCCTCCTCAATCCTCCATTGGGCCACCTGATGCAAGTCCTGTCAACCCTTCATTACGGCTCCTAGCAGGATCCATCACACAAACCTCCTCTGTGCAAGTGTCGGCCTCTACATTTTAATTTCCACAGGGTATAGAAATATTCTCTGTTCTAGAAGCTCTGGGGATAGACCCTTAACCTTCTCATTAGCTTCATCTTCTGTGAAGATTGTCTAGAAATCAAAAGACCTGTTTCCATTCTGCAATATTTTCTCAACTGGGATAGACTGACAGTATATTGGCCTTTTGCTCCAGATCTCCCTCCCCATCTGGGTCACCATCACTTGACTCTGATGACCTTGGGGCTCAACGTTCCCCACTTGAAAGCTTATGGGCACTTGTTCACCAATTGCCTACTAAACATGACTTCAAAGCCCTCATTGTGGAGGTCACAGAGACCTTCAGGCAAAAAATTGCAGCTGTCCATCAGTACATTAAATAGATGGCACACAGATTGATACAATTAGAGGAAGACCATAATGCTGCTAAAACAATGGCCTGCAACCTCCATAACAGAGCAAAATCTTGACAATAGAGGGCAGAGACAAAACATCAGGGTCCAAGGCCTCCCCGAAGTACAGAGGGCAGAGAACGTTTTTCTTCTCCTACAACACCTCTTCAATCTGATCCTAGGAAAGTCCTAAGAGAACCCTATACAAATGGATATAACCCACCGGGCCCTCCGCCCTAAACCAACTATTGGTAGCTCATGATACATTATCTGTTGAGTAATGGACTTTGAGTAAAGTGAGCAAACGGCATTCGATCGAATTGGTATTCGATTGATTATCAGGCTGTTCGAGGTATTCGATTCCAATCGAATACCATGCGGAAAACGCAAAATTTGTATTCCCTCCCACCTTCCCTGGCGCGTTTTTTGCACCAATAACTGTGCAGGGGAGTTGGGACAGGAACTACGACAACGTAAGCATTGAAAAAAAGTTGAAAAATCCCATTGGCTGCAGAAAACATGTGACTGCTCAATCCAGTTTTTAATGCTGTACCCCCCAAAAGCTAAGTGGTATACAGCAAATCCATCAGTCCATATACAGTCCTATGAAAAAGTTTGGGCACCCCTATTAATCTTAATCATTTTTAGTTCTAAATATTTTGGTATTTGCAACAGCCATTTCAGTTTGATATATCTAATAACTGATGGACAGTAATATTTCAGGATTGAAATGAGGTTTATTGTACTAACAGAAAATGCGCAATATGCATTAAACCAAAATTTGACCGGTGCAAAAGTATGGGCACCTCAACAGAAAAGTGACATTAATATTTAGTACATCCTCCTTTTGCAAAGATAACAGCCTCTAGTCGCTTCCTGTAGCTTTTAATCAGTTCCTGGATCCTGGATAAAGGTATTTTGGACAAACAATTCAAGTTCAGTTAAGTTAGATGGTCGCCGAGCATGGACAGCCCGCTTCAAATCATCCCACAGATGTTCAATGATATTCAGGTCTGGGGACTGGGATGGCCATTCCAGAACATTGTAATTGTTCCTCTGCATGAATGCCTGAGGATTTGGAGCGGTGTTTTGGATCATTGTCTTGCTGAAATATCCATCCCCGGCGTAACTTCAACTTCGTCACTGATTCTTGAACATTATTCTCAAGAATCTGCTGATACTGAGTGGAATCCATGCGACCCTCAACTTTAACAAGATTCCCGATGACGGCATTGACCACACAGCCCCAAAGCATGATGGAACCTCCACCAAATTTTACAGTGGGTAGCATGTGTTTTTCTTGGAATGCTGTTTCTTTTTGGACGCCATGCATAACGCCTTTTTTTTATAACTAAACAACTCAATTTTTGTTTCCAAAATGAAGCTGCCTTGTCCAAATGTGCTTTTTCATACCTCAGGCAACTCTATTTGTGGCGTACGTGCAGAAACGGCTTCTTTCTCATCACTCTCCCATACAGCTTCTATTTGTGCAAAGTGCGCTGTATAGTTGACCGATGCACAGTGACACCATCTGCAGCAAGATGATGCTGCAGCTCTTTGGAGGTGGTCTGTGGATTGTCCTTGACTGTTCTCACCATTCTTCTTCTCTGCCTTTCTGATATTTTTCTTGGCCTGCCACTTCTGGGCTTAACAAGAACTGTCCCTGTGCTCTTCCATTTCCTTACTATGTTCCTCACAGTGGAAACTGACAGGTTAAATCTCTGAGACAACTTTTTGTATCCTTCCCCTGAACAACTATGTTGAACAATCTTTGTTTTCAGATCATTTGAGAGTTGTTTTGAGTAGCCCATGATGCCACTCTTCAGAGGAGATTCAAATAGGAGATCAACTTGCAATTGGCCACCTTAAATACCTTTTCTTATGATTGGATACATCTGGCTATGAAGTTCAAAGCTCACTGAGGTTACAAAACCAATTTTGTGCTTCAGTAAGTCAGTAAAAAGTAGTTAGGGGAATTCAAATCAATAAAATGATAAGGGTGCCCATACTTTTGCACCGGTCAAATTTTGGTTTAATGCATATTGCACATTTTCTGTTAGTACAATAAACCTCATTTCAATCCTGAAATATTACTGTGTCCATCAGTTATTAGATATATCAAACTGAAATGGCTGTTGCAAACACCAAAATATTTAGAACAAAAAATGATTAAGATTAATAGGGGTGCCCAAACTTTTTCATAGGACTGTAAGCTGAATCCAGTTTTTAATGCTGTAAACCCCAAAACCTAAGCGGGGTAAACAGCAATTCAGTCAGGCTATATACACTCAATCCAATTTTTAAGGGTCTACCCCCCCTCCTTCCCCAAAACCTAAGTGTAATACACAGCAATTCAGTCAGGCTATATACGCTCAATCCAGTTTTTAATGCTGTACCCCCCAAAAGCTAAGTTGGATACACAGCAATTCCGTCAGGCTATATACGCTCAATCCAGTTTTTTATGGTGTGTACCCCAAAAACTTACCTGGGATACACAGCAATTAAGTCAGGCTATATATGCTCAATCCAGCTTTCCTCGGTGTGTACTCCCCAAAACCTAAGTGGTATACAGAAAATCTGTGTATAGTATACAGTACTACTGTGTGAGTTCTATGATGCTGCGACTATTTAGGTGGGGTGTGTGACTTGCTATGCCTCTATCAGTTATTATATGGAGTTATTACTTCTATTTAGACTTAATGCTATTATATATGATATTATATGAATTTATAGTTTAATGTTTTTGCATAGTTTAGTATACTCATATACACATTGATCTATATGGTTAGACCATCTTACACATTTGTTCCCAGCATTGAATTTATTGCTTTTTTAGGTGTACCTACTCATATGTGACTAGTATGTTATACACTCACCGGCCACTTTATTAGGTACACCATGCTAGTAACGGGTTGGACCCCCTTTTGCCTTCAGAACTGCCTCAATTCTTCGTGGCATAGATTCAACAAGGTGCTGGAAGCATTCCTCAGAGATTTTGGTCCATATTGACATGATGGCATCACACAGTTGCCGCAGATTTGTCGGCTGCACATCCATGATGCGAATCTCCCGTTCCACCACATCCCAAAGATGCTCTATTGGATTGAGATCTGGTGACTGTGGAGGCCATTGGAGTACAGTGAACTCATTGTCATGTTCAAGAAACCAGTCTGAGATGATTCCAGTTTTATGACATGGCGCATTATCCTGCTGAAAGTAGCCATCAGATGTTGGGTACATTGTGGTCATAAAGGGATGGACATGGTCAGCAACAATACTCAGGTAGGCTTTGGTGTTGCAACGATGCTCAATTGGTACCAAGGGGCCCAAAGAGTGCCAAGAAAATATTCCCCACACCATGACACCACCACCACCAGCCTGAACCGTTGATACAAAGCAGGATGGATCCATGCTTTCATGTTGTTGACGCCAAATTCTGACCCTACCATCCGAATGTCGCAGCAGAAATCGAGACTCATCAGACCAGGCAACGTTTTTCCAATCTTCAATTGTCCAATTTCGATGAGCTTGTGCAAATTGTAGCCTCAGTTTCCTGTTCTTAGCTGAAAGGAGTGGCACCCGGTGTGGTCTTCTGCTGCTGTAGCCCATCTGCCTCAAAGTTCGACGTACTGTGCGTTCAGAGTTGCTCATCTGGCTACCTTGGTTGTAACGGGTGGCTATTTGAGTCACTGTTGCCTTTCTATCAGCTCGAACCAGTCTGGCCATTCTCCTCTGACCTCTGGCATCAACAACGCATTTCCGCCCACAGAACTGCCGCTCACTGGATGTTTTTTCTTTTTCGGACCATTCTCTGTAAACCCTAGAGATGGTTGTGCGTGAAAATCCCAGTAGATCAGCAGTTTCTGAAATACTCAGACCAGCCCTTCTGGCACCAACAACCATGCCACGTTCAAAGGCACTCAAATCACCTTTCTTCCCCATACTGATGCTCGGTTTGAACTGCAGGAGATTGTCTTGACCATGTCTACATGCCTAAATGCACTGAGTTGCCGCTATGTGATTGGCTGATTAGAGATTAAGTGTTAACGAGCAGTTGGACAGGTGTACCTAATAAAGTGGCCGGTGAGTGTATAGTGTGCTCATTTCACTGTGACTCCCATTCTTGTATTTTTGCTGTTTTTTTTTTTTTTTTAATTTCCACTCAAAAGAATATTTAATGAAGGTATATTTTTGCATTACTCTATATATTTGTGATCAGTATTGATTATACTCATTTGGCCTTGATACCAGATAGGTACACACATATAAGACAAAATAACTCGCAACAACATCTCACAAGTTTGGATGGTATGCATAAAAGGTTTCTATAGGAAAGGAATACAAGAATGTAAGGAGAGGGGAAAAGGGAGTGGAAAGGTATAGGCTGATCAGTTACGAAAAACAGAATATGCACATAGGATATATTTTGGTTTATTTTAGGCAGATGTGAACCTAGTCTCTCTGCTGCCTGAGGTGATTTATAGAAAGAGGTGAACTAAAAATTCCGAACTTGGGTATCTCTGGTTGCGTGATGGGGCCCCCATTTGCAAGTCAAACAATCCCCATATTTGACCCACACATAGTATAATGCCCCCCTTTTTGGCCCACACACTGTATTTAAACCCTTTTTGTGGCCCTTATATGGTACACAACCCCCTTTTTTGGCATCTGCAAAATATATGGCCCCCAAACAGTGTTTGATCTCTTTTATTTGGCTCCATCACAGTATATGACACTTTTTTTGCCCAACCCACAGTATATGATCCCTTTTTTGGCCCTTCACAGTATATGACCCCTTTTTTGGCCCCCTACAGTATATGACCCGCTTTTTTGGGCCATCACAGTAAATTATCTCCCTTTTATGGCTCCTATATAATATATGACCTGTATGGGGAAGAGAGCTCGGTAGCATCAATAGTGCAGACCCAACCAGTCAGAGACAGGGACACAAAATGTGTAGCAAACAGGTTTATTTGGAAAAAAAAACCCCAGAAAATTAAATAAACCTACACTCCAGGCAAACAATACCCTGCTCGTCTGAGCACTAACTAAACAATAAAGTACTAACTGTACATATGGCTTACTACCAACCACACAAATTAACAAAAATAGCGCAATAAAGTCTCACCAGACTCTGAGTTTGTCAGGACAGACCCATGCCCCTACTCTCGCTCTCAGTGCAGGCTCTGCAGCCTTTTATGGCCCAGTAATGAGCCCAGAACCTACACTTGCGCTGAGGCCTATTCAAGACCTGCCACTGGGCCACACATAGGTCAGAAACCTGGGGCTGATATATCGGGACTCCAGCACTCTTCCTGTCACTTTCTCACTCCCTCTTTTTATGGCTTCCACACAGTATATGACCCCCTTTTTTCTTGGGCCCCACAGAGTTATATGTTAGGTCACTACTTATTGTATTATTCCAATAAGTAGTGGCCAATAGTTTACTCACCCATCAATGCTCCTGTCCAGGCCAGCCTATGCTGCCATTTGCAGGACATGACGTACCCGACACTTCAGCATTGTAACGTAACGTAAGTGCAACGCCACCGATGGACATCAGCAGAGGCTGGTCTGGACAGGTATCGAATAATATGATAAGTAGAGGACAATTAAGAAAAGAGTCCATCTCGTTGGGTCACCTCATGGAAAAGGCACACCTAATTTTAGGTCTGCAGTTTGCAATAGGGGATAGTAATTTTCAAATACTAAATATGTTGGTATTTTGGGAATGTGAAATTGCCCAAAGCTATTGTAGATTCATAAAAATGTAATGTACCAACTAAACATAAGAGATTGCTCAAATCAGGGGGAATTGATTGTTTGTGTTGTCTAGTTATAATTAGTTTTGCCTTGGTAAGTATTTTGCAAGCTAATACTCTATATTGAGAAGGTATAGTAGAACTATTTAGGAATAATAGAGCCAAATGAGGTGTTCCATTCAACTCAGTTCCAAACAGGGAATTCAGAAAACTTCATGCCAAGATTTAGCAATTTTGTGACAAGCCCACAAGATATGTAGTAAGGAACCATGTCTTCTGTAATTCCTTCAACATGCTGGAGATGTCGAAGGAAAAATTCAGTGAAGTCAGTCAGGAGGTAGATACCACCTTAGAAGTGTCTTATAGACTGTCACCACATGTGAGCTACATCGGAGAGACTTGTGCATTAATAACACTGCTTTTTTCCATTCCTTAGCATCCAAGTGTTTTTTGGTGCTATCTCCCAAGTGCAGATAGGATATGAATTTTGTAAAGTGAGATGAGAGTCAAATGAGTTATAATTATGTTTCAACCTTGAGATCTGGGTGTTGAGAGATGAGAGGAGTTTGGCATCGCATAGAATATTGAAGTTATCATGCATTTGCAGGAAATGTCTTATGTGAAGGAACTTATAAAAATCTTTATGAAGGAGTGTAAATTTCCCAACCAGCTCCTCAAAGCTCTATATGCTGTTCTCTTTGAAAACCTTAGCGATATCAGTCATATCCTTGTTTATCCAGTATTCTCACGTTATTGCTGGGATGGCTAGGCTTAAAATTTCCAGACGGATGTGTCTCCTTTCCAAAGTAGTGAGTGTATTTGTATTATTATGAAGATAATCCGACGAAGAAATAAAAGCTTGTGTAAGAATAAAAGCTTGTGTAAAGAGGAAGAGCCGATCAAGGAGTCTGATAAGCAGGATAGAGAGAATTGAGAGAGATCTCAGGTTATGGAGGTGCAAATAGAAAGTTTCAATTTGGAGCCATTGTAGAATGGAGTTCTGTGTCCATAGAGTGGTAATCTGGGATATCAGTGAACCTCTGTATTAGCCAGGAATACTAGGAACTTTAAGGGCTCTGATGTCTCAGTTTTTATTCAATATGCTATACTATCCATTTTCTTTAGGCAATGTACTTGTCTCCATGGCGTTTGAAAAGAATCTGGTTGGAGTGTTTTGAGATAAGAATTTGTGAGGTTATCTGGACCTGGGGACTTCACATTAGGAAGAGTATGTATAATATTGGAGATTTCAATGTCAGTAAATGGTACATTTAACACTCTTAACTGAGATTCACATAAGGAAGGTTCAATTGGCATAGGAAAGCTTGAATATCTTTCAAAGGAGGTTGGGTAATACTATGATCATCTTTTAAAGCATAAGTAAATTTTTGGACAACTTTTGATTTCTGGAAGAATTTGTGTCATTAATAGATTTTTATGACACTAAGGTTGCAGTGCTATCTATATTATTTCCAGAGATAGCACTGGTTGAAAACACAGACAGGAGTGGAATATTTATATGCAGCTTCATAATATTTATTATATGAGTATCCCAATCACCACTGTGATTTCAACTAATGATATAACTAAATAATATAGATAGAACTATCATACCCTATCATATTGTCATATAAAAGATATGAAAGAAAGAAACAAGGAATGGAATAAAAAGATGCAGGATTTCACAGAAAGGAGGCAAAATGTGTTAATAAAGTATTACACAATTTATTAATGACACAAATACTGCCAAAAACATCAAAAGTTGTCCAAAAGTACATAAGTCTTGTGGCGTCCCAGAGTGAGATAATTCCTGAGACATCATTATCAACGAAATAAGGGCTCGTTCACATCTGCGGCCCGGCACTCCGTACTTAGGTTTCCGTTTCCTGCCTAAAACAGAGGCAGGAGACGGAAACCTGCAGGAGTCTCAAATGAATGGGTGAGAGAGATGTCCGGCCGTGCGCGGCGGTGAGCGTTTTAGGCTCTCCGCCGCGAAACCGGGTTTTATAATCCGGACACAGAGTCGGACATGCAGTACTCTGTGTCCGGATAAAAAAAATCCGGTTTCACGGCGGAGAGCCTAAAACGCTCATCACCGCGCACGGCCGGACCCGGTCTATGGTTTCCGTCTTCTGGCATGCAGAAGACGGAAACCATAGAACGGAGACCCCAAACGCAGGTGTGAACCCAGCGTAAGTCTACCCCCTGCTGTTTTCTCGATCTTTAACCCCTTCCCGACATGCGCCGTAATAGTACGGCACATGTCGGGTCTGTAACTATGGCGACCGCCCGGGAGCCGGGCGGCCGTCATAGCCGCCGGGTGTCTACTGCTTTAAGCAGTAGACAACCGGCTCTAATGCCTCCGATCGGTCCCCGGACTGATCGGAGGCATTAACCCCTCCGGCGCCGCGGTCAAAGGCGCCGGAGGCGCCATTTTCCCGGCGGCGCATGGGCGCCGCCATTTTGGCCGGGATCGCCGGCTCCTGGAGCATGCTCCAGGGCTGATGTCCCATTGCCATGACAGCCGGGAGCCTTGTACAGGCTCCCAGGCTTGTCTGCAAATCCTCTCTTTTGCAGGCTGGTCTATGCAGCCTGCAAAAGAAAGGATGCTTTTTTGCAATGCATTGCAATGCATTAGCATTGTAATGCATTGCATTAGTGATCAGACCCCCTGGGGTTCAACACCCCTAGGGGGTCTAATAAATGCAAAAAAAAAATTAAAAAAAAAAGTTAAAAAAAATATAAAAAGAATTAAAAGTTCAAATCACCCCCCTTTCCCTAGAACACATATAAAAGTAGTTAAAAACTGTGAAACATATACATGTTAGGTATCCCCGCGTCCAAAATCGCCCGCTCTACAAATCTATAAAAATATTTTTCCTGTTCGGTAAACGCCGTAGCAGGAAAAATAGTCGAAAGTGCCAAACCGCCGTTTTTTCACTGTTTTGATTCTGATAAAAATTTGAATAAAAAGTGATCAAAGCAATAACATTTCCCGAAAATGGTAGAACTAAAAAGTACACCCGACCCTGCAAAAAAAGACGCCCTATGCATCCCCGTACACTTACGTATAAAAAAGTTACGGCCGTTGGAATATGGCGACTTTTAGAAAAAAAAAATTTTAACACAGTTTTGGAATTTTTTTTAGAGGTCAAAATGTAAATAAAACCATATAAATTTAGTATCCCTGGAACTGTACCGAAACACAGAATATAGGGGACATGTCATTTTGGCTGCACAGTGAACGCCGTAAAACCAAAGCCCGTAAGAAAGTCGCAGAAATGCATTTTTTCTTCAAATCCACCCCATTCTGAATTTTTTTCCTGCTTCCCAGTACATTATATAGAATAATTAATGGTAGCATCATGAAGAAAAATTTGTCCCGCAAAATTTAAGACCTCATATGGCTCTGGGAGCGGAGAAGTAAAAAAGTTATGGGGTTTAGAAGGAGGGGAGTCAAAAACGAAAATCAAAAAATGCCATCGGCGGGAAGGGGTTAAATCTAGGAATGTGATGGAGTAATCCTGTATTTCAGATGTAAAAAACAGACCCATCTCGTTTGAATTCTGGACCTTTACAAACGTAGCGAATTGATCTTTAGTACCTCCCCATATTATTATTAAGATGTCGCCTATGAATCTAGCCCATAGCAAGATCAAAAGAGACCATATGACAGCTGTCTCAGGAGGTTCACGAGGCGCTCTATGTCAGTGCACATGCGTGGACTACGGACAAGGGATGGCTGTCGGCAGAAAGAGGCTCATCGGATTGGCAGTGTCACGTGATGCTTGGGTGGGACCGCCTTGTTAAATAGTCCGAGCGTCTTCGCTCAACCTCAGGACTAAACAAATGCTGGGGGAGCAGAGATGCTGAATTAGTTTTAGATAGAATTAATGGGGAACTTACCCCTCTGATGAACGGCTAGGGAGCTGCTCTAGCAAGGAAACACATCAGGAGTCCCTTATGAGTTAAAATTCTTACATGTGGCCGATTAGAAAAATCAAGTGAAGTTAGTATGATACGCTAGCTACATGTCTGCATTCTATTGAACTGTGGCTGTCTAGGCTTTAACAATCCCTGCTGAATACATATGAGTAGGTTGATTGAAGCATTGCAGTAGAGTGATACATAAAGTTGTGATTTTAGTTTTCACTAAATAAAATGTATCTAAAGGACTAATATAATTGAGCCTCAGTAGCATGAGATTCTATGCAGAGATTTACAGGAGACTAGGAATACATACCTGCATGCCCAGATTGTTTAGTATTTGTTATGGGGCAGATCTGCTGTTTTTAGAAGTGTGTTATATGTTGTTTTTTGGTATATGGGGCCCTGATCTCATTTTTTTAGTGGTATTTAATAAAGCTATTGGTTTTATATATCCCCCTTTATGGTGATTTACCTTCACACTAGAGCTATAAGATAATTATCTTCTATTAATGTGACTGTTGCTGAACATGATCAGATCAATATATAAACTCTATGGTGGAATTTAAAGAAGCAGTAAGTTTTGATCTACTACAAACATGTCTTCTCAATAATAACTATTATCTTTTTCTTTGCTGTTTTCTCCACAAATTTATTTTGCTTACTTAGGGCTAGTTCACACAGGGTTCCGCGTGTACACATTCTGTTGCGGCTGCCGCGACGGGATGCCGGTGCAGTGCATAGGCGTCCCTTTGCAGCATTCCACGATGCATTAGGCCAAAATGAACGGTATCCGCGACAAGATAGGACAGCTCGCTTCTTTTTTCCACCGAAACGCCAACAACACGCTCATTAAATGGCATCCCAGCGAGCTGCTGAGATGCTGCAACAATTACAGGCACAGCGCGAGGAATGAGTTCAGCGGCAGACCAGCTTCAGAGTTGCCAAAACATCGGAGCATGCGGATCATCAACTTCTGAGATGCCGAAACAATCCCGGGCACAGCACGAGGAATACATTCAGTGACAGGACAGCTTGAGAGCTGCCAAAATGCTGGGCATGCGGATCATTAATGCCAACAACACGCTCATTATATATATGGCTTCCCAGTGAGTTGCTGAGATGCCAGAACAATCGCGGGCACAGTGCGAGGAACGTGTTCAGCAACAGGCCAGCTTGACAGCTGTCGAAATGCCAGAGCAGGCGGATCATCAACACCAACAATACACTCATTATATGGTGTCCCAGCGAGCTTCTGAGATGCCGGAACAATCACAGGCACTGTATGAGGAACAAGTTCAGCAGCAAGACAGCTTAAGAGCTGCCAAAACTCTGGAGCAGGCAAACCATAGACGGCAGCAATTTCCTGAATATAGGTGGATCATCCACTCCAAAAACCCGCAGAAGAAGTCACAGGCAGAGGCTAGTATTACATATTTTACTGCATCTTATAGTCCAATGTGTCTTATAGTCCAAAAATACAGTATGTTTATTAAAAGTTAAGTATTACTGTTTACTATATTTATTTGATTACCACTTGTACTTATGTATGAATTCTGGTCATTCAGTTATTTGATATCTCCCAGTAAATAAATTGATTATATTTTACAAAATTAATTTCTCTAAAACTGAGGCCCTACAGAATAACATCCCTGTGTCCAAAATACCTTTCACTATAACTGGAAGACCACTTCACGTAAATATATTGGAATACAGCTCACCCATACTTACCATGCACTGTACACTGCTAACTATCCTCCTCTTCTGTCAGAAATTGGGCTTCTTCTGTCTAAATGGAGGACCCTTCCCCTCTCCCTAATAGGGCCTATCTCTGCAGAGAAAATGGTAGTTCTGCCAAAATTTCTCCATCAACTTCACACTCTGCAAATACTTATACCCCTGCCTGTGCTAAGATGTGAGCAACCCCATTTGCTGAACTTTGTCTAGAGCTTCTTTTTATCTCCTGTTCCAAGTCTGTATCATATTTGTATTTATATTAAACCTCCAATAAAAATAAAGTTAAAAAAGATTGATGTATTGTACATGTAAAAGTAACTTGATTTTACTCTATTAATTAGCAACTCTATATTAGTTTACATTTCTCTCTTCATTCAGTTAAAAGGCCCATGGGATTTAAATAATATGATCAGTATGCTGGCTTAGAATAGAGGCTAGAGACCTGCATAGAATCTTTGATGGAGAGCTGACTGTAGATCTGAGAGACTTCACTGAGGTCATACCACTAAACCTTACCAGATAGCACATATGATCTGTAAGACACGGGGAAGATGTTCAGATGAAGCTTTACTGAAGTAGAACTCTTACTACATGTGATACAGGGTGTAAAAAGATGGCAGTTTTCCAGGCTGAGAGGAGGCAGTAAATAAACAACTCACAGAACCTGGATAATGTCACAGACAGGAGTAGGGAGTAAAGAGTGAGTAAAGGGGAGTTCACACGGAGTTACGTGCCGCGAGATTTGGCACGTAGACGCTGCGGGACCCTTTGCGTGCCGTACACGCTCCCATTGAGTTCAATGGGAGCGGGGATTGTATGCGCCGCGCTAGTTTGCGGCCGTGCATTTATTCACGGCTGCAAACTAGCGCGGCGCATACGATCCCCACTCCCATTGAAATGAATGGGAGCGTGTACGGCATGCAAAGGGTCCTGCGGCGTCTACGTGCCAAATCTCGCGGCACGTAACTCTGTGTGAACTCCCCCTAAGGTAGCAAAGATAGGACAAAATTACATGAGAAGCACAAGTAAAACAATGTATGACAATAAACAGTGAACACTGCATGCATGACCCAAGGGGAACATGACAATTGGATAATAAAAGTGAATACAGTTAGTAATTTTGCCATGGGTTACTGCATGGCAAAGTTACTAATTTAATTTATTTATTATAATTACTAGAAATCTAATATAAATGTAGATCACATAATATGCACAGTAAATGTATATTACATTATACAGGGTTGGAGAGAAAAATTCAGCACACTGTCAGTTTTCAAGTTATGTGCCCTGGGGGAAGAGCTATTGGTGCATCGTTCCTCACCACTCAGCGTCATCGCTTGAGCAGTAAAGAACACCTCCTCACAGTACAGCACTGCAGACTGACGGTCAGGAGGGGCGTTCCCAGTTACACTGTCATGAATGCTCTTCTGACAGTGAAGGGACATAATGGGAATTCAGCACTCTGTCGGCTTTCTAGCGGTATATAAAACCACATGTGCTCCGAGGACATGAAAGGTCCCCTTTAATATTGTTTCTGATGTTTTGCATTGCACCTATTAGTATTTTTTTCAGTTGCTCTTTTTGTTGACAGGTGCTTCTTTTGGTACATTGTTTTTTAACCGTCTGAAATGTGTTTTTGAGGATGGCATAGGTTTTATTTTCTTGCCAGTACAATAACCTCATCATAATTCATTCTTGAATACAATATCACCTAGTTAGAATTGTAAGGCCTGATACTATAACTAAATGAATTACTGTAGGGCTGCTCTAGAGGTTTGTGTCTGCATGTTTTTGATTTGACCAAACTGTACCTACCCTATGGGGTAATTAAGAATTTAATGCTAATAGATAATGAGTTGAGATCCCTTTTTGGGATCATAATGAAATTCTACCATAACACTGCTTATCAAAATGGTTTGACTATATCAGGAACCCTTTCACATACTGGAAAGCTGTATGTACCATATGCCTAGTATATTATCTTCATTTCAGATTGATTATTCTTTCTAATTCATGTAAAATTTTTATATAGTTATTTCATTTGTTATATTAATTGATTAATCACAGTTAATTAGCTGAAGCTCCTTTGTAAAGGATATTGTCATTTTGAATCATTTCTCTTCATTATTGTATTCATGATTTCAAGTGTCAAGCAGAATAAGCACTGCACCTTGCCAACAATAATGAAATGACACAGGCTGCCTAAAATGATCCTAAAAAAGTAATCATTTAAACCAAAGCACTACAATTTTCTTGTCACTTTTGAGGTTTTTCATTGAATTTTCTGTCTGCCTACTCTATACATTATGAGTATTTTGTAGCATAAAAATAATAGTAAATCCTTCACTACTGACACTAAAATATACACAGAAACCTCTATCAGTTTTATAAATGTTACAAGGAGCACATGAAAAGCTAATTTTAATGAACATATCTTCTACAATAATTGTACAGTTTAATGCAGATCCTCTTGAGCCAATATATAGATTGTGGGGAAGATAGCTCAGTAGAAACAGTGGTGCGGACCCAAACAGTCAAGTCATGGACAAAAACGTGCCGCAAACTGATTTATTTTCAAAAACAGGAAAATAAATAAACCTTCACTTCAGGCACAAAAAAAATAAAAATAAACAAAACAAAAAACAACCTTAACGTTGGCAAGAACAAAATAAATACCTGCACATCTGAGCCACTAGCTAAACAGTAGGTTAACCTAACTATACGTGTCGCTTACTTCCAGCCACACAAACACAACAGGCGCAATTTTGTCTCACAGGACTTGGGGTTACAGGACAGAACTATCCACCTCCTTTAACCTCATGGAATTGCCATGAACTGCAGGCTCTGCAGCCTTTTATTGGTCACTAATGAGCCAAGGTCCTACACCTGTGCTAAGGCCTACTTCATATCCACCCTGGACCATCCGCCCTGAAACCTTGGGCTGATATATCTGGATTCCAGGACTCTGCCTTTTTCCTTCTCACAAGATTTTGATTCATTTATTTAATTAAAGAGCATATAACTATTATTTCAAATCTTTTTTTTAACGAATAGCCCAGGTAAATATATGAAACTACACTCACCGGCCACTTTATTAGGTACACCTGTCCAACTGCTCGTTAACACTTAATTTCTAATCAGCCAATCACATGGCGGCAACTCAGTGCATTTAGGCATGTAGACATGGTCAAGACAATCTCCTGCAGTTCAAACCGAGCATCAGTATGGGGAAGAAAGGTGATTTGAGTGCCTTTGAAGGTGGCATGGTTGTTGGTGCCAGAAGGGCTGGTCTGAGTATTTCAGAAACTGCTGATCTACTGGGATTTTCACGCATAACCATCTCTAGGGTTTACAGAGAATGGTCCGAAAAAGAAAAAACATCCAGTGAGCGGCAGTTCTGTGGGCGGAAATGCGTTGTTGATGCCAGAGGTCAGAGGAGAATGGCCAGACTGGTTCGAGCTGATAGAAAGGCAACAGTGACTCAAATAGCCACCCGTTACAACCAAGGTAGCCAGAAGAGCATCTCTGAACGCACAGTACGTCGAACTTTGAGGCAGATGGGCTACAGCAGCAGAAAACCACACCGGGTGCCACTCCTTTCAGCTAAGAACAGGAAACTGAGGCTACAATTTGCACAAGCTCATCGAAATTGGACAATTGAAGATTGGAAAAACGTTGCCTGGTCTGATGAGTCTCGATTTCTGCTGCGACATTCGGATGGTAGGGTCAGAATTTGGCGTCAACAACATGAAAGCATGGATCCATCCTGCCTTGTATCAACGGTTCAGGCTGGTGGTGGTGGTGTCATGGTGTGGGGAATATTTTCTTGGCACTCTTTGGGCCCCTTGGTACCAATTGAGCATCGTTGCAACGCCAAAGCCTACCTGAGTATTTTTGCTGACCATGTCCATCCCTTTATGACCACAATGTACCCAACATCTGATGGCTACTTTCAGCAGGATAATGCGCCATGTCATAAAGCTGGAATCATCTCAGACTGGTTTCTTGAACATGACAATCAGTTCACTGTACTCCAATGGCCTCCACAGTCACCAGATCTCAATCCAATAGAGCATCTTTGGGAAGTGGTGGAATGGGAGATTCGCATCATGGATGTGCAGCCGACAAATCTGCGGCAACTGTGTGATGCCATCATGTCAATATGGACCAAAATCTCTGAGGAATGCTTCCAGCACCTTGTTGTATCTATGCCACGAAGAATTGAGGCAGTTCTGAAGACAAAAGGGGGTCCAACCCGTTACTAGCATGGAGCCCACCATACAACAGAACATGTTAAAGTCAATTCACTGACAGGTATTCTACTCAAAATATTTTGTATGTACAGCTGAGGGTGTAGAAATAAAACATAACTTTTATTTTTTAATATATTAAAATTGTGTCCATTATAGCATAAAATATTCCAATAGGGAGATTACTAACCAGTACAGAGATTAGGTAGCTATGGCTTCTATCTCTTAGATAAAGTGAAACTCTCCCCTTTATCTTTCCAAATGGCAGGAAAAAATAGATACGTATTCCATTTGTTCAGCAGGATATGGAGGAGCAAGAGTTAATATGCAGCATTAGCTCCCAACAGTACTCAGAGGTCTGACCAGGTAATGATATAGCCAGTATTTAAATGGTTAAGCAGCAGTCCTATCTATCCTCTGGTTCAATTTAGATGTATTGTAAGTCCCTGAACTATTATATGGAGAGAAAACTATTTCCTAATACCCTCGAGGGTAAAGCCATTAGCTTTTTGTATGACTTGGTATTCCATGTGCCTAAATTACTAAAAAGGCACAACTGTGTCATACATTTTGTGCACAATTCATCTAATGGAAATTGTGACTTGAATGCAGTTAGATATGTTGGCTTTTTTACACTACCCATGTACTGGAATGAAGTTGGCCTTTTTTCGAACCTTTTTGAAAAAGAGACATTTTATAAATGCATTGTAAACTGTTACTCTAAGCACACAACTTTCCTGAACAAAAATGCAATGACATTGTGTATGGACTAACCAGTGGCGTAACTAGCAATGGTGGGGCCCAGTGGCGAACTTTTGACATGGGGCCCCCCTTACCGACACCGATGCTGAAGACCTCAACTGACCCCTTCCTACGCATTCCTGCGCGCTCTATTAGGCCCCATCGTGGTCCCTGCACACAGTATTATACCCCATAGTGGCCCCTGCACACAGTATTATGTCCCTTAGTGGCCCCTGAACACACTATTATGTCCCTCAGTGGCCCCTCCACACAGTATTATCCCCCATAGTGGCCCCTGCACACAGTATTATCCCCCATAGTGGCCCCTCCACACAGTATTGTACCCCATAGTGTCCCCTGCACACAGTATTATGTCCCACTGTGGACACCCATAAACAATTATCATACTCTGGGGTCTTTTCAGAAAAACATAAAAAAAACTCTGTTACTCACCTATCTCCCAGCTCCTACGATGTCGGTCTCCGAAGTAGTCCATCTTCAATGACGTCAGACTTCACATGACCCAGGACGCAGGCAGTCAAACGACTAGGCCGAAGCCTGCCCAGATCGTGGAGAGGTAAGTAACAATGTTTTTTATGTTTCTTACCTCTCCCGGGCCACCGATCATTATACTCGGGGGTCCGAAAAGTCCCCCGAGTATAATGATAGCAGCGGTAGCGGCTGTCACCAGACCCCTAATGTCCCAGGCCCTGTGGCAGCTGCCTCTGCTGCTATGGTGGTAGTTACGCCACTGAGACTAACGCTAGATCATTCAGATGACCATGGTGCATAATGGCAGTGAAAAACTTCCATTTTTCACATATGTTGTGCACCTGAGGGGTGTCATTTTTCTTAGAACCCTCATACATTACAGTGTATAGTGGAATCCATGAAGATGGCCAAAAATAGAGCATAATATAAATTTTGACAGTGCATGGCAATGGACAGTCAAATTGATCACGTAAATATCCCTGTAAATAATGCGGCTGTGTGATGGCTGTTTTTTAATATTTGTCACCCGATTTTTACTGTTGGGTAAATATAGGGTAAATATAGTTAGTATAAAAAAAATATTTTTCGGTTATATTTTCAATGTGTATTATAAGATGTGCATATAATTAATGAACCCTTGAATTAATTCAGGATACCTTGGCAAATATTTGCATTGTGCTGAATTTAGAGTTAATGTTATGCATTTGAATAGTCAACTACAAAGGCTTAAAGGTTAACAGAAAAAAATTAAACATGCCCAGAGGTGCGTATCCATTTTCATTTGCATTTTTAACTAGGCAGCAGTGTTTCTTCTTTTCTTTTTCACTGGCCAAACTTCTTGTATAGTATACTTTGAAAACAGGATTTCCATTATGAATTACTCTAAGTGTTGGTCCAGGTTCAATGAAATACTACCTTTCTACCCAAAGGAATGGGCTATGGCTCGTTTCCCAATCCTCAGTAATATATAACGCACAATTCCATTTAGTTCTGCAAGTTGACATTTTTTGCAAGTGATCCAACTTCAGCTAAGAATGTATTACTGTGTTAAAAGGTACATTGCAATAGTTTATAGTATTTAAAATTTATTGTAGCACCGAAACACAAGAGTATATCATACTTGCACAGGTTTTATTGGAGCTTAAGGGTTTAAATAATGGCCTGACCTCTCTGAAATTTTGGTTTGATTGTACTGCTGTGCTAAACTTAATACTCCTTCCAGCTTAACACTGAGCCATTAGGTTGACTGATACGACAACTACAAATTCTTTTTCTTAAACCTTTTGAGAGGACATATTTATTCCTTTGCGTCTGTGTTCCAAAATGACCTAGCATCAAGAAAGTATGTAAAATGAGAGCAAAAGTGAATTGTTGTAATGTAGCAGGTGTGTATCCACTATATCACTTAACCCAGTGGTTCTCAAATTCTGGGCTGCAACTGCCTGGGGGTCTTTTGAAGACAGCTGGGGGTATCTGCCAGTCATTAGTGGTAATTAAGCTGGGCAGTGTTACGCTGCACTGCTGATATGGCTGCTATCTTTATCATAGTTGTGCATGTCTTTCAGTGGATATTGGGCCCAGGGAAGGTGAGTAAAAATAAACACTTATTGTTATGTAATATGTATATGTAAACTGTACAAATTATGTGTATTAACTGTAAATTTGTGCAGTAATTACAATGCGAGATCCAGGAATCTTAGCGCGAGAACCAGTTACAGGTGTTAGTTCAGTTAGTAGTCATCTAATTTGCGAGCTATGGTTACTAGAGATGAGCGAACACTAAAATGTTCGAGGTTCGAAATTCGATTCGAACAGCCGCTCAATGTTCGTGTGTTCGAACGGGTTTCGAACCCCATTATAGTCTATGGGGAACAGATACTCGTTAAGGGGGAAACCCAAATCCGTGTCTGGAGGGTCACCAAGTCCACTATGACACCCCAGGAAATGATGCCAACACCTCTGGAATGACACTGGGACAGCAGGGGAAGCATGTCTGGGGGCATCTAACACACCAAAGACCCTCTATTACCCCAACATCACTGCCTAACAACTACACACTTTACACACTCAATACCACCTCTCTGACAGTAGGAAAACACCTTGAAACATGTGTATTTGGCACTTGCAGTGAGGAGAGCTTGTCACCAGCAGTGAATTTGGCCCTTGTAGTAAGTTGAGGTTGGCACCAACATTTGTTTTGAAAATCAGGGTGGATTGAGCCTCTAACCAGCAGAGTTTGGGCAAATTCATGGTGGAGGGAGCCTCTAAACACCCCAGTTTGGGCAAATTCATGGTGGAGGGAGCCTCTAAAAACCCCAGTTTGGACCAATTCATGGTGGAGGGAGCCTCTAACCAGCCCAGTGTGGGCAAATTCATGGTGGAGGGAGCCTCTAAAAAACCCAGTTTGGACCAATTCATGGTGGAGGGAGCCTCTAAACAGCCCAGTTTGGGCAAATTCATGGTGGAGGGAGCCTCTAACCAGCCCAGTTTGGACCAATTAATGGTGGAGGGAGCCTCTAAACAGCCAAGTTTGGACCAATTCATGGTGGAGGGAGCCTCTAACCAGCCCAGTTTGGACCAATTAATGGTGGAGGGAGCCTCTAAACAGCCAAGTTTGGACCAATTCATGGTGGAGGGAGCCTCTAAAAACCCCAGTTTGGACCAATTCATGGTGGAGGGAGCCTCTAACCAGCCCAGTTTGGGCAAATTCATGGTGGAGGGAGCCTCTAAACAGCCCAGTTTGGGCACATTCATGGTGGAGGGAGCCTCTAACCAGCCCAGTTTGGACCAATTAATGGTGGAGGGAGCCGCTAAACAGCCCAGTTTGGACCAATTCATGGTGGAGGGAGCCTCTAAAAACCCCAGTTTGGACCAATTCATGGTGGAGGGAGCCTCTAAAAAACCCAGTTTGGACCAATTCATGGCGGAGGGAGCCTCTAACCAGCCCAGTTTGGACCAATTAATGGTGGAGGGAGCCTCTAAACAGCCAAGTTTGGACCAATTCATGGTGGAGGGAGCCTCTAAAAACCCCAGTTTGGACCAATTCATGGTGGAGGGAGCCTCTAAACAGCCCAGTTTGGGCAAATTCATGGTGGAGGGAGCCTCTAACCAGCCCAGTTTGGACCAATTAATGGTGGAGGGAGCCTCTAAACAGCCAAGTTTGGACCAATTCATGGTGGAGGGAGCCTCTAACCAGCCCAGTTTGGACCAATTAATGGTGGAGGGAGCCTCTAAACAGCCAAGTTTTGGGAAATTCATGGTGGAGGGAGCCTCTAACCAGCCCAGTGTGGGCAAATTCATGGTGGAGGGAGCCTCTAAAAACCCCAGTTTGGACCAATTCATGGTGGAGGGAGCCTCTAACCAGCCCAGTGTGGGCAAATTCATGGTGGAGGGAGCCTCTAACCAGCCCAGTTTGGGCAAATTCATGGTGGAGGGAGCCTCTAAACAGCCCAGTTTGGGCAAATTCATGGTGGAGGGAGCCTCTAAACAGCCCAGTTTGGGCAAATTCATGGTGGAGGGAGCCTCTAACCAGCCCAGTTTGGAACAATTAATGGTGGAGGGAGCCTCTATCCAGCCCAGTTTGGGCAAATTCATGGTGGAGGGAGCCTCTAAACAGCCCAGTTTGGACCAATTCATGGTGGAGGGAGCCTCTAAAAAACCCAGTTTGGACCAATTCATGGTGGAGGGAGCCTCTAAACAGCCCAGTTTGGGCAAATTCATGGTGGAGGGAGCCTCTAACCAGCCCAGTTTGGACCAATTCATGGTGGAGGGAGCCTCTAACCAGCCCAGTTTGGGCAAATTCATGGTGGAGGGAGCCTCTAAACAGCCCAGTTTGGACCAATTCATGGTGGAGGGAGCCTCTAAAAAACCCAGTTTGGACCAATTCATGGTGGAGGGAGCCTCTAAACAGCCCAGTTTGGGCAAATTCATGGTGGAGGGAGCCTCTAACCAGCCCAGTTTGGACCAATTAATGGTGGAGGGAGCCTCTAAACAGCCAAGTTTGGACCAATTCATGGTGGAGGGAGCCTCTAACCAGCCCAGTTTGGACCAATTAATGGTGGAGGGAGCCTCTAAACAGCCAAGTTTTGGGAAATTCATGGTGGAGGGAGCCTCTAACCAGCCCAGTGTGGGCAAATTCATGGTGGAGGGAGCCTCTAACCAGCCCAGTTTGGACCAATTAATGGTGGAGGGAGCCTCTAAACAGCCAAGTTTGGACCAATTCATGGTGGAGGGAGCCTCTAAACAGCCCAGTTTGGGCAAATTCATGGTGGAGGGAGCCTCTAACCAGCCCAGTTTGGACCAATTAATGGTGGAGGGAGCCTCTAAACAGCCAAGTTTGGACCAATTCATGGTGGAGGGAGCCTCTAACCAGCCCAGTTTGGACCAATTAATGGTGGAGGGAGCCTCTAAACAGCCAAGTTTTGGGAAATTCATGGTGGAGGGAGCCTCTAACCAGCCCAGTTTGGACCAATTCATGGTGGAGGGAGCCTCTAAACAGCCCAGTTTGGGCAAATTCATGGTGGAGGGAGCCTCTAAAAAACCCAGTTTGGACCAATTCATGGTGGAGGGAGCCTCTAACCAGCCCAGTTTGGACCAATTAATGGTGGAGGGAGCCGCTAAACAGCCCAGTTTGGACCAATTCATGGTGGAGGGAGCCTCTAAAAACCCCAGTTTGGACCAATTCATGGTGGAGGGAGCCTCTAAACAGCCCAGTTTGGGCAAATTCATGGTGGAGGGAGCCTCTAACCAGCAGAGTTGGTGGAAATCAGGGTGGAGGGAGCCTAGTATTAGCAGAATTGTGCAACGCTTATGGTGGATGAGTATGAGGATGCGGAGGAATTGGAGAGGTTGAGTACAGACATGGAGTTTCATGTTGGGGTGCTTTACACAGGTGGGCACAAAAATGACGGCTCTACCCAGTGGTGGTTCATTTTTATCAAAGTGAGCCGGTCGGCACTCTCAGCTGACAGACGGGTGCGCTTGTCAGTGATGATGCCACCGGCTGCACTGAACACCCTCTCAGATAGGACGCTGGCGGCAGGACAGGACAGCACCTCCAAGGCATATAGGGCAAGTTCAAGCCACAGGTCCAACTTCGACACCCAATACGTGTAGGGCGCAGAGGGGTCGGAGAGGACAGGGCTGTGGTCGGAAAGGTATTCCCGCAACATGCGCCTATACTTCTCACGCCTGGTGACACTAGGACCCTCCGTGGCGGCACTTTGGCGAGGGGGTGCCATCAAGGTGTCCCAGACCTTAGACAGTGTGCCCCTCGTTTGTGTGGACCGGTGAGAACTTGGTTGCCTACTGGAGGAAATGAATAAAAGGAATTACTTGGCACTCACCGAGAATAGCGTAAAAAGTTGAAACTTTATTGAAGAATGTCCATACAAAGTTTTAAAAGCGGGAGGAGGCACGCTCAACAACCGGGCGACAGCTGTTTCGTATACAAAATATACTTTTTCAAGCTCGTTGGTCTCTAAGAGTGTGCTACCTTCTATTTATACTGGTGCAATCACATACACGTCAATCACATTTGTCTATTAACTCTTACATGTCTGTAACAATTTTAGATACATAGAATAACACCTCCATAATAAAAACACTTCCATGTGTGAACAAGACTCAAGTTTTCAGAATTACAACATTGAATAAAGTTATGAACACTTTTAATAAACTTTTGAAAAACTTTCAATATTCAGAAAAAGAGCTAGAGATCCATGGAAAAATATCCATAGAACTCTATAGTGTCAAATCAACCAATGGGGAGCCTGCCGACAATAGGCTCCTCCCCTAGAGGCGTGTTTAACAAGTCGGACTTGAAGGAGAACTAAGGTTTTTTCTATCTTTATTGCTATCAACAAACACCCATAGAATCCTTTTAGGTTAAATAAACCAATAAGGAGCTCGCCGACAGCAGGCTCCACCCCTTATGGGTGTATCCATGTCACTGAGCTTGGGGGGGGGGGGAAAAAAGAGAATTCTTTTACTATGGTCTAAATCCGACCAATGAGGGGACTGCCTACATCTAGCCCCTCCTTTAAGGGTGTGTCCAAAAAGAGCCGGACCTGAAGGAAAACTTCACTAGTTTATTCTTATATCTGTACAACAGAGACTCCGTATTTTGTCTAACGGCAGCTGGCCAATGAGATTCCTGCCTACACTTCAAAGAAGAGCCGTCGACCAATGAAGCTAAGGGCTACACAATGTAAAAAAATCATAGCTCTAAAGCTCCTCCTCTTTTTATGTTGGAGAGCACGGACCTGAAAGAAAACTACTCTAAACAAAAAACCAGAGAGAGAATGTGCTGACACTCAAAAAATGAGGACCAATCGGAAAAGAGCCTACACATCAAAGTAAAACCGCTGTCCAATCAGCGGTTCACCTACTCTTTTAACAGGCTATAATACCTTTATAAGGAAGATTATGAAAAAATGATATGGTAAAGAGAAAAGGCAATAAAGTAAATATGAAATATCATGAAAAATACCAAAAAAACTAAATTATATATGAATATAAAAATAAATTAAACCATAAGAATGATCAATAAAACGGGGCCAATATAAACACTGTTCTACAAAAAAATACTCATATCTAATTTATCATTCAAGCCTAGCGGACCCATAGCATTGGTGGCTATAATAATTCTCGCTTCCTGTTGCAATAAATATTTACTTAAATCACCTCCTTTTGGTGAGGGGTTCAGTTTTAGCAGACCCATAAATTTTAAGCAGCTAATATCACCTCCATGTATTGAATTTATATGTTCTATAAATCTTTGCGATCCCTTTTTTGTCTGTACCGATCTAAAATGTTCTCTGATCCTAACAAATAAGTTCCTGATAGTTTTTCCAATGTAAAAAAAGCCGCAAGGGCAAATAATAGTATAAACCACAAACTTGCTGCGACAATTAATAAACTGATTCACAAAGAACTCCTGTCCTCCTAATTTGCAATATTTAAGTTCTGAGTTAAACCGACAAAAAGAGCAAGATTGACACTTAAAGTTACCTTTAGGTCGATTTATATTGATCCAATTATCTTTGTTGGGGTTAAAGGTACTAGATGTTATACAGTCACCTATTGTTTTACTTTTTTTAAAAGTGACAATAGGAGGATTCTGACTTATTGATTTAAGTGCGGGATCACTTTCTATGATATGCCAATTTTTTCTTATTACTGATTTTATAATCTGTGACATGGGACTATGGCGAAAAGAAAAACAAAATCTAGGTTCTAAATTTCTATTTTTACTGTGTGTTAATAACCTTTCTCTATTTAAGTTTTCAGCCCTATCATATGCTGTTTCCACCAATCTTAGAGGGTATTTTCTTTCCAAAAACCGTTTTTTTAAGTCATCTGCTTGTTGTTTATAAGTACTACTCCTACTATTAATACGTTTAAGGCGTAAAAACTGACTATAAGGAAGGGCAGTCTTAACGTGGGGAGGATGGTAGCTGTCAAAATGTAGTAAGGTATTTTTTGATGTAGGCTTACGAAAAACACTAGTCTGAACCTCATTGTCTTCAATTCTCAGAAGTACATCTAGAAATTCTAATTCTCTTTCATGAATTTTTGAAGTGAAAGTCATATTAAATGTATTATTATTCAGATAATATATAAATTCATTGAATTCTTCAGACGTTCCAGACCATACTAAAAACACATCATCGATGTATCTATAGTAGGCCTGTATAAATTTCGAAAAATGATTATTCATCGAAAAAACATATTCATCTTCAAAAATTCCTAGGAAAATGTTAGCAAAGGTGCAAGACACAGGCGTGCCCATTGCCGTCCCGGTTACTTGACTATACCACTGATTTCCGAAGACAAAAGCATTATTAGTTAGAACCAGATTAAGTCCTTCTATGATAAATTCTATCATGTGATTGTCAAATCTAGCATGTTTTAAAACTTTTTTAACCGCCTCAATACCTCTCTCATGCGGTATTCGGGAATACAAAGATTCCACATCTATTGAGGCTAATTTATATTCAGACTGCCATTTGATGTTTGTAAGTATTGATAAAAAATCTTTAGTATCCTTAATGTAAGAAGGAATACTAGTCAGCATAGGTCTTAATAACCAATCTAAATACTGAGAGAGGGGTTCTGTGGCTGACCCGATACCGGCAATTATAGGACGTCCTGGAGGATTTTGAAGTGATTTGTGAATTTTTGGTAAGAAGTACCATGAAGGGTTTTTCGGGTATTCAATGAAAAGTTTTTCAGCAAGCCTTTTTGAAATCACATTTTTTTCAACATTTTTTCGTAAAAAGCTTCTTATTTTATTATTGATTGAAAAGACTGGAGATTTTTTAAGTTTAACATAAGTACGAGTATCTGATAATTGACGAGCGGCTTCTTTTTCATAATAGTCACGGGACATCACAACTGTACTGCCCCCCTTGTCCGATTTTTTAATGATTAAACTTTTGTTATTTTTTAACCAATTTAAAGCTTTAGATTCCGATTGGGTGAGATTAAATTGTTCCTTCTTATACAACAAAGCTTTGACATCTTTCAGTGTCTGTTTCTGAAAGATCTCAATGGAACTTCCTGGAGGGATAGGGGGGTTGAATTTAGAACTAACTCCTCCTTTAAAATATTCATGTGTAGCTTCTGCTGCACCTTCTTCACTGATATAATCTCTGGTATCATCTAGATCAGCTAAATCCAAGATGGCTTGTTGCTCTTCATTTGAAAATGTGTCAGAGCAAAAAAAAACCTAAAGGGCCTATTTTACAAGGTTTTTCCCCTACTAAGGTGTTCCCTTCAGCACTAGATTTTTTGGCTGTGTAAGTTGGAATATCATTTTTAAGAGAAAAGTGCCTTTTCAGATTTAAACTTCTTATGCATTTAAACAAGTCAACTTCAAAATCAACTGGGTCAAAACTTTCTGTCATACCAAAGTTTAACCCTTTGGACAAGAGAGAAATACAGTGTTTATCTAACACCACTTCTGTAAGATTAACTATGTTATTGACATTGGTTGCACTTTCATTCACACTTGACCCAGAATTATCGACAAAACCAGAGGAAACCGTATGCATAACAACATGTGAATTAGGTTCTGAGACCATCCCTTCCTTATTAACTACTTCTTCATTTATTGTCTCCAAGACACTTGTTTCCTTTTTGTTCCGATTCTTAACTCTTCCTCTTCCTCGCCGGACGTGCTTTTGGATAAAGGGAGTTTTTTACTCTCTTCATTTCTTTCAATTCCTCTAAATTTCCTTCTTGTCGACAATTCTGGGTCATCTGAATTACTGGACTCTGTGTCCGTGGTCCAGTATTCCTTCATACGGGGCTTAACACCGTTGGCATTGCTTGCGTTACTGGTGCGGTTTCTTCTAAATTTATTTTTGTTGATCGGGTTTTTCTTTTTAGGTGTATTCAGGTCAGCCCAATTGAAAATGCGGCCCTCTTCAAAATCCAATTTGTCACGTATAAACTTATCTCTTTTGTGTTCTTTAATGTCAGCTTGGATCGAGGCTAGTTTGCGCTCTAATCTCTTAATGATGGTATTGAAATGGTCTTCTTTTATTCTCTTCCTAAGCTCGGTTTTTGCTTTGCATAATTCAGAAGTGATAAGTTCATACTCCTTCTCATTCCGCTTCAAGATCAATCTCATAGTATTAGCAGAATGTTGTAGATGTAGATCTTGCCACTCAGAGACAAATTCAGGATCATTATTAAACACAGAAGGAGGTTTATAAACTCTCAGTCCCCTTGGTACTCGGTTATTCAAATTGTATGATTGTAATGATTTTACAGTCCAAAAAATTCGGATTTCTTTTTCTGCCAATGAAAATATTTTTTGTTCTAAAGATTTAACGCTCATAACTTGCAACTGGTCTTTCTGATCACACATAGAAAAAAATACTAGAGCGTCCTCTCTCCCCTTATTGACTGTTTGGCTGTCTCCAGTATCCATAGATTCTTCTTTACCTTCTAAACTACCTTCCATGTTGGAAGGAATTTATTTCACAAAAAGTTAGAAGGCAGATAGTCGGATTGTTGAGTGTGCTCAACCTTAAAAAATAGCTTTAAGAGAAAACTTCCAAAGATGCACGTAGGTATAGGTGGCACTACTCATACAGAGGTATATATCTGCACGGGAGACAAAAAAACGCTAAATGTGGTGGTGCTCTAAGTCCAGAGTAAAGAAATGTGAAAAAATGAATAAAAGGAATTACTTGGCACTCACCGAGAATAGCGTAAAAAGTTGAAACTTTATTGAAGAATGTCCATACAAAGTTTTAAAAGCGGGAGGAGGCACGCTCAACAACCGGGCGACAGCTGTTTCGTATACAAAATATACTTTTTCAAGCTCGTTGGTCTCTAAGAGTGTGCTACCTTCTATTTATACTGGTGCAATCACATACACGTCAATCACATTTGTCTATTAACTCTTACATGTCTGTAACAATTTTAGATACATAGAATAACACCTCCATAATAAAAACACTTCCATGTGTGAACAAGACTCAAGTTTTCAGAATTACAACATTGAATAAAGTTATGAACACTTTTAATAAACTTTTGAAAAACTTTCAATATTCAGAAAAAGAGCTAGAGATCCATGGAAAAATATCCATAGAACTCTATAGTGTCAAATCAACCAATGGGGAGCCTGCCGACAATAGGCTCCTCCCCTAGAGGCGTGATCTCACCCAATCGGAATCTAAAGCTTTAAATTGGTTAAAAAATAACAAAAGTTTAATCATTAAAAAATCGGACAAGGGGGGCAGTACAGTTGTGATGTCCCGTGACTATTATGAAAAAGAAGCCGCTCGTCAATTATCAGATACTCGTACTTATGTTAAACTTAAAAAATCTCCAGTCTTTTCAATCAATAATAAAATAAGAAGCTTTTTACGAAAAAATGTTGAAAAAAATGTGATTTCAAAAAGGCTTGCTGAAAAACTTTTCATTGAATACCCGAAAAACCCTTCATGGTACTTCTTACCAAAAATTCACAAATCACTTCAAAATCCTCCAGGACGTCCTATAATTGCCGGTATCGGGTCAGCCACAGAACCCCTCTCTCAGTATTTAGATTGGTTATTAAGACCTATGCTGACTAGTATTCCTTCTTACATTAAGGATACTAAAGATTTTTTATCAATACTTACAAACATCAAATGGCAGTCTGAATATAAATTAGCCTCAATAGATGTGGAATCTTTGTATTCCCGAATACCGCATGAGAGAGGTATTGAGGCGGTTAAAAAAGTTTTAAAACATGCTAGATTTGACAATCACATGATAGAATTTATCATAGAAGGACTTAATCTGGTTCTAACTAATAATGCTTTTGTCTTCGGAAATCAGTGGTATAGTCAAGTAACCGGGACGGCAATGGGCACGCCTGTGTCTTGCACCTTTGCTAACATTTTCCTAGGAATTTTTGAAGATGAATATGTTTTTTCGATGAATAATCATTTTTCGAAATTTATACAGGCCTACTATAGATACATCGATGATGTGTTTTTAGTATGGTCTGGAACGTCTGAAGAATTCAATGAATTTATATATTATCTGAATAATAATACATTTAATATGACTTTCACTTCAAAAATTCATGAAAGAGAATTAGAATTTCTAGATGTACTTCTGAGAATTGAAGACAATGAGGTTCAGACTAGTGTTTTTCGTAAGCCTACATCAAAAAATACCTTACTACATTTTGACAGCTACCATCCTCCCCACGTTAAGACGGCCCTTCCTTATAGTCAGTTTTTACGCCTTAAACGTATTAATAGTAGGAGTAGTACTTATAAACAACAAGCAGATGACTTAAAAAAACGGTTTTTGGAAAGAAAATACCCTCTAAGATTGGTGGAAACAGCATATGATAGGGCTGAAAACTTAAATAGAGAAAGGTTATTAACACACAGTAAAAATAGAAATTTAGAACCTAGATTTTGTTTTTCTTTTCGCCATAGTCCCATGTCACAGATTATAAAATCAGTAATAAGAAAAAATTGGCATATCATAGAAAGTGATCCCGCACTTAAATCAATAAGTCAGAATCCTCCTATTGTCACTTTT
Organism: Leptodactylus fuscus; assembly: GCF_031893055.1. NCBI lineage: Eukaryota > Metazoa > Chordata > Amphibia > Anura > Leptodactylidae > Leptodactylus > Leptodactylus fuscus. Next base: position 107,415,813 of record NC_134268.1, on the reverse strand, counting down.
AAAAAAAGTAAAACAATAGGTGACTGTATAACATCTAGTACCTTTAACCCCAACAAAGATAATTGGATCAATATAAATCGACCTAAAGGTAACTTTAAGTGTCAATCTTGCTCTTTTTGTCGGTTTAACTCAGAACTTAAATATTGCAAATTAGGAGGACAGGAGTTCTTTGTGAATCAGTTTATTAATTGTCGCAGCAAGTTTGTGGTTTATACTATTATTTGCCCTTGCGGCTTTTTTTACATTGGAAAAACTATCAGGAACTTATTTGTTAGGATCAGAGAACATTTTAGATCGGTACAGACAAAAAAGGGATCGCAAAGATTTATAGAACATATAAATTCAATACATGGAGGTGATATTAGCTGCTTAAAATTTATGGGTCTGCTAAAACTGAACCCCTCACCAAAAGGAGGTGATTTAAGTAAATATTTATTGCAACAAGAAGCGAGAATTATTATAGCCACCAATGCTATGGGTCCGCTAGGCTTGAATGATAAATTAGATATGAGTATTTTTTTGTAGAACAGTGTTTATATTGGCCCCGTTTTATTGATCATTCTTATGGTTTAATTTATTTTTATATTCATATATAATTTAGTTTTTTTGGTATTTTTCATGATATTTCATATTTACTTTATTGCCTTTTCTCTTTACCATATCATTTTTTCATAATCTTCCTTATAAAGGTATTATAGCCTGTTAAAAGAGTAGGTGAACCGCTGATTGGACAGCGGTTTTACTTTGATGTGTAGGCTCTTTTCCGATTGGTCCTCATTTTTTGAGTGTCAGCACATTCTCTCTCTGGTTTTTTGTTTAGAGTAGTTTTCTTTCAGGTCCGTGCTCTCCAACATAAAAAGAGGAGGAGCTTTAGAGCTATGATTTTTTTACATTGTGTAGCCCTTAGCTTCATTGGTCGACGGCTCTTCTTTGAAGTGTAGGCAGGAATCTCATTGGCCAGCTGCCGTTAGACAAAATACGGAGTCTCTGTTGTACAGATATAAGAATAAACTAGTGAAGTTTTCCTTCAGGTCCGGCTCTTTTTGGACACACCCTTAAAGGAGGGGCTAGATGTAGGCAGTCCCCTCATTGGTCGGATTTAGACCATAGTAAAAGAATTCTCTTTTTTCCCCCCCCCCAAGCTCAGTGACATGGATACACCCATAAGGGGTGGAGCCTGCTGTCGGCGAGCTCCTTATTGGTTTATTTAACCTAAAAGGATTCTATGGGTGTTTGTTGATAGCAATAAAGATAGAAAAAACCTTAGTTCTCCTTCAAGTCCGACTTGTTAAACACGCCTCTAGGGGAGGAGCCTATTGTCGGCAGGCTCCCCATTGGTTGATTTGACACTATAGAGTTCTATGGATATTTTTCCATGGATCTCTAGCTCTTTTTCTGAATATTGAAAGTTTTTCAAAAGTTTATTAAAAGTGTTCATAACTTTATTCAATGTTGTAATTCTGAAAACTTGAGTCTTGTTCACACATGGAAGTGTTTTTATTATGGAGGTGTTATTCTATGTATCTAAAATTGTTACAGACATGTAAGAGTTAATAGACAAATGTGATTGACGTGTATGTGATTGCACCAGTATAAATAGAAGGTAGCACACTCTTAGAGACCAACGAGCTTGAAAAAGTATATTTTGTATACGAAACAGCTGTCGCCCGGTTGTTGAGCGTGCCTCCTCCCGCTTTTAAAACTTTGTATGGACATTCTTCAATAAAGTTTCAACTTTTTACGCTATTCTCGGTGAGTGCCAAGTAATTCCTTTTATTCATTTTTTCACATTTCTTTACTCTGGACTTAGAGCACCACCACATTTAGCGTTTTTTTGTCTCCCGTGCAGATATATACCTCTGTATGAGTAGTGCCACCTATACCTACGTGCATCTTTGGAAGTTTTCTCTTATGCCTACTGGAGGAACTGCCCTCCCTGCCGCCAACGTCACATGCTGGAAACATCTCCATCATATTCTGCACCAATTGCCTGTGGCAAGCATTGATGCGATTGGCCCTCCCCTCTACCGGAATAAAAGACGAGATGTTGTTTTTATACCGGGGGTCAAGGATAGCAAAGATCCAGTACTGGTTGTCCTCCATGATTTTGACAATACGCTTGTCGGTTGTAAAGCACCCCAACATGAACTCAGCCATGTCTGCCACAGTGTTAGTTGGCATGACTCCTCTGGCCCCACCGGAAAGTTCAATCTCCATTTCCTCCTCATCCTCCATGTCTACCCATCCGCGCTGCAACAATGGGACGATTCGAAGTTGCCCGGAAGCCTCCTGTATCACCATCACATCATCGGACAACTCTTCTTCCTCCTCCTCCTCCTCCTCCTCCTCCTCCATTAAACGCAGTGAAGCGGACAGATGTGTGGACCTACACTCCAGCTGTGACGGATCGGATGCTATCCCTAACTCCTCTGTGTGATCTGAGTTATCCCTGATGTCAATCAGGGATTCTCTCAGAACACACAAGAGCGGGATTGTAAGGCTCACCATCGCATCCTCAGAGCTCACCCTCCTTGTGGACTCCTCAAAGACCCGTAGGATGTCACAAAGGTCTCTCATCCATGGCCACTCATGGATGTGAAACTGAGGCAGCTGACTTTGTGGCACCCTAGGGTTTTGTAGCTGGTATTCCATCAAAGGTCTCTGCTGCTCAACCACTCTATTCAACATCTGAAACGTTGAGTTCCAGCGTGTGGGGACGTCGCACAAAAGCCGGTGTTGTGGCACATGCAGGCGTTGCTGGAGAGATTTTAAGCTAGCAGCGGCTACTGTCGACTTGCGAAAGTGGGCGCACATGCGCCGCACTTTCACCAGTAGCTCTGGAACATTGGGGTAGCTCTTTAGGAAACGTTGCACCACTAGGTTGAAGACGTGGGCCAGGCATGGAACATGTTGGAGTCCGGCAAGCTCCAGAGCTGCTACCAGGTTCCGGCCGTTATCACAAACGACCATGCCTGGGCCCAGGTGCAGCGGCTCAAACCATATTGCCGTCTCATCGAGGAGGGCATCCCTCACCTCGGAGGCAGTGTGCTGTCTGTCCCCCAAGCTGATCAGCTTCAGCACAGCCTGCTGACGTCTACCAACGCCAGTGCTGCAACGTTTCCAACTCGTAGCTGGGGTCAATCTAACAGCGGAGGAGGAGGCGGTGGCGGAGGAGGAGGCGGTGGCGGAGGAGGAGGCGGTAGAGGAGGAGGAGGAGGGGGGTGTTCTTCTCGTGTCCCTGCCAGGAATGTTAGGCGGGGAGACGAGGTACACCGGGCCAGTTTGGGAAGCAGTCCCAGCCTCAACTACATTCACCCAGTGTGCCGTCAGTGAAATGTAGCGTCCCTGTCCGCATGCACTTGTCCACGCGTCGGTGGTCAAGTGGACCTTTGTGCAAAGCGCGGAACTAAGGGCCCGCCTGATGTTGAGTGACACGTGCTGGTGCAAGGCGGGGACGGCACACCGGGAGAAGTAGTGACGGCTAGGGACGGCATAGCGAGGTGCCGCAGTTGCCATCAGGTCCAAGAAGGCGGGAGTTTCAACAAGCCGGAACGCCAACATCTCCTGGGCCAGCAGTTTAGCGATGTTGGCGTTCAAGGCTTGCGCGTGTGGGTGGTTAGCAGTGTATTTCTGCCGCCGCTCCAATGTCTGAGAGATGGTGGGTTGTTGTAAAGAAACGCCTGATGGTGCCTTTGATGGTGCAGGAGAAGGAGATAAGACAGGACCAGGGGAGGATGAGGTAGAAGTCAACAAAGTGGCGGAGGCAGATGAAGTGGTGTCCTGGCTCGTCCTCTGGAGTGCATCGCCAGCACAGTCAGCAGTGGCAGTGGCAGAGGCAGTGGCAGAGGCAGTGGCAGTGGCGTGAACGGCAGGCGGCCTTTGTCCTGCCGTTGCTGCCTGCCACTGATTCCGGTGCTTGGATTCCAAATGACGGCGCATTGAAGTGGTGGACAGGTTGCTCTTCTCAGAGCCCCTAATCAATTTCGAGAGGCAAATTGTGCAGACAACACTATATCTGTCCTCGGCGCATTCCTTAAAAAAACTCCACACCTTCGAGAAACGTGCCCTCGAGGTGGGAGTTTTTCGGGGCTGGGTACGAACTGGAACATCTTGGGAGATTCCGGGTGTGGCCTGGCTTCGCCTAAGCTGCTGACCTCTGCCTCTGCCTCTAGCTACCCTTTTTGGTGCTGCACCTGCCTCAACATCCACACTACTTTCCCCGCTTGACATCCCCCCTGTCCAGGTCGGGTCAGTGTCCTCATCATCCCCACTTCCTCTTCCAACTCCTGTCTCATCTCCTCCTCCCGCACAATGCGCCGGTCAACTGGATGCCCTGACGGCAACTGCGTCACATCATCGTCGATGAGGGTGGGTTGCTGGTCATCCACCACCAAATCGAACGGAGATGGAGGAGACTCTAGTGTTTGAGCATCTGGACACAGATGCTCCTCTGTTAGGTTCGTGGAATCGTGACGTGGAGAGGCAGGTTGAGGGACAATGAAAGGAGCGGAGAACAGCTCTGGGGAGCAGGGACAGTTTGGGTTATTGTTCTGTAAAGCTTCGGAATTTTGGGAGGAAGGAAGACAAGACTGTTGGGTAATAGGAGGAGAGGAGGCAGAGTCTGACTGGCTGCTGGACAATGTGCTGTAAGCGTTCTCTGACAGCCATTGCAAGACCTGTTCCTGGTTCTCGGGCCTACTAAGGTTTGTACCCTGCAGTTTAGTTAATGTGGCAAGCAACCCTGGCACTGTGGAGTGGCGCAATGCTTGCTGCCCCACAGGAGTAGGCACGGGACGCCCTGTGGCTTCACTGCTACCTTGCTCCCCAGAACCATTCCCCCGACCTCGCCCACGGCCTCGTCCACGTCCCTTTCCGGGAGCCTTGCGCATTTTGAATTCCTAGTTAGAAATTGGCACTGTATACCAGTAGTAAAAATTGTGGGTGCACGTAACCACAATATATTCTTTGAATTCCCAGTCAGACACTGGCACTATATGGCAGTAGCAAGAAATGAGGGTATTTATAACCCCAATATATTCTTTGAATTCCCAGTCAGACAATGGCACTGTATACCAGTAGTAAAAATTGTGGGTGCACGTAACCACAATATATTCTTTGAATTACCAGTCAGAAACTGGCACTATATGGCAGTAGCAAGAAATGAGGGTATTTATAACCCCAATATATTCTTTGAATTCCCAGTCAGACAATGGCACTGTATACCAGTAGTAAAAATTGTGGGTGCACGTAACCACAATATATTCTTTGAATTACCAGTCAGAAACTGGCACTATATGGCAGTAGCAAGAAATGAGGGTATTTATAACCCCAATATATTCTTTGAATTCCCAGTCAGACAATGGCACTGTATACCAGTAGTAAAAATTGTGGGTGCACGTAACCCCAATATATTCTTTGAATTCCCAGTCAGACACTGGCACTATATGGCAGTAGCAAGAAATGAGGGTATTTGTATTCCCAATATATTCTTTGAATTCCCAGTCACACAATGGCACTGTATACCAGTAGTAAAAATTGTGGGTGCACGTAACCCCAATATATTCTTTGAATTACCAGTCAGAAACTGGCACTATATGGCAGTAGCAAGAAATGAGGGTATTTGTATTCCCAATATATTCTTTGAATTCCCAGTCAGACAATGGCACTGTATACCAGTAGTAAAAATTGTGGGTGCACGTAACCCCAATATATTCTTTGAATTCCCAGTCAGAAACTGGCACTATATGGCAGTAGCAAGAAATGAGGGTATTTATAACCCCAATATATTCTTTGAATTCCCAGTCAGACAATGGCACTGTATACCAGTAGTAAAAATTGTGGGTGCACGTAACCACAATATATTCTTTGAATTACCAGTCAGAAACTGGCACTATATGGCAGTAGCAAGAAATGAGGGTATTTGTATTCCCAATATATTCTTTGAATTCCCAGTCAGACAATGGCACTGTATACCAGTAGTAAAAATTGTGGGTGCACGTAACCCCAATATATTCTTTGAATTCCCAGTCAGAAACTGGCACTATACACTCACCGGCCACTTTATTAGGTACACCATGCTAGTAACGGGTTGTACCCTCTTTTGCCTTCAGAACTGCCTCAATTCTTCGTGGCATAGATTCAACAAGGTGCTGGAAGCATTCCTCAGAGATTTTGGTCCATATTGACATGATGGCATCACACAGTTGCCGCAGATTTGTCGGCTGCACATCCATGATGCGAATCTCCCGTTCCACCACATCCCAAAGATGCTCTATTGGATTGAGATCTGGTGACTGTGGAGGCCATTGGAGTACAGTGAACTCATTGTCATGTTCAAGAAACCAGTCTGAGATGATTCCAGCTTTATGACATGGCGCATTATCCTGCTGAAAGTAGCCATCAGATGTTGGGTACATTGTGGTCATAAAGGGATGGACATGGTCAGCAACAATACTCAGGTAGGCTTTGGCGGTGCAACGATGCTCAATTGGTACCAAGGGGCCCAAAGAGTGCCAAGAAAATATTCCCCACACCATGACACCACCACCACCAGCCTGAACCGTTGATACAAGGCAGGATGGATCCATGCTTTCATGTTGTTGACGCCAAATTCTGACCCTACCATCCGAATGTCGCAGCAGAAATCGAGACTCATCAGACCAGGCAACGTTTTTCCAATCTTCAATTGTCCAATTTCGATGAGCTTGTGCAAATTGTAGCCTCAGTTTCCTGTTCTTAGCTGAAAGGAGTGGCACCCGGTGTGGTCTTCTGCTGCTGTAGCCCATCTGCCTCAAAGTTTGACGTACTGTGCATTCAGAGATGCTCTTCTGGCTACCTTGGTTGTAACGGGTGGCTATTTGAGTCACTGTTGCCTTTCTATCAGCTCGAACCAGTCTGGCCATTCTCCTCTGACCTCTGGCATCAACAACGCATTTCCGCCCACAGAACTGCCGCTCACTGGATGTTTTTTCTTTTTCGGACCATTCTCTGTAAACCCTAGAGATGGTTGTGCGTGAAAATCCCAGTAGATCAGCAGTTTCTGAAATACTCAGACCAGCCCTTCTGGCACCAACAACCATGCCACGTTCAAAGGCACTCAAATCACCTTTCTTCCCCATACTGATGCTCGGTTTGAACTGCAGGAGATTGTCTTGACCATGTCTACATGCCTAAATGCACTGAGTTGCCGCCATGTGATTGGCTGATTAGAAATTAAGTGTTAACGAGCAGTTGGACAGGTGTACCTAATAAAGTGGCCGGTGAGTGTATGGCAGTAGCAAGAAATGAGGGTATTTATAACCCCAATATATTCTTTGAATTCCCAGTCAGACAATGGCACTGTATACCAGTAGTAAAAATTGTGGGTGCACGTAACCACAATATATTCTTTGAATTACCAGTCAGAAACTGGCACTATATGGCAGTAGCAAGAAATGAGGGTATTTATAACCCCAATATATTCTTTGAATTCCCAGTCAGACAATGGCACTGTATACCAGTAGTAAAAATTGTGGGTGCACGTAACCCCAATATATTCTTTGAATTCCCAGTCAGAAACTGGCACTATATGGCAGTAGCAAGAAATGAGGGTATTTATAACCCCAATATATTCTTTGAATTCCCAGTCAGACAATGGCACTGTATACCAGTAGTAAAAATTGTGGGTGCACGTAACCCCAATATATTCTTTGAATTCCCAGTCAGAAACTGGCACTATATGGCAGTAGCAAGAAATGAGGGTATTTATAACCCCAATATATTCTTTGAATTCCCAGTCCGACAATGGCACTGTATACCAGTAGTAAAAATTGTGGGTGCACGTAACCACAATATATTCTTTGAATTACCAGTCAGAAACTGGCACTATATGGCAGTAGCAAGAAATGAGGGTATTTATAACCCCAATATATTCTTTGAATTCCCAGTCAGACAATGGCACTGTATACCAGTAGTAAAAATTGTGGGTGCACGTAACCCCAATATATTCTTTGAATTCCCAGTCAGAAACTGGCACTATATGGCAGTAGCAAGAAATGAGGGTATTTATAACCCCAATATATTCTTTGAATTCCCAGTCCGACAATGGCACTGTATACCAGTAGTAAAAATTGTGGGTGCACGTAACCCCAATATATTCTTTGAATTCCCAGTCAGAAACTGGCACTATATGGCAGTAGCAAGAAATGAGGGTATTTATAACCCCAATATATTCTTTGAATTCCCAGTCAGACAATGGCACTGTATACCAGTAGTAAAAATTGTGGGTGCACGTAACCCCAATATATTCTTTGAATTCCCAGTCAGAAACTGGCACTATATGGCAGTAGCAAGAAATGAGGGTATTTATAACCCCAATATATTCTTTGAATTCCCAGTCAGACAATGGCACTGTATACCAGTAGTAAAAATTGTGGGTGCACGTAACCACAATATATTCTTTGAATTACCAGTCAGAAACTGGCACTATATGGCAGTAGCAAGAAATGAGGGTATTTATAACCCCAATATATTCTTTGAATTCCCAGTCAGACAATGGCACTGTATACCAGTAGTAAAAATTGTGGGTGCACGTAACCCCAATATATTCTTTGAATTCCCAGTCAGAAACTGGCACTATATGGCAGTAGCAAGAAATGAGGGTATTTATAACCCCAATATATTCTTTGAATTCCCAGTCAGACAATGGCACTGTATACCAGTAGTAAAATTTGTGGGTGCACGTAACCACAATATATTCTTTGAATTACCAGTCAGAAACTGGCACTATATGGCAGTAGCAAGAAATGAGGGTATTTATAACCCCAATATATTCTTTGAATTCCCAGTCAGACAATGGCACTGTATACCAGTAGTAAAAATTGTGGGTGCACGTAACCACAATATATTCTTTGAATTACCAGTCAGAAACTGGCACTATATGGCAGTAGCAAGAAATGAGGGTATTTGTATTCCCAATATATTCTTTGAATTCCCAGTCAGACAATGGCACTGTATACCAGTAGTAAAAATTGTGGGTGTATATAGCCCCAATTCTATTGCTAGGGGACTTGCAGGGTATTTCTGGGGTGAAGGTGGGGGGACACACCGTTGGAACGGGTATCGGGGTATATATCGGGTATACGGGAATACACTGACAGTGTATTCTATTCAGGATCCTGGGAAAGCTGGGTTGCGGCGATTGAGCCCGTCAGTGCCACGTTACACTGACAAGCTTCTCCCTGGAATTTAGCTCTTATAAGAGCTGTTGGTTGTCTTCTCCTTCCTATCCTAGCCTGTCCCTGCCTACCCAGAATCTAACTCCTAGCTAACTGGACGGAAACCTCCGTCCCCGGTGAATTGCAAGCTCAGAATGACGCGAAGCTGGGCGGCGCTGTTCTTTTAAATTAGAGGTCACATGTTTTCGGCAGCCAATGGGTTTTGCCTACTTTTTTCAACGTCACCGGTGTCGTAGTTCCTGTCCCACCTACCCTGCGCTGTTATTGGAGCAAAAAAGGCGCCAGGGAAGGTGGGAGGGGAATCGAGTAATGGCGCACTTTACCACGCGGTGTTCGATTCGATTCGAACATGCCGAACAGCCTAATATCCGATCGAACATGAGTTCGATAGAACACTGTTCGCTCATCTCTAATGGTTACTGATCATTGAGACACTGGACCTGGCTAATCAAAAGGTCAATATACTGATGAGCAATAGGGTAACAATGTTTTGAACTTTCAGGCTCCAAACTCACCATCCACTACAGTTTTGAGACTACCATCATTTTATAGACAATCATCTCACACATAAATTAAACTGGCAACTATTTAGCATATGATTAGTTATGCAGATTCTTGTCATGTACCTGCGTTGTTACTGTTTTACTCTTGGTGGTGGAAAAATCTTTTTCTTCTTGTATAATACGAATTAAAAGCTGTTCTTATATTCTCTAATATCTTAATGTGTTATTAGGTTGATTCCCACTATTTCACTGCTGGATAGTAAATATTACTTCTTAAATTTATATTTCACTGAAGGGGGATAGACCGTCCCCCTAAGAAGTATACGTTAAAACTTCACTTTTATTTTTGTTATTAAAACACCCAAAAACAGAAAGAAAAACTTTCTAAAAAAGCGTGGCCCACCATTGGTCCAATACACACCTCAGTGAGTGACTATGTACATGGGAGAAACTCCTATGGGGTATTGCTTGTATATCCCCTACAGCTAACTCCCTGTATATTACAAAAGAAGTGGTCAGTACAACACTTACACACTAGGCAGGATCCGTATAACGGCTCACCAGACACCTTCCTCCACCCCTCCGAGGATACTGGCCTAATGCCAAACCAACAGAGAGGGGAGGTACTGATGGCCAGATCCCTGCCTAAGTACGATCGTGTGTCTGACTCACTCTAATTAAATAGACCCTACGGTCAGCCTACCATACCGTTTAGAACAAACAAAAGTAGTGTTTTATACTACAATTTGGTGTGAAGAGTGTTTTAGACCCCTGATGAGTCTGTAACGAAATGCGTAGGGTCTATTTAATTAGAGTGAGTCAGACACACGATCGTACTTAGGCAGGGATCTGGCCATCAGTACCTCCCCTCTCTGTTGGTGTGGCATTAGGCCAGTATCCTCGGAGGGGTGGAGGAAGGTGTCTGGTGAGCTGTTATACGGATCCTGCCTAGTGTGTAAGTGTTGTACTGACCACTTCTTTTGTAATATACAAGGAGTTAGCTGTAGGGGATATACAAGCAATACCCCATAGGAGTTTCTCCCATGTACATAGTCACTCACTGAGGTGTGTATTGGACCAGTGGTGGGCCACGCTTTTTTAGAAAGTTTTTCTTTCTGTTTTTGGGTGTTTTAATAACAAAAATAAAAGTGAAGTTTTAACCTATACTTCTTAGGGGGACGGTCTCTCCCCCTTCAGTGAAATATAGGTTGATTCCCAAGCTAAAGGTCACTGGTGCAAATCGAGGATCAGCCATGAAGATTTACTAAGAAAAGAGAAACAGCATCATCCAGCTCATTGATAGCAGCCTCTCACCCTAGAAAACTGCCAAATTGCATCATGTGAGTGCCGTGACAGTTTGAAAAATATGAAATGAAGTCTGTCCATTCAAAACCCAAGAGGTGGCCATCCAGACAAAATATTGTAGTCACAAGTCAGCTCAGCACAAGGTCTATCAGTTCAGGCGCATCGAATACAGCTGTCGTGTATGGTGAGATATGGAGTCTGAAAGTCAGAAGTTCAAAAGAAAAAATGATGATATCAGAGGTGGTAGGTTGCAGGAAGTGAGCAGAGCTAGAGGTCACAAGACCCTTCTATCAGATTCCTCTTTTATTTCACTTCCTTTGTATGCATTAGTGTTTTTTATTCCATCTTTTTACTGTTAATACAATGTGCCCTTTTATGTATATTAAATCTAAAAGTTAATAAGATTGTCCTTTGGCTGTAAAGTTTGCCACATGTCTGGAGACCGTAAACATCACTAAGCCATGTTACTGTTTTTGTGTGGTATATGTGCATGGTGTAGGTATACTAGTGTCTCATCTTACTGTAAAGTGGCGAGAGATGGCAGCTTTGCATGGACACATGAGTGTACGAGGGTACTCCTGCGTAGCCTAGTGTAACAGGTGGGCGGGAAGGGAATGTTAAAGTTGAGTTCCCTTTCATGATTAAAGGCAAGGACTGAAACATGGTGGCCACGGCGAGAACAATGCAGCTAGCAGAGAGGATGTAAACAAGCATTGCCAGAGGTAGAACAATTGTTTTTCTCTCTTAAAATAGTGAGGAATATTTCTTTATTTTTGTATGCAGATTATGAAGTGCAGTTTTGAATTGAAAATTTTTTTTCTTCAATAAAATGGATCCGCATTCCTGAAGTCTCGTATTTTTCTTAAAACTTAACTTTTAATCATCCATAAAAAGGTATACAGTCCAAAACAAACATAGACAGTGAAAAGAGTGGAAAAAACTAAGTGTCCATAAAAAACGCCAACGCGTTTCGGGGAAGAAGAAACCCCTTATTCATGGCATACATGGACTCGGAAAATGTATTGGTGAGTTTTAGAGCTTTACATTTTTCTCTACATTATAGTCTGCAGTTTTGAATACCTCGCTCCATAGGAATGAATGGGAGCGGCTGTGTGTCGGTCAGCAGCGGTGGCCGGCGCTTAACCCCTTGCAGTTCGCCCACTCCCATTCATTCCTTTGGGAGTGAGGTATTTGTATCTGCAGTTTCGAATAGTATTCATTCATCTCTAATTCTGAACTTTACTAGATAAGCTGAATGGGCTAACAAAAATTTTAAGTTGATGTTGTCATTTTACATTACATGTTCATACGTGTACTATTTAGACTTGTTTTATACTTTTTTGGATCACTGTCTTTACTATGGCCAGAATAGCAGAGCCTGATGTGCTATTTTTTCCTATAAAAGATAAATTTACAGTTTTGTATTGTATAAGTATTCTAAGACTATTTATGTATCTACATACTGAATTATTTGTTCCCATAGAAAAAGTAGTTAGGTCTGCAACACTTGAGTGTGCTAAAAATTCACCTTTAATTCATAGTATTCATACTATGAATTAAAGGTGAATTTACACTCAAGTGTTGCAGACCTATCTATTTTTTCTATGGGAACTTATAATGCTAGCTCCTCGGAGTCCAGGAGCATAGGACGTGCACCTTGAAGTGATCGCTTCAGGATTTGGTGAGCTCTCTGACTTATTTTTTTCTTACTGTTATACTGAATTATTTATTATTCACAAATGCAAGACAGATGTTAATTTGCTCTGTAGAACTGTCATATAAGGGTACAATATTTAGTTTCTTCTCAAGTACTTGCTTTAATTAAAAATAAGTTTTTAAGTTGGCAAGGACCATATGACTCCTCTGTGGCAGATATATAATGTACCTTTTGGCAGTTCTTTATGATCTTGTATATAATATACAACCAAAATAACATATATTAGAATTAGTAAATTAAAGTTATCATGTTGTTTAATCTATACAGTGAAGTCCATAAACATATAAAACAATGCCAGAATTGCTGTTTTTATTTATGATGTCTCAACAGTTGGGAACAGCTGATCTGCAGGGTTCCCCTTCCCGGGACTGGTGTGGCCTTTTGCTCGTCTGCCTGAGGCAGCAGAGAGGATGGTGGGTGGGTAGGTGGTGGTGGGGTTGGGGTGCTAGTGTTAATATTACATTGAATACAGTGCAGTAACATTTTGTGACTTATAGGAGACATCTGCTCACATTTCCCGTCTCTTCTCTTTGGACCACGATGAGCACTTCTTCCAGCTGTAATTTGTCTCTGTAGACTTTGCAACACAGAAATCTCTGACTCCGCACTTCTGCATGCATCCGACCCCCATATGTATTTATTCATAATATCCCCTAATGAACGCTTTTATAAATGTCCCTTGCACACAGAATTATGCCACTGCAGCTTCTATTATGCCCCACAGCGGCCTCTGCAGCCTCTATTATGCCCCACAGTGGCATAATAAACTGTGGGGCATAATATAGGTTGCAGGGGGCCGCTGTGGGGCATAATAGATGTTGGTGGACGACTGTGCAGCATAATAGAGGTTGGGTGGGCCACTTTGGGACATAATACAGGTTTCAGGGTCCACTGTGGGGAATAATAGAGGTTGTATGGCCACTGTGGGGCATAATAGATGTTGAGGGGCATAACAGAGGTTTCAGGGGCCACAGTGGCCCACCCAACCTCTATTATGCCCCGTAGTGGCCCACCCATGAACTATTATTATACTCCTATGTCTTTTCAGACCCCGGAGTTTAATAATTGGAGACTTAGGGGAGGTGAAGAAACATAATAAACACTGTTACTAAATCACTTCTCATGGATGCAGTGTTACTCCTAACACAGGCTTTAGGCCTTTGGGTAATGTCCTAGACGTCATGTGGACCATCTACATGATGTCTGTGACATTACCATAAAGACCTTAAGCCTGCTAGGAGTAACATTGCATCCAGGAGAAGTAACAGTGTTTTTTATGTTTCTTCACCTCTCCTGGGGCTCTGATTATTTTACTCAGTGGTCTGAAAAGCATGAGCAGGCCCGGGGAGGTAGGTAATAGGCCGTTACCTGCTGGAAATACAATTGAATATGAATAAATGTGGTTTTTCTATTGTACCACAGGTGTCGAAATACTTATTGGTAGTCAGTGTATGAAAAAATCATACAGCAAGAGGGAGCTATAGGGTGCCAATACTCTATTTCACAGGCACACTATCTGGCAACAGACAATATTTAGATATATATGCTAGCACTGATGCCCATACTTAAAACATAACATTTATTAGTATACCTTTAAAAAATGATCCCTTACCACAGTGTATAAATTCCTGTTTAAGAAACATAAAGTAGTCAAGAAAATAACACTCACAGAGGAGTGAATTCAATTCTCACCCATGTTGCAGTATTACAACCGTCAATCAAAGATATAAAATGAAACGGTCTTACCAGGTCAGTGTAGCAGGCAGGAGAAATAATAGGATCGAGGGTACAGTGGGAAAAAGTCTTGGAGGTGCATGTGTGAAAATCGGATAGGAGCAGAACAATGAAAGAGGTCTTGAAAGGATTGGAGATTAAATGTGGGTTGGTAGCGGGAGATTAGGTCAGAGATGTACAGAGGGGAATGGCTGAGGAAGGCCTTGTATGAAAGCCTTAGCATTTTAAACTCTATTCACTGGGCTATGGATACATCCACAGGTCTGTGGTTGGCTGTGCATGATGTTTGGAACCACCATCATGCTGAGTTCACGTAAAAAAACCTTGTACAAGTGTACCTAGTAGAATTTATGCTGTTTTCAATTGACAAAAATAAACTATTAATATTTCTATTTATGAAAGCATTCTTACTTTACAGGATTTTTTCTACACTTGCCTAAAATGTTTTCATATCTATCTTCTATCTATCTATCTATCTATCTATCTATCTATCTATCTATCTATCTATCTCCTATCTATCTATCTATCTATCTATCTATCTATCTATCTATCTATCTATCTATCTATCTATCTATCCTAAAGTATCCCTGCAAGGAACAGCTACTTTTTAAGAAAACCAGTTTTTATATTGTTGCAGTAATCTATTGCATTCAGAATGCATTTCATTTGGTTCATATAAATTGGGTTGAACATTTCTGAGTTTTCACATTGACAATAGACGTTTTCATTTGATCTATTCCTTTTGACATAATTCTGTTTTAGGTTAATGGATATGAGCTATAAAACTATTGGATCACTTTGGAAAATGAATAAATTCGAACATGAAAAAGTCACATTACCATAATAAATACAAGGAAGTTGTATAATACAAATTGCACAAGTATAGACATGTACCTAACTAAATCCTAGTTTTCAAAGAATGGTACATCATCAAATTTAATTGTTTTATATCATTTAGAAAAAGTAAAAATATGGCAATATATAATTTTTGAAAACGTGGCAAACGAGGTGATCGGCTGTGACCAAGATGGCTGTTTCAACCTGAGGCTCTGCAACACCTGACAGCTTACTCTGGCATACAGCATGCAGCTACCTGGATTCTGTTGGTAACCTGCTGGACGACTTGTCTGCCCTGCCTTCAGTTTTCAGTGGGGCAAAAATTGAGCTTTTTGGCATTAAGTCAACTTGCCGTGTTTGGAGGAAGAGAAATGCTGCCTATGACGCAAAGAACACCGTCCCCACTGTCAAGCATGGAGGTGGAAACTTTATGTTTTGGGGTTGTTTTTCTGCTAAGGGCACAGGACTACTTCACCGCATCAATGTGAGAATGGACACAGCCATGTACCGTAAAATCCTCAGTAACAACCTCCTTCCCTCTGCCAGGACATTAAAAATGGGTCATGGCTGGGGCTTCCAGCAGGACAATGACCCAAACCATACAGCCATGGCCCTTATTTATTCTCATGTGTTGTTTCCCCCCTTGTTTGTTGTTTTTATTATGTTTCAATAAAGTACGGTATTTTAAAAATTTTCTTTCTTCTGTGCTTCGCCTTTCTTTTGTGTTTCTACTGTACTCCTGCACCCTATATAGAAAGGGTCTTACATTAAATTGTTCTATTTAGCACCATCTCTGGATTGAGCAAATGAGCCTGACTTACAGCTGACATAGTACAGACCCTCAATAAGTTCTTCCTGGCAAATCTGTACTATTAGATAGAGACAATCAACCCTATTGTTTCTCCTCCTCCATAGATCGTGAGCGATTCTCCTCATTTGTTGAGCCCTCTTTTCAAACTGCACTTGGTACAACATTGACAGTCTTTCTGCTACTTTATTGTTTGTGGATTTGTACACAATTTCAGAACTTTTATCCTCATCTATCCCCCAATCTTCAGACAAGAATCGTGGTGCTGTTGAGAATGGTAAATGTAATGCCACTTCCTCATCCAACTACTCGCTGGTGAGAAAAGTTCCGGTTCCTAAGAAAACATTATCAGAAGATGCTCAGCATTTCTCTAAGACTCTGTTAAATCTGCAGTGTGACCTGTCTGCTTATCCATGTAACAATGATCCAATAACTGTAGATACTCTTAAAGAAATGCTAATGGTGCTTCAAAATGACACCAATCATAATGTCAGCTCCCTGATTATTCAGATACAATCTGAAGTACAGGATTTGGGGTGTTGTAAAAATCATGTTGAGAAGAGTATGGAGGAATTCTTCAAAGCACATAAGCTTTTGGATGCTCAAACTGTTGAGGGACCAAAATATTAGATATTGCTGGGGCTGTCATCTATCTCAAGAGCACTGCGGCTGCTACAGTCATGGAACCTCACCCTTCCAGACTTTTTAGGAGTGAAGAAGGAGTGTCGATCTCCGAAACATCTGTCAAAGAATGGCAATGAGCGGGGTAATCCCATGTCATTTTTCAGGTCGTAGAGACTTTGTCTTATCTGTTTCAGGTTCTTGTTGCCAATATTATAAGTGTTTCAGGTAGTTACAATTATTCTAGTCTACATTAGAGCTGTTGTGTTATTTTGCCTTTTATTGTCCTATCCGGGAGATATTAGTGCTATGGACTCTGATTGCACTTACTAATAAATATCATACTAGTTATTCTTCTTTTATATTTATTTACTGCTGATTATATATTTATTGTACTATGGATATGGTTCTGACTTGTTATTTAGTTATGTTGTCATCTATTGTAGCATGAGTGAGTACTGGGGACGAGTAATGCGGTGTTCACACTTGTGCCCGTGTCCACCCATGAGGTTTCTGCCCTAAGTCCTGGGGAAACTTCATAGGGGAAGGCTTGTCGACAGTCAGTTTTAAAACCCGCTCATTTCAAAGGGAGAAGCAAACCGCCGTTGTCTGTATGCAGCCTCTCCGCAGGGAAACCATTTTATTTTATTTTTTTGCAAGAACACAAAGTCGGACTTGCCCCTCAAAAATAGTTTTCGAGCACTTTTTAAAAGTAGTAGGAGTTTGTATCCATTACTTACCATTTGTTTTTCTATAGTCACACATATTTTCACTTTGACATAACTTCGGCTGTGTTTACCTTAGAGAACTAAACATTGGACATTGTCATACACTATGCTTTAAGCCAATTTAAGCTGTTTGGTTTATACTGAACTTATTTGACCAGCAACAAACCTTTGGACCAAACCACCCGAATTTGAAACAAAATGAATCTTAAGAGGTTCACCCAACTCTACTTACAACACGAGTCTTATACTGTATGTTCATTACAGACAACCATGGAACCATGCATTATTAATGTATAGTACAATGAAAACATTGTATGAGACCTGTGTGCATTGGTCTGCAGTACTCTTAATTTATCACGTTTGTATTTCGCCATGACTAAGAGCATTTACTGCTTGAAACTAATCGGCTGCTGAACTTCTGAACATGCTGTGTTTAGAATGAGGAAATAAAGTGGATCTTTACTGATGCTGCTGTACTTTTGAGTTCATATTTTATAGTTTTGTTTAAAAAAAATCTTTGCCTCTTCTCTTCTGGCGTCACATTGCAACAATTTATGTGGCTTTTGAAAGCTGCATTGGAAAGGTCTGGCATACATCTACTTGCTAGGTTAATCATGTTCACTGTTCCACACTGCCTAAAGTTTTGCTTAAATAAGCTCCAAAAGTTGTTCCTATTAAAAATGTGTAACAACTTAAGTTAAAAATCCAAGATTATTCCCTTCAAAGCTCTGCATGTGCTTTCATGGAGCTCCTCTCCTATTGGTTCGTAAATGGAAATCGCCAGTTATTCCAACCCAGGTGGAACTTATTTCATTAGTTACATCTAACTGCCAATATGTGCAAATTCATAGTAGTCAAAAGAACATTCTTCTCTCCTTCTAAAAAATGGCTCCAACTATTCCTCCTGTAACCTCTCTCCACTGAATGTGGAGAATGTGATGTTTAAAATTAATAGAGATGAGCGAACAGTGTTCTATCGAACTCATGTTCGATCGGATATTAGGCTGTTCGGCATGTTCGAATCGAATCGAACACCGCGTGGTAAAGTGCGCCATTACTCGATTCCCCTCCCACCTTCCCTGGCGCCTTTTTTGCTCCAATAACAGCGCAGGGTAGGTGGGACAGGAACTACGACACCGGTGACGTTGAAAAAAGTAGGCAAAACCCATTGGCTGCCGAAAACATGTGACCTCTAATTTAAAAGAACAGCGCCGCCCAGCTCCGCGTCATTCTGAGCTTGCAATTCACCGAGGACGGAGGTTTCCGTCCAGTTAGCTAGGGGTTAGATTCTGGGTAGGCAGGGACAGGCTAGGATAGGAAGGAGAAGACAACCAACAGCTCTTATAAGAGCTAAATTCCAGGGAGAAGCTTGTCAGTGTAACGTGGCACTGACGGGCTCAATCGCCGCAACCCAGCTTTCCCAGGATCCTGAATGGAATACACTGTCAGTGTATTCCCGTATACCCGATATATACCCCCGATACCCGTTCCAACGGTGTGCCCCCCCACCTTCACCCCAGAAATACCCTGCAAGTCCCCTAGCAATAGAATTGGGGCTATATACACCCACTATTTTTGCTACTGCCATATAGTGCCATTGTCTCACTGGGAATTCAAAGAATATATTGGGCTTACATATAACTTCAATTCCAGGGAGAAGCTTGTCAGTGTAACGTGGCACTGACGGGCTCAATCGCCGCAACCCAGCTTTCCCAGGATCCTGAATGGAACACACTGACAGTGTATTCCCGTATACCCCATATATACACCCCAAATCCCCGTTCCAACGGTGTGCCCCCCCACCTTCACCTCAGAAATACCCTGCAAGTCCCCTAGCAATAGAATTGGGGCTATATACACCCACAATTTTTGCTACTGGTATACAGTGCCATTGTCTGACTGGGAATTCAAAGAATATATGGGGGTTATGTGCACCCACAATTTTTAATACTGGTATATAGTGCCATTGTCTGACTGGGAATTCAAAGAATATATGGGGGTTATGTGCACCCACAATTTTTAATACTGGTATACAGTGCCATTGTCTGACTGGGAATTCAAAGAATATATGGGGGTTACGTGCACCCACAATTTTTAATACTGGTATACAGTGCCATTGTCTGACTGGGAATTCAAAGAATATATGGGGGTTATGTGCACCCACAATTTTTAATACTGGTATACAGTGCCATTGTCTGACTGGGAATTCAAAGAATATATTGGGGTGACGTGCACCCACAATTTTTGCTACTGCTATACAGTTCCATTGTCTCACTGGGAATTCAAAGAATATATGGGGGTTATGTGCACCCACAATTTTTAATACTGGTATATAGTGCCATTGTCTGACTGGGAATTCAAAGAATATATGGGGGTTATGTGCACCCACAATTTTTAATACTGGTATACAGTGCCATTGTCTGACTGGGAATTCAAAGAATATATGGGGGTTACGTGCACCCACAATTTTTACTACTGGTATACAGTGCCATTGTCTAACTGGGAATTCAAAGAATATATTGGGGTGACGTGCACCCACAATTTTTGCTACTGCTATACAGTTCCATTGTCTCACTGGGAATTCAAAGAATATATGGGGGTTATGTGCACCCACAATTTTTAATACTGGTATACAGTGCCATTGTCTGACTGGGAATTCAAAGAATATATGGGGGTTATGTGCACCCACAATTTTTAATACTGGTATATAGTGCCATTGTCTGACTGGGAATTCAAAGAATATATGGGGGTTACGTGCACCCACAATTTTTAATACTGCTATACAGTGCCATTGTCTGACTGGGAATTCAAAGAATATATGGGGGTTACGTGCACCCACAATTTTTAATACTGCTATACAGTTCCTTTGTCTCACTGGGAATTCAAAGAATATATGGGGGTTATGTGCACCCACAATTTTTACTACTGGTATACAGTGCCATTGTCTGACTGGGAATTCAAAGAATATATTGGGGTGACGTGCACCCACAATTTTTGCTACTGCTATACAGTTCCATTGTCTCACTGGGAATTCAAAGAATATATGGGGGTTATGTGCACCCACAATTTTTAATACTGGTATACAGTGCCATTGTCTGACTGGGAATTCAAAGAATATATGGGGGTTATGTGCACCCACAATTTTTAATACTGGTATATAGTGCCATTGTCTGACTGGGAATTCAAAGAATATATGGGGGTTACGTGCACCCACAATTTTTAATACTGCTATACAGTGCCATTGTCTGACTGGGAATTCAAAGAATATATGGGGGTTACGTGCACCCACAATTTTTAATACTGCTATACAGTTCCTTTGTCTCACTGGGAATTCAAAGAATATATGGGGGTTATGTGCACCCACAATTTTTACTACTGGTATACAGTGCCATTGTCTGACTGGGAATTCAAAGAATATATTGGGGTGACGTGCACCCACAATTTTTGCTACTGCTATACAGTTCCATTGTCTGACTGGGAATTCAAAGAATATATGGGGGTTACGTGCACCCACAATTTTTAATACTGGTATACAGTGCCATTGTCTGACTGGGAATTCAAAGAATATATGGGGGTTATGTGCACCCACAATTTTTAATACTGGTATACAGTGCCATTGTTTGACTGGGAATTCAAAGAATATATGGGGGTTACGTGCACCCACAATTTTTAATACTGCTATACAGTTCCTTTGTCTCACTGGGAATTCAAAGAATATATGGGGGTTATGTGCACCCACAATTTTTAATACTGGTATACAGTGCCATTGTCTGACTGGGAATTCAAAGAATATATGGGGGTTACGTGCACCCACAATTTTTAATACTGCTATACAGTTCCTTTGTCTCACTGGGAATTCAAAGAATATATGGGGGTTATGTGCACCCACAATTTTTACTACTGGTATACAGTGCCATTGTCTGACTGGGAATTCAAAGAATATATTGGGGTGACGTGCACCCACAATTTTTGCTACTGCTATACAGTTCCATTGTCTGACTGGGAATTCAAAGAATATATGGGGGTTACGTGCACCCACAATTTTTAATACTGGTATACAGTGCCATTGTCTGACTGGGAATTCAAAGAATATATGGGGGTTATGTGCACCCACAATTTTTAATACTGGTATACAGTGCCATTGTTTGACTGGGAATTCAAAGAATATATGGGGGTTACGTGCACCCACAATTTTTAATACTGCTATACAGTTCCTTTGTCTCACTGGGAATTCAAAGAATATATGGGGGTTATGTGCACCCACAATTTTTAATACTGGTATACAGTGCCATTGTCTGACTGGGAATTCAAAGAATATATGGGGGTTACGTGCACCCACAATTTTTAATACTGCTATACAGTTCCATTGTCTCACTGGGAATTCAAAGAATATATGGGGGTTATGTGCACCCACAATTTTTAATACTGGTATATAGTGCCATTGTCTGACTGGGAATTCAAAGAATATATGGGGGTTATGTGCACCCACAATTTTTAATACTGGTATACAGTGCCATTGTCTGACTGGGAATTCAAAGAATATATGGGGGTTACGTGCACCCACAATTTTTACTACTGGTATACAGTGCCATTGTCTAACTGGGAATTCAAAGAATATATTGGGGTGACGTGCACCCACAATTTTTGCTACTGCTATACAGTTCCATTGTCTCACTGGGAATTCAAAGAATATATGGGGGTTATGTGCACCCACAATTTTTAATACTGGTATACAGTGCCATTGTCTGACTGGGAATTCAAAGAATATATGGGGGTTATGTGCACCCACAATTTTTAATACTGGTATATAGTGCCATTGTCTGACTGGGAATTCAAAGAATATATGGGGGTTACGTGCACCCACAATTTTTAATACTGCTATACAGTGCCATTGTCTGACTGGGAATTCAAAGAATATATGGGGGTTACGTGCACCCACAATTTTTAATACTGGTATACAGTGCCATTGTCTGACTGGGAATTCAAAGAATATATGGGGGTTATGTGCACCCACAATTTTTAATACTGGTATACAGTGCCATTGTTTGACTGGGAATTCAAAGAATATATGGGGGTTACGTGCACCCACAATTTTTAATACTGCTATACAGTTCCTTTGTCTCACTGGGAATTCAAAGAATATATGGGGGTTATGTGCACCCACAATTTTTAATACTGGTATACAGTGCCATTGTCTGACTGGGAATTCAAAGAATATATGGGGGTTACGTGCACCCACAATTTTTAATACTGCTATACAGTTCCTTTGTCTCACTGGGAATTCAAAGAATATATGGGGGTTATGTGCACCCACAATTTTTAATACTGGTATACAGTGCCATTGTCTGACTGGGAATTCAAAGAATATATGGGGGTTATGTGCACCCACAATTTTTAATACTGCTATACAGTTCCTTTGTCTCACTGGGAATTCAAAGAATATATGGGGGTTATGTGCACCCACAATTTTTACTACTGGTATACAGTGCCATTGTCTGACTGGGAATTCAAAGAATATATTGGGGTGACGTGCACCCACAATTTTTGCTACTGCTATACAGTTCCATTGTCTGACTGGGAATTCAAAGAATATATGGGGGTTACGTGCACCCACAATTTTTAATACTGGTATACAGTGCCATTGTCTGACTGGGAATTCAAAGAATATATGGGGGTTATGTGCACCCACAATTTTTAATACTGGTATACAGTGCCATTGTTTGACTGGGAATTCAAAGAATATATGGGGGTTACGTGCACCCACAATTTTTAATACTGCTATACAGTTCCTTTGTCTCACTGGGAATTCAAAGAATATATGGGGGTTATGTGCACCCACAATTTTTAATACTGGTATACAGTGCCATTGTCTGACTGGGAATTCAAAGAATATATGGGGGTTATGTGCACCCACAATTTTTAATACTGGTATATAGTGCCATTGTCTGACTGGGAATTCAAAGAATATATGGGGGTTACGTGCACCCACAATTTTTAATACTGCTATACAGTGCCATTGTCTGACTGGGAATTCAAAGAATATATGGGGGTTATGTGCACCCACAATTTTTAATACTGGTATACAGTGCCATTGTCTGACTGGGAATTCAAAGAATATATGGGGGTTATGTGCACCCACAATTTTTACTACTGGTATACAGTGCCATTGTCTGACTGGGAATTCAAAGAATATATGGGGGTTACGTGCACCCACAATTTTTAATACTGCTATACAGTTCCTTTGTCTCACTGGGAATTCAAAGAATATATGGGGGTTATGTGCACCCACAATTTTTACTACTGGTATACAGTGCCATTGTCTGACTGGGAATTCAAAGAATATATGGGGGTTATGTGCACCCACAATTTTTAATACTGGTATATAGTGCCATTGTCTGACTGGGAATTCAAAGAATATATGGGGGTTACGTGCACCCACAATTTTTAATACTGCTATACAGTGCCATTGTCTGACTGGGAATTCAAAGAATATATGGGGGTTATGTGCACCCACAATTTTTAATACTGGTATACAGTGCCATTGTCTGACTGGGAATTCAAAGAATATATGGGGGTTATGTGCACCCACAATTTTTACTACTGGTATACAGTGCCATTGTCTGACTGGGAATTCAAAGAATATATGGGGGTTACGTGCACCCACAATTTTTAATACTGCTATACAGTGCCATTGTCTGACTGGGAATTCAAAGAATATATGGGGGTTATGTGCACCCACAATTTTTACTACTGGTATACAGTGCCATTGTCTGACTGGGAATTCAAAGAATATATGGGGGTTATGTGCACCCACAATTTTTACTACTGGTATACAGTGCCATTGTCTGACTGGGAATTCAAAGAATATATGGGGGTTACGTGCACCCACAATTTTTAATACTGCTATACAGTGCCATTGTCTGACTGGGAATTCAAAGAATATATGGGGGTTATGTGCACCCACAATTTTTAATACTGGTATACAGTGCCATTGTCTCACTGGGAATTCCACAAATAATTTGGGGATTCATTCATCCTACATCTCAGGCTCTTGCCATATTCACCCAGGTTGTCAGTGCTGCACCAGCTCGTTCCCAGACAGCTCGGCCCGAAAAACGCGTTACCTATATAGAGGATTTGGACAATGAAGACAACATGTTCTAAATCTAATGTCTGCACCTTCTCCAGAATTAAAATAAAGGCAGCGTTTAACTTTCAAATAGCACTGCACAAAGGAAGAGCTTATCAGCTTGTCTCATGACATGCTACTGAAAAGTTTCATTTGTGTATCTTAATGTAAATATAGTTGTATAAGCTTTTTGGGTTTTAGGCACTGCCAAGTTATTTATTACCACCCACTCCCTTATAATGATGATGACGCCAAAGTCACTGTGGGTGTTCAGAGCTCACAGCTTTGGGTGACATTTGTCTTGCTCTCTGTCGGTACCAGCTGTCTTTTTGGATACCGTAAAGTTATGTTGACTTTATTAACAGCTATAGAAGCTTTAGCCAGGTTGTGACGGTGTGTAACCCTAACAACACTAAGTGGGATACACATTAATAGTCAGTCTATGTACGCTAAACGTATCACTGAAGTAATTTTTTTTCCCTCTCCCCTAATATAAGAAAGGAACAGACATTAGACCTAGACCGGGGTTCGAGGCTTGAAAAAATCCAGTATTATTTGTTCTTCATGATGTGAAATATGTGTTGAAAAGCAACCCAAGATGAAGTCAGCCATGTGTGCCAGTGTGTTACTTGGCATGCCTTTGCTGGCCCCAACTGTAAGGGTCACTCTCCATTTCCTCCATTTTCCACTCCCCTTCACACCATTTGTGGTGAAGCAATGGGATGCACTGAAGTGCACCCTCTAGCCTCGTGTGGGATAGGGACATCAGATGCCACTCCAACCCCCTCGTCTTCCTCCGCCAGCCAACGGTGCGAAGATGAGAGGAGTGTGCTCTGAATGTTTTCTGCCTAGCAGAGGCTAGTTCTCACTTAGGAAAATGGCCCCACTTTGACCTGTATATCAGGCACAATGGTGTAGGTTTCAAAGAAACATGGCACCAACAAGTTGGAAAACGTGGGCCATGCGTGGACCGTGTTTGAGTCTGGCAAGCTCCAGATCTGCTACCAGGTTCCAGCCATTATCACAGGCGCAAAAATGCCAGGCCCCAGGTGTAGCAGGGAAAAAAAAATGCCATCTCAGCCAGGATGGCATCCCTGACCTCGGAGGCACTGTGCTGTCTGTCCCCCAAGCTGATCAGTTTCAGCACGGCCTACTGACATCTCCCCATGCCAGTGTTACAGTGTTTTCCGCTAGTAGCTGGGGTGGAGGTTGCAGCTTCGTAGGGTTTCAGTCTACTCCTGCCATGAATTTTGGCCTGGGAGAGGAGATAGGCCACCCCAGTTTGCACCCGGGGAACAGACTCCACCACATTCACCCTGCCTGTCATTAAAGATAAGCACTGCAGCATCCCTGACCACAGGCGCTTGTCCATGTGTCGGTGGTCAAGTGGACCTTGCAGCAAAGCGCAGAGCTCTGGGCCCGACTGATGTTATGGGACACATGCAGGCACAAGGCAGAGACAGCACACCAAGAGAAGTAGTAACGGCTAGGCCCAGCATAGGGAGGTGCCCCAGCTGCCATCTGCTGACGGAAGGCCTGGGTCTCCAGAAGCATAAACAAACACCAACATCTCCAGGGCCAGCAGTTTATCGATGAGGCTGTTACAGGCTTGGGCATGGGGGTGGGTTGTATTGTACTTCTGCCTGCAATGAAAAGCTTGGGAAATGTGGAGTGGCTGGGAAGAGGCGCATGATGGTGCAGGCCAAAAGGGCGCATGAGGGTGAACTCCCCAATGTGTCAGAGATAGGTGTGTAGGTGTCCTTGCATCATATACTTGCACCATATTTGGCTTTGGAAGTTAATTTTGTGCCAAAAAGTGGTTAAGACAGCGATCCCTCAGCTACTCCCGTTACACTGTCTATTGAAGTTACCATCTGTGGAAGTGGACCACCATTTCTAAGATCCCAAAGGAAGCAGGCAAGAGATGTGCAGTTCAGAAAAAAAGATGAGAAAATAAGTTTAGGCTGTAGAGCACAGAGGGATCGGAGAGGACAGAGCTGGTGTCGGCCAGGTATTCCCACAACATGCGCCTATACTTGTCCCTCCTGGTGACACTAGGCCCCTGAGTGGCAGTAATTTGTCCAGGGGGGCCATTAACGTGTTCCAGACCTAGGAATAAGTCTTCCAACAGGGTAGAGTTTTGCATGCCTTTGCTTCTACCCACTGTTTTTGCTGCTTAGCTTCCCTCCACATCTACTCTGCTTTCACCCCTAAACATCACCCCAGTTTATGCCTTTGCTTCTACCCAGGTTTTTTGTTGATTTAGCTTCCCTCTACATCTACACTGCTTTAGCCCCTAGACATCACCCCTGTCCATGTGGGGTCGGTGGCCTCGTCATCCACCAACTCCTCTTCCAATTGCGCACTGCCCCCTTACTGCAAACCGCACATGACCACAGCTTGCCTTGATGGCAACTGTGTCTCATGATCCCCACTTAGGTCCAGACAAGTCGGTGGCGGGTCCAAAACCCCAAAATTGGAAGGAAATGGCAGATGCTGCAGTATTTCTAACACCTGTTCCTGGTGCTCGGGCCTGGTCTGTGTTGTACCCTGCACCCTGCTTAACGCATCTGCCATATCCGAAGTTGTGCTGAGCGCATGCTAATGTTTCGTGTCCAGTGCAATGGATGGGATGGGATTTCACATAAGTCTGCCACCCATGGCCACTCATGGTTGAGCAACTGAGGGAGTTGACTTTGACGAACCCGAGGGTTTTGGAGTTGGAACTACATCAAAGGTCTGTGCTGCTCACACACTCTGCTCAACACATGATATGTTTAGTGCCAGCAGTGTGGAGACGTCGCACAACAGCCGTTGTTCCAGCAGGTACAGGCGTTGTAGGAGTGCATAGAGGCTAGCAGCGGCAACTATACACTTTAAAAACTATCCGCACAAGCGCCACACTTTCACCAGTAGCTCAGGAACATTGGGGTACCTTTTTCAAAAGATTAGCAGCAATGAGTTAAAAACGTGGCCCAGGCATGGAATATGTTGCAGGCTGCCAAGCTACAGAGCCAATCCCAGGTTACGGCCATTATCACACATGACAACATGCCTGGGCCCAGGTGCAGTGGCAAAAACCACATTGCCGTCTCATCGAGGATGGCATGACTCACTTTGTAGGCAGTGTGCTGTCTGGCCCCCAAGCTGATGAGCTTCAGCACGGCCCGCTGACGTCTCCCCACACCAGTGTTGCAGCGTTTCCAGCTCGTAGCTGGGGTCAATTTAACAGCGGAGGAGGGTGGTGTTTCAGCCCTCCTCCCAGGAATGTTGTGTGGGGAGACAAGTCAGGCCACCACATTTTGCGACCCGGTCCACGCCTCAACTACATTCAACCACTGTGCCCAAATTGAAAGGTAGCGTCCCTGTCCGCATGCACTTGTCCATTCGTAACTGGTCACATGGAACTTTAGGGCTAAGCGCTGAATTTAGGGACCGCCTCATGTTTGGGGGAAAGTGCTGGTGTGGACGGCACAGTGCGGTGGCGCAGTAGACACTCTGCCCAAAAAGGGCAGAGTGTCCCCCAGCCGGGATTCCAACATCTCCTGGGCCAGATTTCTTGAGATGAGGCCGTTGAAGCCTTGGGCATGTGGGTGGGTTGCGCTGTACTTTAGCATGAAATGAAAGGCTTGGGAGATGGGGAGTTGCTGGGAAGAGGCGCATGATGGCGCGGGCAAAAGGAGAAATGGCAGGAAAAGGTGAGGATAAGGGTGAACTCCCCAAAGTGTCAGAGGCAGATGTGGAGGTGTCCTGGCTCCTGGTCTGGACTGCAGCGCCAGCCCTGTCAACAGTGGAAGAGGCAGTGGCCGCCAGGCCAAACGACGATTATCCTGCGCTTGCTCTCACCCACTGAGCCCAGGGCTTGCCTTCCAAATGATGGCACCCGCAAGAGGTGGTGAGATTCCTCTCCGCAGATCTCCAAACCATCTTGGACTTGCAAATTGCACTAAATTTGTCATGTAACTGACATGTATATGATGAGTCTATCCATTGTCTGTTCATTTTGGTGAAAGTCAGCCTGTCAGCTGACAGACAGCTGTGCTTGTCAGTGATGATGTCACCGGCTGCTTGTACCCCCAGTTTTTGCTGCTTAGCTTGCCTCCACATCCACACTGCTTTTGCCCCTACACATCACCCCTATCCATGCCTGTGCCTCTAGCCATAAGTCTGCCACCCATGGAAACTCATGGTGCAGAAAGTGAGGGAGCTGACTCTGAGGAACCCTTGGGTTTTGTAGCTGGTACTCCATCAAAGGTCTCTGCTGCTCACACACCCTGCTGAACATACGGTATCTAGGGTTAGAGCGTGTGGTGACCTCGCACAACAGTAGGTGCTTCAGGCAGATGTAGGCCTTGCTGGAGTGTATTGCGGCTAGCTCCAGGTACTGTAGACTTGGGAAAGTGGGTGTCCAAGTGCCGCACTTTCACCCTTAGCTCAGCTAATTTGGGGTATGTTTTTAAAAATCATTGCACCACTACATTGAACATGTGGGCCAGGCATGGAACGTGTTGGAGGCTGGCAAGCTCCAGAGCCCTCCAACAAGCTAAAAAACCTGGCCCCAGGGGCAGCGGGGATAAACAAATTGCCATCTCATCCAGGATGGCATCCCTGACCTCAGAGGCAGTGTGCTGTCCGTCTCCCAAGCTGATGAGCTTCAGCCCAGCCTGCTGACGTCTCCCCACACCAGTGTTGCAGCGTTTTCAGCTCGTAGCTGGGGTAAATCTAACAGCGGAGGAGGAGGAGGGTGGTGTTTCAGCCCTCCTCCCAGGAATGTTTTGTGGGGAAACAAGTCAGGAAAATTCTTGAAACGGGAGAGTTTTGCATCTTTGCCCTTGCTGCCTATGGACATCCCTTTGCCTCTAGCCACCATTTTCCCTGCTTTGCTTGCCTCCAAATCCACACTGCTTTTGCCCCTAGACATCACCCCAGTCCATGCCTTAGCTTGTACCCCCAGTTTTTCCTGCTTAGCTTGCCTCCACATCCACACTGCTTTTGCCCCTAGACATCACCCCAGTCCATGCCTTAGCTTGTACCCCCAGTTTTTCCTGCTTAGCTTGCCTCCACATCCACACTGCTTTTGCCCCTAGACATCACCCCAGTCCATGCCTTAGCTTGTATCCCCAGTTTTTCCTGCTTAGCTTGCCTCCACATCCACACTGCTTTTGCCCCTAGACATCACCCCAGTCCATGCCTTAGCTTGTACCCCCAGTTTTTCCTGCTTAGCTTGCCTCCACATCCACACTGCTTTTGCCCCTAGACATCATCCCTATCCATGCCTCTTCCCCTAGCCATAACTCTGCCACCCCTGGAAACTCATGGTGCAGAAACTTTGGTTGCTGACTTTGAGGAACCCTTGGGTTTTGTAGATGGAACTCCATCAAAGGTCTGTGCAGCTCACACACCCTGCTCAAGATATGGTATTGTAGGGTTTCAGCGTGTGTGAATGACGGACAACAGCCTGTGTTTGGACAGATGTAGGCCTTGCTAGAGTGTTTTTAGGCTAGCAGCGACTCCTGTGCACTTGCAAAAGTGGGCGCACAAGCGCCGCATTTTCAACAGTAGCTTCGGTACATTTGGGTATGTTTTTAAAAAACTTTGCACCACTAGGTTAGACGTGGGCCAAACATGGAACGTGTTGGAGGCTGGCAAGCTCCAGAGCCGCTACCAGGTTCCAGCCATTATCACAGGCGTAAAAATGCCAGGCCCCAGGTGTAGCAGGGAAAAAAAAATGCCATCTCAGCCAGGATGGCATCCCTGACCTCGGAGGCACTGTGCTGTCTGTCCCCCAAGCTGATGAGCTTCAGCACCGCCTGCTGACGTCTCCCCACACCAGTGTTTTAGCGTTTGCCGCTAGTAGCTGTGGTGGAGGTTGCAGCGTCGTAGGGTTTCAGTCTACTCCTGCCATGAATTTTGGCCTGGGAGAGGAGATAGGCCACCCCAGTTTGCACCCGGGGAACAGACTCCACCACATTCACCCTGCCTGTCATTAAAGATAAGCACTGCAGCATCCCTGACCACAGGCGCTTGTCCAAGTGTCGGTGGTCAAGTGGACCTTGCAGCAAAGCGCGGAACTAAGGGCCCACCTGATGTTGAGTGACACGTGCTGGTGCAAGGCGGGGACGCCACACTGGGAGAAGTTGAGACGGCTAGGGACGGCATAGTGAGGTGCCACAGTTGCCATCAGGTCCGGGAAGGCGGGAGTTTCAACAAGCCGGAACGCCAACCTCTCCTGGGCCAGCAGTTTAGCGATGTTGGCGTTCTAGGCTTGCGTGGGTGGGTGGTTAGCGGTGTATTTCTGCCGGCGCTCCAATGTCTGAGAGATGGTGGGTTGTTGTAAAGAAGCGCCTGATGGTGCCTTTGATGGTGCAGGAGAAGGAGATAAGACAGAAACAGGGGAGGATGAGGGAGAAGTCAACAAAGTGGCGGAGGCAGATGAAGTGATGTCCTGGCTCGTCCTCTGGAGTGCATCGCCAGCACTGTGAGCAGAGGCAGTGGCATGAACGGCGGGCGACGTTTGTCCTGCCGTTGCTGCCTGCCACTGATTCCATTGCTTGGATTCCAAATGACGGTGCATTGAAGTGGTGGACAGGTTGCTCTTCTCAGGGCCCCTACTCGATTTCGAGAGGCAAATTGTGTAGACGACACTATATCTGTCCTCGGCGCATTCCTTGAAAAAACTCTACACCTTCAAGAAACGTGCCCTCGATGGGGGAGTTTTTCTGGGCTGGGTACAAAAGGGAACATCTTCGGACATTCCGGGTCTGGCCTGGCTTCGGCAAAGCAGCTGACCTCTGCCTCTGGACATGTCTCTGCCTCTAGCTACCCTTTTTGGTGCTGCACCTGCCTCAACATCCACACTACTTTCCCAGCTTGACATCTGCCTTGTCCAGGTGGGGTCGGTGTCCTCGTCGTCCACCACCTCCTCTTCCAACTCCTGTCTCGCCTCCTCCTCCTGCACAATGTGCATGTCAACTGGCTGCCCTGACAGCAACTGCGTCTCATCGTCGTCGATGAGGGTGGGTTGCTGGTCATCCGCCACCAAATCGACCGGAGATGGAATGGAGGAGACTCTAGTGTTTGAGCATCTGGACACAGATACTCGTCTGTTAGGTCCGTGGAATCGCGAAATGGAGGGGCAGGTTGCGGTACAGTCAAAGGAAGGGAGAACAGCTCTGGGGAGCAGGGACAGTTGGGGTTATTGTTCTGAGAAGATTGGGAATTTTGGGTGGAAGGAGGACAAGACTGTTGGGTAAGAGGAGGTAGAGGCTGACTGGCTGGTGGACAATGTGCTTTAAGCGTTATCCGACAGCCATTGCAAGACCTGTTCCTGGTTCTCGGGCCTACTAATCTTTGTACCATTCAGCCTAGTTAATGTGGAACTTTTGTGCAAAGCGCAGAACTTAGGGCCCGCCTGATGTTAAGGGACACACGCTGGTACAAGGCTCAACTCACCCTAAGTGCCAAAAACACTGCTGGTGCAAGGCTCTACTCATGCCAAGGGCCTCAATCTCTGCTGGTAGCTCAGCTTAAGGTCATGTAACTTTGTTTGGAAGGGCTCATGTTAAGGGCTAGAAAAGTGAATTTTGGAAGGTCTTACCACATCACACACACACACACACACACACACACACACACACACACACACACACACTCAAAATGACAGTTAAGGGTGAGGGCTTTTGGAATTCCCATTGCCTATTCCATTTGTGGTTGTCATGGGGAACGTGATTTAAAGGGGTGGTTGTTACTGTTTGTTGAGCTTAAATTGGGGTTTGTGTCCATCCATTTGGGGAGTAAAGAAGGTTTCCAGGTATTTTCCCACTTTGATAGAGGTTTTTTTGAATGTGGAAAGTGTGTAGTTGTTAGGCAGTGATGTTGGGGTAATAGAGGGTCTTTGGTGTGTTAGATGCCCCCAGGCATGCTTCCCCTGCTGTCCCAGTGTCATTCCAGAGGTGTTGGCATCATTTCCTGGGGTGTCATAGTGGACTTGGTGACCCTCCAGACACGGATTTGGGTTTCCCCCTTAACGAGTATCTGTTCCCCATAGACTATAATGGGGTTCGAAACCCGTTCGAACACACGAACATTGAGCGGCTGTTCGAATCGAATTTCGAACCTCGAACATTTTAGTGTTCGCTCATCTCTAAAAATTAAACCTACTCTACCAACAGTATAGCATTTTCTTCAGTAGAGGCCTTCCCCCTTTCCCCTCCATTGTAGTTACTACCTTTCATTCTTTCACCCTCTCCCCTTCCCATATTCTACTTCTTTGTTAGCTGTCCCAAAACGAAAAGTATAACCAATGCTATTTCTCCTGCGATACCATCCTAGATTCTTAGTACTTTGTCTTTTTTCCTACATGAATGATTTTTGTCTTTCTGCTCAATGACTGTAAGGGAATTGCAATAGGAGCAATTCCCCAGTAGCTGCTAGAAACCCTGAGAAGGGGCACAAGAGACAGTGAGCCCTAAGCTGAAGCCCCTCACTGTCTCTTCCTGCTTGCCTAGTCCTATCCTATGTAATAGGCAGCAACTTGGAGATGATCCCTTCCTATGTACATGAAACACAAAATGCAGACAAGACAAACAACAACAAAAGGAGGTCAGCTAGCCAGGGTTCGGTAACAGTCGAGCAATGCAATGTCAAAATCGATATCCAAAAGAATAGTCAATAGGGAAAGCCAGAGGTCAAGAATCAGAATACACGAATAAACAGCAAGAGAAAAAGCCAGCATGCACAAGGCATTAACAAGCATCAATGTGAATGAGAGGCAAGAATAAATAGAGAGGAAGAACCCGCCCTGAAGCTGATAGGAAAGCAGGCTGTCAATCACAGGGCAAAACAAAACTGGCTCGTTCACATGGAGTAAACGCGCATGTATTTTGGCAAAATACACGTGTAAAAATAAGACTCCCATTGACTTCAATGACATTTCTTTACACGTGTAAAAAAACACTTCAAAATACATGTGTAAAATGTCATTGAAGTCAATGGGAGTCTTATTTTTAAATGTGTATTTTTTACACGTGTATTTTGCCAAAATACACGCGCATTTACTCCATGTGAACGGCCCCTTAGAGAAGCAGAGGGAAATGAAGGTGAAGGAGACGGGTGTGGTGGAAAATCAATTAACAAGGTGAAGGAATAGGACAATGTTCAGTCAATGCAACCAAAAATTCTAAGCAAGTTATCAAACTGCACACGCCTCCTGCGTGCAGAGACCCAAACAGGCAGAGATGTTACAATGACTTTGTAATTTTTGTTTTTATGTACTTGCACATCCCGTAGAATATGTGTATACCTTTTGTTTCTCTTCTATGCTATAAATTTAGTAAAAAAAAATATTGCAGGGAAAAAAAAATCCAGGATTATGAATCAGAGTTCCTCCTTCTCTTCTCAGGAAGTGACATCATGTCTGTTGGTCACATGGCCAAATGATTGGGTCTCAGTTGTAGAGTGGCGGTGTGACCAACCGATGTAATGTCACTGCCTCAGAAGAGAGAGTGGGGCTCAAAATCCTAGTCCTGGATAAACCATTTAATGCTGGGGTGTACCAATGCAAAATGTGGTCAACGATTTTCCACTCAAAAAGATAAATGTACATAACTGTGGAAATTATGTACCATTGAAAAC
Organism: Leptodactylus fuscus; assembly: GCF_031893055.1. NCBI lineage: Eukaryota > Metazoa > Chordata > Amphibia > Anura > Leptodactylidae > Leptodactylus > Leptodactylus fuscus. Next base: position 107,381,583 of record NC_134268.1, on the reverse strand, counting down.
AAAAGAGGAAACATGAAAAATTAATGTTAATATTCACCAGATGCTAGATTATGGTCTAAGACTTTTTACGCCTCCCATATGAAAGGGGTGTTGGTGTTGAGCTACATTTTCTATGCTTTACACCAATTTATTGTGAGCTACCAGCTGGCATAGATTTCAGCACAGGTGCCTGACCTGGGAGAGAAGCTGCTGCATTTATGAAGAGGTGTGTGCCAGTGCTTGGGATATGAAGCCTGGCATTCAATACAACAGCATTTATAAATATACCCTGATGTGTACATAAATGTTCTTTGCAACAATATAAAATATAAAACACAAATAGCGAAATGTTAAATACAAAATACTAACAAAGATACAACAGATGACTAGAACAGTCCTTGGCAAGCTTGTACTTGTTGCTAAGTTAGTAACTTGAAGTTTTTGGACTCCAATTAAAGATATGCAGGTATAAAGGAAGTGTTCTGAAGAAAGCGCTTTTTGATTCTTTTAAGCACAAGGGTCCAGATGCAATTGCTACCTCAACTGCCAACTTTGTAGAGCCTAAAACTATACCCTTGATATCACTAGCAATGTACTGTATTGTACCAATACATTGCATTACAATAACATTTGCTAGTTTATTAGCAAATACATAAACAGTGAATGCAGAATGAGTGGCACAAGTTAGGACACAATCTAGAAGAAAACAGTTGATCAGCAGGGAAGACACCGACCAAACTGGTATTGACAGCTATTCCTAAGGATAGAACTTGTGAATATTTCCTAAATAACCTTTAATCTTGTAAACTTTTTTACCACTGCAATGATAGCATAATGTCTTTGAGGCCACATATACAGCACCACATTAAACATCACTTACATCACCAGTGCCATAAATGACAGCAAAATCTATGGCAGTAGCTGGCCTAGATATGTGCCCAGGTGCATGCATGCCAGGAAGATGCACCTAACTCTGTGTATTGTGCCTCATCATGACTTAACAACATCCTACACTTCCTAATGTTAATCATCAAGACTCATCTATTATGCATCAAGCAATACAAACTGCATTAATATTGTCACTATATATTATATTGGATTTATATCATATACACATTTTACTTACATATAAATGCAAAACAGTTTCTATTTAGAAGGTTTTTTTTTTACATAAACTGGAAATAAATAGAAAATAACCACTAGAGGGCAGTGAAATGCTTTACAACTACAGAATCAAAAAAAGCAAATTGAGCATTAAAAGTTTTATTTAATGTAAATAAAGCAATGCTGTATGATATAATATACACTGTTAGATGTTCTATAAATTAATAGTGTTTATCTACTATAAAGAACTGAATTGACTATATTGTCTGCCTTATTTGTCACTGAAAATGTTGTTCGTTTACACATGTGAAATAATCTGCCACATTTCAAGCCAAATATTTCCTTTAAAATGAAAAAAAAAAAAAAAAAGTCAGTAACCAAACAAAAACATTAGACTTTGACATTTAATACATTAAACAGGTTTTCTAGGCTAAAATATTGATGACCTTTCTTAACCACTTCCGGACCGCCCATAGACTATATACGTCCGGGAAGTGGTTGCCTAGTTCTGCCAGGACGTACCTGTACGTCCAAGTCAGAACACAGCACCTGCACGGAGATCGTGTAGCTGCTTTCACTAGGAGCCGGCTGTAACTTCAGCCGGAGCTCCCAGAGAGAAGACAGGGCAGATTTATTACCTCCCCTGCCTTCTTGATCGCTGTGTATACAGCGCTCAATGAGCGCTGTATACACAGCTATGGACGCAGCCATAATTCAGCTGCCCTCTGACCCGTCGGACATGTGATCCCCCGGGAGCAGAGTCTTGCAAGAGCTGCTGGGTCCTACAGGACCCCAGATCAGCTCAGTGTGTAGGAGGCTGGATTCCTCCTGTATCTGAGGTTAAATGTAGCAGCCCCAGTTATAAGAGAAATCAGCCTCCAGTACAAAAAAATAAGTGATCAGATGTCCCCAAAGGTCTCTTATTACCTTATGGGGACACAATCTGAAAAAAAATAAAAATAAAAATATAATAAAAAAGTTTTAAAAAAATGTAAATAAAATAATAATAATAATAATAAAAAAAAATAATACGCTAATAAAACGCCGTTATTAAAGGTTATAGCCCCACCCCCGACGACACCATACAAAATAAAAATTACCGTAACGGAGAGGAAAAACTATATTATAAAGTTTTTATGTGACACTTTGTGTTATTAATTAATTTATTTTTTTAAATTGAAAACCAGACACAATTTCCCTCCTATTTTGTTTATATTTTCCCAGATATAAAAAAAATTAAAACACATTCGAAAATAAAGATAACATAAAAATAAAGCCCTATGTGTCCCCGAAAAAAGACGCAAAAATTAGTTGACTGAGACATAAGGGAAAAATGTTACAGCCCTCAAAACCGCACATACAAAATAAACCTAAAATGTGTCTGGTCCTGGACCACAAATTGGCCCGGTACTGAAGTGGTTAAACATAGGTCATAAATACCTGATCAGTGCAGATCCAACAGATAATAAACAGACAATATAGCATGACCTAGATAGCGCTGTACTTTGTATAGTGGCCAGACCCCATTACTACAGATCAGATCTGATTCACTTGAATGGGAGCTAAAACTACAGTGACTCTGTTTCACTAAAACACACCAGATAACAGAGCTGTCTGGTTCCTGCTCCATTTTCTGTGCATCATCTGCTGAGAACAGCTGATCAATGGGGGTGGTAGGTGTCAGACCCTCTCTGATATAATATTAGTGATCTATCTTTACGATAGGTCATCAATATTTTTACCCTGTAAAAACCACAGAAAACCTGTTATCTGTAGAATTAAACCCTATTCACATACAGCATAAGAAATCTGGGGTAATTTTAAGCATACTGCAGAATATTCAGTTTGTGCATATGTTTGTCTCATTTTATCCACTGCAATTAAAAGGAGTCTGTGGCCAAATCTGCCTGAAAATGAGCAATTTGGATTCTATCCAAGATGGGATAATGGAGTTTTTCAGGCTAGTTTTCAGCAATGTGTATTGTAATTATGTTATGCTTAGTGTACATGCACACAAACATGTGCATGTACATGTCCATGAGAAAACAGCACAGGCAGCACACATATGGCATCACTGTGCTGCCTCTGGACCCCATAGACCCATACATTTTATTATTTAGCTCAGGTCAAAAAATGGAAAAGAAATATTTCTGTCTTGAGTTTCGACTGGTATATACCGGTATATATATACCGCTTTAGGGATGTTGTCCACATATTGATAACTCATAATTGGCTGGTCTTCTCAAAGAAATAGTACACAGAATGCAGAATAAAGATTGTAATTGAAATACCAAGTATGTACAACTCCATTAAACCCTCCAATAATGATAAAAGAACATATCTCTCATTTCTGTTCCTTAGCACAGTTTTCTTTTAAATCATAGTCCTCAGTATGAATCTCCACTCATTTCTTGTCCAGAGAATAATATCTCTTTAATTCTTGGTCTTCTGCATGGTTTCCCCCCCAGATTGCGGCATGGCTCCCCCTCTCATTCCTGGTCCCCAGCAAAGTTTCTCAATGGTTCTCAGCATTGCTCACCTTTATTCCTAGTCCTCAACATAATAGTACTTTAAGTTTTTGTCCTTAGTGTGGTGTCCCTCCTGGACCTCAGAATGGCACCCCCTCTAATTCTTGGTTCCTAACACGGCTCCCTATTCTTAGATCACAATATGGCTTCCCTTTTCTTTCCCCACCCCACACTGATAAGCTTGACCATACTTACTAACATTTCATAGGCCAATATCTGAGCTCATGTGATATGTCCCGTCCCAAGAATGCTCATTTTGGATTTATATATATATATATATATATATATATATATATATATATATATATATTATAGTTCCTAACATTATCCTAGTAAAATTGGGACTGATGACATACATGCCTAATACATCAGTGATAGATTACAGTCTCCATAGGTCAGAAATGACATATTTAACATGCCGTGAACTCTCTGCTCCACAGGTGGCTAGAGATGAGCACATTGGTGTGTAATGAACCCAAGTTGACCAAATAGCCCAAATCGTTTGGTCTTTGACAAAACTGAACAATTAAGAAATCTTCTCCGACAAACTAAAATAGCAGCCACAAGTGGATGATCACAGAAGAGATGCTTCCACTATTGAATTCAATACCACCAGCAGCTCTCCGTGATAGCGGGACCTCCACTGATAATAGTGGTGGTGGTCCCACTATAATCTTTTTTTTAATTGTTTATTTAAGGATTTTTTAACAATAAAAGGTACCAGCAGGTTTGATAACCAGCATCATTTCAAAAAAGAGAACAAGCAAAAAGAGAGAGCACGCCACTAAGGGAACAGTGCAAATGCAATAATGAAATCAACACAGGTCATCAAAACAAACAAAAACACATTACACAATCAGAGAGACAAGGAGGCCACCAGTAGACAAAGACAGGACAAGACCTCATTAGTAAGGACAGCGGTTAAGTATTCCAGAGAGCGCGCATTCCTGATCCGGCAGTATAGTTCCTCTAGGGATGGGGGGGCCAGCTGGCTGGCGTCAAAAGAGATAAGAAGAGACGAAGGGCGGGCGCAACTTAACAGGTGGGAGGTGGAGGAAAAATGTTCTAGGGGAAAGGGTAAAATGCACCCCCATCACCCGATCCAGGAGGTCCTGAACCTGGCACCAGAAGGGAACTAGGGAGGGACAGGACCAAAATAGGTGGAAGATATGGGTGGGGCGAGCACCGCAGCGCCAGCAGCAATCGGGGATAAACCTATCAAAGGAATAGAGAAGAGCTAGCATGTGGTACCTTTGCAGTAGCATTTTGAAAAAATTCTCTCTGTGGACAACACAACTCGAGGTCTTAAACCCTCTATCCCAGATAAGTGACCAGTCAGCTTCTGAAATGGGTTGACCAAGGTAGGTCTCCCACCGAGACATTTAAGGATGCCTGGGCAAGACCTCGGGAGTGGGGTCCGATAAAAAGCGATGGATGTCCGAAACCAAAGCCTGTGTTCCAGTACAAGGGTCCTACTATAATCTATCGCAAAGTTGTGATAGTATGATGTTACAGCACAGGGATAGTAAGAAAAATTGATGGCAGTAGGTGAAAACAGAAAAATCATAGTGGAGCTGCCCCCACTGTTGCAGGAAGTGGCCTTGATATGTAAAAACATTTTGGCCATTTGAATTTAGCTTCAAAGCACCTGCTCTAAATTCAAGTTCGCCATTCAAAAGAGAACTGCTTTTACAAGTACTATTGAATTCAATAGAGGCAGTGACTCTTCTGTGATATATACAGGGCCGCCATCAGGAATTCTGGGGCCCCATACAGCCTAAGTGTCTGCCCCCCCCCGCCATTTTAAAACTACCTTATTTTGCGACATACCAATTCTGTATTACATTTCCCTTTATTTAGCAGCATTACAAGGCTTAATCAGATTCTATTTGCAGGTAAAATCTGCTACGTGTGAAAGCGCCTATAGAGAGCCAACACCATTTATAAGAGCCCTCTTAATAAATCCTCAGGGCTTTTTCACGTTGCGTTTTTGGCCTCCCTTGCTGGGATACGTTGGTAACCAGTCAGAATCAGCTGTCAACTTATCCCTGCACGAAGAACTGGCCATTAAAAAAAAAAGGGGGGCCTGCAGTTCTCCATGCAGGGATAAGTGGGGAGCTGATTGTGACTGGTTAAACGTATCCCGGCAAGGGAGGCCAAAAACACAATGTGAACACTCCTTTAAAGTGAAAGTCCCATCCCCAAACAGGCTGCTATGCTAGTAGCTAGCAGCCTACATCATTATTAATACAAAGCACACATACCTTTGGAGGTATTGTGTGCTTTGTAGTTCTCCAGCTAAAAACTTATATATTATTGCCCCAGTTCCCTCTCCGCAGTGCCGCACACCCGATGCCCCAACAATCCCCCCCTTCTAACATCTTTCCATTGCCCCCTATACCCATACCTCCCAACTTTTGAAGAACCAAAAGAGGGACAAAATGTGCGGCAAATTTAGCCCCACCCACTGTTATGTTGACTCCACCCATTCTCATTAATTTTTCATGTGCCTACACACAGTATAATCCTCCTACAGTCACCCGTACATTATATATCCCCCTCTATCTCTCCCCCAGCTTCATATACACCCTTCATCTGCCCCCAGTTTCATGTCTCCCCCTCCATCTCTGCCCCCAGATTCACGTCCCTCATCTCTACCCCCAGTTTCATGTCCCCCATCTCTACCCCCAGATTCATGCCCCCCATCTCTGCCCCCAGATTCATGTCCCTCTATCTCTGCCCCAGATTCATGTCCCCTCCATCTCTGCCCCCAGATTCATGTCCCCTCCATCTCTGCCCCATATTCATGTCCCCTCCATCTTTGCCCCCATATTCATGTCCCCTCCATCTCTGCCCCCATATTCATGTCCCCTCCATCTCTGCCCCCATATTCATGTCCCCTCCATCTCTTCCCCCATATTCATGTCCCCTCCATCTCTGCCCCATATTCATGTCCCCTCCATCTCTGCCCCCATATTTATGTCCCCTCCATCTCTGCCCCCATATTCATGTCCCCTCCATCTCTGCCCCCATATTCATGTCCCCTCCATCTCTGCCCCCATATTCATGTCCCTTCCATCTCTGCCCCCAGATTCATGTCCCTCCATCTCTGCCCCCAGTGTCATGTCCCTCCATCTCTGCCCCCAGATTCACGCCCGCCCATCCATTTCTGCCCCGTTTCATGTCCCCCCTCCATCTCTGCCCCCAGTTTCATGTCCCCTCCATCTCTACCCCCCGATTCATGCCCCCCATCTCTGCCCCCAGATTCATGTCCCTCCATCTCTGCCCCCAGATTCATGTCCCCTCCATCTCTGCCCCCATATTCATGTCCCCTCCATCTCTGCCCCCATATTCATGTCCCCTCCATCTCTGCCCCCATATTCATGTCCCCTCCATCTCTGCCCCCATATTCATGTCCCCTCCATCTCTGCCCCCATATTCATGTCCCCTCCATCTCTGCCCCCATATTCATGTCCCCTCCATCTCTGCCCCCATATTCATGTCCCCTCCATCTCTGCCCCCATATTCATGTCCCCTCCATCTCTGCCCCCATATTCATGTCCTCTCCATCTTTGCCCCCATATTCATGTCCCCTCCATCTCTGCCCCCATATTCATGTCCCCTCCATCTCTGCCCCCATATTCATGTCCCCTCCATCTCTGCCCCCATATTCATGTCCCCTCCATCTCTGCCCCATATTCATGTCCCCTCCATCTCTGCCCCCATATTCATGTCCCCTCCATCTCTGCCCCCATATTCATGTCCCCTCCATCTCTGCCCCCATATTCATGTCCCTTCCATCTCTGCCCCCAGATTCATGTCCCTCCATCTCTGCCCACAGTGTCATGTCCCTACATCTCTGCCCCCAGATTCACGTCCGCCCATCCATTTCTGCCCCCAGTTTCATGTCCCCCCCTCCATCTCTGCCCCCAGTTTCATGTCCCCTCCATCTCTGTCCCCAGTTTCATGTCCCCCATCTCTACCCCCAGATTCATGCCCCCCATCTCTGCCCCCAGATTCATGTCCCTCCATCTCTGCCCCCAGATTCATGTCCCCTCCATCTCTGCCCCCATATTCATGTCCCCTCCATCTCTGCCCCCATATTCATGTCCCCTCCATCTCTGCCCCCATATTCATGTCCCCTCCATCTCTGCCCCCATATTCATGTCCCCTCCATCTCTGCCCCCATATTCATGTCCCCTCCATCTCTGCCCCATATTCATGTCCCCTCCATCTCTGCCCCCATATTCATGTCCCCTCCATCTCTGCCCCCATATTCATGTCCCCTCCATCTCTGCCCCCATATTCATGTCCCTTCCATCTCTGCCCCCAGATTCATGTCCCTCCATCTCTGCCCCCAGTGTCATGTCCCTCCATCTCTGCCCCCAGATTCATGTCCCCTCCATCTCTGCCCCCAGATTCATGTCTCCACATCTCTGCGCCCAGATTCATGTCCCCACATCTCTGCCCCCAGATTCATGTCCCCACATCTCTGCCCCCAGATTCATGTCCCCACATCTCTGCCCCAGTGTCATGTCCCCCATCTCTGCCCCCAGTGTCATGTCCCCCCATCTCTGCCCCCGTGTCATGCCATCCTCTCCATCTCTGCCCCCAGTGTCATGCCGTCCTCTCCATCTCTGCCCCCAGTGTCATGCCGTCCTCTCCATCTCTGCCCCCAGTGTCATGCCAGATCTGAGTTGAAATAGGACAGGGGGCCGGCACACGGTGGTGGGCCAAAACCGGGCCCCCCCCATTTTTCAATTTGGCCGGGCCCCTGACGCCAGTAGCAGTAGTACTGGCCCATCGGCGGGCCTGGATATATATATATATATATATATATATATATATATATATATATATATATATATATATATTTTGTGAGAGAGTGAAGGGTTTAGTCTGGGAAGACAAGTATATTCCAGCCAGGCAGCTAAAGGGAGTTTGGTAAAAACTCACACCATTGAGATCAAATGACTAATCAAGCCCTAATAACAGTCTGTGTGAAGACTAGCAGGGTGGCACCATACTGACAGAGTCGAACTGTCCAGACTGAACCTCCAAAGCTGGTACTGTGTCACCCGTTGTTGTTGCCAAGGTGGGAGACTGGTAGCCAGTCTCCTGTATAGTCAGGGAAAAGTTTCCTTACGTTTAACTTAGTTTCTCAGACGAGAAGGATTTTGTTTTGTTTATCCTGTGGCTTTGCAAAAGCAGTGTATACGTTACATGTGAATAAAGCCTGAACTTGTGTGCAAATCCAGTGTCTGTGTCCTTGTTTCCTGCACTGCTACAAGCATCTACCTGAGCGATTCCCCACTATATATATATATGTGTATATATATATATATATATATGTGTATATATATATATATATATATATATATATATATATATATACTCCAACAAAACAGAAATTTGTTACCTCATCTAGTATAGAAATCCCCTTTGTGGGTTTCCAGCCAAGCTCGGCCTAGTCTGCCCTCCTAGCAGACTTCTTATTCCCCACTAACAAGGACAATCCCAGACAGCTGGGTTTCTCCAGGAGTGTCCACAAGGTGAGGGCTGGAGAGGATGGGAATGACAAGTTCTACTACCAGCCTACCTGCCATTCCTTAAAAATCCAGCCCTGTGCACAACACTTAATGTTCAGCATAGTTGTTTGCTGAGAAACAAACTTTCTGGATGAGCAATCTGGGTGAGATGTATACCCCTTCCAGTACCTTACCAGCCATCGGCTTACCATATATATATATATAAATATATATATATATATATATATATATATATATATATTTATATACAGTATACATATATGTGTGTGTGAAACATCTTTGACTTTGTCTCATATTTGTGAATATGTTCCCCTCTTGACTTGTATCCCATTATTACTGGCTCTGATTCCTGCCTCATTAGGCTATATTCGCAACAGTCACACTATAAATTGCATTCACAATAGTCTGTGATTACCACCTAATTTTTATGTGGATAGATCACTTTAGTTTGTTACTTCAGTATTTAATGCAATGATTCACATTTAATGCAATGATTCACATTTCCCATATATTTTGTGGTTTTTGCCTAAGACATATGTGTAATATTTAATATCTTTCAGGCACTTTATGTATATATATTTTTGTCTGTTAGTAACTTTTTTGTGCACTACTTAGCCATCTATAACTAATATACATATAAATTATTTTCTAAAAATACAATGAAGAAATGTATAATGTTTGTAGCTACGTGTTATAAGACCAATGCGTAGGTTGAGTAACTTGAAAACAAACCTTGTAGTGTTAAAGAATGTAAATAAAATATGTGTTAAAAAAAGAAAAACCTCTTAATGGACTAGGAATTGCAGTTGGAAAGTGCAACTCTGATTCGTACAGTATATATATGACACTAAACTATAGCTCCAAGTCCATCTTTTCCTACTCTGTATACCTGCTGTATACCTGCTGTATACTGTGCTCCTGTTGTGTCCATTGGATTATGGTATCAAAGAGAAAAGTGCCATGACCGTTGTTTCAAACAGTGGTAGACACTTGCTAAAAGGTAAATTTAATTATTTCATTTTTTCCAGAAAATTCTGTGACCCAAGATGCCTTTTCTGATGCATGTGTATTGGGGCTCAGCTCCCACTTGTCATGGCTACAGGTATCTATGCCACTTTAATTCTTTCTCTTACATCCATTTAGTTGCCAAACTGACCATATGGATATATATTTCCTGTTCCATACACATTTATGTGTGGAGACATTGTAACACAAAAGAAAAAGTATAAGATGACTTTTTGAGTTACTACTTACTGTCTGTACAGGTATTCCTTGGGTTACGACGGTCTCGGGTTACAACGTTTCGTGGTTACGACTAGAGATGAGTGAGTAGGTCCTTGCTAGTTGGGAGTGCTGGCAGCTTGCATTTATGCGGGAGCTGACTTTTTCTCATAGGAATACATTGGCCAGCGTTGATTGGCCAGTGTACAGCATTTGACCAATCAACGCTGGCCAGGAGGCGGAGTCTAATATCGGACCACAATGGAGACTGCTGTGGTCCGATCTTAGACTCCGCCTCCTCGCAGACGAGCCTCCGGCAGAACCAGCGTTGATTGGTTGAATGCTGTACACTGGCCAATCAATGCTGGTCAATTCATTCCTATGAAAAAAAAAGTAAGCTCCCTCGTAACAGCAAGCTGCCAGCACTCCCGACTAGCAAGGACAAGCCTGCGGCAAATCAACGCTGGTTCTGCAACAACGCTGGCCAATCAACGCTGGCCAATGCATTCCTATGAGAAAAAGTCAGCTCTCACATAAATGCAAGCTGCCAGCTCTCCCTGTACAGTATGTGATTTAGTGTGCAGCGGCACACCGAGGAAGACTGTACTGTACTGTATATGGTACAGTCTTCCACTGCACACTAAATCACGTTGATCCGTTCCTACGCGGCATCGTATGGTACAGTTATGTATGTTTCCGACTTACATCAAAATTCAGTTTACGACGACGCGTAAGAATGGATCAACGTTGTAAGTCGAGGACTACCTGTACTTGTCTATATGGTCTGCACATGCTCTATGTCGATTTCATAGTGTTTATTATATTGAGGGATGTTAGTAGCAGTTTGGGTTCTAGTTTATCCATATGGCAAATTAGATGGTTCTGACTCATTGTGAATACAGTATATTAGTATTTACATTCATGTGTATACATTCGTTTTATTTGGACCCTCCCCATGGCATAGTGCCACCTTTCCTGGCCCCCACATAATATGACACCCCATTAAAACACACTATAATGTCTCCAGATAGTATAATGTCCCATAGCAGCCCCTCCACACAGTATAATGTCCTACCATGGCCCCTGCACAAACAGTATTATGCCCTATAGTGGCCCCTGCACACACAGTACTATGCCCCACAGTAGACACTGCACACATAGTATTATGCCCCATAATGGCCCCTGCACATAGTATTATGCCCCATAGTGGCCCCTGCACACACTATTATGCCCCATAGTGGCCCCTGCACACAGTATTATGCCCCTTAGTGGCCTCTGCACACAGTATTATGCCCCTTAGTGGCCTCTGCACACAGTATTATGCCCCATAGTGGCCCCTGCACATACTATTATGCCCCAAAGTGGCCCCTCCACACAATATTATGTCCTACCATGGCCCCTGCACAAACAGTATTATGCCCCATATTGGCCTCTGCACACACAGTACTATGCCCCACAGTAGACACTGCACACAGTATTATGCCCCACAATGGCCCCTGTACACAGTATTATGCCTCATAGTAGCCCCTGCACATACTATTATACCCCATAGTGGCCCCTGCACACAGTATTATGCCCCATAGTGAGCCCTGCACTCAGTATTATTCCCCATAGTGGACCCTTCACACAGTATTATGCCCCATAGTGGACCACCCATGAACAATTATTATACTCTGGGACAGACCCCAGAGTATAATGATTGGAGATCCAGGGTAGAATACAAACATAAACAAAATTTTTTACTTATCTCTCCGGTGCACTCCCCACTGCTTTCAGCCCTCTTCAATGTTGGTACAGACGTCATGTGAGTCAGGCCAGCATCCTGACGCATAATGATGCCATCCTAGCCCATGTGTTGTCTGGGACGTCACCAAAGAGGCCGTAAGACTGCTGGAGCACAGGAGAGGTAAGTAACAGTGTTATTTATGTTCCGTCACCTCCCCCAGCCCTCCGATCATTATACTCTGGGATTTGAAAAGACCCATAGTATAATGATAACAGTGTTTGTTGGATTTCGCGGGCCCACGACTTCACTTACTGATCCCCACTCCTGCTCACAGCCACCTGTGAATGCTCCATCAGGTAACGGCTACCGCTGCTACACCAGTATCTATGCCGCGGTATACAGTATTATATTGTGTCATCAAACAATTTTTAAGGATTTTACAGTGTAAATTTGGATAATATATTAACACCTGCATCTAATATGCTTTGAAAATTGCCTTTATAATGTGTGAATGTTTGAAGTTTTACTCATTTTACTATCCCTTTATAGTATTGACATTGATGTTTCATACATGTATGGTTTGACAACTTATCAGTATCAATACACGCTGCTTCATTTCCCTTGTCCAGGCCGCTCTCCATTTCCATCTACACATAATGTTGCTGGAACAACCTATGTGTGGCCATTACATTGATTCCCATAACACTGATGTAAATTTAAAAGTCCCAATGTATCCATAATGTCCCTTTCCACTGTTATAGGGCATAAAGGATATTTCAAAACCATAAACATGGTGTAACTAACAACAGTTTTTATGTCTTAGTATCAGAGCATTGTTCAGCAATGTGGCTGTGCACTGTATTAAACATACCATATCCTTATTGTTATAGATTAAAATGCTGCACTAAATTCTCTTCTCTCTGTTTCTGTTCTGCTGCTCTTCAAGATTTATTATACCTTACCATACTAATTTATTTATAGGCATCATTTATACTGCAGGTGAATAACATGGAACCATACAAGACGAGAGCTGAAGATGGAGCAAAGGGAAATTGGCAGTAGCGTATTTCATGTTAGAATTCTACATTATTATTCATATGTATTTTGTACAAATGTACAGAAATCCTATATAATAATCTGATAAATAGCTCAATGTCCAGCTCACCCACTTGTCTCTCCAAAATTCATAATCCGGAATGCAAGGAAGCCGACGGACTCACTTCGGCAATAGAAACCAATATACTATAAACTCCAGCATACTCCAGTTAAGATATAAAATCACTTCACCTTTATTGCTTCATCTTTAAAAAAGTTCAATGCACATGAAGTACTTTGTCGCGGTAGAATTAACGCATCACAGGTGGAACTATGGCCTACGCGTTTCGGATTACTCCTTCATCATGGCACGAATTTTACTAACTGAGACTTTCCTTAAAAACATACCTAATTGGGTGTTACCTCCCCTTAATTAACCCCTAAAACCAGCTTACACACCTCCTGTGAGGACGTCAATTCCACCACGACGTATAATCAATTTACATACATCATATATTCTTATACAAACAATAAATAAATAAATATACATGAAAAAACTTCTTGTGTTTCACTATTATAACAATAAAGACATATACATCTGAAAAACACTCTTACTTGTAATTATGATCCTCCAGCCGTCTCTATAGCATAAGCCTAGCGATCATGTGATCATCTAATCACATGACCGGACTCTATTCACTAAGCTTAATTCCTAGCGGTCATGTGATCATCTAACCACATGACTGGACTCTATTGACCAAGCCTAATTCCGTCTATAGCGAGATGTTACCTACTATCAGAAAAAACCTCAAAGACTATCCCTCCAAGAAAAACTCACGAATGGCAAATAGATCAAGGTAAGTACATATCCTATATAGAAAAAATGTACTAATAATGATACTTTTAAATACTTTTTACCGAAAAAGAAAAGAAAAAGAAAAAACCTACTTTGACGTATCCCTACCCAATCCAACCTGTCAGACATTTGATAAGATGGTGATCTTTTTTGGTAAAAAGTATTTAAAAGTATCATTATTAGTACATTTTTTCTATATAGGATATGTACTTACCTTGATCTATTTGCCATTCGTGAGTTTTTCTTGGAGGGATAGTCTTTGAGGTTTTTTCTGATAGTAGGTAACATCTCGCTATAGACGGAATTAGGCTTGGTCAATAGAGTCCGGTCATGTGGTTAGATGATCACATGACCTCTAGGAATTAAGCTTAGTGAATAGAGTCCGGTCATGTGATTAGATGATCACATGATCGCTAGGCTTATGCTATAGAGACGGCTGGAGGATCATAATTACAAGTAAGAGTGTTTTTCAGATGTATATGTCTTTATTGTTATAATAGTGAAACACAAGAAGTTTTTTCATGTATATTTATTTATTTATTGTTTGTATAAGAATATATGATGTATGTAAATTGATTATACGTCGTGGTGAAATTGACGTCCTCACAGGAGGTGTGTAAGCTGGTTTTAGGGGTTAATTAAGGGGAGGTAACACCCAATTAGGTATGTTTTTAAGGAAAGTCTCAGTTAGTAAAATTCGTGCCATGATGAAGGAGTAATCCGAAACGCGTAGGCCATAGTTCCACCTGTGATGCGTTAATTCTACCGCGACAAAGTACTTCATGTGCATTGAACTTTTTTAAAGATGAAGCAATAAAGGTGAAGTGATTTTATATCTTAACTGGAGTATGCTGGAGTTTATAGTATATAATAATCTGATACCTATACATAAATACACCCATTGACAAAAATAAATAAATAACACACCGCGATAAAAATCTCAGATTACTGCATAACTCGCCATGCAGTCAGATATGGGTGTGGTCTAATTAGTCATTGGTCTTGCTATAAGAGGGTGTAAAAGTTCATCTCCCACTGTCCTATAAAAGGCTTTCAGAGGCTTCTTTTGGACAGTGTACCTCTTGACGAGAGAACATTGATTTCCACACATGCTTTTACGATGTATTTGAAGACATTTTGACCAGTTGACAGATTTTTTTGAGGGGAATATTACTGAATTGACAGAAACAGGTTTGTCATTTTTAAACATTAGGTGTTGGGAGCAGTGGTTACATTAGGGTATAATATCATTTCCAGGACTCCTCCCCCAAAGGGATTTTATTTAGATTTTATTTTTGTTTATTCACTTAATTTTGTTTAAGGGGTTATCCAGGGATTAGTAAAGTTTACAAGTGCATTCTCCACAGTAGTTAAGCTTTAGTACTACTGTACACTTTGGTACCCTGGAGCCCTGTTCTATTGTTTTACGAAGGGCTGCAGGGGATGCTGTTTCCTGTCTGCCCTGTAGTCTTTAGAGCTCTGGCTCACATGATTGCCACCATTCTACTGATGCTATGGAGCTTTGATTTAACACCGTATGAGTCAATGACGTAATGACATCACAGACTCATGGCTGCGGAGGAGACTGAGGAACGATAGTTCTGGCCTCTCTAGCTGCCATCTGTAGAAGGAATGAATGGGACTTTGGGAAACTGGGTTGTACATTAATAATAACCTTAAACAGTGCAGGGAATGCAATGGTAAATGTAGACTCCACAGATATCCCACTTCATTGACAAATATAAACTATTAAAAATAAAGTATTTACACCTATCATCACTTCTATTTTTGAAATCCTCCTTACAGAGGAGCATCAAGCATCAAAGTGAGAAACACCTCCGATTGCAGTTTCCATTTTTTGTAGTGCTTATGGACTGTTATATTTTGCTTGGCTTTGATGTTTTATTTGGTAAGATACTTGGCAAACTAAGGGTATGTTCACACGGAGGTTTTTGGACCAAATTTTGACGTGGAATCCACCTCAAAATCCAGCTCCAAAAACAGCTCCCATTGACTTCAATGAGAGCTGCTCTCTTCTTTTTTTCTGCTAGCTATTAGCGGAAAAAGAAGTGTGCTGCCCTATCTTGCCGCGGATTCTGCTGCAAATTCCGCCATGTGAACATACCCTAATTTTATGAGCTGTGCTGTAGTTTCAGAGCAGTTTGGGTCAGTATAGGGAAAGTTGAATTCCTGCTTGGTTGCTAGGTAAATTTCCTAGGTGAAACTGAGCCCCGGTGTGTATATGCAAAGTCAAATCTTGGGAAGGATCGTGGCCTAGGTGTGCACAGTAAATTCCTGGGAATGTGGTGCATATAGAGGCCATAGTAGTAGTACTAGGCACTGAGTAGCAATGGTTGCCGCTCTGAGATACCAAGTTTGGTATGGTTTGGTAAATGTTTACAGCAGAGTATTGAGAGCATGTTCTGTATAATCTGCACAGTGAGAGATGTGTGAGAAAAATCTATGATGCCTCTATCAGCTATTGTCAATGAGTTGATCCATTGTTATCTGCCTGAAGCTTTACATCAGAGTCATTTGATAAAAATTATAGAGATGACTTCTCCAGAGTATATAGTAGAAATTGAAAAGTGATATTATTTGCCTGTTGTAAGCGCTTACTAGGGTTTAATAATAATAATAATAATAATAATAATAATAAAAAATTAGATTTATATAGCGCCAACATATTCCGCAGCACTGTACAATTTGTAGGGGTTCAAATACAGACAGATACATAACAAAGAACGTCATTTCACACAATGGGACTGAGGGCCCTGCTCGCAAGAGCTTACAATCTATGAGGTAGAGGGGGTGACACAAGAGGTAGCAGGGGCAGCATTGCTTATACAGTATTCAGACAATTTTGTAATAGTGTAATAATGTTAATATTTAAATATTAATATATGTTTTATACTTATCTAAACAATAGATCATTTTCTTACTATAATGTCCCATTAAATTGGTTCTGAAGCTGAAAAAACTACTATTAAAACAGTTGCAGCAAACACATATTCTATGTAAAAACATAATCTCGGAAAAACATCAAAAATGGGAGCAAGTGTCATAACATTGGTGTACCCCATATGATTGAAGAGGCCCAATCACCCATCCTAGGGTAAGTTCACACATGAGTTTTTTGGACTGGAATTTGACGCAGAGGCCGCCTCAGATTCCGGTCCAAAAAACGTCTAGTCGAAGCATTCCGCTCCGGATTAAGCCCAAATGAATGGACCTAGTCGCGAGGGAGGTGTCGCGAGGCGGACGTCCGCTGCTGAATCAGCCACGGAATCTGTCTGAAGAAAGGGCAGGAAATGACTGGTCCCATTGATTTCAATGGGGGGCGGTTTTTCGAGCCTGATTCTGACGCGTATTCCGCGTCAAAATCTGTCCAAAAAACCCTGTGTGAGCTTACCCTTACTGATGTGCTTGTGTCATTCAGGAGACTGGAAGACACTTGAAGGAGACGGGGACCCACAACAGCCACTACAATGAAGTAGAGGTGGGAAACAGTGTTTGTTATGTTTATTCACCTTCCTTGGGCCTCTGCTTATTATTTTCTGGGGTTTGAAGAAACAGCAATTCTGGTTCAAACTAAATAAGTTTGGTCTGAAAAAAAAACTGTTGGGTGAATCTCACCAATATTTACAAGATGAATCTCTCGAGGGTTGTCCAACACTAAATGGGGGCAATGAGAGATAAAAGATTTTTTAAAATTTATGTACAGCATTATTTTTTCTTCCTGTACTACCCCATTATTTAATAAATGTAATGTTTTTTTTTTTTTTTTTTATTTAACTACACAATAACTTTTGTTGATGTTTTATAAATACAATTAGAAAACAAATGTGAGTCCTTTTTCTATATCATTTGGATGTTTGTCATTTGAACACATTTCAGTCTGGAGGGTATATGTAGATATTAAGTCATTAAAATACTAAAGCAGACCTTTATAATTGGTCTAATGACTTACTTTATTTTGTGATGTGGTTCCTGAAATGTTTTATATTTTTTTTCATTTATGTCTTCATCATGTCATTATGTCATGTTTAGTTTTTGTAGCAGTAACCTTTTGTGACACTATAATATTTTTCTTTCTTTTTTCTCTTTAAAAGTAATTTTATAGCTATATTTATGGCTTTCATTCTGTAGCTTGTGCCGAGGACTGTCTTGCTAACATCAAGTGACTCATCCTGACAAGTGAAGTACAGTATTTCAAATTTCTAACTTTTGATATTTTTATTGCTATAAGACAAATGTCAAATACATCTTTGATGTCTAATATTGGAGCTCACAAAAGCACATAATAAACATGTATTCCATTGTACTTGACTGCTTTTTCTCTACCTCAACCCCTAGAGAACATTCAACACTGGTCTAAAATAAATCCTCTCTCATTCACAATCATCAATTTTCGTTATGTTGACACAGGGGGTTAGGACCTGTTCAATAGGATTTCCATTGTCCCTGATTGTTAGACTAGCGTAGTCAACTGTTCTATTTTATTTATTTAAACAGTAGAAATTTGCTGGGTCTCATGATCAGTCAATTGGATCTGTTACAAAATGAATCATTCACATTAGATCCCTTATAAAAAAAAAAGTAGTTCTGATGTAAATGGAAACAAAGATTTACATGTAAAATACCAAATCTATTATTTAATGACTTATAATACACTGCTCACTTAAAGGGTTTTTCCATGAGCATAACCATATTTAAATTTGTAGACAAGTTAAAATAAAACATTTTTACAAATGAAAATAATTAAACATTTTTCATAATTTTAAATATTTTCTCTAACAATCTTGGTGGTGAAAGTCTGTTGTCTTGATCGGTTGCCATGAATAAAGGAACTTTGTATGGCTTGGCACTTGTGAGAAATCCAGCCATGATTTCCTTATTGCGGACAGGTTATCAGACAGGAACACTATGTGTAGGAGAGAATAAACTGGCCACAATAAGGAAATCATGGCTGTGCTTCTGACAAGTGCCAAACCATAGAAAATTTCTATATTCATGGTCTTATCCATTGGCCAGATATGAAGACAAATGACCCCTAAAATGGTTAGAGAAAATATTTAAAGCTCAAAAATTTTATTTGCAAAAATGTTTAACATTTAACTATTTACAAATTGAAATATGGTTATGGTAATGGGAAACCCAATTCAGTTTTTTAATTAACATCTTTGTATAAAATATCACAAATTATATCCTATTGATAAAAGTCATATGCACTTTTGGAACCAATTCATTTCTATGCACCTATTGTTGCTCAATTGCAAATAGTAGGAGCTAAAGAAAAAAGTGAGAACACATGACTACATGATCAGACTCTCCACAGGATTTGTAATCACGGGCAAACAAATCTTCCCTGGAGCTGTATATACAAAACATGAACGCCTACCAAAATACTGAGACCAAATGCCAACGTATAAAAATATACATACACCATTTACAATCTAAAAACTGAATATAAGTAAAAACAGGAAGCAAATCACACAGTGCAAAAAGCACATGCACATGCCAAGAAAGGAGAACATAATAAATATGCCCCTCATGTGCAGTTATAATCCATGTTCAAATGCAATATACAATTAGCACATGAAAAATTATAGAAAATATTGAATACTTGTACATAAATGAAAAAATAGTAAGACGCTTGGGGGTTATTTCATAGTGATCAACTAAATAAATATGCTGTTATGTGACAATAGAATGCTCAAAACACTGTCCAAATACAGGCTATAGTAAGTACTAGAGATGAACGAACAGTGAAATATTCGATATTCGTTTCGAATAACCCCTCAATATTCGACTATTCGAACGAATATCAAACCCCATTATAGTCTGTGGGGAAAAAAGCTTCATTTCAGGGGAAACCGCTCTTCGACTCAGGAGAGTCACCAAGTCCACTATGACACCCTAGGAAATGAGGACAACACCTCTGGAATGCAACTGGGACAGCAGAAGAAGCATGCCTGGTGGCATCTAACATGCCCAAGTCCCTGTATTACGCCACTAATAATGAGGAAGCTGACTTTTTCCCATAGGAATGTATTGACCAGGGTTGATTGGCCAAATGCCATACATGCTCATCTGTGAGGAGGCAGAGTCTAAGATCGGTCCCCAGCAGTCTCCATTGTGGTCCGATCTCAGGTATAGCAGAGTTGACACAGCTCTGCTACACCTGAGATGCAGCAGAGCTGGCCGTGCGCTGCTGTGGATTGATCTTAGACTCTGCCTCCTCCTCCGGCAGAACCAGCGTTGATTGGCCGAATGCTGTACATTGTATGGCATTCGGCCAATCAACACTGGTCAATGCATTCCTATGCGAAAAAGTCAGCTCCCGCATAACGCAAGCTGACAGGGATCCCGACGAGATAGAGCCCCAAAGAGCTGTTTGAGTAACATTTCTAGCTAAATAAAGCTAATTCCTAGCTAACCCTGCCAGTACATCTATCCCTGTCTCACAGTCACATAGTTCACAGTCTCATATGAACCGAATCTGAAATCTATCATTCGTAGAAAGTGGAGGTCACCTGATTTAGCCAGCCAATTACTTTTTCCGATTTTTTTCCGATGCCTACGTTGTCGTAGTTCCTTTCCCACCTCCTCTGCAAAGTTATTGGTGCAAAAAAGCGCCAGGGAAGGTGGGAGGGGATACAAATTTTTAGTGCATTTGCCACGTGGTATTCAATTGGAATTGAATATCTCGAGCAGCCTGATATTCGATCAAATACCAATTTGATCATATGCCATTCGCTCATCTCTAGTAAGTACTTTAGCATGTGAAGGGGTTGCCCCATCTGAAGGATCCTATCTATACTGGTAACTTATGTAAATTGAAGCATTTTCCTAAATATATTGCTTTAGAAATTCTGCTTTGTTCTCCGGCTATGTGACCTTATTCCCCCATTGTTTACATAGCGTTGCAATAACCATGGACCTATAGGACAAGTGACGTTACTTACTCACTGCTCTTGTCAGCAGGACAATCGTTCCACTAATTACAGTTTTCTGATAAAGCCTGGTCTGTTATCTCTCTATGTAAACACACAGACAACACGGAGTTCATTCTGTATAAGTATCTGTATATTATCTGATCTGTATAAGTGTTGTGAGTCCCATTCAGCCAGAGGGGAAAAATACAGGAAGTGAGAAGCAGACACTGCATGCAGATGGCTGAGACACTGAGATGGGAAAACCCCTTTATCATTATGCCCTCTTCTATTAGATCAATCAATCAATCAAGTATTTAGAATTTTTGATAGGAGTCTATATTCATTTTCTAAGTGGTATATGTTTTTAGGGCATTTTATGTCTATAGTCTATTATCATGCTTATTATGGGTGGTATTTATGCTGCTTGTTTTCCTTATGTATGTACAGAACAGTAGAGTATATTTTTCAACCAAAATTCTTTTGCAATTTTGCTTCATTTTTGTTGTGTTAGATATATTGAAGTATTAAAACATTGACCTATAATTTAAAGGGACATAAACAGGTTTTCTCTTTACAGTCAGGCTTATTATATTAGAGACACTGTGGTTGATTGCAGTTGATAGGACTCCTGAAACACTTGGAAAATAGCTACTTTTGCTGGGGAATATGTACATCTGTTTCCCAGGATGTAATTAGGAAAACAGTGCCTATGTACACTGCCTCTTAGGACAGCCCCCTTAACATTATGCATGACTTTTTCAATAAGCCTAATAACATGATGCGGGGTTATTGCCAAACCAGTATATCCATTCCAAAAGGAAGAGAATCTTCTGTTCTGAAAGTTTCTGCAATGTATGGGGCCTCAGCCTTAAAGAGGACCTTTCAGCGTACTGTTGGCTTTCCTAGTATGTGCCCCGGTGGTGGAGATATTGATGCCATTATTTTGGACACCGATATCTCTTCATGGTCAGAACAGCATTCCTCACAGCTCAGCATCATTACTGTGGGGCAGGAAACGCCCCCTCTATCAATACAATGCTATGTTACAGTGATGGCGCTAGGCTGTGAGTAACGCTCTTCTGACAGTGGGGAGATATTGGTGTCGAAACTATTGGCACTGATATTTCCACCACTGGGGCACATGCCAGGAAAGCTGCCAGTGCGCCAAAATTCAGAGCACTGTTGGCTTTCTAGTGGTATATAAAACCGCACTTTCATGAGGACATGAAAGATCCTCTTTAAAGCAAGTCCTTGTAAAATAACATAACTACAAATAGTATAGTTTATGTTCCTACTTGAAAAACTAGAGCATATTTCAAACAATCATAGCTCATTCTTCAAGCTTGATTTATAGTGAACCTTTAGATTTCATGACATTGTCATCTAATCTAGTTGGTAGAAGATGGCTTTCATTGACTGTGACATGTGCAGCGCTTTTGTTTTATAGAAATAAACTGCAGCTGTAACCTCACAGGCTACTGTCATATCAGGACTCCACATCTGTCATGTCTTGATGTTGACATTGCTTGCTTGTCACAATATAACAAAATGAGCAAACACTTGAGGTTCAGCCTATCTGTAGATTTTAACTGACCTTTATGAACCAAAAATGCCTGTTATAATAACACACGACATATGCTTGTGGCTGGAAAAGCAGTATATATTAGAAATATCATGTTCTATGGCCACTGAAATGCAATATTCAGAGGTTGAAATCTTTTTGAGTACAGTAAATTTTATTGCCTAGTTAATTCTTGCTGACCTTTCCTATAGATTTTGCATACACACAGTGTAAGACCTGTGGAAGAGAGAAGTGTCAATCAACATTCATGACAAAATGTAAAGGTATATATGGCATTGATTATATACTCCAACATGCTGATGTTTACCACTAAAAATATACTAGAGAAAATAAGGATAGGATAAAGCAGGAAGCAGCGCGAGGCTGCAGTGGAAGAACTGTGAAGTGATTTATTAAAACAGAATTTTTATTATTCATTGATAAAATACATAAAGTACAGGAAACAATGGTAGACAGTCCTCTTTTATTGTCCACTATTCAGAGTCACAGCTAAGTGTCTTTATATTTATTAACCATATTTTAATAGTAGGACATTATTCACCATTATTTTAGGTTTCTAGAAGTGTATAAAGTCTGATGTGTATGTGTATGTGTATGATCGTCAAATTGCAAAAAACATGAAGATAGTACTCAGGTTTAATATAATGGTACTCAGGGGTTAATATAAAAGATGGTGTTTTGATACATTTAATTGAAAGGTTTTCCTGTCTCTCTTATTCCTAAATATGGTGAGGAAATATAAGGGAAACCCACATATCTTATATTCATCACTATCCTGTTTTGCTTTTACAGCAGTAATCAA
This sequence comes from Leptodactylus fuscus, assembly GCF_031893055.1. Classification (NCBI taxonomy): domain Eukaryota; kingdom Metazoa; phylum Chordata; class Amphibia; order Anura; family Leptodactylidae; genus Leptodactylus; species Leptodactylus fuscus. The sequence goes on along the minus strand of NC_134268.1, from coordinate 107,358,263 downwards.
TAGTTTAAGGTCAGGTTCACACGGGTGGTTTTTGGACCAGATTTTGACACAGAGGCCGACTCAGAATCTGGTCCAAAAAACGGCTAACCGCGACTGGATCCACCTCAAGAAAAGGCATGTTGCTTCTTTTTTTCATGGGCGGGAACAAACCACTTGTGGAAAAAGGAACCCATTGAATTCAATGGGAGGCATTTTTTTTTAGCCAGATTTTGATGCGGATTCCGTGTCAAAATCCTGACTAAAAAACCCACAATGAATCCGGCTTAACCAGCACCTATAGTATTGGGCTGTCTCAAACCACTGAGGCCTTCACAAAACAGAAGTATTTATACGGAGACCACATTACATACAGCTGAACTCTATTATCTAATGAAGTGACTTCTGAGGCAATTGTGTGCACTGGATGTTATATATTAGAAGTATCATAAGTATTAGAGTACAGGGGGCTGAATACTTTTGCACGTCACACTTTTGAGATTTTTATTTGGTTAAAATTTTGAAAACCATGTATTTACATTACAATTATCTGCTACTTTGTGTTGATCTATCACTTAAATGTATTTTTTAGGGTTTTGAGGTTTGTGATTGTAAGGTGACAAAATGTCAGAAAGTTCAAGCGGTAGGAATACTTTTGCAAGCCACTGTACATGTAAAAGAAAGAAGGAAGAAGGATGAAGAAAGAGCAGAACCACATACTGCTGAGATGATAATAAATCATCATCTCTGTGCATAACCTGTATGTAACCTCAGAGGGAGGGGTAACATGAACTTCTGTCCGTGTTATCCCCACTCCTATCAATCAGAGGGCATACTATACTTTTGATCTCTGATTGTCATATACAGGGATAATGTAATACCCCTCTGAGCCTAATCCCAGGGGTATTCTTCTGTAATAGCCCTCTTATCATAACCAGGAAGTTTATTGGCACTGTGACCCAGATATTTACCATCGTCCAGGTTGCAATGCTAAAAAAGTTGCACCAAACACATAACACATACACAAAGCCATCAATAAAGTTTACATTTTTTTGTCTTTGTCGTGTCCCTACCCGATCTTTATAGAATAAAATACACTGACTACCTATCCAGTGAGATCTGTTACATGCTAAAATAATAGCAAAAGCAATTATTCATAGAAATGAAGTTATTAAACATTTCTGACAAGTGGAAAAAGTTCCATCAGTCCCTTTAACTAATTATCACCCTTTCGATGTCACCATATAAAATCCAAGTTTTTAGCACCTTTCAGATAGGTATAATAGCAAGTGGTGATGGGGGGCCACTTGAAAACTATTGCATTGGGGCCACCAATGTGTTAAAATGGCCCTGCTTAGGGGTTAAAATAGCTTTTTTTGTTCACTGTGATTTCATTTAAAATAATGTGGCATTTGCCATGGACAACATTCAGATTGAACAACTGACTCTTCAATTAAACTAGCCTATTTATAACGACAGAAAGCGTTAGAAGAAACTTATTAGTCATGACTTACTAGCAGGCAGGAATGCAGGACTAAAGAGCCAAGATACTTCTAGATATAGGACTTGTAGCATACTTGTGTCCAAGGCTGTCAGAATCCGTTACAGTTGTATAATAAAAGCTCCGGACACTACATTAGAAGTGTCACTGCATTACTCTGAGAACAGGAAGACTGGTTACAATTCGGCACCCATGCTTCCAGACGTATTACTACCATTGCTGCTGTTAAAGTTGACAGCACTGTGCAGCTTTTTGAAATGAGTCACATAATAGCACAATCTGAGACAGCCTAATATTATAGTTATTGATTGCTGTAATGATTAGAAAATAACACAGACCTGAATATTAATACATTGGTTCCCCTTACATACCCTGAATATAATAGTGTCACATTGATAGGGTGCTTCTGATTATTTGCATTGAAACACCAACTGAGTATTATAATACACACTTTTTATTATTATACAGTATGCACTGAGCACTACTTGGGTATTTCTTCAATTTATTAAATCCTGGTACATTTTCTAAAAAAAATACTCCATTTAAAAATGTAAAAATGATCAGAAAATCTCCCCCCTTCCCAGTAGTTTCCTAACTTTTTGTGCTCTTTGAAACCTGAAATATTCTTTTATATTAGACCTTCAGGAGAGCAGATATGGCCTCGGGCGCTTTTCAGGAGCATTGCGCCTGATTGTATCACAGTTTTAAAAGTTGGTATTTTCAGTTTTTTTTTCATCACAATAGTTTATTTAGCTTGATTCATGAAGGAACAATGCACAGTTTGGGGAATAGGTAGGTTTTTCTTTGAAAAAATAGGGTGAAATAAGGCTAACATGTGCTTTCTCTCTCTCTTGACATAAATTGTCACAATGCGATCTGCCTGTTTCATGCAGCTATGATCTGCAAGCCATGCATTTCTTCTTCTGAACACGAAACCTCTGAATATGAGTGATTAGTTATCAAGTAGCATCTTAACTGAATTACCATTAAAGTTTTTTTTTCTCATTTTTATATTCAGTAATACTTATGTCATGTAAACTGGAGGCTATTTGCTGGTATTTTAAAAATTTGGTAATTTTATGTTTTTTGTTAATAAAGGTTCTTTTTGGTAACTTATTTTGTGTATTCTCTTTTAGAACAACCTTAGGAAAGTCATTGATTACTTTTAGAGTCAGAAATTTGGACAATTAGATATTTATAGTTTTTTTTTTTTAAAAAAAAAAGGTGCCTGAGAGGAGGATTTTACCTGCGCCTGACAGAGGGTTAAACAAGCCGGGGAAGTGGGGGGGATCTAATTTGTTGCTAAATTCTAAAAGAATGAGATCTATGAAGGTAGCCAGAAGACAACACACCAATAGAGAGCGCTCACTGAGAATGTGCAAGTCTATCTTCCATGATGTAAATAGGAAGACATCATTGCACACAAAGGCCTCTAAGAAGGTCGACATGATGTTAAAGGGAACACCCTCTATTGGTTTGCTTGACTGAGACTCTGTCTTCCTAATTACATCATGGAAGATAGACTTGCACATTCTCAGTGAGCGCCCTCTATTGGTGTGCATGCCTGAGGCACTGGCTTCCTAATTACACCATGGAATTCAGACTAGCATAGCTTTTCATTGACATTCCTCCTGGCCAATGAAGTTTATGGCAAATTCCTTTATATGCTTTTCCAGCCTGGTCCCTTTGCTTGCTATTGCCTTGTGCATGCCGGCTATATTCTGTTGCTATCTACATTCATATTTCTGGTGTTGATTTTTCCCTCTGACCACTCTTTTGGATTCTGACTCTGTACCTCACTGCTTGACTGGTGCCGAGCCTTTGGCTAGTCGACTACCCATTTGTTGTTGTTTGTCTTGTCTGCGTTCTGTGTCATCAATTGCTTCATAGGAAGGGATTGTCACCCAGTTGTTCTCTACCGCATAGGGCAGTTGAGGAAAATAGGCAGGGACAGGGGGTGGGTTCAGGATCACTGTCCTATCATCCCCTTCATCCAAGGTTTCACAAGCAGCTACTGGGGAATTGCTCATTTAGCAATTCCCTAACACTATAGTGTTTATTTTCAAAATAAAGTCCCCCTTTCATTCTGCTGCAAAACAAATCAACATATACATCACAAATTGAATTCTAAGAATGAACAGAGCAGTTCAAAGGTGTTTATGTCATAATAAAATCTACAATTTATTATGCTTACATGAAAAGAACTTTCATACTTAAAAAATCCTTTTTGCCTTTTAATTTCTGCTGAAGTTGAAAAAGTTAGTAATGTCAGTAAATGTGAACTTTAAATTTGCAGGTTCAGCTTTGTAAGCAAGGGGATTACAAAAGCACATTACTAAATTTGTTTATATGATTGACTATATTTCTAGGACCTGCAGTCTTTCATTTATCTTTTTTCAACTTCTCCCTTTTCTAGTATTTACCTTGATGTTTATATATTGTATCTATCTACATACACTTTATTTCATGACATCTAAACACCACTGTTAGTTTTTAAGGATTTCAAAATGTTTGTTCCTTTTGTCAAATATTTAATCTTAAGTAGTACTTATCATTGTATGTTGACTTATTGCCCAGTCTGGCTCTAAGGCTCATAACCTTGTTTCAGGTTAGTCTTTGTCCATCCAGCCGGTAACAGGCCCTATTTACTTACCGATCCTGGCAGGGATCGGTAAGTGATGCCACGGGCCTCACAAACAGACCTCCGAGTATAATGATCGGAGGTCCGGGTGAGGTAAGAGAACATAAAAACCACAGTTACTTACCTTTCTGTGCTCCATACAGGCATCGGGCCTAATTGTGTGACGTCCCTGACGTTACTTGACCGGGACTTGCGTACCGGGTCATGTGACGTCCTGATGTCATTGAAGATGGCCGACACTACCGAGGACTGCAGCCTTCCTGGGGATAGGTACGTGACAGTGTTTTTTATGTTAGTATCCCCCCATCTCCGATTATTATACTCTGGGGTCTGAAAAGACCCCAGAGTATAATAATTGTTCATGGGTGTTCATTATCGGGCATAATACCGTGTACAGGGGCTACTATGGCGCATAATACTGTGTGCTGGTGCCACTATGGTCATAATAATGTGTGTAGGTTCACTATGGGGCATAATAGAGTGCGCAGGAATGTGCGGGGGGGGGGGGGGGTCGGTCAGTCGAGGTCTTCGGAGTCGGTCGGGGGGGCCCCATGTCAAAAGTTCGCCATGGGGCCCCACCATGCCTAGTTACGCCACTGTTCTCTTGGCCAACGTAATTGCCAAACTGCATCATGCGAGTGCCGTGACACTTGGAAGAATATGAAATAAAGTCCATCTACCTGTTCAAAAGTCAAGAGGTGGATGTCCCGGCAAAATATTAGAGTCAACAAGTTGATTCATCGGTTCATCACAAGGTCTAAAAGTCAGGTTTGGTGGAGGAAGGCTGATGATATGGGGTTATTTTACAGCCAAAGGCTTTGGATATATTTATTTATTTATGTAGATTGTGAGCCTCATATAGGGATCACAATGTACTTTTTTTTTTCATTTAAGTATGTCTTTGTAGAATGGGAGGAAATCCATGCAAACATGGGGAGAAGATACAAACTCCTTACAGATGTTGTTCTTAGCAGGATTCAAACCTAGAACTCCAGAGCTGCAAGGCTGTAGTGCTAACCACTGAGCCACCGTGTTGCCCCAGCTTTGGATAGTTGACCAGAATCAATGGTGGTCTCAATGCTGAGCTATATGTGAGTATCCTACAAGATGAGTTACTTATATACTCGAGTACTATCGTTATGAAAAGGATGACAATGGGGAATAGCCCCTGATTTGTTGGAGCATGGTTCATAACAAAAGAAGATACTATGCAACAGATTTTACTCATATAATGAGTGTAGGTAGACTAACGATAACATGGAAGTGCTAGGGCTATATCCTTTCTCTTGCATGTTATAACAGAAACACTGATATCAAATTCTTTGTGTTCCCAATAGGCTTAAATCAATTCTTATTCATTTTTTGGACACTTTTAACCAACAAATTGCTTTCTGTCAAACATTTGTCTAATAATCATCCTTCATGTGTATATTAACACATTTTTACACATTTTAATATTTAAAGTCCCATCTTTTTGGCATTCTAAACTTAGGCAACATCTAAACAACCTGTCTTAGGCATGAAAAGGAAATGGTAAGCAGTAGATACATACTCAGAGTTTAACAATACGCTGCGCTTCCACTCGCTTTTACGCATTTTAACATTTATAAAATAAACAAAAAAAAAACATTTATAATGCTTCAAAAATTGTATTAATCGGGGAAAAAGTGTTGCTTATGGATTTTTAGACACACATGGTGGTTATGTTGCAAAAAAACATTTTTTTTTGTATTAAAATTATCTTGTTTTGATGACTTGTAAGTGCTACAGGCTTCTTGTTTGGGAGACAAATTTGTGCAAATACGAAAAACGAGGAATGACCAAAGCTCACCGTTTGCTGTGTGGATCTTCAAGGTGCATGACCTAGCTTCTGGACTTGAGAAGCGTTCAATATAAGCATGAGAGGAGAAGATAGCTCAGCATCTTATTGGATTTTATAAAATTCAACTTTTAATCCATTTCTTTGATAAAATATAATAATATAAGACAAAAGTGATGAAAGAAAAAAGTGAAAAACAAGAAAAATTTAAAAATGCTAACGCGTTTTGAGAATGAATGTCTCTTACTCATAGCGTAATTACAACAATATTATAACTTATTGGTAATACTAGAGATGGAATTATGAACATTTTAACATAGATGTTTGAATGCTGCTTGTATAAGAGATGTATTAGTTACAAAAGCATAAGTAAGTAGTTGTAAAAGCATTTGACTAGTGGTAACCAATGCAATAGAGGATAATCAAAAGCATTACCTATTTGTGATCAGAGGTCTCAGAAAGACGTGAAATGGGGCTTTCCATAAAGAACAACATCTTTATACCATTTTATAAGCCAAAATCATCTTTTAAATGAACAATGAGTTTTTCATCTAGACATACACTACACTTAATCAGTGGACAGCAATAACACTTTCATATAAATATTTTTTATATCATAGATATTTTTCTAAGATTGAAGAGATGGAAACATTTCATTTAATCCCCTAAATACAAACATAGAATTTTTATGTGTTATGTCATAATTCTTAATGTGGTGAAACATATGCTTTCAGCTTAATGAGGTCTGAATCTGTGCCAACAATCTCATATAAAATATCTCTGATGAATGTAGAAAACTAGAGCTATATATCACAATTTTCTTAAAGTTTGTGTGTGTATATATATATATATATATATATATATATATATATATATATATATATCACATCTTACAATAGTGCCTGTTTTAATACAGCCGTTCAAGTCACAAGAACCTAAGAATATCTCCTTGAAGTCACAGGATGAAAATACTGAGTTGCACATGAATGTGTAAATGTCATAATTATGGTTTTACCAACTGTTATATAAAATTGAAAGTTTAAGACATAGTAGCTCTGTACTTTATGCATAGCTCATACAATGTACTGTATACATTATGCTAAAAGATGTGAAATGCTCTTCTTGCCAAAAGGGAACGTATTCTTTGACCTGATAGAAAGACCCACATTTAGACAATGGAAACCTAGATAGGCAGTTACAAAATGTGTGGATTTATCACTGTGGATCAGGTTGCATGATAAATCTGGCACATAGACTGTCTGGCTAAAAGCTTACAACACCTAATACCTGGCCTATTTTATGCCATAATTTTAATTGTGGGGAAAAGATATGCCCACTCACCTTTTGGGTGCTCAGGCTCCTAAACCCCGTGTAGGTTCTTACACATTATAAATTCACAAATAGTCTGCAATCCAAAGCCTAAATTCTTCAGCATAAGGACTACAAACTGAAGCATCCATTCCCTCGGACCGTCCATTCCCTCAACATCCTGTTTGTAATATAGAACACAAGCTCTCATCTTGTGAGCATCTGTAAGGCTCGGATAACACTTGCGTTGGAATCTCCATATGAAACTCCGCTGCAGATTCTGTCTAAAATCAGCAGAGGATTATAGTCTATGGGGTCCGCTTCTTTAACGGATGAAGTCTCCGTCTTTCAATGCAGAGATGGACACTAGTGTGAATCTAGTGTAAGTATTTATTTATAATACAATGAATTTGAGATCATTGTTTGGATCAATAAAGTTGAAGATTTTAGTCCTTGGAGTTCTGGCTATTTGTGGGTTTAAAATAATTTTAATTGTGCCTAAATGTGGGAAAAATACCACATTTAAGATAATGACAAGTTAACCATCCCCCCTTTCAGCTTAGCTACATTCTCTCATGAAGCTAGTCATGAAAAACTAGCTGTGATATTCGGCACCTCACTCAGAAACAAACACATTAAAATCTGCCCACTTGACTATAAAACCTAATTTACCCCTATAAGTGATACAGATGCTGTCGTGTATATTTTGATTAAAGTATACTTTAGATAAATCATGGCCAGTGTATATTAATCCTATAACAGACCACACTGAGCATCCTCCATCTTCATCTCTCAAGTACCGCATAGTAATTCTCTAACATTTCTCCAGGATGCTGTGTTAGGTGACAAAAGGGGGACTTTTACAAATCATGATAAATATTGTATAACCTCTATTACATACAAGTTGGGATGCTGTGTATATGTTAAAAAACAAGAAGGCAATAATTTGAAAATCTCATATAACTTTATCTTATTTACAACAGAGTATAGAACACATAACAAAAGTTGAAAGTTAGACCTCATGTACATGACAGAAGTCTTTCCCTGCAATTCCTGCTACATACACACGACCATAACTTTTGCAGCTGTTGGCCCGTGCCATATGTGAGGACCGCATATTATGAAGCATGGCCTATTTTTGCCTGCATATGCAGCACAGACAATTGTATGGGATTATATCATCTTTTTTGTGGATATGAGATTGCGGGTAACATGTAAACATGTTTTTCAGCAGATTGTGGATCAGTATTTGTGGACAGTAAAAACCACTACAGTCATGTGGAGGAGGCCTTGGATATATTTCCATTTCATTTGAAAAAATAAACTCATTTAGAATTTGATGGTAGCAAATATCAAAAAAGATTGAGACAGAACCTGTCTGTAAACATCTCAGAAGTGAGGAGACCTATTGCTAGGATTTTGTTAAGAGTAATGTTGTCTTAATCTTGTCTGATGTCGGATTCTAGTTATTCTGGGGAAGGAGAGGTTGTAGGATTTTTTGTGTCATAACGAACCAAATGTTTTCTATTGGTGAAATGTACGGACTGCAGACAGGCAAGCTCAGCACTGGAACTCCTTTACTATGAAGCACTGCAGTTGCTATGAATGTATTATGAGGTTTAGTATTGTCTTCAAATATGCAAAGCTTTCCCTGGAAGAGCTGTTGTCTTTATAGGAACATGTGTGGTTCTAAAATTTCTATATAATGCTCAGAATTTATAGTGCCTTTAAAGCACTAATGCAAACCTATACCATCACTGATGAAGGCTTTTGAAATGTGACCCGAAAACTTGCTGAATGGTCCCTCTCCTCTTGAATCCACAAGACATGTCGTCTGTGGTTTCCATAAGGAATTTCCAATTTTGATTTTCCTCAGTCCATTTCAAATGAACTTTGACCCAGACAAGATGGCATTATACAGATTTAACTTGAAATTGTGGTTTCAACGGTGAACTGTTTTGACAGGCAATGATTTGTTGATGTATTGCTAAGCCCATGAAGAGATTTGCATTACTGATTCATGCCTGTTTTTCATTTCAATCGTTTAATTGAGTGTTCAGAACTATCATATTATTAAAAATACAGAGCGGTATGAATACAGAATATAAGAGTGGGAATATAAAGAGTGACATATATTGCAATTTCCAACAATTAACTTCAAGTTGGTACACAATATATCATTATCCTTATATACTCCTCCGCTTAGCCCACACAAGAGCACTGGAGAGTAACCATTACATTGAAGGCATTATATAACCAAACAGTGTCATCTACCAAACCAATTGAAATGTGCACTAAAACATTGGCCTTAAAACCCATAATTAAGGCCAGTTTCTCCTCCTAATTTAAAAGAAGTTAATAGTAAATCCTTCTAACATGGCTGTATCAATCAATTAAATGTGTAACTTTGGATGCAAAAAAATACAATCAGTACTATTTACTCTCCCTTCTTCCCAAGCTGATTTCAAAATCAATAAAACTATTCTTGGTTTCCTTCTCCCCCAAATGAAATCCTGTATGATTACTTCTATAGTTTTGAAGTATATACCAGCTATCTAGACTGGACAATTCTGAAATATATAAAGGGGCTGGGGCAGAAATATCATTTTGATCAGTGACTGTTGATCAGGTAGTTTGTACTAAATATTTATCTTTCTTCTTAATTTTTCAAACCAAGGTATTAAAGGGAGTCTATCATTGGCTATAGTGAATTTTAACTAAGCATAGGATGATCCATCTTTATTGGCAAAAGGGAGGATTTAGTTCAGTTAATTTTTAACCCTACGTACTTGTCATATAATTTTATTATATTTATTATCTTCCTCTCAAAGTAATACCAAATTGTATTGCATATAAAAGTTGATTTATTTATTCCCCATGCCTGAATCCTATATTTATTCCTCATGCCTGAAACCTTGTGGGCATGCTCTCGATCAGAATCAAACATGTCTCCATTGTAAACTTATCCCAGATTCCCAAAGTTGGTGCTTACTGTTTGACTCACTTGGGTAAAAATATAGATTTTTCTTCAACTCTAACCACTAGTGTCTGATTGGGTTGAAGTCTTGGAACTGTGGGGACCAATCCAGCACCACTACTAAATTGCCATTAAACCATTTCTTAGCTGATCTCCACCTATGGTTTCAGTCGTCATCCGGCTAAAGCACTATAACATCCTTTTCATACCCATAGTACATGAGTGTACGAAGTAACTCATCTTGTAGGATATTCCCATATAGCTGAGCAATGAGATCACCGTTGATCCAGGTCAAGTATATAACACTTTTGGTTGTGAAAAAAAACCCATATCATCAGGCATTCTCCATAAACTTGACAGTTCCTTCAATTTCTCGATCTGTTAGCCCCCTTTTCCCATTTGCACCCATGAGAGCTCAATCTTTTGTCTTTTGTCTCATCACTCCAAATCATCTGTTTACAATCTTCTACTGTCCACTTTTTATGGGCAACCATTCCAAACATGTGTATAGTACGGCATATGGTGCTTGCATGGACATCTGTGATCTCACTATTACGAAACATTCAAGCCACTTCCACTGCTGTATTTTTCGCTCCAGAACTGATAGACCTTGTTATGATCTGACTGTTATGACCTGGTCTTTGTGGTCTCAGCCTGTTACGTTCAGAGTGTCTGATCGGCATTCGGCGCATTAATCATCTTACGCTCTGCAGGGGAATGTTCACACTGAGCATGCTATTTCTGTGGTAACACTCATGAATGAAACACGTGATAAGTTGCTTTGTGGGTCAGTGCTTTAGTGTGTCTTTGCCTCTGAAGGGGTTAAGTCCTCTGCAGTGCTGAGAGCTAATTACAGGTTGTGGGCGGTTCTGAGTGCTGCTTCCAATTCCTTCTCTGGTTACATCTGCTCTTTACTATTTAAGGGTGCATTCACACTGAGTAAACGCTAGCTTATTCTGAACGTAAAACACGTTCAGAATAAGCGGCGTCTAAAGCAGCTCCATTCATTTCTATGGGAGCGGGGATACGAGCGCTCCCCATAGAAATGAATGGGCTGCTTCTTTCACTCCGTGCAGTCCCATTGAAGTGAATGGGGAGTGCCGGCGTGTACGCTCCAGCATGAGCAGAGCTTGCCGTATACGCCGGCACTCCCCATTCACTTCAATGGGACTGCACGGAGTGAAAGAAGCAGCCCATTCATTTCTATGGGGAGCGCTCGTATCCCCGCTCCCATAGAAATGAATGGAGCTGCTTTAGACGCCGCTTATTCTGAACGTGTTTTACGTTCAGAATAAGCTAGCGTTTACTCAGTGTGAATTCACCCTAAATCTGCTGTGCATGCTGTCAGATGCCGGTCTTAAACTTCAGTTTCCTGTATTCCAGAAATGGTCTGTCTGCCTGAAACTGCTTATTCATCTGTGTCTGAGTCCTGGCCCATTCAGCCTGCCTTGCTGCCTGTTCATACTATCTGGATATTGGCAATATATAAGTATTGAGCATTCTTGATCCAAACATAGTTGTTTCAGGTGCTGTGAACCCTAGCCTTTTTACTGCTTGGATGTTTGGACTTTTTGTAGGTTTTTTTTTGTGTGTGATACTAAGTTCTGTTTGTCCTATCCCTTTGCATAGTGTCAGCATTTCTGTGTTTCATGTTTATTTTCTACTCTCTACTTTGCGTTTCCTCACATTCACTGTTAGTCCAGTTAGACACCTGTGAGGGGGCTTTTCCTGTATTGTACCTCTCCTTTCTAAATGTGAAACAAGTCAGATTTTCTGTAACTCTTGTAGATGAGTTATTTCTCCGACTGCACCCGCTCAGGTTAGTTAGTCAGGCCCATGGCTACTCCTAGTGTGCAAGGCAGGGATTAGGACTATTACAAACTAGATATTCCAAACTTCTCATACTATTGTTTTTTGTTTTTATTTTGTGTTTTTTCCTTACACGTGACTGAGAGGTTATCAGTCGGGGGCCAGTCCATGATCAGAGATCCCCAGACCATAACACTGCTTGTTGACTCAAATATTTTGCCTGGACGTGTATCTCTAGGCTTTTGAATGGATAGATGGATTTAATTTTGTATTTCAACTGTCATAGCACCCACATGATGTGGTTTGGCAATTTTCTTGGCTGAGAGGCCGCTATCCATGAGCTGGTTGATTATGTTTCTCTTTACATTGGAAATCTTTTTCATAACTGATCCTCAATTTGAACCAGTGGCCTTTAGTTTGGAGATCAACCTAATAACAAACTTAGCTATTAGGGAATGTGAAAATGATTTTTCCACCCCCAGGAGCAAAGTAGTAACAATGCAGTTACGCTAGGTTCACACCTGCATTCATGTTTCCATTCGGGTGTGCGCATGTGGACCCCCGAACGGAAGCCTTTAAAAAGTGGTTACCCATGGAAACCAGTAGACCCCATGGATTATACTGGGGTCCACCGGGTTCCTCTCTGGTTTCCACCCAGAACGGGGCAAACATGTGGAGAGAAAAGGATGCTTATAGTACTTTTCTCTCTGCAATTTTTCAAGTGGAAAGGGGAATGGAAACCCAAACATAGTTCCAGCAGTGCTGTGAGCCCACCTTTACATGACAAGAGTTTGCATAACTAATCATATTCTATATATTTGCAAGTAAATTTTATGTATAAGATAGCCAATATGATTGTTTATAAAATGATGGTAATCTCATGCTCGATGCTGTATTGAATGAGGGGGGTATCGTCACTCCTTGGGGAGAGCCCACCATATAGGTGTGTGGAGACTTATTAAGCCTTTAGCACTCCACTGTGCAAGGGACTATGGGAAGAATATGCAAATCTGTCTTCCATGATGTAATTAGGAAGTCAGGTGCATATTCTTCCCATAGTCCCTTGCAAAGTGGAGTGCTAAAGGCTTAATAAGTTTCCACACACCTATATGGTGGTCTCTCCCCAAGGAGTGACGATACCCCCCTTACCCTGTCCAAGCCTCTCACCTCTACCAGGTTATAGTCTTCTCTACATTGAGCTGACAAGATGCAATAACATTGAAACGGCCGTTCTCGGTTGAGAGACTATACCTGGTAATAATCCCAACATCATTGCAAAACAAAGGCCTCTTAGAAGGTCGAGCATTATGTTAAAGGGAGCAGGCTTTATTGGGCTATTTTCATCAGGCTATTTGGGCTAATTACATGAGGGAAGACAGGCTTGCATATTCCAGTGAGCGCTCTCTATTGGTATGCAACACTGAGGCACCTGACTTCCTAATTACATCATGGAAGACAGATTTGCTGTATTGGAAGTTGAGATATGGAGCCTGAAAGTTAAAAGTTAAAAAAAAATGTTAACCTTTTGTTTCTCTGTGTAACAGTTGGATAAAAACAACATTTGTTATCATCAAAGAAACAGGTGGAAGACATGTGCACCTACTGTGGCTGTAGATAGACATTCAATGTTTCTGTTGACCACAGTATCCTTTTGTCAGCCATTGGATACTGTATGGAGGGACTGATAAGGTAGTGAAGAAGAGTATAAAGGCGACAAGTTCCATTTTTGTCAGTAGGTCAGCACTTTTGTCCTTACCACATTTGTTGTGTTGTCCTTAATAATATGAAAACAAACCACAAAGTCTCACTTGTATGGATCTTGTGATCACGGTGTACTGATGTAATTGGAGCGAGTTGATTTTGCTGCTTTAGGGTTGCTGAAGATAGATCCATATGCTATGTAACTGGATGGTAAGTAGTTATGAGCTTGCTCAGTTTCCTTGACATTGTTATAAAGTGATCCTTAAAATGAAAAAGTATAACCTAAGTAGACTGTCCATGGAGATAGAATCTGGCAGATGCTTTCGCCAAGGAACCCTATGGGCTCTACCTGTGAGAATATTACTTTCGGAACTAAGTTATCAACCTGCCATCTGGCATTGTGGACACGCCATGTGCCTATTCATGTTTTTAATACAGTGCGGTCTTAGGGTCCCCAATATTGACTGACATCCTTGTCCCTTGTACATTTTGTATTTCTAGTAGAATCCTTTAAATTTAAGGATGAAAGTAAACTTAAGGTGAACTAAACGTTAGCCTTATTTATTTTTACATACACAAATGACATGAATTATTAAACAACTGCATGCTATACAGAATATGTGCTTTTAGTAGAAAATGGGAGTGGTTTTTTTGCACTATTCCCATACACATCTTATATAAATCTATATTTTTGTTTTTAGGGTCTATGGGAAAAAAAAATATTTCCATGCAGAATCCCTCAAAATCACTGATAGCTTTTGCCTCCGGAGAGTCCCGACTCTAATGATTCTTGTCGTTTAAAGTAATAATAACATTTGAGCAGCAATATTTTGTAACTTAGAATGTATCACTAGCGAGGTTCTGAGTTCTTGCAAGTAAATATATTTAAGTGTATTTCAGACTTTACAGTTTTCATTTGAATCAAACTTTACGGCAAAAATAAACATTCTTTGAAATGTTTATTTTGTGTTACTTTTAAGGCTATGAGGTGGTGATTTTCTTTAAAAAAAATTATACTGAAAGACTGAAGTAAAAAGTTAAAAAAAACTTGTGCCATGAACAACTTTGGAAAGGCAGCTGTGGCTTAGGAATTTAACTCCTTTCCACTGGTAACATTTTTAAATTTTCAAATTTGACTCATCGCCTTACAAATCCCACAACTTTAAAATTTTTTCCACTCATAGCATCTTATAGGGCTTAATGTATTAATAATGGTAACATTTATTATTCTGTATAATGTACTCAGAAGCTGGAAAAAATTTAGAATGGTGTGGAATTTGAGAAAAATTGCATTTGTGCGACTCTCTTACAGGCTTTGTTTTTATGGCGTTCACTCTGCAGCCAAAATGACATTTCATCTGTATTCTATGTTTGTATATGATTCCTCAGAATTATATGGTCTTATTTATATTTTTAACATAAATCTAAAACTTTGTAAAAAAAATGTTCTCTTAGTCGTCATATTCTGACCCCTGTATCATTTTTATATTTCCAAATACAAGGATGAACAGGTTGTGTTTGTTTTGCGGGGCCAGGTTTACATTTTAGTTACATTTAGACAATCCATTGCTTTGACCACTTTTTGCTCAAATTTTTATCAGAGGCGAAATGGCAAAAAAAATGGTGGTTCAGCACTTTTCATTTTTTTTCCTTTTAATTGCATTTATTAGACCCCCTCGGGGTTCTTGAACCCCAGGGGGTCTGATCACTAATGAAATGCAGTACAATGCATTCAATAGGCTCAAAACTATCATAGCTTGCCCTATATCTCACTCTGGGCCTGGCGAACCCTAGCAAACTGGCAATGCCCAGGAACCATCGGCAAAATGGTGTTTCAGTAAGCTTTGGCCGAGGCACCAGGGGCCTTAATGCTCAAGATCAGTTAACCTGGAGGAGTGTTCTCAGCTTCCGAGCCACCGCCATATTTAAATACCCAATATCTGATGTTCTATTATGGCGAATGTTGGGAAGTGGTTACAGAATTATAGAGGAATGGGACAGGGATATAATATTACCACTTTGTAAATCATTGATGCAGATCCTCTGAAATATGCAGATCAGTTCTGGACTCCAGTTTATAGAAAGGATGTCCTGTTGGCAAAGGTGCAATGGAGGGCCATCACGCTGAGAAGTGGCATGGAGGACCTCAGTTAAGAAAAGAGAGTACAGTATTTAAATTTGTTTAGTCTTGAGAAGAGGTGTTTAAGGGAAAACATGATAAACCTTACTTAATATATAAATGGCCTATACAAGAAATATGGATAAAAGCTGTTCCATATAAAATCCCCCAAGGCTGGGGTCATTTACAGTCCTTGCAAAGTGGCAATTAAATTCAGAAAATAAATTAAATTAAATTCAGAAATTAAGGGAAAATTCGTGCAACAGACATTATGCGATTTCTAAAACCGTTGCAGTTTTGGAAATCTCAACATGTCAATTATACCTATGGAACTGCCAGTGGTCTCCCTATAGATATAATGCAAGCAGAAAGTCCACAGAGGAAATTTCTGCAGACTTTCTGTGGAAAGCGCTGTGGGAAAAACCGTAATGTGTTGCCACCACACGTTTTGAACTTGATGGACATAAGTCTTTTTTTCTCTTTTTGGGAAGGTTCTGAAAAGTCCATCCCCATGTATTTTATAGAAAAGTATCCTGCTTATATATGCAGTGATGCGTACACTGTATATACACAACAATCCAGCGAAAGCTATCAATCACTGTGTATAGGTGCAGGAACGCTGGACTCCCACTGCCACTCCTAGAAGTCCTATTAGGCTTAACCCGCTGCAAATCATATAAGCTTTGTTTAATCTGTAAATCAAACATTCAATCCACATTTGATTGTTATATTTGTATTACTTTTTCTTCTTTCTTTTGCAGAGACAATTTTTCTTAAAGTGTCAACAGGAAATGCAGCCATATTGTTTGTCAGCTTTGAATCTGAATAGCTTTTTAAGAAAGTAAAAAATAATTACCAAACTTTGGCCATCACTCCAACTTCTTGAGTCATAATACACGGACTTTCTTTTTCATTATGCCCAGAAATCCTACTGAATAAATGTGTTACATATGTGTATAAGAAGCAGCATGGGTTTATCAGCACATCAAAGCTATTGAATTGGTTGAAAAACAATAGTGCTGAAGTGCTAGAAAATTTCTGTTATTGAAAAGCCTATGCTGCCTGAAATTGTTCTTTCAAATGGCAGTCTGCCAAGGTGCTTAAAATGTCATTTCTTTTTACAGGTACAAGCAAATATATACACAGTAAAATTATAGATGAATTCTAAGAACCTGTCTACCTAAAAAGCTGTGAACAAAAAGTGGCTGACCAAGTGACTGATCAGTAATACACAAGTGCTTGCGTGTAATAAGCAGTAATCTTTTGTTGTATCAAATAAAATACAATTTCATGAATGCGTAAGTATATGTCCACTTCTTTTGTTCTGGATGTTCTTGTTTACTTAGTACCTAAAACCTCAAGCATATTTGCTTTCTACACGGATCTGTGGATTTAAGATTAGGTCCTGTAAAGCAAATGCAGAATGTGTCCCTAAAGTACAATGTGTTACACCTTCTGTAGTGTGTCCCAAAGCTTTCTGTCCGAATACCTCCCAGTTATAAAATATAAACCATAATAACTATTCACTTTCTCTCTGCCAAATCTATTATATACTACCATTTAGATTACAAATTACATTTTACTACTGTAAGTGTAAAACTTGTGATATTAGTTGTTATAGTTATGCCATATCACACCCAAAACTCACACAATCCAAGAGCAGGATGAAGCCAGGGTTGTTGTTACCGTCCATCACCTGCATGTTACATTATAGCTTAGCCTCATTCACTTGAATCTAAATGAGTGGCAAAGATACCATATGACTGATGAACGTGACATCACATGGCCTGCGAAAGAGATGCAGCAGTCATCTTCAAGGTGCTGCTACCCTGAGGGGGAGATCAGTGTGGGTGGCATACGTTTGCCCCCTTTTGATTGAACATTGTTGGCCTATTCTAAGGATAGGTCTTCAATATTATAATTCAGGAAAACAACTGTAATACCAGCCCAATTGTCACATGTTATACCAAAGACAGGACCACCCCTTGAAATTTCTGAAAAAGCATATAATGGTATAAAATAAGAAATTAATACTTACCTTGCCATTCACCTCCAGCTCCAATGCTTCAGCATCCCCACTGTGCAGTGACCCAGAGCAAGCAATGTGGAGATGGCACAGGCAGGAGTAGGTCAAAAATGGCAGTCTTGCTGGTCAAGGTAACGTTTGGCACCAAATCCTCTTATAGGCCCTCGACTAGCACAGTGATGAAGGAGTTACACTGAGGTAATGGTGTTGGTTTCCTAAAGGTACTCCCTGCTGTTTGCTTCCTGGGTGATGGTGTTTCAGGGTAACTTTGATGTTTGGTACGAATGAAGGCAGAGGTAGATGGCATGGCAGTTGAAACAGGCACAGCTCAAGCGTCAATTTACTTGGCAGTGATCATCCCATTATAGAGCAAAATGGAGATGCAATTCATTCACAGCAGTAGGTACCACATATTTGGCAAGACCCATCTTGCATTTGAATACCTAAGTTTACTCACTTTCATCAGTGGGATATTCAATGCTCAGCAGGGTATCACATTCTTGGTTATATGAGTTTCGGATCTGGTGACATGGCACTGTTTTTTGGCCCTATCTGCCACTAGCTAACTTACAAGGGCACTTAAGGTGCTGTGCAAGGAACTCAAATCAAATCAAATCAAAAAAGCTTTATTGGCATGTCCGAATAGATATTTGGCATTGCCAAAGCTAGTAAAGTGGTGGTGGTGGGGGGGGGGAGTTGGACTCGGGTGGGTGAGTGGTGGGGATGGGGTGGATGGTTTGGGGTATAACAGTCCATGGAGTCTCATCTTCCTCTTCGTTGGTGACCGTTATATGGGGAGGTGGGGCGGTTGGTTTGGGGTATAACAGTCCGTGGAGTCTCATCTTCCTCTTCGTTGGTGACTGCTATATGGGGAGGTGGGGGTGGAGTGAGGTGGGGTGGGGTGGGGCGGGTGTTTTGGGATAAATATAACAGTCCGTGGAGTCTCATCTTCCTCTTGTTTGGTGACAGCTGGACACGTATTGGGCAGCGATCTCCACAGTGGCCTCTTCTTCTCCCAGTAGGATGTAGAGTTTCCTCTTCTCGTCTGCAGATATGAAGTCTGGGATGTGGGCAGAGAGTCTTTGGTAGTAGACGGCCCTCACAGCTGAGTATTTGGTGCAGTGTAGCAGGAAGTGGGTCTCGTCTTCTAGGGCCCCCTGGTCGAACTACTACTGCCATTTCCTAATGCTAGCTCTAGTTTGCCAGGAACAGGAACTGGCTAAAGTAAGGAACTCCTAGAAACCTCTGAAGTTCCTCTCATCTTCTAAGGCCCCTAGAGCATAAACCTCCCCTGTTTGCACAGCAATGCAGTAGGAATGGCAGATTAACAGTAAAAATGCCCTGCAAAAAGCAGGAAAGTACATATAGTCAGTAATACACAATGAAAATAATATAAAAGTTAGAAGACATTGAAAAAAATGTAAAATATATTAGCTATTATTTATCAAACAAAATGGTGTACTTTGCATAAAAAACTGTCAAACATGCTTTGCACATTATTTTAATGTTTTAGACTCCTTTCAGCGGTTTCACTAGAGTCATGGGCTCATGGCAAACGGACATAGTCTAAATTCTGACTTCACGTGCAAAAAATGCACCAAAACCTTTTAAGACAACTAATAAGTGATGCAATGGTAGACTAGGCAGTTTAACAATATGCCAGACTTATCTAACAGAATATTGATGAAACTGGTGCAGTTTAGGACTCTGTATTCTAAATTTGCACTATGTAAAACTTCAACACTAGTAATATATTTGCTCTACTAGGCATTCACAAAATGGCAACAGTCCTTAGCATTAGACCTTGTGGGAGACACTTTACTAGTCTCTATATCCTGGCCACCAGCAATGATGTTTCCACATGGACATGTGAACACGGCATCTACTTATAGACTGCAGGGGTAAAATCAGTGATGCCCGCTATAGCCAGAGATTGGTGGCAGCAATCACATGTTCATATTTCAAAGTTATCACTGGAAGCGAGAATACAGAGATGGAGAAGGCATCCACTAATAAGTAGTATGGTATTAATGGCGTCCGTTTTTCCCACATCAAATTTTATATTATGTGTATCAGAAAAGGAACTGTACATATACAGTCACTATCCATTTTAATGCAGCTGTTAACACATATTCTAATTCACCCCCAACAATATTGTTATTGGTAGAATTTCCACTTAGCTTTACAGAATTTGCAAGTGATAAAACAATGTATTACTGTAAAATATTCAACACCCTACTTGTTATTTTGCAGCAATGGAGAGTAAATGACTGCAGAAGCTGTACACAGCCATAAACACTGAATTCGGCCATATAAGTTGGTAGCATTTTCTTTCATAGCTTCATCTTTAGAATAATTTAAGATAGCAGATTATACTGTCACTTTCAAAGAAGTGAATGTTTATATATTGTAGCAAAGAGCCTATAAGTCATACAGTAAAAATGCTATGTGCTAACTGCTAATCCTTATGGCACACTATTCACCTTTGATAGGCACTGAGGAATGCTTTGTCATCTTAATATATAACATGTCCTATGAAATATAATTCTTGGATAAAGCCTAAATAGATATATTGAGGACTTACTGTAGGCAAAAGATTTATCCGCATGTTTCAGAGAGACTTTACTAATACTGAAAATAATACAAAAAAAAGCAAAAGTTTTGATATTCCAAAGCTGCATTTATACAACCAAAATCATAAAAATTACTAATTGCTCAAAATTAGAGATGAGCGAACACTAAAATGTTCGAGGTTCGAAATTCGATTCGAACAGCCGCTCAATGTTCGTGTGTTCGAACGGGTTTCGAACCCCATTATAGTCTATGGGGAACAGATACTCGTTAAGGGGGAAACCCAAATCCGTGTCTGGAGGGTCACCAAGTCCACTATGACACCCCAGGAAATGATGCCAACACCTCTGGAATGACACTGGGACAGCAGGGGAAGCATGCCTGGGGGCATCTAACACACCAAAGACCCTCTATTACCCCAACATCACTGCCTAACAACTACACACTTTCCACATTCAAAAAAACCTCTATCAAAGTGGGAAAATACCTGGAAACCTTCTTTACTCCCCAAATGGATGGACACAAACCCCAATTTAAGCTCAACAAACAGTAACAACCACCCCTTTAAATCACGTTCCCCATGACAACCACAAATGGAATAGGCAATGGGAATTCCAAAAGCCCTCACCCTTAACTGTCATTTTGAGTGTGTGTGTGTGTGTGTGTGTGTGTGTGTGTGTGATGTGGTAAGACCTTCCAAAATTCACTTTTCTAGCCCTTAACATGAGCCCTTCCAAACAAAGTTACATGACCTTAAGCTGAGCTACCAGCAGAGATTGAGGCCCTTGGCATGAGTAGAGCCTTGCACCAGCAGTGTTTTTGGCACTTAGGGTGAGTTGAGCCTTGTACCAGCGTGTGTCCCTTAACATCAGGCGGGCCCTAAGTTCTGCGCTTTGCACAAAAGTTCCACATTAACTAGGCTGAATGGTACAAAGATTAGTAGGCCCGAGAACCAGGAACAGGTCTTGCAATGGCTGTCGGATAACGCTTAAAGCACATTGTCCACCAGCCAGTCAGCCTCTACCTCCTCTTACCCAACAGTCTTGTCCTCCTTCCACCCAAAATTCCCAATCTTCTCAGAACAATAACCCCAACTGTCCCTGCTCCCCAGAGCTGTTCTCCCTTCCTTTGACTGTACCGCAACCTGCCCCTCCATTTCGCGATTCCACGGACCTAACAGACGAGTATCTGTGTCCAGATGCTCAAACACTAGAGTCTCCTCCATTCCATCTCCGGTCGATTTGGTGGCGGATGACCAGCAACCCACCCTCATCGACGACGATGAGACGCAGTTGCTGTCAGGGCAGCCAGTTGACATGCGCATTGTGCAGGAGGAGGAGGCGAGACAGGAGTTGGAAGAGGAGGTGGTGGACGACGAGGACACCGACCCCACCTGGACAAGGCAGATGTCAAGCTGGGAAAGTAGTGTGGATGTTGAGGCAGGTGCAGCACCAAAAAGGGTAGCTAGAGGCAGAGACATGTCCAGAGGCAGAGGTCAGCTGCTTTGCCGAAGCCAGGCCAGACCCGGAATGTCCGAAGATGTTCCCTTTTGTACCCAGCCCAGAAAAACTCCCCCATCGAGGGCACGTTTCTTGAAGGTGTAGAGTTTTTTCAAGGAATGCGCCGAGGACAGATATAGTGTCGTCTACACAATTTGCCTCTCGAAATCGAGTAGGGGCCCTGAGAAGAGCAACCTGTCCACCACTTCAATGCACCGTCATTTGGAATCCAAGCAATGGAATCAGTGGCAGGCAGCAACGGCAGGACAAACGTCGCCCGCCGTTCATGCCACTGCCTCTGCTCACAGTGCTGGCGATGCACTCCAGAGGACGAGCCAGGACATCACTTCATCTGCCTCCGCCACTTTGTTGACTTCTCCCTCATCCTCCCCTGTTTCTGTCTTATCTCCTTCTCCTGCACCATCAAAGGCACCATCAGGCGCTTCTTTACAACAACCCACCATCTCTCAGACATTGGAGCGCCGGCATAAATACACCGCTAACCACCCACCCACGCAAGCCTAGAACGCCAACATCGCTAAACTGCTGGCCCAGGAGAGGTTGGCGTTCCGGCTTGTTGAAACTCCCGCCTTCCCGGACCTGATGGCAACTGTGGCACCTCACTATGCCGTCCCTAGCCGTCTCAACTTCTCCCGGTGTGGCGTCCCCGCCTTGCACCAGCACGTGTCACTCAACATCAGGTGGGCCCTTAGTTCCGCGCTTTGCTGCAAGGTCCACTTGACCACCGACACTTGAACAAGCGCCTGTGGTCAGGGATGCTGCAGTGCTTATCTTTAATGACAGGCAGGGTGAATGTGGTGGAGTCTGTTCCCCGGGTGCAAACTGGGGTGGCCTATCTCCTCTCCCAGGCCAAAATTCATGGCAGGAGTAGACTGAAACCCTACGACGCTGCAACCTCCACCACAGCTACTAGCGGCAAACGCTAAAACACTGGTGTGGGGAGACGTCAGCAGGCGGTGCTGAAGCTCATCAGCTTGGGGGACAGACAGCACAGTGCCTCCGAGGTCAGGGATGCCATCCTGGCTGAGATGGCATTTTTTTTTCCCTGCTACACCTGGGGCCTGGCATTTTTACGCCTGTGATAATGGCTGGAACCTGGTAGCGGCTCTGGAGCTTGCCAGCCTCCAACACGTTCCATGTTTGGCCCACGTCTAACCTAGTGGTGCAAAGTTTTTTAAAAACATACCCAAATGTACCGAAGCTACTGTTGAAAATGCGGCGCTTGTGCGCCCACTTTTGCAAGTGCACAGGAGTCGCTGCTAGCCTAAAAACACTCTAGCAAGGCCTACATCTGTCCAAACACAGGCTGTTGTCCGTCATTCACACACGCTGAAACCCTACAATACCATATCTTGAGCAGGGTGTGTGAGCTGCACAGACCTTTGATGGAGTTCCATCTACAAAACCCAAGGGTTCCTCAAAGTCAGCAACCAAAGTTTCTGCACCATGAGTTTCCAGGGGTGGCAGAGTTATGGCTAGGGGAAGAGGCATGGATAGGGATGATGTCTAGGGGCAAAAGCAGTGTGGATGTGGAGGCAAGCTAAGCAGGAAAAACTGGGGGTACAAGCTAAGGCATGGACTGGGGTGATGTCTAGGGGCAAAAGCAGTGTGGATGTGGAGGCAAGCTAAGCAGGAAAAACTGGGGATACAAGCTAAGGCATGGACTGGGGTGATGTCTAGGGGCAAAAGCAGTGTGGATGTGGAGGCAAGCTAAGCAGGAAAAACTGGGGGTACAAGCTAAGGCATGGACTGGGGTGATGTCTAGGGGCAAAAGCAGTGTGGATGTGGAGGCAAGCTAAGCAGGAAAAACTGGGGGTACAAGCTAAGGCATGGACTGGGGTGATGTCTAGGGGCAAAAGCAGTGTGGATGTGGAGGCAAGCTAAGCAGGAAAAACTGGGGGTACAAGCTAAGGCATGGACTGGGGTGATGTCTAGGGGCAAAAGCAGTGTGGATGTGGAGGCAAGCAAAGCAGGGAAAATGGTGGCTAGAGGCAAAGGGATGTCCATAGGCAGCAAGGGCAAAGATGCAAAACTCTCCCGTTTCAAGAATTTTCCTGACTTGTTTCCCCACAAAACATTCCTGGGAGGAGGGCTGAAACACCACCCTCCTCCTCCTCCGCTGTTAGATTTACCCCAGCTACGAGCTGAAAACGCTGCAACACTGGTGTGGGGAGACGTCAGCAGGCTGGGCTGAAGCTCATCAGCTTGGGAGACGGACAGCACACTGCCTCTGAGGTCAGGGATGCCATCCTGGATGAGATGGCAATTTGTTTATCCCCGCTGCCCCTGGGGCCAGGTTTTTTAGCTTGTTGGAGGGCTCTGGAGCTTGCCAGCCTCCAACACGTTCCATGCCTGGCCCACATGTTCAATGTAGTGGTGCAATGATTTTTAAAAACATACCCCAAATTAGCTGAGCTAAGGGTGAAAGTGCGGCACTTGGACACCCACTTTCCCAAGTCTACAGTACCTGGAGCTAGCCGCAATACACTCCAGCAAGGCCTACATCTGCCTGAAGCACCTACTGTTGTGCGAGGTCACCACACGCTCTAACCCTAGATACCGTATGTTCAGCAGGGTGTGTGAGCAGCAGAGACCTTTGATGGAGTACCAGCTACAAAACCCAAGGGTTCCTCAGAGTCAGCTCCCTCACTTTCTGCACCATGAGTTTCCATGGGTGGCAGACTTATGGCTAGAGGCACAGGCATGGATAGGGGTGATGTGTAGGGGCAAAAGCAGTGTGGATGTGGAGGCAAGCTAAGCAGCAAAAACTGGGGGTACAAGCAGCCGGTGACATCATCACTGACAAGCACAGCTGTCTGTCAGCTGACAGGCTGACTTTCACCAAAATGAACAGACAATGGATAGACTCATCATATACATGTCAGTTACATGACAAATTTAGTGCAATTTGCAAGTCCAAGATGGTTTGGAGATCTGCGGAGAGGAATCTCACCACCTCTTGCGGGTGCCATCATTTGGAAGGCAAGCCCTGGGCTCAGTGGGTGAGAGCAAGCGCAGGATAATCGTCGTTTGGCCTGGCGGCCACTGCCTCTTCCACTGTTGACAGGGCTGGCGCTGCAGTCCAGACCAGGAGCCAGGACACCTCCACATCTGCCTCTGACACTTTGGGGAGTTCACCCTTATCCTCACCTTTTCCTGCCATTTCTCCTTTTGCCCGCGCCATCATGCGCCTCTTCCCAGCAACTCCCCATCTCCCAAGCCTTTCATTTCATGCTAAAGTACAGCGCAACCCACCCACATGCCCAAGGCTTCAACGGCCTCATCTCAAGAAATCTGGCCCAGGAGATGTTGGAATCCCGGCTGGGGGACACTCTGCCCTTTTTGGGCAGAGTGTCTACTGCGCCACCGCACTGTGCCGTCCACACCAGCACTTTCCCCCAAACATGAGGCGGTCCCTAAATTCAGCGCTTAGCCCTAAAGTTCCATGTGACCAGTTACGAATGGACAAGTGCATGCGGACAGGGACGCTACCTTTCAATTTGGGCACAGTGGTTGAATGTAGTTGAGGCGTGGACCGGGTCGCAAAATGTGGTGGCCTGACTTGTCTCCCCACACAACATTCCTGGGAGGAGGGCTGAAACACCACCCTCCTCCGCTGTTAAATTGACCCCAGCTACGAGCTGGAAACGCTGCAACACTGGTGTGGGGAGACGTCAGCGGGCCGTGCTGAAGCTCATCAGCTTGGGGGCCAGACAGCACACTGCCTACAAAGTGAGTCATGCCATCCTCGATGAGACGGCAATGTGGTTTTTGCCACTGCACCTGGGCCCAGGCATGTTGTCATGTGTGATAATGGCCGTAACCTGGGATTGGCTCTGTAGCTTGGCAGCCTGCAACATATTCCATGCCTGGGCCACGTTTTTAACTCATTGCTGCTAATCTTTTGAAAAAGGTACCCCAATGTTCCTGAGCTACTGGTGAAAGTGTGGCGCTTGTGCGGATAGTTTTTAAAGTGTATAGTTGCCGCTGCTAGCCTCTATGCACTCCTACAACGCCTGTACCTGCTGGAACAACGGCTGTTGTGCGACGTCTCCACACTGCTGGCACTAAACATATCATGTGTTGAGCAGGGTGTGTGAGCAGCACAGACCTTTGATGTAGTTCCAACTCCAAAACCCTCGGGTTCGTCAAAGTCAACTCCCTCAGTTGCTCAACCATGAGTGGCCATGGGTGGCAGACTTATGTGAAATCCCATCCCATCCATTGCACTGGACACGAAACATTAGCATGCGCTCAGCACAACTTCGGATATGGCAGATGCGTTAAGCAGGGTGCAGGGTACAACACAGACCAGGCCCGAGCACCAGGAACAGGTGTTAGAAATACTGCAGCATCTGCCATTTCCTTCCAATTTTGGGGTTTTGGACCCGCCACCGACTTGTCTGGACCTAAGTGGGGATCATGAGACACAGTTGCCATCAAGGCAAGCTGTGGTCATGTGCGGTTTGCAGTAAGGGGGCAGTGCGCAATTGGAAGAGGAGTTGGTGGATGACGAGGCCACCGACCCCACATGGACAGGGGTGATGTCTAGGGGCTAAAGCAGTGTAGATGTAGAGGGAAGCTAAATCAACAAAAAACCTGGGTAGAAGCAAAGGCATAAACTGGGGTGATGTTTAGGGGTGAAAGCAGAGTAGATGTGGAGGGAAGCTAAGCAGCAAAAACAGTGGGTAGAAGCAAAGGCATGCAAAACTCTACCCTGTTGGAAGACTTATTCCTAGGTCTGGAACACGTTAATGGCCCCCCTGGACAAATTACTGCCACTCAGGGGCCTAGTGTCACCAGGAGGGACAAGTATAGGCGCATGTTGTGGGAATACCTGGCCGACACCAGCTCTGTCCTCTCCGATCCCTCTGTGCTCTACAGCCTAAACTTATTTTCTCATCTTTTTTTCTGAACTGCACATCTCTTGCCTGCTTCCTTTGGGATCTTAGAAATGGTGGTCCACTTCCACAGATGGTAACTTCAATAGACAGTGTAACGGGAGTAGCTGAGGGATCGCTGTCTTAACCACTTTTTGGCACAAAATTAACTTCCAAAGCCAAATATGGTGCAAGTATATGATGCAAGGACACCTACACACCTATCTCTGACACATTGGGGAGTTCACCCTCATGCGCCCTTTTGGCCTGCACCATCATGCGCCTCTTCCCAGCCACTCCACATTTCCCAAGCTTTTCATTGCAGGCAGAAGTACAATACAACCCACCCCCATGCCCAAGCCTGTAACAGCCTCATCGATAAACTGCTGGCCCTGGAGATGTTGGTGTTTGTTTATGCTTCTGGAGACCCAGGCCTTCCGTCAGCAGATGGCAGCTGGGGCACCTCCCTATGCTGGGCCTAGCCGTTACTACTTCTCTTGGTGTGCTGTCTCTGCCTTGCGCCTGCATGTGTCCCATAACATCAGTCGGGCCCAGAGCTCTGCGCTTTGCTGCAAGGTCCACTTGACCACCGACACATGGACAAGCGCCTGTGGTCAGGGATGCTGCAGTGCTTATCTTTAATGACAGGCAGGGTGAATGTGGTGGAGTCTGTTCCCCGGGTGCAAACTGGGGTGGCCTATCTCCTCTCCCAGGCCAAAATTCATGGCAGGAGTAGACTGAAACCCTACAAAGCTGCAACCTCCACCCCAGCTACTAGCGGAAAACACTGTAACACTGGCATGGGGAGATGTCAGTAGGCCGTGCTGAAACTGATCAGCTTGGGGGACAGACAGCACAGTGCCTCCGAGGTCAGGGATGCCATCCTGGCTGAGATGGCATTTTTTTTTCCCTGCTACACCTGGGGCCTGGCATTTTTGCGCCTGTGATAATGGCTGGAACCTGGTAGCAGATCTGGAGCTTGCCAGACTCAAACACGGTCCACACATGGCCCACGTTTTCCAACTTGTTGGTGCCATGTTTCTTTGAAACCTACACCATTGTGCCTGATATACAGGTCAAAGTGGGGCCATTTTCGTAAGTGAGAACTAGCCTCTGCTAGGCAGAAAACATTCAGAGCACACTCCTCTCATCTTCGCACCGTTGGCTGGCGGAGGAAGACGAGGGGGTTGGAGTGGCATCTGATGTCCCTATCCCACACGAGGCTAGAGGGTGCACTTCAGTGCATCCCATTGCTTCACCACAAATGGTGTGAAGGGGAGTGGAAAATGGAGGAAATGGAGAGTGACCCTTACAGTTGGGGCCAGCAAAGGCATGCCAAGTAACACACTGGCACACATGGCTGACTTCATCTTGGGTTGCTTTTCAACACATATTTCACATCATGAAGAACAAATAATACTGGATTTTTTCAAGCCTCGAACCCCGGTCTAGGTCTAATGTCTGTTCCTTTCTTATATTAGGGGAGAGGGAAAAAAAATTACTTCAGTGATACGTTTAGCGTACATAGACTGACTATTAATGTGTATCCCACTTAGTGTTGTTAGGGTTACACACCGTCACAACCTGGCTAAAGCTTCTATAGCTGTTAATAAAGTCAACATAACTTTACGGTATCCAAAAAGACAGCTGGTACCGACAGAGAGCAAGACAAATGTCACCCAAAGCTGTGAGCTCTGAACACCCACAGTGACTTTGGCGTCATCATCATTATAAGGGAGCGGGTGGTAATAAATAACTTGGCAGTGCCTAAAACCCAAAAAGCTTATACAACTATATTTACATTAAGATACACAAATGAAACTTTTCAGTAGCATGTCATGAGACAAGCTGATAAGCTCTTCCTTTGTGCAGTGCTATTTGAAAGTTAAACGCTGCCTTTATTTTAATTCTGGAGAAGGTGCAGACATTAGATTTAGAACATGTTGTCTTCATTGTCCAAATCCTCTATATAGGTAACGCGTTTTTCGGGCCGAGCTGTCTGGGAACGAGCTGGTGCAGCACTGACAACCTGGGTGAATATGGCAAGAGCCTGAGATGTAGGGTGAATGAATCCCCAAATTATTTGTGGAATTCCCAGTGAGACAATGGCACTGTATACCAGTATTAAAAATTGTGGGTGCACATAACCCCCATATATTCTTTGAATTCCCAGTCAGACAATGGCACTATATACCAGTAGTAAAAATTGTGGGTGCACATAACCCCAATATATTCTTTGAATTCCCAGTCAGACAATGGCACTGTATACCAGTATTAAAAATTGTGGGTGCACATAACCCCCATATATTCTTTGAATTCCCAGTCAGACAATGGCACTGTATACCAGTATTAAAAATTGTGGGTGCACATAACCCCCATATATTCTTTGAATTCCCAGTGAGACAAAGGAACTGTATAGCAGTATTAAAAATTGTGGGTGCACGTAACCCCCATATATTCTTTGAATTCCCAGTCAGACAATGGCACTGTATACCAGTATTAAAAATTGTGAGTGCACATAACCCCCATATATTCTTTGAATTCCCAGTCAGACAATGGCACTGTATACCAGTATTAAAAATTGTGGGTGCACATAACCCCCATATATTCTTTGAATTCCCAGTCAGACAATGGCACTATATACCAGTAGTAAAAATTGTGGGTGCACATAACCCCAATATATTCTTTGAATTCCCAGTCAGACAATGGCACTGTATACCAGTATTAAAAATTGTGGGTGCACATAACCCCCATATATTCTTTGAATTCCCAGTCAGACAATGGCACTGTATACCAGTATTAAAAATTGTGGGTGCACATAACCCCCATATATTCTTTGAATTCCCAGTGAGACAAAGGAACTGTATAGCAGTATTAAAAATTGTGGGTGCACGTAACCCCCATATATTCTTTGAATTCCCAGTCAGACAATGGCACTGTATACCAGTATTAAAAATTGTGGGTGCACATAACCCCCATATATTCTTTGAATTCCCAGTGAGACAAAGGAACTGTATAGCAGTATTAAAAATTGTGGGTGCACGTAACCCCCATATATTCTTTGAATTCCCAGTCAGACAATGGCACTGTATAGCAGTATTAAAAATTGTGGGTGCACGTAACCCCCATATATTCTTTGAATTCCCAGTCAGACAATGGCACTGTATACCAGTATTAAAAATTGTGGGTGCACATAACCCCCATATATTCTTTGAATTCCCAGTGAGACAAAGGAACTGTATAGCAGTATTAAAAATTGTGGGTGCACATAACCCCCATATATTCTTTGAATTCCCAGTCAGACAATGGCACTGTATACCAGTATTAAAAATTGTGGGTGCACGTAACCCCCATATATTCTTTGAATTCCCAGTCAGACAATGGCACTATATACCAGTATTAAAAATTGTGGGTGCACATAACCCCCATATATTCTTTGAATTCCCAGTCAGACAATGGCACTGTATACCAGTATTAAAAATTGTGGGTGCACATAACCCCCATATATTCTTTGAATTCCCAGTGAGACAATGGAACTGTATAGCAGTAGCAAAAATTGTGGGTGCACGTCACCCCAATATATTCTTTGAATTCCCAGTCAGACAATGGCACTGTATACCAGTAGTAAAAATTGTGGGTGCACATAACCCCCATATATTCTTTGAATTCCCAGTCAGACAATGGCACTGTATACCAGTATTAAAAATTGTGGGTGCACATAACCCCCATATATTCTTTGAATTCCCAGTCAGACAATGGCACTATATACCAGTAGTAAAAATTGTGGGTGCACATAACCCCAATATATTCTTTGAATTCCCAGTCAGACAATGGCACTGTATACCAGTATTAAAAATTGTGGGTGCACATAACCCCCATATATTCTTTGAATTCCCAGTCAGACAATGGCAATGTATACCAGTATTAAAAATTGTGGGTGCACATAACCCCCATATATTCTTTGAATTCCCAGTGAGACAAAGGAACTGTATAGCAGTATTAAAAATTGTGGGTGCACATAACCCCCATATATTCTTTGAATTCCCAGTCAGACAATGGCACTATATACCAGTAGTAAAAATTGTGGGTGCACATAACCCCAATATATTCTTTGAATTCCCAGTCAGACAATGGCACTGTATACCAGTATTAAAAATTGTGGGTGCACATAACCCCCATATATTCTTTGAATTCCCAGTCAGACAATGGCACTGTATACCAGTATTAAAAATTGTGGGTGCACATAACCCCCATATATTCTTTGAATTCCCAGTGAGACAATGGAACTGTATAGCAGTAGCAAAAATTGTGGGTGCACGTCACCCCAATATATTCTTTGAATTCCCAGTCAGACAATGGCACTGTATACCAGTAGTAAAAATTGTGGGTGCACATAACCCCCATATATTCTTTGAATTCCCAGTCAGACAATGGCACTGTATACCAGTATTAAAAATTGTGGGTGCACATAACCCCCATATATTCTTTGAATTCCCAGTCAGACAATGGCACTGTATACCAGTATTAAAAATTGTGGGTGCACATAACCCCCATATATTCTTTGAATTCCCAGTCAGACAATGGCACTATATACCAGTAGTAAAAATTGTGGGTGCACATAACCCCAATATATTCTTTGAATTCCCAGTCAGACAATTGCACTGTATACCAGTATTAAAAATTGTGGGTGCACATAACCCCCATATATTCTTTGAATTCCCAGTCAGACAATGGCACTGTATACCAGTATTAAAAATTGTGGGTGCACATAACCCCCATATATTCTTTGAATTCCCAGTGAGACAAAGGAACTGTATAGCAGTATTAAAAATTGTGGGTGCACGTAACCCCCATATATTCTTTGAATTCCCAGTCAGACAATGGCACTGTATAGCAGTATTAAAAATTGTGGGTGCACGTAACCCCCATATATTCTTTGAATTCCCAGTCAGACAATGGCACTGTATACCAGTATTAAAAATTGTGGGTGCACATAACCCCCATATATTCTTTGAATTCCCAGTGAGACAAAGGAACTGTATAGCAGTATTAAAAATTGTGGGTGCACGTAACCCCCATATATTCTTTGAATTCCCAGTGAGACAATGGCACTGTATAGCAGTATTAAAAATTGTGGGTGCACGTAACCCCCATATATTCTTTGAATTCCCAGTCAGACAATGGCACTGTATACCAGTATTAAAAATTGTGGGTGCACATAACCCCCATATATTCTTTGAATTCCCAGTGAGACAAAGGAACTGTATAGCAGTATTAAAAATTGTGGGTGCACATAACCCCCATATATTCTTTGAATTCCCAGTCAGACAATGGCACTGTATACCAGTATTAAAAATTGTGGGTGCACGTAACCCCCATATATTCTTTGAATTCCCAGTCAGACAATGGCACTATATACCAGTATTAAAAATTGTGGGTGCACATAACCCCCATATATTCTTTGAATTCCCAGTCAGACAATGGCACTGTATACCAGTATTAAAAATTGTGGGTGCACATAACCCCCATATATTCTTTGAATTCCCAGTGAGACAATGGAACTGTATAGCAGTAGCAAAAATTGTGGGTGCACGTCACCCCAATATATTCTTTGAATTCCCAGTCAGACAATGGCACTGTATACCAGTAGTAAAAATTGTGGGTGCACATAACCCCCATATATTCTTTGAATTCCCAGTCAGACAATGGCACTGTATACCAGTATTAAAAATTGTGGGTGCACATAACCCCCATATATTCTTTGAATTCCCAGTCAGACAATGGCACTGTATACCAGTATTAAAAATTGTGGGTGCACATAACCCCCATATATTCTTTGAATTCCCAGTCAGACAATGGCACTATATACCAGTAGTAAAAATTGTGGGTGCACATAACCCCAATATATTCTTTGAATTCCCAGTCAGACAATGGCACTGTATACCAGTACTAAAAATTGTGGGTGCACATAACCCCAATATATTCTTTGAATTCCCAGTCAGACAATGGCACTGTATACCAGTATTAAAAATTGTGGGTGCACATAACCCCCATATATTCTTTGAATTCCCAGTGAGACAAAGGAACTGTATAGCAGTATTAAAAATTGTGGGTGCACGTAACCCCCATATATTCTTTGAATTCCCAGTCAGACAATGGCACTGTATACCAGTATTAAAAATTGTGGGTGCACATAACCCCCATATATTCTTTGAATTCCCAGTGAGACAAAGGAACTGTATAGCAGTATTAAAAATTGTGGGTGCACGTAACCCCCATATATTCTTTGAATTCCCAGTCAGACAATGGCACTGTATAGCAGTATTAAAAATTGTGGGTGCACGTAACCCCCATATATTCTTTGAATTCCCAGTCAGACAATGGCACTGTATACCAGTATTAAAAATTGTGGGTGCACATAACCCCCATATATTCTTTGAATTCCCAGTGAGACAATGGCACTGTATAGCAGTAGCAAAAATTGTGGGTGCACGTCACCCCAATATATTCTTTGAATTCCCAGTCAGACAATGGCACTATATACCAGTAGCAAAAATTGTGGGTGTATATAGCCCCAATTCTATTGCTAGGGGACTTGCAGGGTATTTCTGAGGTGAAGGTGGGGGGGCACACCGTTGGAACGGGGATTTGGGGTGTATATATGGGGTATACGGGAATACACTGTCAGTGTGTTCCATTCAGGATCCTGGGAAAGCTGGGTTGCGGCGATTGAGCCCGTCAGTGCCACGTTACACTGACAAGCTTCTCCCTGGAATTGAAGTTATATGTAAGCCCAATATATTCTTTGAATTCCCAGTGAGACAATGGCACTATATGGCAGTAGCAAAAATAGTGGGTGTATATAGCCCCAATCCTATTGCTAGGGGACTTGCAGGGTATTTCTGGGGTGAAGGTGGGGGGGCACACCGTTGGAACGGGTATCGGGGGTATATATCGGGTATACGGGAATACACTGACAGTGTATTCCATTCAGGATCCTGGGAAAGCTGGGTTGCGGCGATTGAGCCCGTCAGTGCCACGTTACACTGACAAGCTTCTCCCTGGAATTTAGCTCTTATAAGAGCTGTTGGTTGTCTTCTCCTTCCTATCCTAGCCTGTCCCTGCCTACCCAGAATCTAACCCCTAGCTAACTGGACGGAAACCTCCGTCCTCGGTGAATTGCAAGCTCAGAATGACGCGAAGCTGGGCGGCGCTGTTCTTTTAAATTAGAGGTCACATGTTTTCGGCAGCCAATGGGTTTTGCCTACTTTTTTCAACGTCACCGGTGTCGTAGTTCCTGTCCCACCTACCCTGTGCTGTTATTGGAGCAAAAAAGGCACCAGGGAAGGTGGGAGGGGAATCGAGTAATGGCGCACTTTACCACGCGGTGTTCGATTCGATTCGAACATGCCGAACAGCCTAATATCCGATCGAACATGAGTTCGATAGAACACTGTTCGCTCATCTCTACTCAAAATTATTAATACTTAGTTGTTGTTTTTTTTTTTAAGTTACAAGAATTTACTCAGCTTGCTGTTGTCAATGTAAGTACATTTTATACAGTGCCATTCACTTTGCAGATGCTGTAAAACGCTGAGTTTTTTCTTGTTTATGCCACATGGAGCCAGGGGGGAACCTGCCCTTTTCGCCGCCTAAAGCGGCCGACAGAAAGCCACCCCCCTCTCCCCCCCGGAGGAGGGGGCGGAGCGGAGGGGGCATGGCAGAGTGAAGGGGGCGGGGCGAATCGAAGGCTGCAGGGCTTAGTGGCATTCGCAGGCAGAGAGCAGGCAGGGAGAGGACCTTCTCTCTGCCTGGGCTCCAGCGGCCTCCCTAATCCACCGGTCGGTGCTAAGCCAGTCCAGGACAGCTTGTACGCAATGTATGTTTCTAAATCTAAATGTGCATATAAATCAGATAAAGTGTATAACCCCCCCCCCCCCCCCCACACACACACAATTATGTTTGTAGTGTGACAATATGTATAATTTACAGTGATAGGCCATTGACAATTCACTGCTTTCATTACACAATTACTTGCTGGTGATGTTTTCATAGATATTAACAGTAATATGAGAATGAGAATCACTTGACCCCAAATGTCACCAGATTATACTGAATAGTGTTTCAAGTGCCTCTTCTTTAATTAAAATTTGTCATAAACTGACTGCTCTGTGTAGCACATAAATCTAGGCAAAATCTCAGAATGTCAGATGTATTCCGCTCATTCTCATGTCAACACTTAAAATTTACATAAGCATCTTGCTGTCGCATCCAAGTGAAATCGACAGTGATTAGTTACCTGTGGATTTCTCTACTTTCAGTAAATTGAGCGCTATAATGAAATTTATTCTCTTTCTGTACTGTAAATATATGTTAATGTCATGCAGATTGCAGCAAAACCTTTCCCTTTTTTATTGTTTGACTCTATTGTGATACATTTTCTTGAAAGCATTTGCAGAAGGACAAACTTACAATTCTAAGGGGCATTCAAAACAATGTCACTATGCAATAGCTTAGAAAATTGCCATTGTGAATTCCCTATAATGAGTGATATTTATAAAAATGTTCTTCCAGACAAACAAATGTTAACACACCTTGGTTTTACACCATTTTAAGACATGGTTGTCCTAGAATCTATAGAAAACTGATTCTGAGAAAACTGTATAAAAAGCTATTTTACTGTAAAAGTTCTAAAATCTAAAGTTCCATTCTAATTGACCAACATGTAAACCTGGTCGTACACAATTGACCACCATGCAGAAGGTAATTGTATAATATTTAATTTGTAGAAATCCAACCACTAACATTCCAGAGTGAAATAATACATATTTAGTTCTTTCACGCATTAGTTTAAAGCGTAACTAAACTTCCAGATTGCTTCTGATTTTCTAGCAGTATTTGTATCATTAATACATTTTGTAATATATTTTATTAACACATTTTGGATCAATCCTTTTTCACTCATTCACTTGCTTCTGCATTGCGAGTTTTTCTTGCCTTTTACTGAATCTTACTGTGTACAGTGTACAAGGCTGTGGAAGAGGTAGAGAAAGTGAGGGGAGGTGTCAGGAATACACCTGGGAGGTCTACAGTTGCATCTGTGAGGTTGCCAGTCTGTTCTTAATTCTTGAAATTGATATGTGTGTTCCCCTTTAACTTGCTCATCTGTCTGTCCCGAGTCATTATTAGGCCCCTTCCAGTTTTTTAGACTCCCAGACTTCTCTCTACTGAACCAATTTTGTATCACGATGATCCCTCACTGCCAACCGGACTGTCGAATATTCTCCTGCCTGATCCTCTTGTACTGCGCTGACCTCTTGTAACTGACTGGACCAACGACCTTGTGTATTACTCTGCCATCTAGCCTTGCAGCTGTACCTGCTCTCCTGCTATCTGGGACACTTACTGACTTCTGCCACATATAGCACAATCCTGGTGAGTTGTACTGTTATTTTTATATAATATATTATACAGCTGCATATAAATATCCTGGTCCGACTGTGTTTTCAACTATTGATATCTCTGGAAAAAATTTAGATAGCAACTGCATACTTGGCATGAAAGAAGTGAATCTACCCTTTCATATAACACATTTTACATGAAATATATGTCTAAATGAATTCCCATACTGTACAAGTATGTCATATTCTGAAACATTTACACAGTCTGTATTTATTCTCTATTATATGGTAGTGTTTAACTGTATTAAAATATTCAATGACCTTGCAAACCATAATCATTTTGTTTGTTTGATTTGAAAATAAAATATGTCTTTACTAACCTTCCTTCTGTTTCAGTATGCAATGAAGGAATATGCTATACTCTGCCAAAACATAAACCTTTGCACTTAGGCCAAAGCTCTGTAAAATGATATCTGTAATAAGTAGGCTCCATTAAATCAGTGTTTTTGGCTGAACCTCAGTCGTCCTAAGAACGCTTCTGTAATCTCCCTTTTCAGACAGTTCACTATCAGGTTTTTTTTTAAAGATGGTCGTTATTATGATTTTCTCTGTGCCGCTGGGAAGATTTCCAGACCTGGAACATTAACAGGATTTTCTATTTACCACTGTGGACGGAAAAAAAAAGGTTTTATTGCTCATAAAAAAGATTAATGTCCGTCCAATTAGGAACTCTTCCTACTTACAATAATTGATAATTTCCCATTAGTATTTAATAAATCTAGCACATTTTGTAACGTGTATTCTGCAGGGATTCATCAGAGTATGTCCAAACAGAAAGTGTCTTGCCATAATTTTAGTTTGAAATGATGTATTTTCCAGAATATTCCAAAAACATAGTATCTAAATACATTATTTTTATAGCCACAATATAAAACTGTTCCGGCCAAGTTTTTATTCATATTTCAGTTCATTGTTGTTGATTGCTATGATTATATTATCTTCTACATAATGTACTACTACTTTAATCTGAAAACTGATACAGTACATATTTCAGTGTTTCCAAAGTCAAATTTAGGTTTGAACCTGTACTGGGACTGTATATGGGCTTCAGTCAACAAATACAATTTCTTACGCTATGGTTTCATCTTTACAGTTTCTCCAGTAATGCATTCCTACATACATATTTACTTACATACAGGATTGAATAAGGCTAAGGCACAGTAGGCAGGGAAAGGAACGTTCAATGTATGCTTCTAATCCATCTTTTCAAGTTATAAATCATTGGGGGTATGGTGAGAATGGAGGGTAGATGATATCAGAAAGCTACACCTATCTGACCCAGGTTGTCCGCTAATTTAGTTCTAGTTTGGCTCTAAACCTGATTGTGTGTATTGAATTGCTTTATTCTGACCCTCAGCTTGTTTTTGGTTATTTGTTTGCCTGATGATTCAGATTTGACCCTTGGCTTTTTATTGGATATAGCTATCATCTCCTAATTCCGTCCTGATAACTTCTCCTGGTTTTTGACCCTTTGCCTGGACAATTATTCTCCTGTTTCTGATCTGTCCTGCAAGTTAAATGTGGGTTCAGGTTTGGTTTCATTTACCGTTTCTGGTATTGATAATTCAGACACCCCAATTCAGCAAAGTCAAACTGGGCTTGCGTCAAGCACTGGTGAAGGCAGTTGGGGGTCTGTCACTATCTCACAGTGTTGTGCTGGTATTAAATAGCTTGTTCTCCTCCTCACTGTTATCAGCTGTTTCTGCTTTTGCTAAAATTTGTTCTTGCATCTCAACCATAACACCAAGTTTCCAGCTTCTAGATTCTCTAAATACTTCTGAAATATTACAATATCTTCCTCTCTGTTGAAAACTTTACAGATTTTAGTACATTCTGCAAATATTGACTCAATAAGGGTCCATTTACACTGAGTTTTTTGGTGCTTATTTTGCCATTGAATCCGTGTCAGAATCCACGCCGAAAACCATTGACTTGAATGGGTTCCTTTTTCCGCTAGCCATTGGAGTCAATGGGAGGCTTTTTTTTTCACATGGATTCTGATGCGGATTCAGCATCAAAATCAGCACCAAAAAACTCAGTGTGAATGGACCCTAAGTCCTTTACCAGTCAATAAATAAACTTACAAGAGGATCCACTACTGACCCCTTTGGATCCTCACTGGTGACTATGACCCAGTCTGAGTATGTACCAATAATAAACATTCTTTATTTGTAAGCCAGTTGATATCCAGGTTACACATAATTTCCCTAAGCCCCAGTATTCTCATTTTATATAACAACCTTTTATAGTATCAAATGTCTATGAAGTCCAGATCACATCCAAACCATTACCCATGTCTAGTCTGGAACTTGCCTACTCATAGAACCTAATCAGATTAGTATGACAGGACCAATCGCTGAATTTGTAATATAAGTTTATCATTGAGATACTCCAGGATAACATCTCATAGAAAACCATCAAATATTTTCCCACAAAAGACATAAACCTTCAAGACTGCAGTTTTCAATTTCAATTTTTTAATATTTTCACTATATTTCCTATGCTCCAATCATGTAGAACACCCATTTATTCTATAATCCTTAAATATTGGAAATAAGGGTCTATCATGAAACATAATTCCTTCTGGTATATGCTATCCATAGTAAATTGACAACTCTAGAATTATTTTGTTATCTTTAAAAGAATACAAGTATTTACGAAAATTATCACGTGAAAAGGGCAAAACATATTTCAAGGAATGTTTGTTCCTGATCATTGTTGACTTGCTTGCTGCATTCACATGCAACAGTGTTACGGTTGTGTCTATATGTATAAAAAATAATACTTTTAACGTCAACAGAACCGCTAAACTGCAAGACACTGCAGTGAGGTCCACAAGCCCCTGAGGGCAGCCGTGTGCCTGAACAAAGCAGCAGTATGTCGGCACAGCACTAGTGTAAACAGGGAGCAACACATGTTCACCAGTTAACTTCACTAGGTGAATGTGTTTGTGCAGCTCCTAATGTGAGCGGACTGCAATGAGGATTTACACCAGTTGACTTCACTGGGTAAAGGTGTTTGAGCAGCTTTAATGTGAACAGGCTGCAACACCAGTACACCAGTAAACTTACTGGAGAACTGCACCTGAGTGTAGGCTTCAGCAGAGGCTGCCAAGGGTTAAACGTCACAATGGGTCAGCAAAACAAATGGCTCCACAGTGGCTTTGGAGCTACAATATTCTGGACAGTGCAATAGGCTTACAGTACTGGCAAAGCCAAGGAATCCTAACTAGAACCCCTGAGCTGACAACCTGCCTTTCACAGAAACCTAGCCCTGACCTCCTGTCTCATAATTTTAGTCAAAGTGTGAGCACCCGGAGGCCGTCAGCTCATACCATAAAAAGGCAAGTCCCCGCCCACCGGGCATGCTCAGTATGGGCCGAATGGGACTCAGCCTCTGAGCACCTCCAAAAAGTCTGAGCATGCTCAGTAGGAGGAGAATGGGACGCCGAGGGCGAGAGCTGGATTGACCCGCAGGGGGCACTGTGCACCAGAATGAAAACCTGGGGGACCCCATCCTAACAAACAGTCATCGCTGTATGGGGATGAGTGACCCAGTTTGCAGCCCAAGGCCTTTCTGAGTGGGTTCCAACATTTAAAGAGCAGGTCCTATCCTGCTCCTTAAAAAAGGATAGGAATGAAACTCCCCATTGAAATCAATGAAGGGCGGAAGATACTTGAATGACACTTAGATACTATCCAAGTGTCATCATTCAACCTTGCATAGTATGCCATATTGACAAACGAGTACGGATTACAAAGACTAATGTCTACACAATAGACGTCAATTATATAATGTAATAGTCAGACATAATTGGTTCTAATCATAGTGTGTACAAGGCT
The DNA here is from genome assembly GCF_031893055.1 of Leptodactylus fuscus. Classification (NCBI taxonomy): domain Eukaryota; kingdom Metazoa; phylum Chordata; class Amphibia; order Anura; family Leptodactylidae; genus Leptodactylus; species Leptodactylus fuscus. Next base: position 107,318,112 of record NC_134268.1, on the reverse strand, counting down.
TAGTAGGGTTAATATGCGAAAAATTATTTTATTTTTAGTAAACACTACGGAATGTAATTTCTGTCCCTCGGAGCTGAGAAGAGTAAAAGAACAAAGAAAAAATATAATCTCCAAACAAGAATTTGAAATAACACAGTAGAAGCATTTCTTACAAATACACACATTTATTGTGTCCCATAATAATATTTGTATTAAGCCTTATCATTTCCCTTCTTCATAGCGCACTAAGCCTACATGCATTGTCATGTCAGTTCCCAAGTCCACTTACTTATCATGAAGCACTAAACTGCACACATTTTTAATGTCCGGTTTGACTAATGGAAAGCATAACAGGAATCATTTAAACATTGCTGAATAAGCTAAATAGTCCTTTAAATGATTTTAAAACCCATTATGTGTCAAGCTTTCCTTTCACATTTACATAATCACATTATGTTGCACTAATTAAATTTCCTTCTTGCCAATACAAAATATCAACCTAATGTGTAATAATATTTATATAAACAATTCATAGCGGCTTAGGATTTTAAGTAATTGATTGTTAGTAAGTGAAGAATTTCTTTTCTTGCATAAGACAAATTTAATTATTTGCCAACTGCTACTTACTGGAGCTTAATTTATTTTTTTCTGCAAATATATTATCCTTCTGACAATCTTTTATACAAAAAGAACATAAAATACAATGTAGATTAAAGCTTACGATTTTTCATTACCACACTCTGGTATCCCTAATAAGAATATATGCCATCACATGACAGAAAATATGCTCCATGTCATTAATAAACCATTATAAATGCGTTAATGTTACATATGCCGCTAATAGATATTCCTTAAAAATAGAGCGTTTAACAGACTCCCTAAGAAATGCTGCAACCACGAAATCTCTTCTTAAACTACCACGCCACTAGAAATTGTACCCCATATGCCAAAAGAGCATCTCTCTCAGTGCATTAACTGATTATTAACCATGTGCTGCCATCCAGAACACTTTACTACCTATGGGGGTACAGAGAAGCTGGTATGAAGTTTTCTTTTGGATCCTCAGCTGATCTCCAGAGCTGCGGCACTCGGCTGATCTCTTCATCTGTGCTCTATTTGGCCTGGTTCCCTTGTGCATAATTTCCATTAGCGATGAGGTGATATGACATCACTAGGATGATTTATGGCAGTGTATTCAGGCAGATATCCTATGGTTGTATAAAAACAGCACTGGTCAGTGGTCCTGGTGCTCTGCTGACAGACCATGGTGGATCGGTGCAAATGGTTTACTGCCATTATCTATGTAAATATTTTATATGTACAATATGTACATTTATATGTTAGCTTATGGGCCATGACTTGATGGGTTATGGAGGAGCATACGAACATTTAGATACACACTGTATGTGTATGGGATAATTAATATATAGGACAGGGTGCCGAATGGCTGGATCTATAATGAGGGTAGAACTGGTAAGAATTATTTACAGATTAAGGTAAAGAAGGTCAAGACTTATGTCTAAAGCTAATTAAAAAGAAGCATAAAATTATAACCAGTAGGAGAAAGAGATAGACAAATGTTTTTTATCAAAGGTAAAACAGCAAAAAAATGATGGTTCACACTTTTGATTTTTATTCCCACTATCGCGTTCACCCTACATAAAAAATATTTTATAGGTTAGTATACTGGGTGTTTTCAGACACAGGGATACCTAATGTGTATGGGTTTCACAGTATTTAAGTACTTTCAGCCTGCAATAGAAGTAAATGGCAGACAAGCCTGGGACCCTTCAAAAAGTTCCCGGGTGTTATGCCAACGGGAGTCTGACCCCGGCTCTCTCTCTGGATGCCAACGAGGTGATGGGGTAAGGGGGGTTAATGCCTGCAATCAGTGCTGGCACTGAATACAGGCATTAGCGCTGAGTCTCTGCTGTATAATACAGCAGAGAACCAGCGGCTATGGCAGCTGCACAGGAACCATATTTGAATACCAGACATCCATCATAGTATTATGGCGGATGTCAGAAAAGGGTTAAATGTCTTCTACTCAAACTTCATACACCATCTGCTAGGTGTAAGAAAGGAAGAAAAAACCCATCAAAGAAACTTGAAGACTTTTCCCTCCCCTTCGAATCAACACAAAGAGGAATGTGAGACTCCAACTTTTCTACCCTTTTCACAATCATCTAATACACGGAACTTAGATAAACAACTACGAGATATTTCTCCCAAACCATTGCTTAACAATTACATTCCCTTTCTCCCCCAGTGAGGGATAACTCTTCTACATTTCTACATTTATCTAACTCGACAAGTCCTTCAATCATGTAGAAAGAAATCAAAGTGGTCACTCAATTTTATCATCTGTGGATGAGGAACCAATTTCTCCCTATCATACAACTATGAACAAGTCTCCTGTAAACCATCCAGATTATTCTCCTACCCAAATAACTGCTAAACTAAGTGACCAACTTGGTCACATTCTTGCATCTTCTGCAAACCACTGCCATTATTATACAATCTATACCAGCTAAAGATCAAGCTGCCTCAGAATCCTTCTTGAAAGAGATGACGCTGGGACTCCATAGCTCTATTCAAAAAGATATTACATGACCATTACCAACATTTCTATTACATGAACCATTACCAACATTTCGGCTTCTGTAGAATCAATTGGTGAAAGAGTTTTCCATGTTGAAAACAAAATGGGCAAATTTTCTGAAGGTCATAATTCCGTAGTGGACACCCACAATGATTTGGAAGATGAATTGGATTAATTGAAGCTCAAACTTTCAGCTATTGAAGATATAAACAGAAGGAAAAATGTGATATTCAGAGGTATTCCAGAATCCATATCTCCATATCTCACTGAGTTTCTAAAATCCTTTGTTAAATCGATATTACTCGACAGCTCAAACCAACATCTTCTTATTGACAGGGCCCACATATTTCCATTCTCCAAGCATTTATCAGATTATGTTCCAAGAGATTCTATAACTCTCATCCACTTTTATCATGTAAAGGATATGTTGATGATTTCTGCCTGAAAAATGGGGAAAGTCTCTGAAACTTACCAAGGAAACCAACCATTTCCTGAGCTTTCCCAAACAACTACGGCACCATGACGTAAACTGACTCCCATCACACAAACCTTGAGACACAATGACATTCCATACAAATGGGGTCTTCCTGCAAAACTTAATGTAAATTAAATTGGTACCACCCACTAAATTCAAAATTTAGACAGAGCCCTACATCTTTTATGCCATTCTGCACTAGAGTTTTGAACTAGACAAAAAACCTTTGAGATCTTCATCTTCTCTTTGATGACTAAGACGTTAAATAATATCACTTCAAGGTACCTTGCAAGCTACGTCTTCACAGGTCCTAAATGTTTTTACAATGCTAATATTATCTATATTCTTATATCTTTTTTGCAAACCACCACCAAGTTTGTGCAATATTTCCATTACATCTGTATAACTGTTTCAACTTTTATCTGTTCCATATCCCCTTTTCTCCATTTTCCACACTAAATCCTCTTGTGGCTACAGTTTGTTGAAACACCACCACTATCGTCTTGCTACTCATTTGAAATGTCTTTAAAAATAATGTCAATGAATGTTAGTGAACTCAAAAGCCCCTACAAATTATCTGTACTCTTGTAAGAAATTAAAAATTCTAACACAGACTTGATATGTCTTCTTTTGTCTCACCTTCAAAAAAACCCAAAACAGACCCCTCTATATTTCCCATAAATAATATTCCAAAATATACTTCTCGTGTGGTGACAATAAAAATATAGCTGGAGTATTCATAGCAGTTAAACATTCCACTACCTTTCAATTTCAAGAAGTCTTATCTGACAACAAAGGAAGATTTTTTGATCCTTCTCTGTACTATTATTAACACTCCGTTTTACTATTGTCAAGGTGTATTCAACCACCTCCTCTGAAATATCTTCTCTGAACAAAAATCTGAAAATAGAGTCAGGAAAACTGATAATTTGTAGAGACTTAAATATAATATATGATGTGTCTGTTGATACCACATTTCAAGGCTCCAGATCTCCTTCTCAACTACAATCCTGGCTAACTTATGAGGTCTTACATGATGTTTGCCGCTTTTACCATGATAATGAGAGAAACTACACATATTTTTCCGCAAGCCACAATTTGTAAGCTCACATTAATGTGTTTCTAACGGACAAATGCCTACAGTCTGATGTCCACTTTTGCGAAGTTGTAAACATTACCTGGTCTGATCATTCACCCATACTTTTGTCCTTAGCTTTCCCCAACTTTCCATCCAACACTTACATTTGGAGACAACACTTCTACTGTATACTCTTCTCAATTTTAATTCCAAATGTCTCTCCTTCAACAGTTTTTCATTGTTAATGCCTCTTCAGCTACTGACACCTTTTCTCTATGGATTACTCACTAGGTGTATGCAAGATGCCTCTTAATACAGCTATGTGCCAAACAAAAGAGCAATGATTAAACTCCATCCTATCATGTCTCATAAAAATATCTAACTTAGGATATCAACATGAAACTAACCTTACGCCCTTACTCCTATCCGAACTCCACAACTGTTATTCAACTGTTACAAACTTGCTTATAAAAAATCACGAAAAACATGGAAAGTCCCTGAGACTAGCCCACTACAGTTTCTACAATAAAACCAACAGAATGATGGCAAATCGAGGCTGCACAAGCTAAAACACGTATTCCCCATATACAGTCCTATGAAAAAGTTTGGGCACCCCTATTAATCTTAATCATTTTTTGTTCTAAATATTTTGGTGTTTGCAGCAGCCATTTCAGTTTGATATATCTAATAACTGATGGACACAGTAATATTTCAGGATTGAAATGAGGTTTATTGTACTAACAGAAAATGTGCAATATGCATTAAACCAAAATTTGACCGGTGCAAAAGTATGGGCACCCTTATCATTTTATTGATTTGAATTCCCCTAACTACTTTTTACTGACTTACTGAAGCACAAAATTGGTTTTGTAACCTCAGTGAGCTTTGAACTTCATAGCCAGGTGTATCCAATCATAAGAAAAGGTATTTAAGGTGGCCAATTGCAAGTTGATCTCCTATTTGAATCTCCTCTGAAGAGTGGCATCATGGGCTACTCAAAACAACTCTCAAATGATCTGAAAACAAAGATTGTTCAACATAGTTGTTCAGGGGAAGGATACAAAAAGCTGTCTCAGAGATTTAACCTGTCAGTTTCCACAGTGAGGAACATAGTAAGGAAATGGAAGACCACAGGGACAGTTCTTGTTAAGCCCAGAAGTGGCAGGCCAAGAAAAATATCAGAAAGGCAGAGAAGAAGAATGGTGAGAACAGTCAAGGACAATCCACAGACCACCTCCAAAGAGCTGCAGCATCATCTTGCTGCAGATGGTGTCACTGTGCATCGGTCAACTATACAGCGCACTTTGCACAAATAGAAGCTGTATGGGAGAGTGATGAGAAAGAAGCCGTTTCTGCACGTACGCCACAAATAGAGTCGCCTGAGGTATGAAAAAGCACATTTGGACAAGGCAGCTTCATTTTGGAAACAAAAATTGAGTTGTTTGGTTATAAAAAAAAGGCGTTATGCATGGCGTCCAAAAAGAAACAGCATTCCAAGAAAAACACATGCTACCCACTGTAAAATTTGGTGGAGGTTCCATCATGCTTTGGGGCTGTGTGGCCAATGCCGGCATCGGGAATCTTGTTAAAGTTGAGGGTCGCATGGATTCCACTCAGTATCAGCAGATTCTTGAGAATAATGTTCAAGAATCAGTGACGAAGTTGAAGTTACGCCGGGGATGGATATTTCAGCAAGACAATGATCCAAAACACCGCTCCAAATCCTCAGGCATTCATGCAGAGGAACAATTACAATGTTCTGGAATGGCCATCCCAGTCCCCAGACCTGAATATCATTGAACATCTGTGGGATGATTTGAAGCGGGCTGTCCATGCTCGGCGACCATCTAACTTAACTGAACTTGAATTGTTTGTCCAAAATACCTTTATCCAGGATCCAGGAACTGATTAAAAGCTACAGGAAGCGACTAGAGGCTGTTATCTTTGCAAAAGGAGGATCTACTAAATATTAATGTCACTTTTCTGTTGAGGTGCCCATACTTTTGCACCGGTCAAATTTTGGTTTAATGCATATTGCACATTTTCTGTTAGTACAATAAACCTCATTTCAATCCTGAAATATTACTGTGTCCATCAGTTATTAGATATATCAAACTGAAATGGCTGTTATAAACACCAAAATATTTAGAACTAAAAATGATTAAGATTAATAGGGGTGCCCAAACTTTTTCATAGGACTGTACTTTCCTCCCCTACGGGATCGACATTTCTACATCCCCGAGCCATTGCTGATGAATACAGCAAATATTATGATAAATTATACAACCTGAAATCAGATAACTCCCCCACACAACCTACATCTATCTCAATCTCAGATTTCCTAGATTCAGTATTTCTCCCTTCTTTATTGCCTGACCAACTAAAGAATTTAAATATCCCTTTCCCTATGGATGAAATCAAAGCAACAATGAATACCCCTAAATTAGGCAAGTCTCCAGGACCAGATGGGTTCTCAAATGAGTATATTACAACTTTTCAAACAATACTTTCACCACATTTATGTGATCTGTTTAACTTAGCTATGTCCCAAGATAATTTCCTGATTGAAATGATTAAAGCCACTCTAGTTTTCCTACTCAAAGCTGGTAAGTCCCCCAATTCTCCTAATTTTCAACCAATTTCTCTCTCAAAAACAGGCATAAAACTATATGCCCAAACCATTGCCGATAGACTTATTCCCATTCTTCCCAAAATAATTCATCCAAATCAAGTGGGATTCAACAAGGCACGATAGGCATCTGATGGTACGTGTCAAGTAATAAATCTGATTTTGAAATTGGGTATTGACAAAATGACTTCTCTGCTCCTCTGTCTGGATGCAGAGAAGGCGATTGATAGAGTTCACTGGGACTATATGTTCTTCACATTATCTCGATTTGGTCTTCCTGAATCAATAATTCCTGCCATACAGGTACTTTACTCAAACCCATCAGCTAAACATCTAATCAGCGGCTTTCTCTCCCAACCCTTTTCCATCTCAAGCAACACTCACCAAGGCTGCCCTTTGTATCCTTTGTTTTTCATTATATCAAAAGAACCTCTATCTGAAGCAATACGATCTAACCCTCAAATCTCTGGCATTCCTATTGCTCACACAACTCACAAAATAATTTTTTTTGCAGACAATGTTATCTTATCTTTTTCCAATCCTCTGACATCATTTACTGCAACAACTGCCCTATTCGAATCCTTCAGCCCCATCTCTTATTATAAAGTGAATTCTAAAGTGAAGTCATGGATGATGGGTCTGAACTTTTCTATTAATTTTTTTTTTTTTTCACATTGTGTCACCATAAGGTCATAATAGACCTTTGGGGTACAGCTAATTACTTTTTTTTTGGTTAGAGAGGCTGATTTCCCTTGTAACTGGGGCTGGTACATACAGCCTCCTGCAAGATACTGAAGAGTTTGATGTGGGCCCTTTAGGACCCAGCAGCTCTAACATACTCAGGGTCAGAGGAACCCACATTATGTCCCATTTACAGCTATTTGTGTGTACAGATACTGTAGGGATGGCAGGGACGGTAATAAATTGTCCCTGCCTGCTCTAGGAGAGTTCTGGCTGTAGTCACAGCTGGGTCCCTGTTTCAGCAGCTGCACGATCTCGTGTTGTTGCTATTGAAAACTACAAGGGTGTACCAGTATGTACTTACAGAACAAGAGTGGGACTGCCGGGACGTAAATCATCTATGGGCATTCTGGAAGAGGTTAAGGCAGCACCTGGAATGCATCTGGTGCTGCAGGAATTTTAAGGGAGCTGGATGGAAAAACGCTACAGGCACAGATCCAATGTCATACGGCAACAGAACTGATGTCTCTTGTGCCAGAAATGATCCCATAGAAAGCTATAGCATCCATCCTGGCATTTGTTTCCCTCCGGCTTGTGTGCCGATAGCTGTGCTGTACACAAGTAAACATACCTTCAGGGAGAATGTGAGGACCAATATAGCATGTGAGGGGTATATATGTGTTTACAGCTGTGGCCAAGTTTAACATGACTCTTAACAAGTGTAGTAAATATTTCCAACCATATTCAGGTTTCCTTTTCTAATGGCTAGCTTTTGTTTTTGTTAGATAACACTATGTCACAAGTTATCAGATTCAAGTTACAGGCTACATTGGTATATAATGGATGTTTCAAGTGTAGATCTGTTCTTAAAGAGGTTGTCCCATCTCCTGTCCCTGTTCCCCTTCTAGTACTGTGCCTGATCTAACTCCCTGCTTCTCTCCTCTGCCATGGTGGGTAGCACAGTCTCTGCTGACTGATAGTTTAGGCTACTGGCAGAAAGAAGAGAGACACCGAGCGCTGAGTGTAGTACTTTTGCTGAGATGTGGGTATGTCAAAGTAGAATGATAAAGCAGGTGCCAGATGGCCTCTCACCTTTTGGGGTTGTGTAGGTCACAACACCATAAGTTGTATATAGATACCAAGGCGGAGACGGCAGCGGTTCAACCTATTGCACCCGAAGGGAGGAGACAATGGAGAGAATCAAAGTGGACCTCAGTCCACAGCAGGGACTCTGTGTTCACTGGTAGCCAATAAACAGGGTGGGTCGACAAACCCAAGTAAATAACAACTCTTTTATTGCAAATGATAAAAGGCAGTGTAGCACCATGTGTTTTAGGCTTTAAAAAAAACCTCTTTCAAGTGCAAAATTTACAGGTCACGTTTATCTTTTGCAATAAAAGAGTTGTTGTTTACCTGGATTTGGTGACCCACCCTGTTTATTTGCCACCTTACATTTCATTATCTATTGATGTATATTTATTGCTATTTTCAGTGAGCACAGAGTCCCTGCTGTGGACTGTGTTCCATATGTGCTATGCCTATGGGTCAATGGGACAAGCGAATAGAGATCTACTAGGACAAGTGTGCTAAAGACTGTGCATGGGATGACGTGGTGAAGAAGCTGCACTCAACAGAATGGGAAAACAACTTAATGAGTAACCTTTTCCTCTCCCTTGGCATCTCAATCCCTATGAAAAATAGACAGACGCTATTTTGTGCATTGTATACTATTTTATTTTTCGCCACATACTATTCTGTTGCAAGGATGCAGTTTGTATTTTTGCAATAGCATTTTATAGCATTCCAGTCAAAGAGGGCAAAACATGCAAGTACACATGCTGTGACCTAAAGGAGAGGGGAAGAGTGGGGATGGCTGGCCTGCTAAACATCCATATATGCACGCTCAGAAGTAGATATTTCTGCAAGATATCATGGAAGTTGGATCATAAATAGATTTATTTCATTTGGTGGAAGATACAAGAGTATAGCATGAACCTGTGCTACCTAACATCCATCCATCTGCTCTTTGTTCACCATTTAATAGGCATGTTGCCAGAAACAATAGTACAGCGTGGGCCTATGGTAGGCTGACCAGGCATCTGTGCTACCTCACATCTATTCATCCATCTTTTGTTCGCCATTTCATAGGCATACTTTTGGAACATACACTTTTTGGAATCCTATTTTTACTGGTCTATACTTTTTTTGACATAGAAGAAAAATGTATAACCACACTAGCGCCTCTGAGTTAAAGAGGACCTTTCATGGATTTTGGCACATGTGGTGTTATATAATGCAGGAAAGCCGACAGTGCGCTGAATTCAGTGCACTGTCGGCTTCTCCAATTTGTGCCCCGGGTGAACAGCTATCAGTACCAGTACTGTAGCTGTTCACAGTCATAAGGACGTTTCTGACACTCTGTCAGGAATTTCCTTCTTCCCAGCAGTGCCTATAGCGCTGTACTGTGTGAAGTTCCTCCCCGCTCACACAGCACAGCGCTATAGGTACCAATAGCTCTTCACCCGGGGCACAAATTGGGAAAGCCGACAGTGCACTGAATTCAGTGCACTGTCAGCTTTCCAGTGGTATATAACACCGCATGTTCCCAAATCCATGAAAGGTCCTCTTTAAGGAGATCTGGTTAGGTAATCTCACTTGACAATAATTCAGTGATAATAATAATAACCAGAAGAAAACCAGAAGAAAAGAGAAAAATTACAATGTGTTTCAAGGATATACCAGCGTCTTCCTCTTCCGAACTGGATAGTAATGATAAAAACATATATACTGTCAGGGTCTGGGGTTGCTAGGTGGGTCCAGTTTCTTTAGTCCAAAAAAAAAGGTAGAGTTTATTTTCACTCAAAAATATAGTGCAGCAACAAAAGGGAACAATACAAAAATAAATACCTGCCCGGCTAGGCTCTAACTATACATAGAATAGGTTAACTCACCTAGAATCACACAAATCAAAAGCAAGTTGAATCATTCAGGCCACAGCTCCAAAAAAATATGACCTCTCTGTTTTCTCTCCACCCGAGCTCTGCCAAAGTGTTGCTGCTGGAGCTGGCTTCTTAAGCCTCCTTGACGAGGAGACTTTCTGTAGCTGAGTCGCTGTCGGAAAATCCCCAAAGTGTGGACTGGAGGGGGATGGAATGACAGGTCCCACTACCAATTCTACCTGTCAATCCCAAAAATCCCGCCCAGTACAGAGCATTTACCAAAATGCTCAGCAGATGAAAGTTGTCTGCTGAGAACAAATATTCCTGGAGTCTCTCACCCAGAGACCTGAGTAGTCTGGGTGAGATGTACACCCCCTCCATTACCTGACCAGCCATCGGCTTACAATACATATATATACAATAGTAAATAAATAAATGAAAATAGCAATGAATATGCATCAATAGATAATGAAATGTAAGGTGGCAAATATAAAATAAACAATAAAAGAAAGGGATAAAATAGGCTGCCTTCTATTCATAGTAGCAGCAGTGATAAAAAAGTAAATGATACGTGATCAATCTGATGACGCACAAAGCATATAAACCACATAAATCAGCAGGATAATAACTTGTGAAATAGAAGTTCATATAATGGTAATACTGGCATGCCAGCAAAAAAATTGGGCAAAAAAAAAATTAAGTGTAAAAAATAGAATGTTTAGAACGACTCAATATGTCAAATATGCACCTATATATATATGTGTGTGTGGTACACCCATCATATATAGAGGGTAGATAGGGAAATGAACGTGTAACTGTAATAATCATATGTGTTGGTAAAGGTATGTTATGCAGTATAATGGTAAAGAGGTGTTCTGGAAGGTCAGCGTAGAGTGGGGAGAGAGCCCCTGGAAGGTAGGAAGGGTTAAAAAATGTGTGTGACTTACCATAGTGGAGAGCTGTAAAGGAAAACAGTCCAAAAGGTTGGCCAGGCAATGTTTAAATAGGGAAACTGAGTAGCGCCAAACAGCAGCATATTGGTGCCTGCACAAAAGGAGAAGTGCCAGCATAGTGGAAGTGGTAAAAGGAGGTTAATCAGGGGTGAACCTGCCCCTTTCGCCGCCCGAGGCGAAGTGCAGAAAGCCGCCCCCCCCCCCCGCCGGGGGAGGGGGCGGAGCAGGGCGTGGCTTAGCGGAGGGGCGTGGCTTAGCGCCATTCGCCGGCAGAGAGCAGGCCCAGAGACTGCCTGCGCTCTGCCTGAGTGTGCGGGGAGGCTGCTGGAGCAGCGCTGCTCCAGTGGCCTCCCCAAACCACCGCTCCGTGCTAAGCCATTCCAGGACAGCTTGTCCTGGACTGGCTTAGATTAGCAAAAATGCCGCCCTCCCTGAGGCCCTGGCATAGCGCCGCCTGAAGCGCTCGCTTCAGGTCGCCTCATGGGAGGTGCGGCACTGAGGTTAATGGACATGCGTGGGATAACTGCGCAAGCCCAGTGAGTATTCCGGGAGAAAGCCGTTCTGCGGGTTTAGCGGCAACGGCAGGTAGAAATGATACACAGGCACAGTGGCTGGGAAACGGTATAGAGGAGTGGACATGATACAGATATAGGAAGAAGAGAGAGTGGGGTAAGGGGATTAGATAAAGTAGAGATGCAGAGGAAAAATAAAGTTGAAAAAAAGAAAGAAAGAACCACACTCACTTATATATAGGTGCATATTTGACAAGTTTGAGAATTTCCGAATATTTTACAGCTGTATCAGAACTGTTAGCTAAGAAGTCACTTGTATTTTAACACCAGACTATGAAACTGGGATATATAGAACACTGGATAAAAAGTCAAGATGAAAATTGGCTTTTTGAACTGATTCAGTGCATAGCACATACTGTGCCCGTTCACACATTTTTCTTAAAATTGCACATTATTGTATTAAGGCTTATGAAAGCAAGTGTCATGGCACGGAGAAGTAGCACTTTCAGTATAAAAACTCCTTTTGCTGTTATTTTATTCCAAGCTTCAGCAGTTATATAAGGATTCTACTAATATCACCAAACTAGTATGAAATTTTTCTAAAATCTCTCAACTTTCCAGTCTTTTTAATTTCAAGGCCAGGACAAATACACATCCTTTTGGCTCCGACTGAAACGAAACACAAAAAAAATGCTGCATATTACAGCATGTGCAAAGTAGCAAAACAACAGCAGAATCCAGAATATTCTCCTTCAAGGATAACAACTGAAGACTGAAAGTACGAAGATTTGACTTTTATTTATAGCTACTGTGTTTCAGAGTATTCATTGTTTTCCAAACCCCTCCACTCCATCATATTTCAAATGATTTTCAGGGTCTGCTCCTTGTTCTTTTTAAGTCCATGTTTTCCAGTTGTTTTTTTTCCCGCTGCCATCAACTATACCGAGGTGTCTTAAATTTACCTTATTTTTATTGTATTTTACATTATAACTTTATGGCTTAATTTTTAACAATCCCCCAGTTTATAGAAAACGGTCAATTGATTAACTTAGGATATAGTTATTAATTTGATATTAATAATTTGATACCAATGGGAGTCCAATGCACAAGACCCCAAATGATTAGCTATTGTCTGCACAGTGCATGGCCATATTGTAGCCCCTTTCTATGCTATTGCAACTCTGCTCCCATTCTAATTAATTTTTAATGCAGTCTTATTAATCATATTCAGTGACCCATATGTAATACTGGAATAGTATCCCTCTGAATGTACCAATAGTTTATACACCAAGTATCCAGACTACTAGATGATGTTTCAGCCCTACTAGGAACTTTTTCATAATATGTGCAGATGTGATAGCTGTATGCCAGCTAGACTGGAACATTGTCTAATAACATTAAATACATAGTGAACCCCAAGGCCGCAAGATCAAAAGGCCAAGGCCGCAAGATCAAAAACTGTATAAAACTGTTAGCCTGCTGCCTTTCCAAAACTTTTTTTTTTTCTATATGCAGGGTATTTTGGATTTTTTTTTACTGGACAAATTGTACTTTCTAAATGGAACCATTGTGAAGTTGGAAGAATAGGAGAGTTAGGGCCCCTTCACACTACGGATACGCTGCCTGATTCTGAACGTTAAAACACGTTCAGAATCAGCGCGTATAAAGCAGATCCCATTCATTTCAATGGGAGCCGGCATACGAGCGTTCCCCATTGAAATGAATGGCAGCTTTTTACTGTACGAGCGCTACCATTGAAGTGAATGGGAAGCGCTCGTGTGTACGGCTCGCTGTGTGAAGGGGCCCGGTGCTTGGCTCAGTCCGAGCCGTACACGCGAGTGCTTCCCATTCACTTCAATGGGAGCGCTCGCACAGTAAAAAGCTGCCATTCATTTCAATGGGGAGCGCTTGTATGCCGGCTCCCATTGAAATGAATGGGATCTGCTTTATACGCGCTGATTCTGAACGTGTTTTAACGTTCAGAATCAGGCAGCGTATCCGTAGTGTGAAGGGGCCCTTAACTGGAACATCTGCAATTGGTTAAACTGCTATTGGCTGAAACCCTACATGGCATAAACACACTGTGTTTTTACAGTCCCTGCAATCCCATTCATACATTGCTGACAAATACCTTCTGCATTAATGCTACAATTTCCAAAACTGTTTCATTTTTGGATATCACAGCATGTCAATTAAATGTATGGAAGCACGGAGTTATAGGTATAACTGAAACAGAAAGTCCATAGAGGAAAACTCTGCAGACTTTCTGTGAAAATCACTGCAGGAAGAACCAAGATGGATTTCCACGTGGTTTTTCCCACAATGCTTTTTGGCTCGCAACGTGGGACTTTAGCCTTTCATTGTTTTTTATTGTCTTCTGTAATAAGATATCATGCTGCAGTAATTTATCCAGTTGCAAAAGTTCAGGTTAACTTTCCTACATCTGTATACAGGAAGGAGCTAGCAAGAAAAGTGTCAGATAGTAGGGTTGTGCCACTCAGTCCGCTACTCTCAGCGACATAAATCCTGGAGGAACTGGATTTTAAGGTCCAGGATTTGGGAGTGACTGTAGTGTAGGTAGGATGGCAACTCCCATACTGCACTCTGTGCTACTTGGTATACAGGTGAGTCTCCAAGTGTCATTGAAAGGAGATCAACTACCTGAACTAGAAACTTGTGTGTGACCTGCATGAGTCGGAAGAGCTGTATCTTCCAGGCTCTCTTGAACTGAACAAACCATTGTCAGAATATGTGTGCTCTGATGGAGTATGTGAACAGACACAGTATGTGCTATGCGCTGAATTAGTTTAATGTGTCTTATGCGTTTCAATTTCACAGTCTGGGGTTAAAATACAAGTGACTTCTCAGCTAACAGTTCAGATGCAGCTGTAAAATATTCTGGTGCAATTTAGACCACTCCTACTTTATATGAAACCACACCCCTTACTCACAAAGCCACACCCTATTTTCAGAGCATTGTAAAACTGTCTAAAACTTAGACAAGATTTCCAATAATCCCTTGCATCAGCCTAATAGTCAATCATACTGGGCTGTGTGAGGAGAGGTAGCTGATGATATCATATGAGAAATGCATAAGGAAAAAAAATAAAAAAAAATAAAAAATATATATATATATATATATATATATATATATATATATATATATATATATATATATATATATATGAAAATAACCAGAGAAGAGTAATTTTGTGTGCAAGTCAGAAAGAAAGTAGGGAGTGCTCATCCAGCAGGGACAGTACAAAAACAATAACATTGCTACAGAAAATGCAGATAGGCATCAGCGGCAGATTAATTGTACCATGGTCCCCATCTGTTCACAAAGCATGGCTCATGTCCCATTCATGCCAAAGATCCCTGTGAAAGAATATCCCATAGCGACCCCCATGCAGTATAACGTTCCATAGTGGCCCCCATACAGTTTAATTTTTCTTTAGTGTCCCCAAGTCCTAGTTTTCTTCCAGCCTCATGAATGGCGTCCATAATGATGATATTATTACAGGCTTCAGATACTCTCTCTTTTAATCTAATCAGAGGTCTCAGTAAAGGACACCATGCAGTCACTTATTATACAGAAATAATTCACTACACTCAAAATTTTTGCAATCAATGGATCAAAATTTATTGGCATATTTGTATGGCTACATATATTTTTTTTTATTAATCTTTACATTTTATTGCCTGTTGTTTCATGTAACTAGAACCTTGTTGCTCCACTAAATGCAAGAACTGAGAGTACTGTGAATTATCCCTGTACATGTGTGAGCAGCAAAAGGTGTCGGTGAATGATTACTGCAAGCATTAGGGTTGAGCCATCGTGTTCAGAAAAGATCGGATTCCGATCGGTGATCGAGAAAATTTCACAATTGCGATCGGAATTCCGAACACGATCATTCTGAGTGGAGTGTATACTCAGTGTGAAGGCTCCGCTGTGGTTCCATAGGAATGAATGGAAGCAGCTGACACACAGCCTTAACCCCCTACGCGCCGGCTGCGTCCATTCATTCTAATGGGAGACTAGCTAGTAGCTACTTACCTGCAGAGATGGCTGGTCCGGTGTTCTTGTTCTTCTTCGCCTCGCTGCCCCCGCCTCCCAGGTTAGTGTTAGAGAGCTAGGAAGAAGGCGGAGCTTGTGGCTTAGGAGAGTGTGGGCGGGTACAGGGTGGGGAGACGTGACGTCTCCCCTACCAGTACACGCCAACACTCTCCTAACCCGCCCACACTCTCCTAACCTGGGAGGCAGGGGGCAGCGAGGCGAAGAAGAACGAGAACACCGCGCACCGGACCAGCCATCTCTGCAGGCAAGTGGACACCAGGAGGGACTAAGTAGCCAGAGGATTAAAAAAAAAAAATCCTCTGGCTACTTAGTGATTTAAAAAAATCACTACACAGCGTGGATTCTAACAATTAAAGCATTCAATTCTTAGATTCCGTGCTGTATAGTGAATAGGATTGTTTTTAAAATCCGATCTCCGATTAGTAAAAAAAATCCCATTGACTTGCATTGTAATCGGAATTGGGATCTAGATCGGGTTCGAATGAAAAATGATCAGAAATCGGATTTCAAAATCGATCCTGAAAAGTCAAGATCGGCTCAACCCTAGCAGGCATTCAACCACACACAACTACAGCTTCAGAGATGTCATATTACAAGAAACACCCTTATGTAAATAGGGATGAAAGAAGAAAAATGGCTTCCACATCCCAGCTAGGAACAAGACAGATCCTTATTTGTGCAGAGAGGATGAGTTGGACAACACTGACCAAGACCAACCATGAAATGCTCCTAGGTCCATTCATTTGCTGACAAGCATGGTAAACTGCATGCTCTGTTCCTTATGTAGTGTCAAGTGTATTGTTTGTCAAGCAAAAGGATCATTCATTACTGGATCTTGGTGTTTTTACCTCATGCAATAAAGTCAAAATTAGGGATTTTTTCCTGCTTCTCAAATAGAGGCATATATGATTACTCTCTGTACTCAGCGTGCAATAGCTTTTAGTAAGACAACTGCCAGTATCATTCATGTGTCTGCTCAAAAGGTGTCTGACTGCGCCCAGTCCTTCCACTCATTAAATGAGCTCTCATCTGCCGCTGCCAGAACCAAGTAGCAGAAGGAATATCAGCAGCGCTAGCAATAGTCAGTACAGCATCTGGGAAATGATGAACCAAACATTTACTTCACACTGCCAACAGGATGCACTGCCTGCTCACTTTGCCATGCATGTGTAATGGCAGGAAGGGTATTCTACACTGTTGTCAAATCTGCCTGCATGAGAGTGTGAGGATTTTCAGACATTTACGATTGCGCACATCTCCAACTGCATACCCAGTTGGGCATCCAGCTGGGGACAATGGCTACTTATCACCAGCCCAGTGATGCCACTGCTAATGTGTTCCTGTTTATCATGTTCCACAGAGGTGTAATGTAAAGCTTCTGGGCACCGCTGCAAAATATGAAATGGGTCTCCAACCACTCGGCTAGACGTCTCCTACGGGAAGTCATTTCCTGTCAGATTATTGAGATTATTGTTACCTATGAGGACAATGATTAGCGACTTTGGAAAAGTGAAATTTAGAATAAAGCTTTAAAACATAATCATTAGTGTATACATAGGAATAAAAGTATCATGACCAATATATAAAAACAGTTATATCAATAGAGTTTATAGTGTGTGGATCCAATAATAGGGAACTTGAATTAGGAAACAGAATGACATGTAGAGTGGAAATAATCAGCTAATAATAGCCACATTTTCTCATATCTGATTGTCGATTTATGACTGGAGACCTCATTCTGCACATGTCGGGTGGTCTCCCCACTATGGAAAAGGCCACCTGAGTATTTCAAGAGATACACTAAAACATTTGTGTAACAGGTGTTGTATCCAATGGGGTGTGCTTGCTCAGTATGAGGGTGGTAAAAACATGTCTCCCCAAATAATGTTGCTACAACATGGACAATGGAGACAGGAGAATGTGCTTCTGCATTGTGTTTGTAAGACTGACCGGGTACTCTACTGAAACTGCCTATGTCTGCTCTGATCAACTGATCTTTGATATTTTTGTGGCGTTTATGGCATAATAAAAATGGTTGTGAGAACTGAAAAGGAATGTGAGAGTCTGCTTCGTGTAGTTAGAGCCAATGCTTCTATTTCTATTTCAGATGATAGTTATGCACAAAGGAAAATGTTTAGGTCTCATCATGTTAGATGGTGGCAATGCTTGTGAGGTACATTGAGTAAGTTCACTTTGTAGGAGTTGTGATGGGTACTCAAGGTGATTTCTGCCATATCTAATAGTATCTGAGGAAGTTGTGTTTTATCGGTCATATGTTTTACCCTTTGAAATCAGGATGAAAGGAGGGATTCTTTGATCTTGTCAGGATGATTACTAGTAAAATAGAGTAGACCATTTCTATCTGTTAGTTTGGTATAAAGATCTGTGATTAGATTTTCCTCTTCCTCTTTAATAACGAAGGTATCCCGGAAGGATATTTGATGTCAACTGCTATGGATTATGAATTGTAGCTCAGGGCAGACCCCACTGAGATGAGTCAGAAAGGTATCAAAGGTAGTTTGGGGGCCTCCCTATTTGAAAATGTATTAGTGCCAACAAGCAAACCTCTGGAACAAGGATTTCATACAGACAAGATCATCCTTAAATATCTCCAAACCCAAAGTAGTTTGCTATGAAAATGATGTGTGGATAGGGGCAACACGGTGGCTCAGTGGCTAGCACTGCACCCTTGCTAACACTGGAGTCCTGGGTTCAAATCCTGCCAGGATCAACATCTGCAAGATTTGGGTGGATTTCCTCCCATAATACAAAAACATACTGATAGGAAAAAAAAGTACATTGTGAGCTCTGTATGGGGCTCACAATCTACATAAAAAAATGTGTGGATGGAAGAATTGGATGATATCTGGATCCAAGTCAGTTGTGGGTAAGAGCCAGTGTGTGACCTGTATGCCTTTGTCATGTTGACTTGATGTATGCAGTATCTAGTGGTACTAAGAAACTACCTTTTTGCAACCAGAGAATCAGTGGGGTCAGTGGCAGCTTTCTGGCCTACTTGGAGCAGCTATAAAAAAGCTAAGTATTAAGCGAGTGTGGGAGCTTGCGAGTGTGGTTTGTTCCTAAGTGTGGTTTGGTCTAAGTGTGACTTAATATTAAGTGACTTTAGATTCAGGGACTTTACAGGGAAAACCCTTTTATTTTTTTTTTATTTGAATTTGTGTGTTTTGCTGTAATATTAATATATTGCTGTATATAAGCTCCATACTTACCAATGCTGTCCAGTGTGCATCTTGCAACATGTATGCTCTGCTTGAGCAGCTGCTTGAGGGGCATACTGTTGTGAAAGATGCAATCACATTGCACATTTGGAAGCCCAGATCATGGATCTAAATGGGCGAATTGAAACACTGCGATCCATTGGTAACTTGGAAAGGAGTTTGATGCTCACAGAGCAACATCTCATTGGGGCAAGTGCAGAGGGGGATGGTAGCATGGAGGTGCAGGAACTTGAGGCAGCTAGCTGGGTGACAGTTAGAAACCAGCAGGGTAGAGGGAAGAGTGCCAGGGAGGTTAGTCCTGAACTGGCACACGCCAACAAGTTTGCTAAATTGGCAGATGAGGGGGATGTTAGTACAGGGGTAACATTGCTGCAGCACGATACTTCCTCTGAAAGCCAGGGGAATGTCTGCTCCAGTAAGAAGGGGGATAGGAGCGCAGAGAAGACTAGACAGGTGCTGGTAGTGGGAGATTCAATTATTAGGGGAATAGATAGGGCAATCTGTCACAAAGACCGGGATCGTCGCACGGTGTGTTGCCTTCCTGGTGCTCGAGTTCGACATATCGCGGATCGGGTTGACAGATTACTGGGTGGGGCTGGTGTGGATCCAGCGGTCATGGTGCACGTTGGCACAAATGACAAAGTTAGCGGTAGGTGGAAGGTCCTTAAAAATGATTTCAGGGATTTAGGGAGCAAGTTGAAGGCAAGGACCTCCAGGGTAGTATTCTCAGAAATACTGCCTGTTCCACGAGCCACACAGGAAAGGCAGCGGGAGATTAGGGAGGTAAACAAGTGGCTCAAGAGTTGGTGTAGGAAGGAGGGGTTTGGGTACCTGGAGAACTGGGCCGATTTTGCTGTGGGCTACAGGTTCTATGCTAGGGATGGGCTGCATCTCAATGGGGAGGGTGCAGCTGTGCTGGGGGAGAAGATGGCTAGACGGTTGGAGGAGTGTTTAAACTAGGTACTGGGGGGAGGGTAACAGATGTAGAGGGCAAGATAGTGTAGAAATGGAAAGAGGGCTAGATACTGTAACTGGGGGTGGAGCAGGGGGTCGCGTTAGAGCAGTCAGTAGGCAGTGGAAGAGTAGGGAAGATAAATCTATGAAATGTATGTATACAAATGCCCGAAGTCTTACTAACATCTTGTTAGTAAGACTTCGGGCATTTGTATACATACATTTCATAGATTTATCTTCCCTACTCTTCCACTGCCTACTGACTGCTCTAACGCGACCCCCTGCTCCTGGGGGAGGAACTAGAAGTGATGATGTTGGAAGACAATTATGACATGGTGGGGGTAAGTGAGACATGGCTGGACTCTAGCTATGACTGGGCTATAAATATACAAGGGTACAGTATGTTTAGAAAGGAGCGTACAAATAAGAAAGGGGGAGGGGTTTGCTTATACGTAAAAACCTGCCTTAAGCCAGTCCTGCGTGAGGACATCTGGGAGGAAAATGATTATGTGGAGTCCTTATGGGTGGAGATTACGGGAGGAACAAAAAATAAAATACTGATAGGGGTTTGTTATAAATCTCCAAATATAACGGAAGAAGCTGAAAATATACTAATAAAACAAATAGATGAGGCCGCAAAGCATAATAAAGTCATTATTATGGGGGATTTCAACTACCCTGATATCAACTGGGAGGCAGAAACCTGCAGATCCAACAAAGGGAACAGGTTCTTGTCAGTAATAAAAGACAATTACCTATCGCAACTAGTGCAGGACCCAACAAGAGGCGAGGCACTTTTAGACCTAATTTTAACAAATGAACCTGACACATTATCAAAAGTGGAGGTTGGGGGACATCTGGGTAATAGTGACCATAACATAATAAGTTTTCTTGTACACATTAAGAAGACGTTCATTAGAGGGGGTACAAAAACACTAAACTTCAGGAAGGCAAATTTTAACCAGCTGAGAGAGGAGCTTAGCAGCATAAACTGGGACAATGTCCTCAACGTGACGGGAACACAAACTAAATGGAACATCTTCAAAAATATACTAAATAAGACCACTAGAAAACACATACCCTATGGGAATAAGCGGGCCAGAAATCATAGAAAACCAATATGGCTAACTAAAACAGTACAGAATGCAATGAGGGATAAAAAGGAAGCATTTAAAGTACTAAAACAAGAAAGTAGCGACACAGCATTAAAAAACTATAAGGAGAAAAATAAATTGTGCAAAAAACAAATAAAGGAGGCGAAGATTGAGGCTGAGAGAAAAATTGCCAAGGAAAGTAAAAGTAATCCAAAATTATTCTTCAATTACATAAATAATAAGAGAATAAAAACTGACAATGTGGGCACTCTCAAAAATAATCTGGGTGTAATGGTGGAGGAGGATGAGGAAAAAGCATAAGTATTAAATGCCTTCTTCTCTACAGTGTTTACACAAGAAAATCCATTGGCCAACAACATGATTAGGGGTAATGTAAACTCTCAATTAAATGCCACCTGCTTAACCCAGGAAGAAGTGCAGCGCCGCCTGCAAAACACTAAAATAGAGAAATCGCCCGGTCCAGATGGTATACACCCCCGAGTTCTGAGGGAATTAAGCATGGTCATAGATAGACCCTTGTATCTAATATTTAAGGATTCAGTAATGACTGGGTCTGTTCCACAGGATTGGCGAATAGCAAATGTGGTGCCAATTTTCAAAAAGGGGTGTAAAAGGGAACCTGGAAACTATAGGCCAGTAAGTTTAACTTCTGTGGTGGGAAAGATATTTGAGGGCTTTCTAAGAGATGCTATCCTGGAGTATCTCAATGTAAATAATCTTATATCACCAAATCAGCATGGGTTTATGAGGAATCGGTCCTGTCAGACTAATCTGATCAGCTTCTATGAGGAGGTAAGTTCAAGACTGGACATGGGTAATGCAGTAGACGTGGTGTAACTGGACTTTTCAAAGGCTTTTGATACTGTTCCACATAAACGGTTGGTATGCAAAATGAGAATGTTGGGACTGGGGGAAAACATATGCATTTGGGTTAGCAACTGGCTCACTGATAGGAAACAGAGGGTACTTGTTAATGGTAAATATTCAGACTGGGCCACAGTCACCAGTGGGGTGCCACAAGGGTCAGTATTAGGTCCTCTCTTGTTTAATATCTTTATTAATGACCTGGTAGAGGATTTGCAAAGCAGGGTGTCTATATTTGCAGATGATACTAAACTTTGTAGGGTAATCAATAATGAGGAGGATAGTAGAATATTACAAGGGGATCTAAGGAAACTGGAAGCATGGGCGGAGACTTGGCAAATGAAGTTTAATGTTGACAAATGTAAAGTAATGCACTTTGGGCGACGTAATAAAATGTATGACTATGTACTAAATAGTAAATTACTGGGTAAGACTGCCAATGAAAAAGACTTAGGGATTTTGGTGGACAGCAAGCTTACCTTTAGTGACCAGTGCCAGGCAGCTGCTGCCAAGGCAAATAAAATTATGGGATGCATCAAAAGAGGTCTAGATTCTCATGACAAGGACATAGTTATGCCTCTATACAAATCACTGGTACGGCCACACTTAGAATATTGTGCGCAATTTTGGGCCCCGATATACAAGAAAGACATAAGTGAACTTGAAAAAGTGCAAAGACGGGCAACCAAAATGATTAGGGGAATGGGTGGACTGGAGTACAACGAGAGATTAACAAACTTGGGGTTATTCAGCTTAGAGAAAAGACGTCTACGGGGAGATCTAATAACAATGTACAAATACATGAAGGGACAATACAAAGAACTTTCTAAGGATATTTTTACTCCTAGGCCAGTGACAGTGACAAGAGGACATCCTCTACGTCTGGAGGAGAGAAGGTTTCACCAGAAACATAGAAGGGGATTCTTCACAGTAAGAACAACGAGGCTCTGGAACTCTCTGCCCCAGGAAGTGGTGATGGCGGATTCACTGAACAAGTTCAAAGTGGGCCTCGATGCCTTTCTTGAAGAGAAAAATATAATGGGTTATGGTCTCTAGATTTTAAGGACACGTTGATCCAGGGTTTTATACTGACTGCCATATTTGGAGTCGGGAAGGAATTTTTTCCCCTGAAATAGGGCAATTGGCATGAGCCTCATGGGGTTTTTTGCCTTCCCCTGGATCAACACTGTAGGGGATTGTAGGGTTATAGGTTGGACTTGATGGACTCATGTCTTTATCCAACCTCATCTACTATGTAACTATGTAACTATGTATGTAACTATCAGGTGTGGTACTGTGTAGGTCCTGAAGGTTATGTAGAAAATGTCTTGTGTCTAAGGGTTAGTTCACATGGGGAGCGGAAGCGTGGATTTTGGCACCGAGAGGGGACACTTCTTAGGGCCTTCTTCAACTCTGTGGTTGCTTCAGCTATCTTTTTCGGTGTACCCTGCTGGGGGAGCAGTATATCAACCAGGGACAGAAATAGACTTGACAGGCTGATCAGAAGGGCCAGCTCTGTCCTGGGGAGCCCCCTGGACCCAGTATAGGTGGTGGGTGACAGACGGATACTGTCTGTGGTGACCTACATGCGGGAGAACAAATCCCACCCCATGTATGGGACCCTGATGGGACTTGGCAGCACTATAAGTGACCGTCTGCTTCACCCCAAGTGTGAGAAGGAGCGCTATCGCAAGTCCTTCCTTCCAATCGCGATCAGGCTGTATAATCTACATCAGACCAAGCGAAGACACTCCGCACAGACAACTAAATGACTATAAATGTCCTCCTTCTTTCTTCTCTGTTCCTTAGCTGCTATGGACTCCTAGTATATCTTTCTCAGCATATGTGTGTCTACTTCTGTAATATATTACTGTGTATTATCCTGTATCTGTATTACTTTGCAGCTGCAACATACTGAAATTTCCCCACTGTGGGACTATTAAAGGATTATCTTATCTTATCCTATGAACATGGTCAGTTGAAGCCACAATAGGTTGCCTTGGAGATTTATCAAGGGATTTGTAGAAAGATCTAAAAAGTGTGGAAAGTCAATAGGACTTGTATATACATGTCTAGGATATTTGATATTTTTTATGGAAATGGAATGGGTGATGTCAGAGTTGACAGGTTTGTAAGTAGATCTATCAGAAAATTGGCATTGGGGCTCTTGTATATAAACTGTGTGATCAATAACTACAGTCACCCCACCTTAATCAGCTGGTTTGACAATTATAGTACTGTTCTGTATTGGTGATAGAAGGGCATTAGATTCCTAGGGGAATAGGTGTCTGTGATAGAGAAAGTTTCCCCTCTGGTAAGAGTGAATCATAGAGGCAATATCATTTCCTTAAATATATTGTGGCTTCAGTTGCATGATAAGTTGTAGGTGGGTAAATACTATTACTGGGTACATGGAGGCCCAGTGTTGCAGTTGCTCGTAGGAACCTGGTGATGCAATTTCTCGGTAGAGGTTTGTGCAACCCAAACTGAGTTTTAAAGAGGACCTTTCACCTCCTGGGGCACATGTGATGTAATACACTGCTAGAAAGCCGACAGTGTGCTGAAATCAGCTTTCCCGTTCTGTGACCCCGGTGAAGAGCTGTTGGTGCCGGACCGTAGCTCTTCGCTGTCAGAAGGGCATTTCTGACACTCTGTCAGGAATGCCTTTCTTCACAGTAGTGTCTATTTCACTGTGCTATAAGGAGGCGTTCCTTACCGCCCAACGATGACATTAAGCAGTGAGGAATGCCCCCCAGTATTCGCTTATGGACGAGTACTATCAGGAGTAGAGAAGGGGGTGATATATTTACCTTGTCTGGATTTTTGTGTTTGGATGTGTCTTATGTATGGAGCCCACCCGTCTGGTGATACGCCTCTCGGGGACCTAAAATCAGTGCCGCACCTCCCATGAGGCAACTTGAAGCGACCGCTTCAGGCGGCGCTATGCCAGGGCCTCGGGAGGGCGGCATTTTTGCCGACCTAAGCCAGTCCAGGACAAGCTGTCCTGGACTGGCTTAGTGTCACCGTGTCTGCAGCCGACACGGGAAGCGAGCGGTGTATTGAGGCGGCCCTGCTGGACGCAGCGCTGCTCCAGCAGGGCCCCCCTCACAAGCAGGCAGAGAGCAGGTCCTCTCCCTGCCTGCGAACGCCGCTCGCTCCGATAGGCCCCGCCCCCTTTACGTTGGCCCCTCCCCTTTTCGATCGGTACCACCCCTTTCTCGCAGCCCCGCCCCCCTCCTCGGGGAGGGGGGGGGGCGTCTTTCTGACGTCTGCTTCAGGCGCCAGAAAGCCAAGGTTCACCACTGCCTAAAATCAGTTGACTCTGCTGTCTATAGATGTATCTCTCTATCAATAGATTCTGTTGGCTTTGTAGTCAGTAGTATGTTGTAATTTTTCTTGTTTCTCTAGTTCTATGGTTCTCCTATATTCCTGGATGTTCTTATCTGTTTTTTGTTTTAGAGTTTCCCTACCTGTGAAGATTAAGAATGAAGATACTTGTTCCTCCAGTGACCTAATTTTGGCTTCTGGTTCTTAGAGGGATTTTTGAAGAAATTAATAGTCAATAAGATAATATCAAGTGAGCACTAAATCCTAAAACTAACAAAATAAGAACATAGCGTAATTTAGCAGAAAAATGGAAAAAAAAACAGCTGATATGTGGTTATACGTTTTGATAATACTAAACATGTATGCATCTCATATCCTATAACTTTATATGCAATTTGTATAATATACCCATATTCAAGCTATCCTTTTATCATCATGACTAGAGATGAGCGAACAGTGTTCTATCGAACTCATGTTCGATCGGATATTAGGCTGTTCGGCATGTTCGAATCGAATCGAACACCGCGTGGTAAAGTGCGCCATTACTCGATTCCCCTCCCACCTTCCCTGGCGCCTTTTTTGCTCCAATAACAGCGCAGGGTAGGTGGGACAGGAACTACGACACCGGTGACGTTGAAAAAAGTAGGCAAAACCCATTGGCTGCCGAAAACATGTGACCTCTAATTTAAAAGAACAGCGCCGCCCAGCTTCGCGTCATTCTGAGCTTGCAATTCACCGGGGACGGAGGTTTCCGTCCAGTTAGCTAGGGCTTAGATTCTGGGTAGGCAGGGACAGGCTAGGATAGGAAGGAGAAGACAACCAACAGCTCTTATAAGAGCTAAATTCCAGGGAGAAGCTTGTCAGTGTAACGTGGCACTGACGGGCTCAATCGCCGCAACCCAGCTTTCCCAGGATCCTGAATGGAATACACTGTCAGTGTATTCCCGTATACCCGATATATACCCCCGATACCCGTTCCAACGGTGTGCCCCCCCACCTTCACCCCAGAAATACCCTGCAAGTCCCCTAGCAATAGGATTGGGGCTATATACACCCACTATTTTTGCTACTGCCATATAGTGCCATTGTCTCACTGGGAATTCAAAGAATATATTGGGCTTACATATAACTTCAATTCCAGGGAGAAGCTTGTCAGTGTAACGTGGCACTGACGGGCTCAATCGCCGCAACCCAGCTTTCCCAGGATCCTGAATGGAACACACTGACAGTGTATTCCCGTATACCCCATATATACACCCCAAATCCCCGTTCCAACGGTGTGCCCCCCCACCTTCACTTCAGAAATACCCTGCAAGTCCCCTAGCAATAGAATTGGGGCTATATACACCCACAATTTTTGCTACTGGTATATAGTGCCATTGTCTGACTGGGAATTCAAAGAATATATGGGGGTTATGTGCACCCACAATTTTTAATACTGGTATACAGTGCCATTGTCTGACTGGGAATTCAAAGAATATATGGGGGTTATGTGCACCCACAATTTTTAATACTGGTATACAGTGCCATTGTCTGACTGGGAATTCAAAGAATATATGGGGGTTATGTGCACCCACAATTTTTACTACTGGTATATAGTGCCATTGTCTGACTGGGAATTCAAAGAATATATGGGGGTTATGTGCACCCACAATTTTTAATACTGGTATACAGTGCCATTGTCTGACTGGGAATTCAAAGAATATATGGGGGTTATGTGCACCCACAATTTTTACTACTGGTATACAGTGCCATTGTCTGACTGGGAATTCAAAGAATATATGGGGGTTATGTGCACCCACAATTTTTAATACTGGTATACAGTGCCATTGTCTGACTGGGAATTCAAAGAATATATGGGGGTTATGTGCACCCACAATTTTTAATACTGGTATACAGTGCCATTGTCTGACTGGGAATTCAAAGAATATATGGGGGTTATGTGCACCCACAATTTTTACTACTGGTATACAGTGCCATTGTCTGACTGGGAATTCAAAGAATATATGGGGGTTATGTGCACCCACAATTTTTAATACTGGTATACAGTGCCATTGTCTGACTGGGAATTCAAAGAATATATGGGGGTTACGTGCACCCACAATTTTTGCTACTGCTATACAGTTCCATTGTCTCACTGGGAATTCAAAGAATATATGGGGGTTATGTGCACCCACAATTTTTAATACTGGTATACAGTGCCATTGTCTGACTGGGAATTCAAAGAATATATGGGGGTTATGTGCACCCACAATTTTTACTACTGGTATACAGTGCCATTGTCTGACTGGGAATTCAAAGAATATATGGGGGTTATGTGCACCCACAATTTTTAATACTGGTATACAGTGCCATTGTCTGACTGGGAATTCAAAGAATATATGGGGGTTATGTGCACCCACAATTTTTAATACTGGTATACAGTGCCATTGTCTGACTGGGAATTCAAAGAATATATGGGGGTTATGTGCACCCACAATTTTTAATACTGGTATACAGTGCCATTGTCTGACTGGGAATTCAAAGAATATATGGGGGTTACGTGCACCCACAATTTTTGCTACTGCTATACAGTTCCATTGTCTGACTGGGAATTCAAAGAATATATGGGGGTTATGTGCACCCACAATTTTTAATACTGGTATACAGTGCCATTGTCTGACTGGGAATTCAAAGAATATATGGGGGTTATGTGCACCCACAATTTTTACTACTGGTATATAGTGCCATTGTCTGACTGGGAATTCAAAGAATATATGGGGGTTATGTGCACCCACAATTTTTAATACTGGTATACAGTGCCATTGTCTGACTGGGAATTCAAAGAATATATGGGGGTTATGTGCACCCACAATTTTTACTACTGGTATACAGTGCCATTGTCTGACTGGGAATTCAAAGAATATATGGGGGTTATGTGCACCCACAATTTTTAATACTGGTATACAGTGCCATTGTCTGACTGGGAATTCAAAGAATATATGGGGGTTATGTGCACCCACAATTTTTAATACTGGTATACAGTGCCATTGTCTGACTGGGAATTCAAAGAATATATGGGGGTTATGTGCACCCACAATTTTTAATACTGGTATACAGTGCCATTGTCTGACTGGGAATTCAAAGAATATATGGGGGTTATGTGCACCACACAATTTTTACTACTGGTATACAGTGCCATTGTCTGACTGGGAATTCAAAGAATATATGGGGGTTATGTGCACCCACAATTTTTACTACTGGTATACAGTGCCATTGTCTGACTGGGAATTCAAAGAATATATGGGGGTTACGTGCACCCACAATTTTTGCTACTGCTATACAGTTCCATTGTCTCACTGGGAATTCAAAGAATATATGGGGGTTATGTGCACCCACAATTTTTAATACTGGTATACAGTGCCATTGTCTGACTGGGAATTCAAAGAATATATGGGGGTTATGTGCACTCACAATTTTTACTACTGGTATATAGTGCCATTGTCTGACTGGGAATTCAAAGAATATATGGGGGTTATGTGCACCCACAATTTTTAATACTGGTATACAGTGCCATTGTCTGACTGGGAATTCAAAGAATATATGGGGGTTATGTGCACCCACAATTTTTAATACTGGTATACAGTGCCATTGTCTGACTGGGAATTCAAAGAATATATGGGGGTTATGTGCACCCACAATTTTTAATACTGGTATACAGTGCCATTGTCTGACTGGGAATTCAAAGAATATATGGGGGTTACGTGCACCCACAATTTTTGCTACTGCTATACAGTTCCATTGTCTGACTGGGAATTCAAAGAATATATGGGGGTTATGTGCACCCACAATTTTTAATACTGGTATACAGTGCCATTGTCTGACTGGGAATTCAAAGAATATATGGGGGTTATGTGCACCCACAATTTTTACTACTGGTATACAGTGCCATTGTCTGACTGGGAATTCAAAGAATATATGGGGGTTATGTGCACCCACAATTTTTACTACTGGTATACAGTGCCATTGTCTGACTGGGAATTCAAAGAATATATGGGGGTTACGTGCACCCACAATTTTTGCTACTGCTATACAGTTCCATTGTCTCACTGGGAATTCAAAGAATATATGGGGGTTATGTGCACCCACAATTTTTAATACTGGTATACAGTGCCATTGTCTGACTGGGAATTCAAAGAATATATGGGGGTTATGTGCACCCACAATTTTTACTACTGGTATATAGTGCCATTGTCTGACTGGGAATTCAAAGAATATATGGGGGTTATGTGCACCCACAATTTTTAATACTGGTATACAGTGCCATTGTCTGACTGGGAATTCAAAGAATATATGGGGGTTATGTGCACCCACAATTTTTAATACTGGTATACAGTGCCATTGTCTGACTGGGAATTCAAAGAATATATGGGGGTTATGTGCACCCACAATTTTTAATACTGGTATACAGTGCCATTGTCTGACTGGGAATTCAAAGAATATATGGGGGTTATGTGCACCCACAATTTTTACTACTGGTATACAGTGCCATTGTCTGACTGGGAATTCAAAGAATATATGGGGGTTATGTGCACCCACAATTTTTAATACTGGTATACAGTGCCATTGTCTGACTGGGAATTCAAAGAATATATTGGGGTTATGTGCACCCACAATTTTTACTACTGGTATACAGTGCCATTGTCTGACTGGGAATTCAAAGAATATATGGGGGTTACGTGCACCCACAATTTTTGCTACTGCTATACAGTTCCATTGTCTGACTGGGAATTCAAAGAATATATGGGGGTTATGTGCACCCACAATTTTTAATACTGGTATACAGTGCCATTGTCTGACTGGGAATTCAAAGAATATATGGGGGTTATGTGCACCCACAATTTTTACTACTGGTATACAGTGCCATTGTCTGACTGGGAATTCAAAGAATATATGGGGGTTACGTGCACCCACAATTTTTGCTACTGGTATACAGTGCCATTGTCTCACTGGGAATTCCACAAATAATTTGGAGATTCATTCACCCTACATCTCAGGCTCTTGCCATATTCACCCAGGTTGTCAGTGCTGCACCAGCTCGTTCCCAGACAGCTCGGCCCGAAAAACACGTTACCTATATAGAGGATTTGGACAATGAAGACAACATGTTCTAAATCTAATGTCTGCACCTTCTCCAGAATTAAAATAAAGGCAGCGTTTAACTTTCAAATAGCACTGCACAAAGGAAGAGCTTATCAGCTTGTCTCATGACATGCTACTGAAAAGTTTCATTTGTGTATCTTAATGTAAATATAGTTGTGTAAGCTTTTTGGGTTTTAGGCACTGCCAAGTTATTTATTACCACCCGCTCCCTTATAATGATGATGACGCCAAAGTCACTGTGGGTGTTCAGAGCTCACAGCTTTGGGTGACATTTGTCTTGCTCTCTGTCGGTACCAGCTGTCTTTTTGGATACCGTAAAGTTATGTTGACTTTATTAACAGCTATAGAAGCTTTAGCCAGGTTGTGACGGTGTGTAACCCTAACAACACTAAGTGGGATACACATTAATAGTCAGTCTATGTACGCTAAACGTATCACTGAAGTAATTTTTTTCCCTCTCCCCTAATATAAGAAAGGAACAGACATTAGACCTAGACCGGGGTTCGAGGCTTGAAAAAATCCAGTATTATTTGTTCTTCATGATGTGAAATATGTGTTGAAAAGCAACCCAAGATGAAGTCAGCCATGTGTGCCAGTGTGTTACTTGGCATGCCTTTGCTGGCCCCAACTGTAAGGGTCACTCTCCATTTCCTCCATTTTCCACTCCCCTTCACACCATTTGTGGTGAAGCAATGGGATGCACTGAAGTGCACCCTCTAGCCTCGTGTGGAATAGGGACATCAGATGCCACTCCAACCCCCTCGTCTTCCTCCGCCAGCCAACGGTGCGAAGATGAGAGGAGTGTGCTCTGAATGTTTTCTGCCTAGCAGAGGCTAGTTCTCACTTACGAAAATGGCCCACTTTGACCTGTATATCAGGCACAATGGTGTAGGTTTCAAAGAAACATGGCACCAACAAGTTGGAAAACGTGGGCCATGCGTGGACCGTGTTTGAGTCTGGCAAGCTCCAGATCTGCTACCAGGTTCCAGCCATTATCACAGGCGCAAAAATGCCAGGCCCCAGGTGTAGCAGGGAAAAAAAATGCCATCTCAGCCAGGATGGCATCCCTGACCTCGGAGGCACTGTGCTGTCTGTCCCCCAAGCTGATCAGTTTCAGCACGGCCTGCTGACATCTCCCCATGCCAGTGTTACAGTGTTTTCCGCTAGTAGCTGGGGTGGAGGTTGCAGCTTCGTAGGGTTTCAGTCTACTCCTGCCATGAATTTTGGCCTGGGAGAGGAGATAGGCCACCCCAGTTTGCACCCGGGGAACAGACTCCACCACATTCACCCTGCCTGTCATTAAAGATAAGCACTGCAGCATCCCTGACCACAGGCGCTTGTCCATGTGTCGGTGGTCAAGTGGACCTTGCAGCAAAGCGCAGAGCTCTGGGCCCGACTGATGTTATGGGACACATGCAGGCGCAAGGCAGAGACAGCACACCAAGAGAAGTAGTAACGGCTAGGCCCAGCATAGGGAGGTGCCCCAGCTGCCATCTGCTGACGGAAGGCCTGGGTCTCCAGAAGCATAAACAAACACCAACATCTCCAGGGCCAGCAGTTTATCGATGAGGCTGTTACAGGCTTGGGCATGGGGGTGGGTTGTATTGTACTTCTGCCTGCAATGAAAAGCTTGGGAAATGTGGAGTGGCTGGGAAGAGGCGCATGATGGTGCAGGCCAAAAGGGCGCATGAGGGTGAACTCCCCAATGTGTCAGAGATAGGTGTGTAGGTGTCCTTGCATCATATACTTGCACCATATTTGGCTTTGGAAGTTAATTTTGTGCCAAAAAGTGGTTAAGACAGCGATCCCTCAGCTACTCCCGTTACACTGTCTATTGAAGTTACCATCTGTGGAAGTGGACCACCATTTCTAAGATCCCAAAGGAAGCAGGCAAGAGATGTGCAGTTCAGAAAAAAAGATGAGAAAATAAGTTTAGGCTGTAGAGCACAGAGGGATCGGAGAGGACAGAGCTGGTGTCGGCCAGGTATTCCCACAACATGCGCCTATACTTGTCCCTCCTGGTGACACTAGGCCCCTGAGTGGCAGTAATTTGTCCAGGGGGGCCATTAACGTGTTCCAGACCTAGGAATAAGTCTTCCAACAGGGTAGAGTTTTGCATGCCTTTGCTTCTACCCACTGTTTTTGCTGCTTAGCTTCCCTCCACATCTACTCTGCTTTCACCCCTAAACATCACCCCAGTTTATGCCTTTGCTTCTACCCAGGTTTTTTGTTGATTTAGCTTCCCTCTACATCTACACTGCTTTAGCCCCTAGACATCACCCCTGTCCATGTGGGGTCGGTGGCCTCGTCATCCACCAACTCCTCTTCCAATTGCGCACTGCCCCCTTACTGCAAACCGCACATGACCACAGCTTGCCTTGATGGCAACTGTGTCTCATGATCCCCACTTAGGTCCAGACAAGTCGGTGGCGGGTCCAAAACCCCAAAATTGGAAGGAAATGGCAGATGCTGCAGTATTTCTAACACCTGTTCCTGGTGCTCGGGCCTGGTCTGTGTTGTACCCTGCACCCTGCTTAACGCATCTGCCATATCCGAAGTTGTGCTGAGCGCATGCTAATGTTTCGTGTCCAGTGCAATGGATGGGATGGGATTTCACATAAGTCTGCCACCCATGGCCACTCATGGTTGAGCAACTGAGGGAGTTGACTTTGACGAACCCGAGGGTTTTGGAGTTGGAACTACATCAAAGGTCTGTGCTGCTCACACACTCTACTCAACACATGATATGTTTAGTGCCAGCAGTGTGGAGACGTCGCACAACAGCCGTTGTTCCAGCAGGTACAGGCGTTGTAGGAGTGCATAGAGGCTAGCAGCGGCAACTATACACTTTAAAAACTATCCGCACAAGCACCACACTTTCACCAGTAGCTCAGGAACATTGGGGTACCTTTTTCAAAAGATTAGCAGCAATGAGTTAAAAACGTGGCCCAGGCATGGAATATGTTGCAGGCTGCCAAGCTACAGAGCCAATCCCAGGTTACGGCCATTATCACACATGACAACATGCCTGGGCCCAGGTGCAGTGGCAAAAACCACATTGCCGTCTCATCGAGGATGGCATGACTCACTTTGTAGGCAGTGTGCTGTCTGGCCCCCAAGCTGATGAGCTTCAGCACGGCCCGCTGATGTCTCCCCACACCAGTGTTGCAGCGTTTCCAGCTCGTAGCTGGGGTCAATTTAACAGCGGAGGAGGGTGGTGTTTCAGCCCTCCTCCCAGGAATGTTGTGTGGGGAGACAAGTCAGGCCACCACATTTTGCGACCCGGTCCACGCCTCAACTACATTCAACCACAGTGCCCAAATTGAAAGTTAGCGTCCCTGTCCGCATGCACTTGTCCATTCGTAACTGGTCACATGGAACTTTAGGGCTAAGCGCTGAATTTAGGGACCGCCTCATGTTTGGGGGAAAGTGCTGGTGTGGACGGCACAGTGCGGTGGCGCAGTAGACACTCTGCCCAAAAAGGGCAGAGTGTCCCCCAGCCGGGATTCCAACATCTCCTGGGCCAGATTTCTTGAGATGAGGCCGTTGAAGCCTTGGGCATGTGGGTGGGTTGCGCTGTACTTTAGCATGAAATGAAAGGCTTGGGAGATGGGGAGTTGCTGGGAAGAGGCGCATGATGGCGCGGGCAAAAGGAGAAATGGCAGGAAAAGGTGAGGATAAGGGTGAACTCCCCAAAGTGTCAGAGGCAGATGTGGAGGTGTCCTGGCTCCTGGTCTGGACTGCAGCGCCAGCCCTGTCAACAGTGGAAGAGGCAGTGGCCGCCAGGCCAAACGACGATTATCCTGCGCTTGCTCTCACCCACTGAGCCCAGGGCTTGCCTTCCAAATGATGGCACCCGCAAGAGGTGGTGAGATTCCTCTCCGCAGATCTCCAAACCATCTTGGACTTGCAAATTGCACTAAATTTGTCATGTAACTGACATGTATATGATGAGTCTATCCATTGTCTGTTCATTTTGGTGAAAGTCAGCCTGTCAGCTGACAGACAGCTGTGCTTGTCAGTGATGATGTCACCGGCTGCTTGTACCCCCAGTTTTTGCTGCTTAGCTTGCCTCCACATCCACACTGCTTTTGCCCCTACACATCACCCCTATCCATGCCTGTGCCTCTAGCCATAAGTCTGCCACCCATGGAAACTCATGGTGCAGAAAGTGAGGGAGCTGACTCTGAGGAACCCTTGGGTTTTGTAGCTGGTACTCCATCAAAGGTCTCTGCTGCTCACACACCCTGCTGAACATACGGTATCTAGGGTTAGAGCGTGTGGTGACCTCGCACAACAGTAGGTGCTTCAGGCAGATGTAGGCCTTGCTGGAGTGTATTGCGGCTAGCTCCAGGTACTGTAGACTTGGGAAAGTGGGTGTCCAAGTGCCGCACTTTCACCCTTAGCTCAGCTAATTTGGGGTATGTTTTTAAAAATCATTGCACCACTACATTGAACATGTGGGCCAGGCATGGAACGTGTTGGAGGCTGGCAAGCTCCAGAGCCCTCCAACAAGCTAAAAAACCTGGCCCCAGGGGCAGCGGGGATAAACAAATTGCCATCTCATCCAGGATGGCATCCCTGACCTCAGAGGCAATGTGCTGTCCGTCTCCCAAGCTGATGAGCTTCAGCCCAGCCTGCTGACGTCTCCCCACACCAGTGTTGCAGCGTTTTCAGCTCGTAGCTGGGGTCAATCTAACAGCGGAGGAGGAGGAGGGTGGTGTTTCAGCCCTCCTCCCAGGAATGTTTTGTGGGGAAACAAGTCAGGAAAATTCTTGAAACGGGAGAGTTTTGCATCTTTGCCCTTGCTGCCTATGGACATCCCTTTGCCTCTAGCCACCATTTTCCCTGCTTTGCTTGCCTCCACATCCACACTGCTTTTGCCCCTAGACATCACCCCAGTCCATGCCTTAGCTTGTACCCCCAGTTTTTCCTGCTTAGCTTGCCTCCACATCCACACTGCTTTTGCCCCTAGACATCACCCCAGTCCATGCCTTAGCTTGTACCCCCAGTTTTTCCTGCTTAGCTTGCCTCCACATCCACACTGCTTTTGCCCCTAGACATCACCCCAGTCCATGCCTTAGCTTGTACCCCCAGTTTTTCCTGCTTAGCTTGCCTCCACATCCACACTGCTTTTGCCCCTAGACATCACCCCAGTCCATGCCTTAGCTTGTACCCCCAGTTTTTCCTGCTTAGCTTGCCTCCACATCCACACTGCTTTTGCCCCTAGACATCACCCCAGTCCATGCCTTAGCTTGTACCCCCAGTTTTTCCTGCTTAGCTTGCCTCCACATCCACACTGCTTTTGCCCCTAGACATCATCCCTATCCATGCCTCTTCCCCTAGCCATAACTCTGCCACCCCTGGAAACTCATGGTGCAGAAACTTTGGTTGCTGACTTTGAGGAACCCTTGGGTTTTGTAGATGGAACTCCATCAAAGGTCTGTGCAGCTCACACACCCTGCTCAAGATATGGTATTGTAGGGTTTCAGCATGTGTGAATGACGGACAACAGCCTGTGTTTGGACAGATGTAGGCCTTGCTAGAGTGTTTTTAGGCTAGCAGCGACTCCTGTGCACTTGCAAAAGTGGGCGCACAAGCGCCGCATTTTCAACAGTAGCTTCGGTACATTTGGGTATGTTTTTAAAAAACTTTGCACCACTAGGTTAGACGTGGGCCAAACATGGAACGTGTTGGAGGCTGGCAAGCTCCAGAGCCGCTACCAGGTTCCAGCCATTATCACAGGCGTAAAAATGCCAGGCCCCAGGTGTAGCAGGGAAAAAAAAATGCCATCTCAGCCAGGATGGCATCCCTGACCTCGGAGGCACTGTGCTGTCTGTCCCCCAAGCTGATGAGCTTCAGCACCGCCTGCTGACGTCTCCCCACACCAGTGTTTTAGCGTTTGCCGCTAGTAGCTGTGGTGGAGGTTGCAGCGTCGTAGGGTTTCAGTCTACTCCTGCCATGAATTTTGGCCTGGGAGAGGAGATAGGCCACCCCAGTTTGCACCCGGGGAACAGACTCCACCACATTCACCCTGCCTGTCATTAAAGATAAGCACTGCAGCATCCCTGACCACAGGCGCTTGTCCAAGTGTCGGTGGTCAAGTGGACCTTGCAGCAAAGCGCGGAACTAAGGGCCCACCTGATGTTGAGTGACACGTGCTGGTGCAAGGCGGGGACGCCACACCGGGAGAAGTTGAGACGGCTAGGGACGGCATAGTGAGGTGCCACAGTTGCCATCAGGTCCGGGAAGGCGGGAGTTTCAACAAGCCGGAACGCCAACCTCTCCTGGGCCAGCAGTTTAGCGATGTTGGCGTTCTAGGCTTGCGTGGGTGGGTGGTTAGCGGTGTATTTATGCCGGCGCTCCAATGTCTGAGAGATGGTGGGTTGTTGTAAAGAAGCGCCTGATGGTGCCTTTGATGGTGCAGGAGAAGGAGATAAGACAGAAACAGGGGAGGATGAGGGAGAAGTCAACAAAGTGGCGGAGGCAGATGAAGTGATGTCCTGGCTCGTCCTCTGGAGTGCATCGCCAGCACTGTGAGCAGAGGCAGTGGCATGAACGGCGGGCGACGTTTGTCCTGCCGTTGCTGCCTGCCACTGATTCCATTGCTTGGATTCCAAATGACGGTGCATTGAAGTGGTGGACAGGTTGCTCTTCTCAGGGCCCCTACTCGATTTCGAGAGGCAAATTGTGTAGACGACACTATATCTGTCCTCGGCGCATTCCTTGAAAAAACTCTACACCTTCAAGAAACGTGCCCTCGATGGGGGAGTTTTTCTGGGCTGGGTACAAAAGGGAACATCTTCGGACATTCCGGGTCTGGCCTGGCTTCGGCAAAGCAGCTGACCTCTGCCTCTGGACATGTCTCTGCCTCTAGCTACCCTTTTTGGTGCTGCACCTGCCTCAACATCCACACTACTTTCCCAGCTTGACATCTGCCTTGTCCAGGTGGGGTCGGTGTCCTCGTCGTCCACCACCTCCTCTTCCAACTCCTGTCTCGCCTCCTCCTCCTGCACAATGCGCATGTCAACTGGCTGCCCTGACAGCAACTGCGTCTCATCGTCGTCGATGAGGGTGGGTTGCTGGTCATCCGCCACCAAATCGACCGGAGATGGAATGGAGGAGACTCTAGTGTTTGAGCATCTGGACACAGATACTCGTCTGTTAGGTCCGTGGAATCGCGAAATGGAGGGGCAGGTTGCGGTACAGTCAAAGGAAGGGAGAACAGCTCTGGGGAGCAGGGACAGTTGGGGTTATTGTTCTGGGAAGATTGGGAATTTTGGGTGGAAGGAGGACAAGACTGTTGGGTAAGAGGAGGTAGAGGCTGACTGGCTGGTGGACAATGTGCTTTAAGCGTTATCCGACAGCCATTGCAAGACCTGTTCCTGGTTCTCGGGCCTACTAATCTTTGTACCATTCAGCCTAGTTAATGTGGAACTTTTGTGCAAAGCGCAGAACTTAGGGCCCGCCTGATGTTAAGGGACACACGCTGGTACAAGGCTCAACTCACCCTAAGTGCCAAAAACACTGCTGGTGCAAGGCTCTACTCATGCCAAGGGCCTCAATCTCTGCTGGTAGCTCAGCTTAAGGTCATGTAACTTTGTTTGGAAGGGCTCATGTTAAGGGCTAGAAAAGTGAATTTTGGAAGGTCTTACCACATCACACACACACACACACACACACACACACACACTCAAAATGACAGTTAAGGGTGAGGGCTTTTGGAATTCCCATTGAAACAGGAATAATTTGTGGTTGTCATGGGGAACGTGATTTAAAGGGGTGGTTGTTACTGTTTGTTGAGCTTAAATTGGGGTTTGTGTCCATCCATTTGGGGAGTAAAGAAGGTTTCCAGGTATTTTCCCACTTTGATAGAGGTTTTTTTGAATGTGGAAAGTGTGTAGTTGTTAGGCAGTGATGTTGGGGTAATAGAGGGTCTTTGGTGTGTTAGATGCCCCCAGACATGCTTCCCCTGCTGTCCCAGTGTCATTCCAGAGGTGTTGGCATCATTTCCTGGGGTGTCATAGTGGACTTGGTGACCCTCCAGACACGGATTTGGGTTTCCCCCTTAACGAGTATCTGTTCCCCATAGACTATAATGGGGTTCGAAACCCGTTCGAACACACGAACATTGAGCGGCTGTTCGAATTGAATTTCGAACCTCGAACATTTTAGTGTTCGCTCATCTCTAATCATGACATCTAATATGGATCTAATATAGACATTTGAACACTTGTACATCTCTGCAAAAATTGTAATATTTTTTACATGTGTCTTATTGTTCTTTTAACAACTTGATGAGAATGCTCTAGGCTGAAACATTACTTTTTGGTCACTTCAGCTACTTTCATTACTTAGTATAGAAATTTGATGATTCCTATGACTAGAGTGCTCTGGTATTTCTCTACATTGAACTTGGCTCACAACCAGACCACTAGCACCATTGACACTGAGCGTGGTATCACATAAATATTATTTCTCCTAAGAGTACAATCAACTCGTCTGTTCATAGGATCTTGAAGGTTGGAACCACCTTTAGCATGTAGGACAGTACCACGGGATAATTCTGCATCTGTCATATTCCACTTTATTAGGGAGCCCCCTTCTGTTGAACTGTTCTTCTTGAACAGGAAAAAAGTTATTAAATCTCCTGTACATCATAAAGGGTTTTTCTTGGTGAATCCATTCTGCTATTGTTGCCTGATGGCAGAATGTAATGAACATTCAATTTCTTGAAAGCTGTGCAAAGGAGTGCTTTATCTCTTACATGAACTCTTTAGCGTAATCTTTGACCTATGCCACAACATATTGGATATAGGTATTGTTTGTGGGTCTAGGTCTTTGTACACTGGTGACATCTGTTGTACTCATATCCATGAAGAAGACGAATGTCAAAATCAACACAGCCTATATGTCTGTGCTTAGACACATACTTCCCACACTAGTATTCTCTGGTTCCAGAATCAGCAGATGACATCTACCAGGATAAAACAGGCATTAGCATAGGTTCAAATATGCATCAAGCCCAAAAGAAGAGAAGAGTAGAAAAAACAACCACTCTAGAAAGTTGAATAGAAAGCAGTGACTACTGCATAGACACAGTAACAGTTCAAAAAGCTTCAAAGGCTCCAAGGAGAAAAGGCCTTATAAGATCCTTTGCATAGCCTAGAATGCGCTAAAATAGCTTACCCATCCACACTGGCCACTCCTGCCCAGCCATTGTGGCACCATGTGCCAATAGAGACTATCCATCTGTCCTTCCAGTACACGGGTAGAAATACCCCATATTGTGCTGCTGGTAGGATGCAAGGGAAGGGTAAAATAATACCCATGTTAGTTACACCCACACCATTGGGTAAATCTAGAAAGATGAAAAAACTGTGAGTAATTGTTGATGATAAACTAAATTAAAGTATGCTAAGCCAATCTTCGGTATTTAAAGCTGACAGGTATTTTTCTGTATTAAGAAAATCATGGTTTCTAGAGAGGAACATATAATGTTACCCCTGTATAAAACATTTCTGCAACCACATCTTGAGTATACCATCAAGTTGTGGACACCAGTTTATAAATAAACACCAAAGAGTTGAAGAAAGTTCAGAAAAGGGCAAACAAATTAATAAGTTTTATGAAAATAGACTATCGAAATGAAATGTATTCAGTCTAGAGAAAAGAAGGTTGAGAGTGGATATGATGTCCTTTCATAAATATGTAAATGTCCTGGTACTATAAATTATTTGTTCTATGAACTGAACAAAGAACATTGGCTAAGAACAACTAACTCCTTATAGTTACAGGAAGGGGAATTTCATCACAAAGTTCAAACATAACTTTACTGCCTAAACTGTAAAATTATGCAACATACTTCCATAGGATTTCCATAACTGAAAGTGTGTCAAGCTTTAACAAAAAGGTTAGATATTTACATTTTAAACTGAAATATACAGGATTACTGGTGTTAATGTGGAATGTTAATAAAGACAGCAAGGGTCAGGAAGACATTTTGTTTAAACTTTATGACGAATTTGGCAGAGTGTGTTTTTCTTTCCTCTGAATCAATTGGGGAGGGGGGTTATGTATATGGCTGAATTTGATAGACCTAAGTCTTTTTTCAGTCCTCTAATTATGTAGCTATTAAAATTGCAGCAAAGGTGATACCTATGGGTTTGTGCAGGGCTGGCGTCAGCACTCGGAATAGTCAGGCAAGTGCTGGGGCCCACAGAGCCTCCGGGGGCCCCCCGGCACTTGCTCGAGCCAGCACTTGCCTGTCCCGATTTCAGCTCATCGGCGTCCGACGGCGTCATCACATCGCACCTACACACGCAAGCCGGGCCGCAGCTTTAAAGCAGGAGCTGAGCTCACAGCTCCTGCTTTAATCGCCTATGTGAATGGAGTGAGAGAGCGGAGAGAGGAGCGTCAGGGGAGCGATGGAAGGTGAGTGTAAGTGTTTGTTTTGTATTAAATATCAAGGTGGAACATAATGAAGGGGGCCCATGAAACTGGGGGGCAAATGAAGGGGAGGGGGGGGCAATGGCATGACACTGGGGAAGATGAAGGGGGTGGTGAGAGAACGGCATGAAACTGGGGACAGAGATGGAGGGGGCCCAATGTAACTGGGGGGCAAATGAAGGGGAGGGGGGGAATGGCATGACACTGAGGAAGATGAAGGGGGTGGGGAGAGAACGGCATGAAACTGGGGACAGAAATGGAGGGGGCCCAATGAAACTTGGGGGGGCAAATGAAGGGGAGGGGGGAACGGCATGACACTGGGGCAGATGGGGGGGTAGAACAGCATGACACTGGGGCAGAGACGGGGGACATGAAACTGTGGGC
Organism: Leptodactylus fuscus; assembly: GCF_031893055.1. Classification (NCBI taxonomy): domain Eukaryota; kingdom Metazoa; phylum Chordata; class Amphibia; order Anura; family Leptodactylidae; genus Leptodactylus; species Leptodactylus fuscus. Next base: position 107,276,712 of record NC_134268.1, on the reverse strand, counting down.
AGATGAAGGGGGAGAACGTGATGAAACTGGGGACAGAGATGGAGGGGGGACATGAAACTGGGGCAGAGGAAGGGTGTATATGAAACTGGGGGAGAGATGGAGGCGGGGCATATAATTTACGGGTGACTGTAGGAGGATTATATTGTGTGGGAGCACATGATAAATGAATGAGAATGGGCGGAGTCAACATAAAAGTGAGTGGAGCCAAATTTGCAGTGGCAGCACATTTTGCCCCTCTTTCTACTCTTTAAAAATTGGGAGGTATGGCGTTGCTGACGCCACACTCCTGCGTGACGTCACTCGCTTCATCTGCGACACACAGTGTCTCAACTCCCCCACCTCCTTTACAATGGGGCCCACTGAGGCTCTGTCACCCAAGGGCCCATAAAAACCTGGAGCCGGCCCCGGGTTTGTGCAAAATAAGGGACCACTGAACATTATTGTTAAGAGAATTTTGCAAATTTTAATCACACTTACTATGTATATTAGGGTTCTAAGAAAATATTGTTATTTCCCTTTTGTATTCTTATTAATATAGTAGACCTTGTATTTTGCCCACCAATGTATAGTAAAACAGTCAATGTCAGAATTGTTATTTTCAGAATGCACAATGCAACAGAATGATAAACTATCCTTTATGCTAAAATGGTAGAAACCATGGTTAGGTTCCTTGTCCCTAAAAAATAAAGCTATCTTTATTTTAGTAATTGGATTTTTTCTTGAATTTTATTATTCGTTTCTTTAATTACATTTTGTTTTCTACTTTTTCTCTTGTAATATACAGTCCTATGAAAAAGTTTGGGCACCCCTATTAATCTTAATCATTTTTAGTTCTAAATATTTTGGTGTTTGCAGCAGCCATTTCAGTTTGATATATCTAATAACTGATGGACACAGTAATATTTCAGGATTGAAATGAGGTTTATTGTACTAACAGAAAATGTGCAATATGCATTAAACCAAAATTTGACCAGTGCAAAAGTATGGGCACCTCAACAGAAAAGTGACATTAATATTTAGTAGATCCTCCTTTTGCAAAGATAACAGCCTCTAGTCGCTTCCTGTAGCTTTTAATCAGTTCCTGGATCCTGGATGAAGGTATTTTGGACCATTCCTCTTTACAAAACAATTCAAGTTCAGTTAAGTTTGATGGTCACCGAGCATGGACAACCTGCTCTCAAATGATCTGAAAACAAAGATTGTTCAACATAGTTGTTCAGGGGAAGGATACAAAAAGTTGTCTCAGAGATTTAACCTGTCAGTTTCCACTGTGAGGAACATAGTAAGGAAATGGAAGACCACAGGGACAGTTCTTGTTAAGCCCAGAAGTGGCAGGCCAAGAAAAATATCAGAAAGGCAGAGAAGAAGAATGGTGAGAACAGTCAAGGACAATCCACAGACCACCTCCAAAGAGCTGCAGCATCATCTTGCTGCAGATGGTGTCACTGTGCATCGGTCAACAATACAGCGCACTTTGCACAAGGAGAAGCTGTATGTGAGAGTGATGAGAAAAAAGCCGTTTCTGCAAGCACGCCACAAACAGAGTCGCCTGAGGTATGCAAAAGCACATTTGGATAAGCCAGCTTCATTTTGGAAGAAGGTCCTGTGGACTGATGAAACAAAGATTGAGTTGTTTGGTCATACAAAAATGTGTTATGCATGGAGTCCATAAAAAGCATTCCAAGAAAAACACTTGCTACCCACTGTAAAATTTGGTGGAGGTTCCATCATGCTTTGGGGCTGTGTGGCCAATGCCTGCACCGGGAATCTTGTTAAAGTTGAGGGTCGCATGGATTCCACTCAGTATCAGCAGATTCTTGAGAATAATGTTCAAGAATCAGTGACGAAGTTGAAGTTACGCCGGGGATGGATATTTCAGCAAGACAATGATCCAAAACACCGCTCCAAATCGACTCAGGAATTCATGCAGAGGAACAATTACAATGTTCTGGAATGGCCATCTCAGTCCCCAGACCTGAATATCATTGAACATCTGTGGGATGATTTGAAGCGGGCTGTCCATGCTCGGCGACCATCAAACTTAACTGAACTTGGATTGTTTTGTAAAGAGGAATGGTCCAAAATACCTTCATCCAGGATCCAGGAACTGATTTAAAGCTACAGGAAGCGACTAGAGGCTGTTATCTTTGCAAAAGGAGGATCTAATAAATATTAATGTCACTTTTCTGTTGAGGTGCCCATACTTTTGCACTGGTCAAATTTTGGTTTAATGCATATTGCACATTTTCTGTTAGTACAATAAACCTCATTTCAATCCTGAAATATTACTGTGTCCATCAGTTATTAGATATATCAAACTGAAATGGCTGTTGCAAACACCAAAATATTTAGAACTAAAAATGATTAAGATTAATAGGGGTGCCCAAACTTTTTCATAGGACTGTAAGTGGGTGGAGAAGGGATGGTCAGGATTTTCTACTTTTGAGGCTTATATTGTCATTGTTATTGTGAGGTGCTAGCTTTTTAAAATTCCTTATGCAGATCAAAAAAATTTTTAAATTGCACCTTTTAATAGTCCATATAATGTACTGGAAAACAATTTTGAAAGAGGTGGATTTGGAAAAAAATACAGTTGTCATTTTATTATGGGTTTTGTTTTTACAAAATGTACTGTGCAGTATTATTTATTTATTTAGCTCACTTGTACAGCACCATCATATTCAGCAGCGCTTTTTTAGAAATTGTCAGTCACTGCACCACATAGGGCTCACAATCTACATTCCCTATCAGTATGTCTTTAGAGAGTGAGGGGAAACTGGAGTACCTGTAGGAAACCCATGCAAACATGGGGATAACATACAATCCTTGACAGGATTCGAACTCCAGTGCTACAAGGCTCCAGTGCTAACTACTGAGCCACCATGCTGCCCCAGTAAAAACTTCAACATGGCATTTGAAATTAATTGTCCATAATCATGGTTGAGCACATCATAGACCCTGCTGCTGCATCTGTGCTCTGTGAAACAGCAGAGACCTACAAACAGGATTGTTTTAACACATTGGTGGGCTCAGTGCAAAGGTTTCATAAGTGGGCCACCTCCCCATATTCACCCACTATTATACCCATCTGAAAGCTGCCAAAAACTGTGATTTTATATGGTGACATTCAATGGGTGAAAATGTGTTATGTGACTGATGGAACTTTTTCTTCCTTAAAGAAATATTTTATACATTCATCTCTAGTAACAATCATTATTGCCATTATTTTAGCATGTAATGGATATTGCTAGAGAGGCCGGTCAGCATACAGGCTCAAATGTAAAGTTTATTGATGAATTTGTATATGTTGTGTAATTGGTATAACTATTTTGGTGCTGTCACCTCGACAATGGTAAATGTTTGGGTTACATAATTTTCTGGTTATGTTCAGAGGAGTATTACATAAAAATATCCCTGTGATTAGGCTCAGAGGGGTATTACATTATCCCTGCATGTGACAATCAGAGAGAAAAAGTATATTATGCTCTCTGATTGATAGCAGAGGTGATTACACAGACAGAAGTCCTCACTACCCCTCTCTTACCACACAAAAAACAAAACAAAACACACACTAATAGTCACCTCTCCTTTCTCCCCTGCTGTCTTGATATAGAGTCTGCAGGGAGCTGCAGGTGCAATGTCAGTGACTTCATCATATCGTACCTGCAGCTCCAGGGGAAGAGAGGATGAATGGTGAAGTAGGGAACGTCATCATTGTATGCAACTGGAGCAGCCAAGTGGGACAGCATATGCAAGACTGTCCTGCTGTCCCAACAGAATCCCTGTTGGCCCTATGGTTAAAGCAGCTCTGCCTACAAACGATCTCATCTAATCAACGCTTAAGTGGAAACCATGTTTAACCCCTTCCAACATCTGCCATAATAGAACAGCAGAAGTCATGTCATTGTCTTCAAATATGGCAGCTGCTCAGAAGCTGAGCTGTATTATACAACAGAGACCTGGCGGGAATGCATTTACCCTAGGCTTTAATTCTGTCAAAGATGGCTGAGGTGCTACTTTCTCCATGGTTCATTGGTGGCCCATTTTGTGGTGGATAATTGGCCCCCTGTTAGGAATCAAACACAGCCTAGGGATTAGTAGTTAGTCCCAGCACCAGACACATTGATCAAATGGCAAAATCTGTGCTGAGCGTCCAGCACACTCTGAGCCATACCAAATCCAACCTTCCAGAGATGTTCATCAGAGCCACTGATGATTGGGTATGGACTTGGAAGCTACTGTCGGGCAGGGCGGTTACAGATCAGAGAACACAGGATGCAAAGTACACCACTAGTCTCAAAAGACCCAGAAACTGACATCACTTACCGGAAGACTTCTACAGACAGGATGAAGGTCTAAAGAAGCAGAAAGCAGCAGATGGCAGTGACCAGAAGGTGGCAGCAATACACCAATAGAGTAGTCATCCAATCCTCATCCAATCATTAACAAGAGGTCAAGAAAGAGGTCAAACAAGCCGGGTCAGTAACAGGAGAGCAGAGCAGTACCAAATCGTAATCAAGGAGCAGGAGTCTAAAGGCCGAGGTTGTAGCAGTAGAGAGTGGAGTTATAAAGTCAGGTGATGAGAACAGAGACTGTGACATATCCAAGAAGTCAGGCAAGAAATACACAGAACACAGGAGAGGAGAGCTAACATCCAATACAGACCGAAATGCCAGCGGTGAACGGGAGCGGAAGTGAGGAATAAATAGTTTACTATACAACCTCTAGGAGGATCATTACCTGCCCCAGGCTCAACCAATGACAACCCTGAGAAGGGAGTTCAGGTGTATGGACATTTGTAGTCCATGCCAGGAGGAGCAGTGGAGGACACTGACAGGAAAAGTTCACTCGGGCCTACACAAAGTTAACCAGATTCCTGTCAGGACTCCCTGTATCATCATCCCCAGTATCCATAGCTGGGAGAGGCATGAGAGGAGAAGTAGTTGGAAGAAAAGTCTGCCATAGAGCCTGTGTTATCCCTTGGCACCTTTCTATAACCATTAGAGATGAGCGAACAGTGTTCTATCGAACTCATGTTCGATCGGATATTAGGCTGTTCGGCATGTTCGAATCGAATCGAACACCGCGTGGTAAAGTGCTCCATTACTCGATTCCCCTCCCACCTTCCCTGGCGCCTTTTTTGCTCCAATAACAGCGCAGGGTAGGTGGGACAGGAAATACGACACCGGTGACGTTGAAAAAAGTAGGCAAAACCCATTGGCTGCCGAAAACATGTGACCTCTAATTTAAAAGAACAGCGACGCCCAGCTTCGCGTCATTCTGAGCTTGCAATTCACCGGGGACGGAGGTTTCCGTCCAGTTAGCTAGGGCTTAGATTCTGGGTAGGCAGGGACAGGCTAGGATAGGAAGGAGAAGACAACCAACAGCTCTTGTAAGAGCTAAATTCCAGGGAGAAGCTTGTCAGTGTAACGTGGCACTGACGGGCTCAATCGCCGCAACCCAGCTTTCCGCGGATCCTGAATGGAATACACTGACAGTGTATTCCCGTATACCCGATATATACCCCCGATACCCGTTCCAACGGTGTGCCCCCCCACCTTCACCCCAGAAATACCCTGCAAGTCCCCTAGCAATAGAATTGGGGCTATATACACCCACTATTTTTGCTACTGCCATATAGTGCCATTGTCTCACTGGGAATTCAAAGAATATATTGCGCTTACATATAACTTCAATTCCAGGGAGAAGCTTGTCAGTGTAACGTGGCACTGACGGGCTCAATCGCCGCAACCCAGCTTTCCCAGGATCCTGAATGGAACACACTGACAGTGTATTCCCGTATACCCCATATATACACCCCAAATCCCCGTTCCAACGGTGTCCCCCCCCCCTTCACCTCAGAAATACCCTGCAAGTCCCCTAGCAATAGAATTGGGGCTATATACACCCACAATTTTTGCTACTGGTATATAGTGCCATTGTCTGACTGGGAATTCAAAGAATATATTGGGGTTACGTGCACCCACAATTTTTGCTACTGGTATATAGTGCCATTGTCTCACTGGGAATTCAAAGAATATATTGGGGTTACGTGCACCCACAATTTTTGCTACTGGTATATAGTGCCATTGTCTGACTGGGAATTCAAAGAATATATTGGGGTTACAAATACCCTCATTTCTTGCTACTGCCATATAGTGCCAGTTTCTGACTGGTAATTCAAAGAATATATTGGGGTTACATGCACCCACAATTTTTGCTACTGGTATATAGTGCCATTGTCTGACTGAGAATTCAAAGAATATATTGGGGTTACAAATACCCTCATTTCTTGCTACTGGTATACAGTGCCATTGTCTGACTGGGAATTCAAAGAATATATTGGGGTTATAAATACCCTCATTTCTTGCTACTGCCATATAGTGCCAGTTTCTGACTGGTAATTCAAAGAATATATTGGGGTTATAAATACCCTCATTTCTTGCTACTGGTATATAGTGCCATTGTCTGACTGGGAATTCAAAGAATATATTGGGGTTATAAATACCCTCATTTCTTGCTACTGGTATATAGTGCCATTGTCTGACTGGGAATTCAAAGAATATATTGGGGTTACAAATACCCTCATTTCTTGCTACTGCCATATAGTGCCAGTTTCTGACTGGTAATTCAAAGAATATATTGGGGTTACGTGCACCCACAATTTTTGCTACTGGTATATAGTGCCATTGTCTGACTGGGAATTCAAAGAATATATTGGGGTTACAAATACCCTCATTTCTTGCTACTGGTATATAGTGCCATTGTCTGACTGGGAATTCAAAGAATATATTGGGGTTACAAATACCCTCATTTCTTGCTACTGGTATATAATGCCATTGTCTGACTGGGAATTCAAAGAATATATTGGGGTTACAAATACCCTCATTTCTTGCTACTGCCATATAGTGCCAGTTTCTGACTGGTAATTCAAAGAATATATTGGGGTTACGTGCACCCACAATTTTTGCTACTGGTATATAGTGCCATTGTCTGACTGGGAATTCAAATAATATATTGGGGTTATAAATACCCTCATTTCTTGCTACTGGTATATAGTGCCATTGTCTGACTGGGAATTCAAAGAATATATTGGGGTTACAAATACCCTCATTTCTTGCTACTGCCATATAGTGCCAGTTTCTGACTGGTAATTCAAAGAATATATTGGGGTTATAAATACCCTCATTTCTTGCTACTGGTATATAGTGCCATTGTCTGACTGGGAATTCAAAGAATATATTGGGGTTATAAATACCCTCATTTCTTGCTACTGGTATATAGTGCCATTGTCTGACTGGGAATTCAAAGAATATATTGGGGTTACAAATACCCTCATTTCTTGCTACTGCCATATAGTGCCAGTTTCTGACTGGTAATTCAAAGAATATATTGGGGTTATAAATACCCTCATTTCTTGCTACTGGTATATAGTGCCATTGTCTGACTGAGAATTCAAAGAATATATTGGGGTTACAAATACCCTCATTTCTTGCTACTGCCATATAGTGCCAGTTTCTGACTGGTAATTCAAAGAATATATTGGGGTTATAAATACCCTCATTTCTTGCTACTGGTATATAGTGCCATTGTCTGACTGGGAATTCAAAGAATATATTGGGGTTACAAATACCCTCATTTCTTGCTACTGGTATATAGTGCCATTGTCTGACTGGGAATTCAAAGAATATATTGGGGTTACAAATACCCTCATTTCTTGCTACTGGTATATAGTGCCATTGTCTGACTGGGAATTCAAAGAATATATTGGGGTTACAAATACCCTCATTTCTTGCTACTGCCATATAGTGCCAGTTTCTGACTGGTAATTCAAAGAATATATTGGGGTTACAAATACCCTCATTTCTTGCTACTGGTATATAGTGCCATTGTCTGACTGGGAATTCAAAGAATATATTGGGGTTACAAATACCCTCATTTCTTGCTACTGCCATATAGTGCCAGTTTCTGACTGGTAATTCAAAGAATATATTGGGGTTACGTGCACCCACAATTTTTGCTACTGGTATATAGTGCCATTGTCTGACTGAGAATTCAAAGAATATATTGGGGTTACAAATACCCTCATTTCTTGCTACTGGTATATAGTGCCATTGTCTGACTGGGAATTCAAAGAATATATTGGGGTTACAAATACCCTCATTTCTTGCTACTGCCATATAGTGCCAGTTTCTGACTGGTAATTCAAAGAATATATTGGGGTTACGTGCACCCACAATTTTTGCTACTGGTATATAGTGCCATTGTCTGACTGGGAATTCAAAGAATATATTGGGGTTACAAATACCCTCATTTCTTGCTACTGGTATATAGTGCCATTGTCTGACTGGGAATTCAAAGAATATATTGGGGTTACAAATACCCTCATTTCTTGCTACTGGTATAGAGTGCCATTGTCTGACTGGGAATTCAAAGAATATATTGGGGTTACAAATACCCTCATTTCTTGCTACTGGTATATAGTACCATTGTCTGACTGGGAATTCAAAGAATATATTGGGGTTACAAATACCCTCATTTCTTGCTACTGGTATATAGTGCCATTGTCTGACTGGGAATTCAAAGAATATATTGGGGTTACAAATACCCTCATTTCTTGCTACTGCCATATAGTGCCAGTTTCTGACTGGTAATTCAAAGAATATATTGGGGTTACGTGCACCCACAATTTTTGCTACTGGTATATAGTGCCATTGTCTGACTGGGAATTCAAAGAATATATTGGGGTTACAAATACCCTCATTTCTTGCTACTGCCATATAGTGCCAGTTTCTGACTGGTAATTCAAACAATATATTGGGGTTACGTGCACCCACAATTTTTGCTACTGGTATATAGTGCCATTGTCTGACTGGGAATTCAAAGAATATATTGGGGTTACGTGCACCCAAAATTTTTGCTACTGGTATATAGTGCCAATTTCTAACTGGGAATTCAAAATGCGCAAGGCTCCCGGAAAGGGACGTGGACGAGGCCGTGGGCGAGGTCGGGGGAATGGTTCTGGGGAGCAAGGTAGCAGTGAAGCCACAGGGCGTCCCGTGCCTACTCCTGTAGGGCAGCAAGCATTGCGCCACTCCACAGTGCCAGGGTTGCTTGCCACATTAACTAAACTGCAGGGTACAAACCTTAGTAGGCCCGAGAACCAGGAACAGGTCTTGCAATGGCTGTCAGAGAACGCTTACAGCACATTGTCCAGCAGCCAGTCAGACTCTGCCTCCTCTCCTCCTATTACCCAACAGTCTTGTCTTCCTTCCTCCCAAAATTCCGAAGCTTCACAGAACAATAACCCCAACTGTCCCTGCTCCCCAGAGCTGTTCTCCGCTCCTTTCATTGTCCCTCAACCTGCCCCTCCACGTCACGATTCCACGAACCTAACAGAGGAGCATCTGTGTCCAGATGCTCAAACACTAGAGTCTCCTCCATCTCTGTTCGATTTGGTGGTGGATGACCAGCAACCCACCCTCATCGACGATGATGTGACGCAGTTGCCGTCAGCGCATCCAGTTGACCGGCGCATTGTGCGGGAGGAGGAGATGAGACAGGAGTTGGAAGAGGAAGTGGTGGATGATGAGGACTCTGACCCGACCTGGACAGGGGGATGTCAAGCGGGGAAAGTAGTGTGGATGTTGAGGCAGGTGCAGCACCAAAAAGGGTAGCTAGAGGCAGAGGCAGAGGTCAGCAGCTTAGGCGAAGCCAGGCCACACCCGGAATCTCCCAAGATGTTCCAGTTCGTACCCAGCCCCGAAAAACTCCCACCTCGAGGGCACGTTTCTCGAAGGTGTGGAGTTTTTTCAAGGAATGCGCCGAGGACAGATATAGTGTTGTCTGCACAATTTGCCTCTCAAAATTGATTAGGGGCTCTGAGAAGAGCAACCTGTCCACCACTTCAATGCACCGTCATTTGGAATCCAAGCACTGGAATCAGTGGCAGGCAGCAACGGCAGGACAAAGGCCGCCTGCCGTTCACGCCACTGCCACTGCCTCTGCCACTGCCTCTGCCTCTGCCACTGCCACTGCTGACTGTGCTGGCGATGCACTCCAGAGGACGAGCCAGGACACCACTTCATCTGCCTCCGCCACTTTGTTGACTTCTCCCTCATCCTCCCCTGTTCCTGTCTTATCTCCTTCTCCTGCACCATCAAAGGCACCATCAGGCGCTTCTTTACAACAACCCACCATCTCTCAGACATTGGAGCGGCGGCAGAAATACACTGCTAACCACCCACACGCGCAAGCCTTGAACGCCAACATCGCTAAACTGCTGGCCCAGGAGATGTTGGCGTTCTGGCTTGTTGAAACTCCCGCCTTCCTGGACCTGATGGCAACTGCGGCACCTCGCTATGCCGTCCCTAGCCGTCACTACTTCTCCCGGTGTGCCGTCCCCGCCTTGCACCAGCACGTGTCACTCAACATCAGGCGGGCCCTTAGTTCCGCGCTTTGCACAAAGGTCCACTTGACCACCGACGCGTGGACAAGTGCATGCGGACAGGGACGCTACATTTCACTGACGGCACACTGGGTGAATGTAGTTGAGGCTGGGACTGCTTCCCAAACTGGCCCAGTGTACCTCGTCTCCCCGCCTAACATTCCTGGCAGGGACACGAGAAGAACACCCCCCTCCTCCTCCTCCTCTACCGCCTCCTCCTCCGCCACCGCCTCCTCCTCCGCCACCGCCTCCTCCTCCGCTGTTAGATTGACCCCAGCTACGAGTTGGAAACGTTGCAGCACTGGCGTTGGTAGACGTCAGCAGGCTGTGCTGAAGCTGATCAGCTTGGGGGACAGACAGCACACTGCCTCCGAGGTGAGGGATGCCCTCCTCGATGAGACAGCAATATGGTTTGAGCCGCTGCACCTGGGCCCAGGCATGGTCGTTTGTGATAACGGCCGGAACCTGGTAGCAGCTCTGGAGCTTGCCGGACTCCAACATGTTCCATGCCTGGCCCACGTCTTCAACCTAGTGGTGCAACGTTTCCTAAAGAGCTACCCCAATGTTCCAGAGCTACTGGTGAAAGTGCGGCGCATGTGCACCCACTTTCGCAAGTCGACAGTAGCCGCTGCTAGCTTAAAATCTCTCCAGCAACGCCTGCATGTGCCACAACACCGGCTTTTGTGCGACGTCCCCACACGCTGGAACTCAACGTTTCAGATGTTGAATAGAGATGAGCGAACACTAAAATGTTCGAGGTTCGAAATTCGATTCGAACAGCCGCTCACTGTTCGAGTGTTCGAATGGGTTTCGAACCCCATTATAGTCTATGGGGAACATAAACTCGTTAAGGGGGAAACCCAAATTCGTGTCTGGAGGGTCACCAAGTCCACTATGACACCCCAGGAAATGATACCAACACCCTGGAATGACACTGGGACAGCAGGGGAAGCATGTCTGGGGGCATAAAAGTCACTTTATTTCATGGAAATCCCTGTCAGTTTGCGATTTTCGCAAGCTAACTTTTCCCCATAGAAATGCATTGGCCAGTGCTGATTGGCCAGAGTACGGAACTCGACCAATCAGCGCTGGCTCTGCTGGAGGAGGCGGAGTCTAAGATAGCTCCACACCAGTCTCCATTCAGGTCCGACCTTAGACTCCGCCTCCTCCGGCAGAGCCAGCGCTGATTGGCCGAAGGCTGGCCAATGCATTCCTATGCGAATGCAGACTTAGCAGTGCTGAGTCAGTTTTGCTCAACTACACATCTGATGCACACTCGGCACTGCTACATCAGATGTAGCAATCTGATGTAGCAGAGCCGAGGGTGCACTAGAACCCCTGTGCAAACTCAGTTCACGCTAATAGAATGCATTGGCCAGCGCTGATTGGCCAATGCATTCTATTAGCCCGATGAAGTAGAGCTGAATGTGTGTGCTAAGCACACACATTCAGCACTGCTTCATCAAGCCAATACAATGCATTAGCCAGTGCTGATTGGCCAGAGTACGGAATTCGGCCAATCAGCGCTGGCCAATGCATTCTATTAGCCCGATGAAGTAGAGCTGAATGTGTGTGCTAAGCACACACATTCAGCACTGCTTCATCAAGCCAATACAATGCATTAGCCAGTGCTGATTGGCCAGAGTACGGAATTCGGCCAATCAGCGCTGGCTCTGCTGGAGGAGGCGGAGTCTAAGGTCGCTCCACACCAGTCTCCATTCAGGTCCGACCTTAGACTCCGCCTCCTCCGGCAGAGCCAGCGCTGATTGGCCGAAGGCTGGCCAATGCATTCCTATGCGAATGCAGACTTAGCAGTGCTGAGTCAGTTTTGCTCAACTACACATCTGATGCACACTCGGCACTGCTACATCAGATGTAGCAATCTGATGTAGCAGAGCCGAGGGTGCACTAGAACCCCTGTGCAAACTCAGTTCACGCTAATAGAATGCATTGGCCAGCGCTGATTGGCCAATGCATTCTATTAGCCCGATGAAGTAGAGCTGAATGTGTGTGCTAAGCACACACATTCAGCACTGCTTCATCAAGCCAATACAATGCATTAGCCAGTGCTGATTGGCCAGAGTACGGAATTCGGCCAATCAGCGCTGGCCAATGCATTCTATTAGCCCGATGAAGTAGAGCTGAATGTGTGTGCTAAGCACACACATTCAGCACTGCTTCATCAAGCCAATACAATGCATTAGCCAGTGCTGATTGGCCAGAGTACGGAATTCGGCCAATCAGCGCTGGCTCTGCTGGAGGAGGCGGAGTCTAAGATAGCTCCACACCAGTCTCCATTCAGGTCCGACCTTAGACTCCGCCTCCTCCGGCAGAGCCAGCGCTGATTGGCCGAAGGCTGGCCAATGCATTCCTATGCGAATGCAGACTTAGCAGTGCTGAGTCAGTTTTGCTCAACTACACATCTGATGCACACTCGGCACTGCTACATCAGATGTAGCAATCTGATGTAGCAGAGCCGAGGGTGCACTAGAACCCCTGTGCAAACTCAGTTCACGCTAATAGAATGCATTGGCCAGCGCTGATTGGCCAATGCATTCTATTAGCCCGATGAAGTAGAGCTGAATGTGTGTGCTAAGCACACACATTCAGCACTGCTTCATCAAGCCAATACAATGCATTAGCCAGTGCTGATTGGCCAGAGTACGGAATTCGGCCAATCAGCGCTGGCTCTGCTGGAGGAGGCGGAGTCTAAGGTCGGACCTGAATGGAGACTGGTGTGGAGCGATCTTAGACTCCGCCTCCTCCAGCAGAGCCAGCGCTGATTGGCCGAATTCCGTACTCTGGCCAATCAGTGCTGGCCAATGCATTCTATTAGCTTGATGAAGCAGAGTGTGCACAAGGGTTCAAGCGCACCCTCGGCTCTGATGTAGCAGAGCCGAGGCTGCACAAGGGTTCAAGCGCACCCTCGGCTCTGATGTAGGAGAGCCGAGGGTGCACTTGAACCCTTGTGCAGCCTCGGCTCTGCTACATCAGAGCCGAGGGTGCGCTTGAACCCTTGTGCACACTCTGCTTCATCAAGCTAATAGAATGCATTGGCCAGCGCTGATTGGCCAATGTATTCTATTAGCCTGATGAAGTAGAGCTGAATGTGTGTGCTAAGCACACACATTCAGCTCTACTTCATCGGGCTAATAGAATGCATTGGCCAGCGCTGATTGGCCAGAGTACGGAACTCGACCAATCAGCGCTGGCTCTGCTGGAGGAGGCGGAGTCTAAGATCGCTCCACACCAGTCTCCATTCAGGTCCGACCTTAGACTCCGCCTCCTCCAGCAGAGCCAGCGCTGATTGGCCGAATTCCGTACTCTGGCCAATCAGCACTGGCTAATGCATTGTATTGGCTTGATGAAGCAGTGCTGAATGTGTGTGCTTAGCACACACATTCAGCTCTACTTCATCGGGCTAATAGAATGCATTGGCCAATCAGCGCTGGCCAATGCATTCTATTAGTGTGAACTGAGTTTGCACAGGGGTTCTAGTGCACCCTCGGCTCTGCTACATCAGATTGCTACATCTGATGTAGCAGTGCCGAGTGTGCATCAGATGTGTAGTTGAGCAAAACTGACTCAGCACTGCTAAGTCTCTGCATTCGCATAGGAATGCATTGGCCAGCCTTCGGCCAATCAGCGCTGGCTCTGCCGGAGGAGGCGGAGTCTAAGGTCGGACCTGAATGGAGACTGGTGTGGAGCGATCTTAGACTCCGCCTCCTCCAGCAGAGCCAGCGCTGATTGGTCGAGTTCCGTACTCTGGCCAATCAGCGCTGGCCAATGCATTCTATTAGCCCGATGAAGTAGAGCTGAATGTGTGTGCTTAGCACACACATTCAGCTCTACTTCATCAGGCTAATAGAATACATTGGCCAATCAGCGCTGGCCAATGCATTCTATTAGCTTGATGAAGCAGAGTGTGCACAAGGGTTCAAGCGCACCCTCGGCTCTGATGTAGCAGAGCTGAGGGTGCACAAGGGTTCAAGTGCACCCTCGGCTCTCCTACATCAGAGCCGAGGGTGCGCTTGAACCCTTGTGCAGCCTCGGCTCTGCTACATCAGAGCCGAGGGTGCGCTTGAACCCTTGTGCACACTCTGCTTCATCAAGCTAATAGAATGCATTGGCCAGCGCTGATTGGCCAGAGTACGGAATTCGGCCAATCAGCGCTGGCCAATGCATCCCTATGGGAAAAAGTTTATCTCACAAAAATCACAATTACACACCCGATAGAGCCCCAAAAAGTTATTTTTAATAACATTCCCCCCTAAATAAAGGTTATCCCTAGCTATCCCTGCCTGTACAGCTATCCCTGTCTCATAGTCACAAAGTTCACATTCTCATATGACCCGGATTTGAAATCCACTATTCGTCTAAAATGGAGGTCACCTGATTTCGGCAGCCAATGACTTTTTCCAATTTTTTTCAATGCCCCCAGTGTCGTAGTTCCTGTCCCACCTCCCCTGCGCTGTTATTGGTGCAAAAAAGGCGCCAGGGAAGGTGGGAGGGGAATCGAATTTTGGCGCACTTTACCACGTGGTGTTCGATTCGATTCGAACATGGCGAACACCCTGATATCCGATCGAACATGTGTTCGATAGAACACTGTTCGCTCATCTCTAATGTTGAATAGAGTGGTTGAGCAGCAGAGACCTTTGATGGAATACCAGCTACAAAACCCTAGGGTGCCACAAAGTCAGCTGCCTCAGTTTCACATCCATGAGTGGCCATGGATGAGAGACCTTTGTGACATCCTACGGGTCTTTGAGGAGTCCACAAGGAGGGTGAGCTCTGAGGATGCAATGGTGAGCCTTACAATCCCGCTCTTGTGTGTTCTGAGAGAATCCCTGATTGACATCAGGGATAACTCAGATCACACAGAGGAGTTAGGGATAGCATCCGATCCGTCACAGCTGGAGAGTAGGTCCACACATCTGTCCGCTTCACTGCGTTTAATGGAGGAGGAGGAGGAGGAGGAAGAAGAGTTGTCCGATGATGTGATGGTGATACAGGAGGCTTCCGGGCAACTTCGAATTGTCCCATTGTTGCAGCGCGGATGGGTAGACATGGAGGATGAGGAGGAAATGGAGATTGAACTTTCTGGTGGGGCCAGAGGAGTCATGCCAACTAACACTGTGGCAGACATGGCTGAGTTCATGTTGGGGTGCTTTACAACCGACAAGCGTATTGTCAAAATCATGAAGGACAACCAGTACTGGATCTTTGCTATCCTTGACCCCCTGGTATAAAAACAACATCTCGTCTTTTATTCCGGTAGAGGGGAGGGCCAATCTTATCAATGCTTGCCACAGGCAATTGGTGCAGAATATGATGGAGATGTTTCCAGCATGTGACGTTGGCGGCAGGGAGGGCAGTTCCTCCAGTAGGCAACCAAGTTCTCACCGGTCCACACAAACGAGGGGCACACTGTCTAAGGTCTGGGACACCTTGATGGCACCCCCTCGCCAAAGTGCCGCCACAGAGGGTCCTAGTGTCACCAGGCGTGAGAAGTATAGGCGCATGTTGCGGGAATACCTTTCCGACCACAGCCCTGTCCTCTTCGACCCCTCTGCGCCCTACACGTATTGGGTGTCAAAGTTGGACCTGTGGCTTGAACTTGCCCTATATGCCTTGGAGGTGCTGTCCTGTCCTGCCGCCAGCGTCCTATCTGAGAGGGTGTTCAGTGCAGCCGGTGGCATCATCACTGACAAGCGCACCCGTCTGTCAGCTGAGAGTGCCGACCGGCTCACTTTGATAAAAATGAACCACCACTGGATAGAGCCTTCATTTTTGTGCCCACCTGTGTAAAGCACCCCAACATGAAACTCCATGTCTGTACTCAACCTCTCCAATTCCTCCGCATCCTCATACTCATCCACCATAAGCGTTGCACAATTCTGCTAATACTAGGCTCCCTCCACCCTGATTTCCCCCAACTCTGCTGGTTAGAGGCTCCCTCCACCCTGATTTCCACCAACTCTGCTGGTTAGAGGCTCCCTCCACCCTGCTTTCCCACAACTCTGCTGGTTAGAGGCTCCCTCCACCCTGCTTTCCCACAACTCTGCTGGTTAGAGGCTCCCTCCACCCTGCTTTCCCACAACTCTGCTGGTTAGAGGCTCCCTCCACCCTGATTTCCACCAACTCTGCTGGTTAGAGACTCCCTCCACCATGAATTGGTCCAAACTGGGCTGTTTAGAGGCTCCCTCCACCATGAATTGGTCCAAACTGGGGTTTTTAGAGGCTCCCTCCACCATGAATTGGTCCAAACTGGGCTGTTTAGAGGCTCCCTCCACCATGAATTGGTCCAAACTGGGGTTTTTAGAGGCTCCCTCCACCATGAATTGGTCCAAACTGGGCTGGTTAGAGGCTCCCTCCACCATGAATTTGCCCAAACTGGGGTTTTTAGAGGCTCCCTCCACCATGAATTGGTCCAAACTGGGGTTTTTAGAGGCTCCCTCCACCATGAATTGGTCAAAACTGGGGTTTTTAGAGGCTCCCTCCACCATGAATTTGCCCAAACTGGGCTAGTTAGAGGCTCCCTCCACCATGAATTGGTCCAAACTGGGCTGTTTATAGGCTCCCTCCACCATGAATTGGTCCAAACTGGGGTTTTTAGAGGCTCCCTCCACCATGAATTTGCCCAAACTGGGCTGTTTAGAGGCTCCCTCCACCATGAATTGGTCCAAACTGGGGTTTTTAGAGGCTCCCTCCACCATGAATTGGTCCAAACTGGGCTGGTTAGAGGCTCCCTCCACCATGAATTTGCCCAAACTGGGCTGTTTAGAGGCTCCCTCCACCATGAATTTGCCCAAACTGGGCTGTTTAGAGGCTCCCTCCACCATGAATTAGTCCAAACTGGGGTTTTTAGAGGCTCCCTCCACCATGAATTGGTCCAAACTGGGCTGTTTAGAGGCTCCCTCCACCATGAATTGGTCCAAACTGGGGTTTTTAGAGGCTCCCTCCACCATGAATTTGCCCAAACTGGGCTGTTTAGAGGCTCCCTCCACCATGAATTTGCCCAAACTGAGCCGTTTAGAGGCTCCCTCCACCATGAATTGGTCCAAACTGGGGTTTTTAGAGGCTCCCTCCACCATGAATTGGTCCAAACTGGGCTGGTTAGAGGCTCCCTCCACCCTGATTTCCACCAACTCTGCCGGTTAGAGGCTCCCTCCACCATGAATTGGTCCAAACTGGGCTGTTTAGAGGCTCCCTCCACCATGAATTGGTCCAAACTGGGCTGTTTAGAGGCTCCCTCCACCATGAATTGGTCCAAACTGGGGTTTTTAGAGGCTCCTTCCACCATGAATTGGTCCAAACTGGGGTTTTTAGAGGCTCCCTCCACCATGAATTGGTCCAAACTGGGGTTTTTAGAGGCTCCCTCCACCATGCATTTGCCCAAACTGGGCTGTTTAGAGGCTCCCTCCACCATGAATTTGCCCAAACTGGGCTGTTTAGAGGCTCCCTCCACCATGAATTGGTCCAAACTGGGGTTTTTAGAGGCTCCCTCCACCATGAATTGGTCCAAACCGGGGGTTTTTAGAGGCTCCCTCCACCATGAATTTGCCCAAACTGGGCTGTTTAGAGGCTCCCTCTATCATGAATTTGTCCAAACTGGGCTGTTTAGAGGCTCCCTCCACCATGAATTTGCCCAAACTGGGCTGTTTAGAGGCTCCCTCCACCATGAATTTGCCCAAACTGGGCTGTTTAGAGGCTCCCTCCACCATGAATTGGTCCAAACTGGGGTTTTTAGAGGCTCCCTCCACCATGAATTGGTCCAAACCGGGGGTTTTTAGAGGCTCCCTCCACCATGAATTTGCCCAAACTGGGCTGTTTAGAGGCTCCCTCTATCATGAATTTGTCCAAACTGGGCTGGTTAGAGGCTCCCTCCACCATGAATTTGCCCAAACTGGGCTGTTTAGAGGCTCCCTCCACCATGAATTTGCCCAAACTGGGCTGTTTAGAGGCTCCCTCCACCATGAATTAGTCCAAACTGGGGTTTTTAGAGGCTCCCTCCACCATGAATTGGTCCAAACTGGGCTGTTTAGAGGCTCCCTCCACCATGAATTGGTCCAAACTGGGGTTTTTAGAGGCTCCCTCCACCATGAATTTGCCCAAACTGGGCTGTTTAGAGGCTCCCTCCACCATGAATTTGCCCAAACTGAGCCGTTTAGAGGCTCCCTCCACCATGAATTGGTCCAAACTGGGGTTTTTAGAGGCTCCCTCCACCATGAATTGGTCCAAACTGGGCTGGTTAGAGGCTCCCTCCACCCTGATTTCCACCAACTCTGCTGGTTAGAGGCTCCCTCCACCATGAATTGGTCCAAACTGGGCTGTTTAGAGGCTCCCTCCACCATGAATTGGTCCAAACTGGGCTGTTTAGAGGCTCCCTCCACCATGAATTGGTCCAAACTGGGGTTTTTAGAGGCTCCTTCCACCATGAATTGGTCCAAACTGGGGTTTTTAGAGGCTCCCTCCACCATGAATCGGTCCAAACTGGGCTGTTTAGAGGCTCCCTCCACCATGAATTAGTCCAAACTGGGGTTTTTAGAGGCTCCCTCCACCATGAATTGGTCCAAACTGGGCTGTTTAGAGGCTCCCTCCACCATGAATTGGTCCAAACTGGGGTTTTTAGAAGCTCCCTCCACCATGAATTTGCCCAAACTGGGCTGTTTAGAGGCTCCCTCCACCATGAATTTGCCCAAACTGAGCCGTTTAGAGGCTCCCTCCACCATGAATTGGTCCAAACTGGGGTTTTTAGAGGCTCCCTCCACCATGAATTGGTCCAAACTGGGCTGGTTAGAGGCTCCCTCCACCCTGATTTCCACCAACTCTGCTGGTTAGAGGCTCCCTCCACCATGAATTGGTCCAAACTGGGCTGTTTAGAGGCTCCC
Source organism: Leptodactylus fuscus (assembly GCF_031893055.1). NCBI lineage: Eukaryota > Metazoa > Chordata > Amphibia > Anura > Leptodactylidae > Leptodactylus > Leptodactylus fuscus. The sequence goes on along the minus strand of NC_134268.1, from coordinate 107,257,371 downwards.
TCCACCATGAATTGGTCCAAACTGGGCTGTTTAGAGGCTCCCTCCACCATGAATTGGTCCAAACTGGGGTTTTTAGAGGCTCCTTCCACCATGAATTGGTCCAAACTGGGGTTTTTAGAGGCTCCCTCCACCATGAATTGGTCCAAACTGGGGTTTTTAGAGGCTCCCTCCACCATGCATTTGCCCAAACTGGGCTGTTTAGAGGCTCCCTCCACCATGAATTTGCCCAAACTGGGCTGTTTAGAGGCTCCCTCCACCATGAATTGGTCCAAACTGGGGTTTTTAGAGGCTCCCTCCACCATGAATTGGTCCAAACCGGGGGTTTTTAGAGGCTCCCTCCACCATGAATTTGCCCAAACTGGGCTGTTTAGAGGCTCCCTCTATCATGAATTTGTCCAAACTGGGGTTTTTAGAGGCTCCCTCCACCATGAATTGGTCCAAACTGGGGTTTTTAGAGGCTCCCTCCACCATGAATTTGCCCAAACTCTGCTGGTTAGAGGCTCAATCCACCCTGATTTTCAAAACAAATGTTGGTGCCAACCTCAACTTACTACAAGGGCCAAATTCACTGCTGGTGACAAGCTCTCCTCACTGCAAGTGCCAAATACACATGTTTCAAGGTGTTTTCCTACTGTCAGAGAGGTGGTATTGAGTGTGTAAAGTGTGTAGTTGTTAGGCTGTGATGTTGGGGTAATAGAGGGTCTTTGGTGTGTTAGATGCCCCCAGACATGCTTCCCCTGCTGTCCCAGTGTCATTCCAGAGGTGTTGGCATCATTTCCTGGGGTGTCATAGTGGACTTGGTGACCCTCCAGACACGGATTTGGGTTTCCCCCTTAACGAGTATCTGTTCCCCATAGACTATAATGGGGTTCGAAACCCGTTCGAACACACGAACATTGAGCGGCTGTTCGAATCGAATTTTGAACCTCGAACATTTTAGTGTTCGCTCATCTCTAATAACCATGGCTGGGGGAATGGACATTTTGGTACTACTACCCCATTTTGAAGCTTCTGTTGTACCTGTTCCCAGTTGCTGCATTAAAGTTATCACCCTGTTCAAATGCAACCACTAGCTTCATACCTAGAGTCTTACCTGCATCACCATCACACCGCTTCAGAGAGGAGAGATCCACTCTCCAACTGGAAGTGCCCTGAAGAAAACTACTACCACCACCATCCAGGTAGCACTACAGTATCCCTCTCAGCGTTGTCTGGTCCAGGAGCAGGACTGGAGTGCATGGTTGAGTGTGGTCAGTCTAGCAGATGGCACATCATCCATCATCACTACACCGGTTGCCTCCATTTGTTTTGCAGCAATTATACTACTTGTGGTCTAAAGCATTGGCTAAGGCAGACCTGGGCAATGTACGGCCTGCGGGCCACATCCGGACCTCTGACTGCTTCTGTCCGTCATAGCTTGTGGACATTTGTTCAAAAACCTGTGATGATGTCATCACAGCCTATTACCAGGATAGGCTATGACTCGCTAGTGGGCGGAGCCACACAGGACTGTGTGCTTGCTGCAAGCTGCCAGCAATAGAGGCTGCTGGATGATAAAGAAGAGAGAAGAGACAGCATGTGTGAGCAAGAGGGGGGAACTAGGGGCAAATGTAGGGGGGCAAGTAAACTGAATGCACATGGAGGGGGGACATTAAACTATTGGGCAGATGGAGGGTGACTAGGGTTGAGCGATCGTGTTCGGAAAAAATCGGATTCCGATCGGCGATCGAGAAAATTTCACGATTGCGATAGGAATTCCGAACACGATCTTTTTAGGTGGGATCGAGATTGGTAGTATTTCCCACAATGCCTTCACACTGAGTATGTAGTGTATACTTAGTGTGAAGGCTCCGCTGCGGTTCCATAGGAATGAATGGAAGCAGCCGGCACACAGCCTTAACCCCCTGCGTGCCGGCTGCCTCCATTCATTCTAATGGGAGACTAAAGTAACATCTCTAGTAGCTACTTACCTCCAGAGATGGCTGCACGGCTGCTCTTCGCCTCGCTGCCGCTTCAGCTGCAGTCTTCTTCGCCTCGCTGCCCCCTGCCTCCCAGGTTAGGAGAGTGTGGGCGGGTACAGGGCGGGGAGACGTTACGTCTCCCCTCCCAGTACCCGCCCACACTCTCCTAACCCACCCACACTCTCCTAACCTGGCAGGGAGGGGCAACGAGGCAAAGAAGACTGCAGCTGGAGCGGCAGCGAGGCGAAGAACAGTGGAGCATAGGAGCAGTCATCTCTGGAGGTAAGTGGACACCAGGGGGGACTAAGTAGCCAGAGGATTAAAATAAAATCCTCTGGCTACTTAGTGATTCAATACACAGCGTGGATTCTAACAATTGTTAGATTCCATGCTGTATAGTGAATAGGATTGCTTTTAAAATCCGATCTCCGATTAATAAAAAAATCCCATTGACTTGCATTGGGATCGGAATTGGGATCGAGATCGGGCTCGAATGAAAAATGATCGGAAATCAGATTTTAAAATCAATCCTGAAAAGTCAAGATCGGCTCAACCCTAAGGGTGACATTAAAATGGGGCAGCTGGAGGAGGATAATAAACCATGGAGGATAGCTGGAGGGGGACATGTCTGCTTCTAGGTGCCCCCAGTTTAATGTCCCCCTCAACTATCCCCACAGTTTAAAGTCCTCCTCCAGCTGCCCAAGTTTCTGCTAGTTTATACTGGGGCACCAGGAGAGGGACTTAATACTGTGGTACATTTGGAGGGAAATGTTATAATGTGGGGGTGTATAATGTTAGGGTGACTGTAGGTCGATTATACTTTGTGGGGGCACATGGAAAGATTATTGAGAATGGACCTGGTCAGCGTAGAAGTGGGTGGAGCTAAATTTGCCACGGTGTGCATGGCCCACTAGAACCGTTACAATTTCTCATGTGGCCCCCTGGGAAAATTAATTTCCCACCCCTGGGCTAAGGATATCTCTATCTAACTATATATATTAAATTCTGAACTACACAAATTTATATACCTTGTGAGACAATGTCAGTAGTCTTTGGAGTTGTGTACCAATTCTTTTTGCAGTTTTCTTATCTTTTTGTTCTATCTAAAGCTCAAAGCAGCACAGCTCAAAACCAGTAGGAGGTGCAAATCCAGAGGGAAAGGGCTACCTTTCCAAGTTGTATAGAAAAAACAAAGCCAGCAGCACTTTAAAGCGACGTTTCAGTTCCTGGACTGGAACCTTTCTCAAGCAATAACGCAATGACACAAACAGCATTATAAAAGGTATGCAATACCCAGTTCAATTATCATAATAATAAAAGAATTATCTCAAAATACAAGTATTATAAACTAAAACAGCGCAGCAATATAAATAGATCTAGTGCAAAAAAAATTAAGATACATATATTAACAATGATATGTAAAAAAGTGCAAACAGAATATAAAAAATGATGAATATAGTACAAATTGATAAATTAATAGTTCAGGTGTTGTATGTATATAAGAACAATATGGTAAATGGAACTGGCCCACATACGCTAGGTTCACACCTGCGTTCTGGTTTCCGTTCTGTGCTTTCCGTCTTCTGCATCAATGGGTATACTCAATGTTTTTAATGGCAATAGCTTATAAATAAATACACATATAAATAGAAAAAAAGTTAAAATAATAAAAAGTTAAAAAAACAAAAAAAAAACAAAGAAGTAATAAAGAAATAATACAATAAATAATTAATACTTATTAGGGGAATAATTCTTAGACAACAAAATCTCCAGAATAAGCATAGGGTTTAGGGGAGAACCCTGGCCACAAATATGGCCGAAGGTCGCCACTAGGCGATCAATCAGACTATACGGTATGGGTAAGCTGGTGAAACCTCTACCCCATCATATTGGTTAGTTGATGACATCTCAATCTAATCTTAGACTGAGGGATCATCCCAACCTTACCAGCCTTTGGGATCAAAATTAAGTTGAACCTGTATTATATGGAGATAGAAATATGTCATAACCCCTGTCTACTTTATCTATCTATCTATGTATCTATCTATGTATCTATCTATGTATCTATCTATCTATCTATCTATCTATCTATCTATCTATCTATCTATCTATCTATGTATTATCTATCTATCTATTTATCTATCTATCTATCTTTCTTTGCCCCATAATCCTCTTAGTTTAATGCAATTACCTTTTAGAAATAGTTTTATTTTATGTTTTTCACCTTTTGAAATATATTGTTCTTTGTCGTTAACAAAGATGGAAATGACCTCAATTAACTTTTCATATTTCCCTTTCATTTGAAAAGTTCACTGTAGGAATATTTTTGTTCTTTGGTCATCATTTGCATTTAATTTTAAGGTATTTAAAGAACAGCGGAGACTCTTAATTCCCTGATTTTTCATTCAGTCTGTGGCTATATTTTCCATTTCTCTTTTGACACATCATTGCACTTTGTTTCTGCAAGCTGTGATGACCCTATGCGATAGAATTTACAAATGTATCTAGAATCTTCTGTCTTCGTTCTTTCAGCTTTCTAAAATTTAACAGTCATAGATGGAATTGCCAAATTTTATAGTCATATTATAGGTCCAAAGAACTTGTGCAGTAATAATACATTGGTAAAAACTACTGATATAAATATAACCTTATATTTGATTTGCTATCACAGTGGCTTGCAAAAGTATTCATACCTGTTGAACTTTTTCACATTTTGCCACTTTACAACCACAAACTCAAATGTATTTTATCAAGTCTTTTATGTGTATTTTAAGACATAGACAAACACAAAGTAGCAGACAATTGGGAAGTGGAGAAAAAATGATTAGTGTATCTAATCCTACGGCATGTGGTACTGTGTGTAGACGCGTGTATCCAATCCTATGGCGGGTACATCTGTGTGCAGATGCATGTATCTAATCCTCTGGTGTGTAGAACTATGTGCAGATGCGCGTATCCAATCCTCTAGCATGTGGAACTGTGTGCAGACGCATGTATCCAATCCCCGTCATGTGGTACTGTGTGCAGACGCGTTTATCTAATCCTTTGATGTGTGTAATAATAATAATAATAATGTAATAATACACTGCTGCTGCATGGCTCTATTCACCCCAAGGGCCAAAAAATAAAACACTGCTGCTGCATGGCTCTACTCACCCCAAGGGCCAAAAAATAATACACTGCTGCTGCATGGCTCTAGTCACCCCAAGGGCCAAAAAATAATACACTGCTGCTGCATGGCTCTAGTCACCCCAAGGGCCAAAAACACTGCTGGTTCAAGGCTCTACTCACTCCAAGTGCCAAAAACACTGCTTTTTAAAGGCTGTACTCATGCCAAGGGCCAAACGCACTGTATTTTAAAGGCTCTGCTCACTCCAAGTGCCAAAAACACTGCTTTTTAAAGGCTTTACTAACGCCAAGGGCCAAAAGCACTGTATTTTAAAGGCTCTGCTCACACCAAGGGCCAAAAACACTGGTGGTGCAAGGCTGTACTCACGCCAAGGGCCAAAAGCACTGTATTTTAAAGGCTCTACTCACGCCAAGGGCCAAAAGCACTGTATTTTAAAGGCTCTACTCACTCCAGGGGCCAAAAGCACTGTATTTTAAATACTCTACTCACTCCAAGGGCCAAAAGCACTGTATTTTAAAGGATGTACTCACGCCAAGGGCCAAAAGCACTGTATTTTAAAGGCTCTGCTCACGCCAAGGGGCAGAAACACTGCTGGTGCATGGCTGTACTCACGCCAAGGGCCAAAGGCACTGTATTTTAAAGGCTGTACTCACGCCAAGGGCCAAACACACTGTATTTTAAAGGCTGTACTCACGCCAAGGGCCAAAAACTCAATCTCTGCTGTTTAAAGACTCAACTCACCCAAAGAACCAACAAATCTCTGCTGGTGCAAGGCTGAACTAAGTTAAAGGGCCTAAAACTCTGCAGGTAAAAGGCTGAAGTCACCTAAAGGGCCTCAATCTCTGTTGGTAGCTCAGCTTAAGGGCCTGTAACTTAATTTGGAAGGGCTCATGTTAAGGGCTAGAAAAGTGAATTTTAGAAGTTCTTACCACATCACACACACACATCCACAATGACAGTTCAGGGTGGGTACTGTTGGATTTCCCATTGCCTATTCCATCTGTGGTTGTCATGGGCAACATGATTTAAAGGGGTGCTTGTTAATGTTTGTTGAGCTTAAATTTGGGTTTGTGTCCATCCATTTGGGGAGTAAAGAAGATTTCCAGGTATTTTCCCACTTTGATAGAGGTTTTTTTGAATGTGGAACATGTGTAGTTGTTAGGCTGTGATAGTGGGGTAATAGAGGAACTTTGGTGTGTTATATGCCCCCAGACATGCTTCCCCTGCTGTCCCAGTTGCATTGCAGAGGTGTTGTCATCATTTGCTGAGGTGTCATAGTGGACTTGGTGACCCTCCTGAGTCGAATGGTGGGATCCCCTGAAACTAAGCATTTTCTCCCATAGACTATAATGGGGTTCGATATTCATTCGAATAGTCGAATATTTAGAGGCTATTCGAAACGAATAACGAACATCAAATATTTTACTGTTCGCTCATCTCTACTAATGAAATCTATGGAAAAATATTGGTAGAACTGCCTTGTAGGTAAAATTACCTTAGTGTCATATAAAAGATGGGAATCTTTCTTTTGGCACAAGAAGCATATTTCATGTGTTTTATGATGCTCAAGATATATAGTCATGGCTGTAAGTTTTGGCACCCCTGAAATGTTTTCAGGAAATGAAGTAATTCTCCTAGAAAATTATTGGCAATACATGTTTGGTTACACACATGTTTGTTTCCTTTGTGTGTAATGGAAAAACATTAAAAAAAAGGAAAAAAAAAGCCAGGAATTTCATGCAAAACTCCAAAAATTAGCTGGATGAAATTACTGACACTCTCAACTTAATATTTGGTTGCACAAACTTTGGAAAAAAAAATAAAACTGAATTCAATAGCTTCCTATACCCATTAACAAGCTTCTTACACCTCTCAATGAAATATTTGACCACTCTTCTTTTGCAAACTGCTCCAGGTCTCTCATATTTGAAGGGTGTCTTCTTCCAACAGCAATTTTAAGATCTCTCCAAATGTGTTCAATGGGATCCAAACTCATTGCTGGCCACTTTAGTAGTCTCCAGCGCTTTATTTCCATCCATTTCTGGGTGATTTTAGAAATATGTTTGAGGCCATTGTCCTGCTGGAAGATCCATGACGCAAATCCAGCTTTCTGACACTGGGCCCTACATTGAGACCCCAAATCCTTCGGTATTCTTCAAATTTCATGAAGTCTTTCACACAGTCAAGGCACCCAGTGTCAGAGACAGCAAAACAACCCGAAAACATCTTTGAATCTCCACCATATTTGACTGATGGTAGTGTGTTCTTTTATTTGTAGGCCTCATTCTGTTTTTGCTAAACAGAATGATATGCTTTACCAAAAATCTTTATCTTAGTTTTATCTGTCCACAAGACTTTTTCCCATGAAGATTTTGGTTTGCTCAAGAACTTTTAGCAAAATGCAGTCCACCTTTGTGTCAGCAGTGGGGGCTCTCCTGGGTCTTCTGCCACAGTGTTTAATTTCATTTAAATGTCAATGGATTGTTTGCACTGACACCCTGAGCCTGCAGGACAGCTTAAATTTCTTTGGAACATGAGTGGGGCTGCTTATCCACCATCTATCTGACCATTTTGTGTTGCATACTTTCATCAACTTTTCTCTTCCATCCACGTCCAGGGAAATTAGCTATTGTGCCATGGTTTATAAATTTCTTCTTTATGTTTCACACCATAGCCAAAGGAACATCAAGACCTCTGGAGATGGCCTTGTAACCTTGAGATAGTTGATATTTTTTCCACAATTTTGGTTAAGTCCTCAGACAGTACTCTTCTCCTCTTCCTGTTCTCCATGCTTTTGTGCAAAACACACAGGCACACAATGCAAAGAATGATTCAACTTCTCTTCTTTTCATCTGTTTTAAGGAGTGATTTTTGTATTGCTCACACCTGTTATTTTTCACAGGTTGGTTTGAATGAACATCACATGCTTGAAACAAAGTTATTTACCCACAATTTTGAAAAGGTGGCAACAATTTTGTCCAGACCATTTTTGGAGTTTTGTGTGAAATTATGTCCAATTTGTCTTTTTTCTAGTTTTTTTTTTTGTATTGTTACATTACACACAAAGAAAATAAACATATGCATAACAAAACAAGTGTAATTGCTATAATTTTCTGGGAGAAATACTTCATTATTTGGAAAAATTTCAACACTTACGGCAAATTACTGTAACTGTTTATAATAATCCCCCCACCCTCATTTTCTGAAGTGCTGCCAGAAAAACAAAAACTTTGGACAGTTTTGTTATGCTTTAAAATGTACCTGAGTATTCATGAAAAATGTAAATATTTTCATGCTTTTGCAAGGCAGTCTGCTCTATGACTGGCCAGCCTGTTCTATGACATTGTATTATGAGCAGTAATAATTAAATTGGGGGATAAAACCAGTTTTACAAGGGGCCACACGGTGGCTCAGTGATTAGCACTGCAGCCTTGCAGTGCTGGAGTCCTTTGGTTCAAATCCCGCCAAGGGCAAAAAAAACATCTGCAAGGAGTTTGTATGTTCTCCCCGTGTTTGCATGGGTTTCCATCTCATATCCCTAAGACATACTGATAGGGAAAAAATGTACATTGTGGGGCTCACAATCTACATTTAAAAAAAAAAAATTAAATTTGTCTCTGAGGCAAGCGTGTCTACAACTAGGAGCAGTCTGTCCCCTTCCCCTATCCATTATAAATGGTTTGTATACATGTAATTATGCCAGAAGAAACTGTATAATAGCAAGAATAGCTGAGAAAATTACAAATAACCATGATAGAGGAAAACCAGAAACATGGAACTGCAAATATAAGACAAATACATGCAGGTACCCACTCCATTCTATCATCTACCATGCATACATGACACAGAAAAAGAGCAGTCTATGTACACATTCAAGAAAGTTGCTTGCTGTATGTGATTAATATCCTAAAATCATCCAGAAGTAGATAGAAACGTACACAGAAAACATTTCTTACATTGTAAGCTATGCAGAATCCTTAGTCCTTTGCACAGAGCAAAAGTTTGCAGAAATGCTGTTAGGAAAATCAGCTCCTCCCAACTGTATTCACTGTTTGAATAGATCACCCCCCCCCATCCCCTTCCACTTGCTGTGATTCATCTTGCATCTGTGGAGACAAAACTAGTTTATCAACAGATCACAGTATAAGAACTGCTATGAATAAAACTTAAGTTTTCATAGTATTTATTAAATAATCATAAACATTTACCTCAATATACAAAGAGTGTGCAAACCAAACTGTGCATAACCAAAACACATGCAATATCCAAACAGGCAATTAAAATACAGTAAATAAAGTAAGATATCGAACAGACCACTCATAATCCTTTATTCCATCAGAATGTCACTAATATATATTTGCATCCATATATATATTCAGAATTGCTCGTCCTATTCTGTGACTAGTTGTAATTGAATTACAGAAGACATATTGTTGGGTTGATGGCAGTGATACTCTAGCTACTGATTATTAGTCTATCAAAAGGTAGACACATGGGTGGGGGACTACTTTATACTTTGTTACATAGGTGTCAAATACTGGCCTGCTGTCCAAATCAGGCCGTCAGTGAAATTAGATTTGGCCTACAAGAACATAACAATTGTCTACTAGAATGTCTAGTAGATTAGATCAGATTGTAGCTAACTGTATTAAAGCTTCTACGTGTAAGTATAACCAAAGATTGTTTCCATAGGAAAATGTCCATTGTTATATCTGATGAGAAAGAAGAACTTACTCAATTGTAGACATTTTTTCAATAAATATCGAGGTTGGCCTGCTACTTTGTCCAAGTTATTGATTTTGGCCCACTGTGTATTTGAGTTTGACATTCCTGCTCTATTAAATGAGACTAAGTTGTCTGAACAGTGACTGACCGTTTAAATACATTTGATGAGTTTTCTATGCAATTTTCTTCATTTTCTCCAACAGATCACTTTCCATTTTTTTCACTATGTTTGATTGACACATAAAGCCACAATATACTGGACTACTTGTGGTATGAAAAACTATTTGGACTTAGCACAGAATTGGTTGTTTTTTCATTTGCTTCCTAAATAAATGTCATTATTAATATTTCCTGTTATTTCGTTGCTCTAGAGTCACTGTGTAATTCCTTTAAATATTAGGATATCCTGCTGTTTCTTGGGTTTATATGTTTTCTGCTCTCTCCCTTTGTTTTCACAGTGTTAGAGATTACAACAAGTGGGAGGAAGAGATTTTTAACCAAAAAATAATGGACAGAGTTTGGACAGCCACAATGGATAAACATAAGCCAAATGTGTGAAATTACAAAAAAAGTGAAGTCGGAATAAGTGCAGAGCCTGGGCAATCTGCATGTGGTGGGTTTGCTGATATAATTAGGCACAGGGAGGTCATGATATAAACTAGTGGCTAATGACTGGACATAAAACGGCAGAACTGAACTGGACTTCTTCTATGGCAGTTACTTTTCCCAGGTTTCACGAAATACAAGAAAATGGGAACTGAGCAATGAATGATGGGAAATTCAATCTGATGATAACTCAAACAGATGGTGGTGACAGTCAGACAGATGGTGAGAAACAATAAATGAACAGACAACAACTTAGTAACTCTACAGTATGTGTTGTGCAGCAGGTGTGGATCCACTGTGTCACCCAACCAGTTTGGCTTTGGGCAGGGGTGCATCTAGCCTTTCTGTTGCTTGAGGCAAAAAGTGAATAATGCTGCCAAGGGTGCATTATTAGGTTTAGGGACAATTTATTTTTCATATAGGGCTAGGTTGTTTTGGATAGCTTATCCCATGAATAAATGAAATCTTCATTGAAAAACTATAATTTTTATTTACTTTTGTCTGATCTTAAAAATTGTTAACTGGTTAATTAAAGAGGACCTTTCACCATATCTGGGCACAGGCAGTGTTATATACTGCCAGAAAGCTGACAGTGCGCTGAATTCAGCGCACTGTCGGCTTTCCCGATCCGTGCCCGGTGTAAAGCGCTATCAGTCCCGGTACCGTAGCGCTTTACAGTCAGAAGGGCGTTTCTGACCATTAGCCAGAGACGTCCTTCTGCCTCGCGGCGCCAATCGCGCTGTACTGTGGAGCGGGGAGGAACGCCCCCTCCCTCTCCTGATAATGCTAGTCTACGGACAAGCTGTGCGAGCAGAGGGAGGGGGCGTTCCTCCCCGCTCCACAGTACAGCGCGATTGGCGCCGCGAGGCAGAAGGACGTCTCTGGCTAATGGTCAGAAACGCCCTTCTGACTGTAAAGCGCTACGGTACCGGGACCGATAGCGCTTTACACCGGGCACAGATCGGGAAAGCCGACAGTGCGCTGAATTCAGCGCACTGTCAGCTTTCTGGCAGTATATAGAACTGCCTGTGCCCGGATATGGTGAAAGGTCCTCTTTAAGTAAATACATATATATGTATTGCATTTGTTCACAGTACTGTGCACACACTCATATTTACCAGCTAGAGAGATACTTATGTTGAACTAATATGAAGACTTCAGAGAACAACATCAGCAGGAGGTGCATTGGGCTACGTTCGCTCTTTAACCTGTATATAGGTATGTGGTCTTTGTTGTAAGGGACAATGAAGTCATTAAATTTAGGAATAGTCCAGGTGTCAGTAGCAGATACCCCCAGCAAGTTGACTAACACTGATGCATAGCCCTGTGAGATCAGACAGGATAGTAGTTTAGGTATGGCAGAGGTCAGGGGTGCCAGAGTGTGTTCATAGTTGGTAGTTCAGGCAATAGATCAGGTCAGACAGTACAGGATCAGACACAGAGGTAATTGGTCAGGATGCAAAAAGCACACCTTCACAGGAAACTAGCAAATCAAGAACCTGAATTTCTCTGGTATCTTTCTTTGGGGGCTAAATGCCTTTAAAAAAACAGATTCCACTGAACATTGAAAGGTACACAAAATTTGATCATCAGGCTAGCCCTTTAATAGACATCAAGGGAGCATCTTTTCCTATATCTATCCTTCAACACAAACCCTAATACATACCACTGACTGTCCCTTCCCCTAAACATCGGTATACTTTTAAATAAATGAAGGCCTGGAGTGTCCTAATTATATCAAAGTTCTCCAGCCAAGGTTCTCAAATGCGTTTCCTGTCAAGATATATAGGGGTTCATTAGGAGATAATACAGTATAATAACTGCTGATCCCAGTGCTCTGGGAGTGAGCACTGGTACTTAGAATAGATGACACCACACACTAGCAGATGACGTTCTCCATTGGAGAAACCCGTCCCTTTTGATGACTTCATGAGTGATCAGCCAATCATAGCCCAAGAAAATAAATGTCATATAAGCAACCAGGATGCTCCATGATAGGGAAGTATATAGTTTATATTTATATGTATAGATCATATTAATCCTTCTGCTTCTACTTGCTTGATTCTGCTTACAAGACAGGTTACTCTGACCTCTCATCAAATTGTTTAATGAATATTTGTGTTCAAACTACTAACAAAACAAGATAATATGTCCTCCATAATAAAGATCGTGGGTCATAAATAAGGCTAAGTTGAAGACCAACTTAACATCCATATCGCCATCTACACACCAGCAGGATCATAGATTAGATAACTATAGATATAATGAGAGAGGTTAGGTGGGATTGGCTCTGTGGTGTCTTATCCTTCAGGATGGGATTTAATCGTCATTGCAGGCATGGAGGAACATGAATGCTTAAGGTGTCAGGTGTTAACATAGGTGAGGGTGGGTGGTTCAAGAAGTTGGCCTGAAGAAAACATTGTTGGAGTAGAGATGGGCTAACCAACTTGTACTGAGCTGGGTTTGACCTGCATATTCCTAATAGTTTGGGATCTCTTTTGGCCCTCCTCACGGCATCCGGCACTCTCCTGTTGACGTCATGTGCCTTGGGTCTCTGCTGTTGGCCCAATGAGAGGCTACACAGGCACACCAAGCATCATGAAGCCATGAGACTAGGCATACCCAATTACAGGCCTCAGCAGTTACCTCATGTGCATGACATCACCGAGGTGGCTGAGAGAGAGCGCCGGACACCACAAGGTAAGGTTCTGGACTTCCCAGGTCATCATTAATGTTTGGTGGTAGCACATGTCCTTTCTTGGTGTGAGGCTTAAGGCCCTAGAGTTGAAGAGGAAAGGTTCCGGTTCACACAAATGTTGACAAGGGTCTGAGCTTATGGTAAAATTATTGTGTGCAGAGGGAGGAGATTAGGGGACTGCCAATTGTTTTTAAGCTTTGTGGACCACATCTGTCATCATTTTCTGATTACTTATAAATAAAGTTACAGTACAAAACACCAGATGATGAGCTTAGCTTTGCTACATCTGTATATAGTTTTGATGAATGTAAACATTGGATGAAATCTATTTTACATTTCTGTCAATAATTTATTGATAAGACGTATGCAGAACATGATTACCGAAGTAAATGGTCCAGGAAATAAATAGAAAATAATACACAATTTTCTATTTCATTTTCCCTTTGAAATACTCATTCCAAAGACTTGGTTCTGAAAGATATTTAAATGAGTACATCTGAAGAACCTGATACCTACTGAACCTACGGTGTAAATTAGTACTGTAAAAAAGCCTATGATTTATTTCTGTTTATTCAAACAGTCAATCTTTTAAACCGCACTGGGAATTATTAGACAGACAAATTAAAACAACAGATGGACAAGCAGAAGCATGCTCAAGGACTCCTTTTCCGCTAGCCTCCTGACAATATCTTATATTCACTGGTGTTCCATTTACAGTACCTATTTAAAATGAAGAGCCTTTCTTTTTTTCTGCGTAGCTGTCAATCTCAAAAACCCAGAAGATACGCATCTGAAAGTGTGATTGCAGCTTCCTTCCATATAATTTGAGTTTCAATAGCAATCAGCAAGTAAAGTAGCTTTCATATTTTGTTAACAATGTAAAATAAAGGCAGAACCTTTTTTAATATTGCAGACATTATAAAGATATGTTATGTCACATTGAGCAATTGACACTTCTATTTTGCACAAAAATTGTCTTTTTAAGATGTTACATCTAATTTTCTTTTATTTTTACCTTCGAAAAAGCAAGGGAATAATGTTTTGAAAACAAGAGACACTTTCGACGATCAAAGCCTTCTTAAATATTGGCCAGCTGGGGCACACACTATATTGGATTAACTCTGTAATCCTGCATCGAAAAGCAATGTCATGTGCAGTATGAATTGTACTATTAGGTAAAATATTAATACACATTTAAGTTCAGAGGATTATTTGAACAAAAAAACATCTGCTCCAGGATTAATTCACTCCTGTCATTACAAGTTGAAAAATTGTGAACACAATATGTTGTGGATTTTAGTATTTACATGTTGAAATAGTGTTTTAGTTTCAGTATCTATTATGTTTTTAAAGAAATTTTCAGCCACATGATGTATGGCATTGTTGTCATGAGAAATAGAGAGTTTCTTGACTCCTTTTTGCGCTACACGTCAGTTGTTGCTTCAAGCTCTCAAAGAGTATAATCAAGACACTCACGAGCATTGCTGGCAACTCCACTTTAAATGTCTGCTTCTAATAGCTTTGGTTCCTCTATGGATAAAACGTCTCCCATTCATGGCAAATAATACAGCAGGAACGGCCAGACATTTTCAGAACTACTTTTTTGTAAATTTTGAGATATTTTCAGATATACATTTTACAGAGTGCACAAACATCCAGCTGCTTCTGTAAATTACTAGAAATCCCAAAAACATGTCAAACTAAAAAATACTGAAGTAAGGCACTTGATTCCTCCAGGACTTAAGTAAAAATAAATTACACAACATCATTGTGATGCCTGCCCCTTTTCTTTAAGTGCTCCTTTGTCACTATAAAAGGCATAGTAGCTGGTAAGGCTAAGCTTATATAATGTTATATGAAGAATCCAAGCAGAGACCAATGGGCCCTCATGACATATAATGGAGAACACTGGAATTCTATTGTATTTCAGTTATTTTGATGGCAAAAATAGTGATATATGCTATCATATTAATGTTGTCAAAACCCTTGACACAGACAAAGTAAACAGCACTTGACCAATTTCCTTGCCTTCCATATGTTCAGCCTATAACATACTACCTTGTTAATGTATTGCAGTCTAGCTGCCCAGTCATGCAGTACCCAGCTATTCTTCAGTAAGAGCACTGGGTGTCTGTTAATATTACCTGAAGATAACTCTCAAATAATGTTGCTAGGGAAAGGGAAGACAGAGATAGTGATCCCTAAAATTCGACCCACCCCATGTCCCTACCTATTTACTGCAATTGTCCTAATGACAGTGACAACTGGACGGCAAACCCTACTCTTGATACATAGAACAGGACAGACAACACAACACAGGAGAGGAGTCAGCAAACCAAGGGAAGGGTCAAACCAGAGAGACAAAACAGTACCAAATCACCAACCAAAAGAGTAGACAAAAAAGCCAAAAAGCAGAGGTCAGTAAATACAATATAAGAGCAAGTGAAAATACTTAGCGAGGTCAGAGACACAATAGCCAGCAACCATGAGTGGGCTGATTAAGGAAGTCCATAACTTGATTGGCAGATAAGCTGTTAATTACAAGCACACAAAAGTAACCCTACCCATGCCAACACAGAATGATAAGAGTCCAGGAGCAGGTAATCATGAGTAACCACACCTCTGCCGCCATACATTGCGGCCAGAGGACAGCACCGGAGTTTGATTTGGTCAATTATGTCAATTATATCTATGGAAACGCCGTCTGTTTCCTTATAGACCTCTGTGAACTTTCTGTGCAAAGCGCTGCGGGAAAAACGACAATGTGTTGGCGTTACGGTTTTTCCCATAGTGCTTTTTTGCTGCAGGACACTGCATGGGGCCTTAGCCTTTATGACATTTTTTATACCTAGCACTGTAAATGGTCTTATTTAGATAAAAAAGGTGTCCATTGTGCATAGTAGAAATATGCCATTGGCAAGCTTAGAAGTTGTCCTCTTTATCACATAGTAGAACTGGTAATGGTGCCTTGGCCAATCATACTGGTTGAAATTCAAGATGAGCATAAGATGAGCATCTGCTACAAGGAAAACCTGATTACAACCACTTCAAATAATGAAACTGGCATAATTGGTGCAGGACAATTATTTCAAATCACAAAGACTTACAACTCCAATTAAAAAAAAAAAACTTGAAATGCTGTGTAAAATCAAAAGAAAAAGAGAATGCAAATTAAAAATTTCTAAATAAGTTAATTTCTTCAAATGAAATGGAAAAATGTTTAACTTTTAATGTCTAATATATTTCCTACTAGCAGTACCCGCGACTTCGTCCGCGGAACCCTGACCCCCTGCGCGACCCACCTGTAGCGCTGCGCAGGCTTCTTCCTTTGCCTTGTGTCCACAGAGGCTCCCTCATCTCCCCCCTGGTGCCCGCCAACCCCCTTTTTTCCTACCCAATCCCTCATGTGCTCGCTTCTTTCTCCTACCCCGTGCCCCTTTTCCTCCCTAGCCCCGTGTCCCTTCCCCCCCAACCCCATGCCCCCTTCCCCGTGTTACCTGCCTGGGGTTAGGAGCTAGGCCTGAGAGGGCAATAGGGAGTTTGTGGCTTGCTATGCTAAAAAGTGTGTGGGATTGCAGAGCTGGTGGTATGAGTTGTGGATTTGTGGGGGTCCTGGCAAAAACGTATGTCTGCAATTGTGACGAAAAGTAGCCTATCGTTCAATCCTGCCTAGGAACTATGGTTGTTGAAAATTTGAGCCAAATCGGTTGAGCGGTTTTTGCGTGATTGAGGAACAAACATCCAAACAGCTAAACATCCAAACATACAAACATCCAAACACACGTACTTTCACATTTAGGATAGTGAATCTAATATGGTGATATAAAATTTTCAAATCATTGTATTCTCGTTTTCTTTACAATATACATAGCATTCCAACTTTTTTGGAATTAGGGTATACTGCTCAGTCTGCCAATAAAACCAAAATGTAGTAATTTGCATGTTGGCATAATGCGAAACAATTTACATAATCTGAAATCTGAGATTTTTGCTTAAAGTCCTATTAAGAAAATTTAAAGTACCGAAAAGACGGTTTTGGAAATCACAGTGTGTCCGCTGCATGTATTTTTCCGCATCCACTTTGCTGTAACTGTAAAATGCTGTGGTTTTTTTCTGTGTAAATTCTGCAGCAGGCAAGTCGTGGCGTTTACACAACGTAGGGCCCTGGCCTTAAGTAGCCTCTTTGCTTTAATAGAAAAGCTATTGCCTATTTCAAGTTCTATTCCAAGTTCAGTAAGCACGAGTCTAGCTAATGCCAGATCTTTATATCCGCTGACTTACTACTCTCCCCTTTTACAACAATTTTTCCAGAAATTGTTAAATGCTAATGAAATACATACAAAAAATAAAATGCATAAAATAATTTTTGAGTGTTTAGTGTAGGTAAACTTTTATTTATTGTTTCATAAATCAATAGTGCAAGCTCAATTAAAAAAACTGTGCAAAATACATCACTAAAGGAAAGTGCATGTGTCTTTAAAAAGGACCTTTCACGTTCTTGGGCACATGCGGTATAATACACCGCTAGAAAACTGACAGTATGCTGATTTCTGCGGTTTTCCCATTCTGTGTCCCTGATGAAGAGCTATCGGAGCCTTTACCATAGCTCTTCAGTGTCAGAAGGGCATGTATGAAAGTCTGTCAGGAAGCCCCTCCTCATGATAGTGGCTATTGCGCTGTACTGTGAGAGCGGGCATTCCTTACTGACCAACCATTAAGCAGTGAGGAACTATTCTTCGGAATAGTGCCTATGCCATATTACAATAAGGAAAAAAGGGTTTGGGTTCCTAGGGTATTGGGCTGATACTTATTTCCTTAAGTCATGTTCTGTCCCATCCCCTGGTTGAACTAGATGGATATATGTCTTTTTTCATCTGCGCTGTTACAATGTTACTAATAAATGCAGCTCTTTATAATTTTTCCCCAGTGGCTCACATTTCTTAATGTTTATTTTGGGATTAACTGATACCTCAAAAACTGGAACTGAACATTATGTTGCAGAAAAGTTGCAAATTGTACATAAAAAATATTGTTTCTGTGCTGCTTTTGCTACAAGTTATAAAACCAGTAGGCAGTGAGCCATCTTTCAGTCTGGAGACATATATGTAGTTTTTTTACTGTTTTTTTTTATGCAGAATTGGCTTCTGTTTTTGAACCAAAGCCAGGAGTAGATCTAGTAGGAAGCAGCAATAAAGTCCTTTCTTTACCATTTCCATTCCTTGTTAATGTAGTAGTAATAATAATAGTAATACCTTATTATTATCATTAAATTATATAGCGCCAACATATTCCGCAGCACTTCACCAATCAGAGGACAATATGAGACATTACAATGTGACAAAGAAATTGACATCAAATAATAAGTGAGGAGCCTGCTAGTAAGAGCTTATATTCTATGAGGAAATAGGGAGACATAAGAGGTAAGCAGGCTTGTTTGTTACAATGGTCCAGCCATCTGGACCATTAAATAAGGTCAAGTAACTGAAGCTGTATGAACCGGTCACCAGCTGGTATATGTGAATATACAATATACACTAAGTGCAGGGAGTACAGTGTAACTTCTAGATGGACGGGTTTGAATCTGTGGAATAGAGGAGGAAGGATAGAATAGGAAAAGAAACATTAGTTTAGTGTACAGAGGTGTACAACAATGTGATCAGGTCCTGTGATAAGCCTGACTAAATAGATGTTTAGAAGCTACTGTAGTTGGATAGTAATTCGATTGTCCTGGGTAAAACATTCCTGAGCACTGGTGAGGCTCGAGAAAAGTCTGCAGAACAGAGAGGTAGAGAGGTGTAACACTATGGATAGATTTGTAAGTGAGTGTGATCATTTTATATTATATTCTGCGGGGGATGATCAACCAGTGAAGTGACTGCACAAGTTAGATGCATTTGTATACCGGTTTCACAGAAAGATGAGTATTGTGGTTGCATTCAGGACAGATTGTAGTGGGGAGAGTTTAGTAAGAGGAAGCAAAACTAGAAAAGCATTGCAATAGCCAAGATGACATAAAATCAGAGCAACAATGAGGGTTTTTGATGTTTCCACAGTGAGAAAAGGGCGGATACTAGAGTTGTTTATGAAGTACAGGTGGCAAGAATATGTAAATGTCTGAAAATTGAGATTTGAGTCAAATAAAAACCCCAGACAGCGGGCATACGGCCTCGGTGTAATAGTGAGACTGCAGACACAAATGGTGGTATCAGGGTGAGGTCGATTAGTAGATGGAGTGAACACAAAAAGTTCCGTTTTTGAGAGATTCAGTTTCAGATAAAGAGAAGATATGACATTAGAGACATCAGAGAGGCAGTCACTGGTATTTTGTAGTATTGCAGGAGTGATGTCACAGGATGAGGTATATAGCTGGGTGTCATTGGCATATAGATGGTACTGAAAGCCAAATGCGCTGATAGTTTATCCAATATTGGCTGTGTAGACCGAGCCTTGAGGAACCCCAACAGCAAGGGGAAAAGGAGAGGAGATTGCACCAGTGAATGATACACTAAATGAGCAGTCAGAAAGATAGGAAGAAAACCAAGAGACAGCGTTTTCCCTGAGGCCAATAGAGTGGAGCATAATGAGGAGGAGTTTGTGGTCTACAGTGTCACATGCTGCTGAGAGATCCAGAAAAATAAGTGAATAGTTCCCTTTACATTTAACCATCAGGAGATTGTTGGAGACATTTGCAAGGATCTTTTCTGTAGATTAGTGCACAAAAACCTGATTGTAAGGGTTCTAGAGGAGAGTTAGCAGAGAGATGGATTAAGCAGGAATAGAGCAAGCATTCTAGGCAGGGATATAACTAGCCAAACTTTTGCCTTAGAGCCCCCAACTGCATAATGCTCCCTTACCTGGCCCCCACACAGTATAACGCCCCAATTATACACAGTGTGATGTACCATAACATCCCCTTCACATAGTCTAATGTCCCAAAATCTGTACCAAAAAAGTAACAAAACTCGAAATCTTGCTTCAGTATTAGAGTCTATGCACATGTGCTTTGTCAGTGTGCAAGCAGTGTTTTTAATGGCAAGCACAGTGATCCATTAGTTTGTATGGCCCGTTTAGCTCCTGTTGCAGAGAGAAAATTTTTGGATTATAACACTGGACAGTGTTTTTCCAAAAGCAAAAGGGTTAAATGTTAGAAAGACTTCATTCTTAAGTACTAGCATTTGGTTTCATAAGGATTTTATTAGTGGGTTGGTTTTTGTGGTGCAGTATTTTAGTTTCTTTGTCTATGATTAACACATCAGAAAAGTGCTTTATGTATTTTTCTTTTCATATTTTGTTTGTTTTTAATATGGACATAGTACATGAATGATATTTTATTTCCTTCCTATGTGCTGCTCTTTTTGTGTGTTTTGTTAATTGACTTGTACCTGCAATCTGAACAAGAGAGGTGGATTTTTGTTGTTTTTGTTGTTTGAATTCTCTTCATATAAAACATTGGTTTTATGTTTAATGTGTATAATACATGCCACTCTAGTTTGTAGTATATCTGTATAGCCTGCGCTATAGTGCATGGAGGCTGCGGCCCACTCTTCTTTCTGCACCATGTCCCTAGAGGGGGAGGACCGGAACCTCCCAATAGTATGTGGGGGTTGCCGGTCTCCTCCTGGGAACCGGAACTGACTCTTCCAGGGTCAGGGGCTCAGCAGTGAGGCTATTTAGGCCTCATTCTGGCTCCAGCCTGCCGCTGGTTGTTCAGTTCTCCTGGGATCAGCTAACCCTGTGATCCTGTCCTTGCCTGTCCTGCCTTTCCCTGCCTCCTATTGTGTTCCTGTCTGGCCTCCATGTATGACCCTTCTTGCCTCCTAGACCACCTCCTCTTGACCTTCGATTCTGATACCTCATGACCTCCAGTTTATGACCCAGCTTGCCTGAAGACTACCTCTCCTTGACCTGAGACTTGGTACCTCATGTCCTCCAGTTATGACTCAGCTTGCCTGAAGACTACCTCTCCTTGACCTGCGACTTGGTACCTCATGTCCACCAGTGTATGACCTGGCTTGTCTGATTACTCTTCTCTGATTACTCTTCTGCTGTACCCTCTGATATCTTGTGTCCTCCAGTGTATGACCTGGTTTGTTCGACTATGCCCTGACTATGTTTGGATACTGCGTGATCTCCTGAATACCAACCCAGCCTGTACGTCTACCCTGCAGTGCTTCCACCATCTCCTGGTGACCATCCATTACTGTACTCGACCCTGCTGACCAGCTTCATCTGTTTCTTCACTTACCTAGGTGAGTGGTTTTCGGGTTTTCTGGTTCCACTGTAATTTAGGGTGCAATGTGCATGTGACACTCTCTAGGCAGCTGCGGTTCTGGGTCCCAGAATTTACCAGTCCATCTCCACCATCAGGAGCTCTGGCAAAGACCTCTGGGACCTGGTTTCTCTCTGGTTTGGAGAGCATTGGATGATCAGTGTTGTTTTGCCTCAGCGTGCAGGGGAGTTTGGTTGCCCGGGACTAACTGTCCATTATATATTGCACAATATCTCTGTACTGAAAAGAATAGTTGACTATGCTTTCTGGAAGGAATAATATGCTACATTACAGTAAAACAAGCACCAACAAAATCACATTTCCAGTTCTATAGTACATACTATGCTTCCCCTACAACCATAAAAAGAAAAACCAATATTGCAGTTGGAGCAGAAATACATTAATGATTTGCTGCTTTCACTTATGTAGCATCTTCTATGTCCATATTGTGACTTTAATAAGACTTTTAATAGCACTAGGAATATGATAAAACCTTTTGATTCATGTAGCTCAAACTAGGTCTCAAAAATTGGATGATAAATCAAACTAGGCTTTGGTTATAATAACGCTTAATTTATATGCACTTTTAATCTAATGACTGAATACAGTCGCCCTTTTATTCATGCGGGTTTGTCAGGCTTTGACAGTCATATAGCTAATTGAGCTTATAGAACTAATGTACTGACCTATTCACGAGCATCTTCTTTGAAATGTATAATTGCCTGTATAAAACAAATTTTATGTTTTTTTCTGACCAAAAGACGGGAGTCTCATGAAATAAGTAACATTTTCAAGTCTTAACTTTAAGGCACGAGCCCCACGTTGTGAAAACGCAGCTTTTTTTTGTTGAAGATTTTGTTGTGTTTTTTTTTTTTTGAGCCAAAGCCAAAAATAGCTACAAAAGGAATGGGAAATATCTAGAAAGTTCTTATACTACTACCTTCTGCTCCATCCACTCCTGGCTTTGATTTTAAAAAAACACAACAAAATCTGCAATGTGGAGTTCCAAGCCAGGGCCCCATGGGTCGGAAACACTGCGATTTGGCCGTGGTGGAAATGCCGTGAGAAAATCGTGGCATTTTACAGTACTTGCAAAGCGGATGGGATTCATGCAAAATTTTGGAAATCGCAGCATGTCAATTATATCTACGGAAATGCCGGCGGCTTCCCTGTAGATATAATTGTAACAGAAAGTCTGCGGAGGAAAACTCAGTGAACTTTCTGTTTAAAGTGCTTTGGGAAGAACCGCAATGCGTTTCTACCGCATTTTTTTCCCTGCAGCTCTTTAGAACTGTGGAATGTCCCATGGGGCCTTAGCCTTAGTCTAAAGGTATGTTATATAAAGTTAAAAAACCTATTTAAAATCCTCTAAAATAATTTTAAGACTTAAAATCTTGTGCAGATAATTAAAGATGGGCGTGCAGGTACAGATGTAAAGACTAGATCTCTCTGTACTCACATGAAATAACATAACCAGCTCATTTGGAAAAATGTAATTTTCATTATTTCACTAGGAAAACTGTCCCTACTTGATATCGTCACATGGGCCTCTTTTTGTAAATGTGGGGAAAGGTGCACAATACCTTTAATATGTGGAACAGCAATTATGGGCAGAAACAATACACGGTTTTCATGGCCCACTGGGTCATTGCTTTGAGTGTCGGAGCCCACCTTCTAGAAAAGTAGCAAGGCTTGGTGTTTTCTAGTACTGGCATCAACTCATGGGTTCAGGGCAGGCACAGTTTAACACCAGACAGGACCCACCTGCTCCCTCAAATCCCTTCACACTGGACCATTTCACATACCCAATTCACCAGAGCAAGCCATTGCTTTCAACCCCCTCCCTCATTTTATAGTTCTATGGTGAAGCACACATTGAGTGGCACAATTTCTGTATGCAGCAAACCAGACACAATGGAGTGGATAACTGTCTGTAAGAGGAAGAAGAACAACTTCTACCTAATGATCATGTTTGGAAGATACTCCACCTTTTTCAGCTGGCAGGCCAAGGAGTAGTCACACAGAGTGTGCATGTGAAATTCTGTAACTTGTCACTCCACCAATACAACATTGATAAGGCATGTGCTCCCATTCAAGGATATCTGGCAGGATAATCCAGGTTCTTTTCTGCCTCTCAAGTTCTGTTCTCACAGTTATAGAATCCATTCCATTTCAGAGTAAATTATAGATTTGTCAGCTGGCAGCCCAGGCTTGCTGATAGTGTCTCACAAATTTTTCTTCAAACCTTGCAATTGTCACTCATCATTGATGCATATGCCTCTATTAAATTTTTATGCCTTTTTTTTATGAAGTTAATTGTTTAACACTTCACTTTCAAGTGGCAAGCATGCTTACAGCGTTCCACAAATTTGTCTTCAAATTCTATAGTTGCTAGTGCCAAAATAAAACAAGCAATCCCACTATTACTTCTTGTAATAAAGACCAAATGTTAGTGTGTCTGCCCCCCTAAATGAATAATTGTTTGTGACTTTTTTGTTAAAAAGCCAATTCATTACTTTTCAACTTGGCTTACACAACCACTTTGTGTCCCAAATAACAAGCTTGTAACTACAGATGGGCGAATCGCTCAAGATATTTTTTTTTTTCCGGTTTGAGACCAAGATACATTTCAGGTCGAACAAGGTCGTATGAACCACACCTTAAATTGGCTTAGTATAACACCCTGACACTAGGTTTACCCTAGTGTTCGGCTCTCCATTGTTTGGGTCCATATGAGTACCCGAAAGATGGGGAGCCTGTCCACTAAAAAGCAGTTACCCTTGGACATCCATGGTCCCCATAGACTATAATGGAGTCCGCTGGGTTCCATCATTCTAGGGAGGCAGGTCATCTTTGGACAGGAATTCAATACTGGCACTATCACCCTGCATATGAGTGTCTGACCACCGTATTTTAAACAAAGTTGATCATTTTGATGCCCATTGATGCATTTTTTTATCAGTTAATAATAAAGGTGAAGTTTTATAATGAGTATTTGAGGTTATCTCTATTGGAGTTTACACTCTTTCTGTGAATTACTATGGGTTTACACTCGGTTTCCGTCAATTTTACACTGAAATTGGTGGAGAGAAAGGTCCTCCTTTCAGGACTTGTATCTTCATTAATTTTAGGCAGAATCAGCTATTAAGTCTTCTACAGAGATGTGAACCTAGCCCTAGAGCTCCTAGGAACCTATCGATTCAATTTCTAGCTCTCTAAGGCAAACACAGCCAATTATGTTAAAGTGTAACTGACATGTTCTGTATGTCCATACATTTAAAACACTCCAAAACTTGCCCTCTTTTTGGCGAACAAAGTGCTTGCCCTGTTTTTTAGGCACACATGTTGGTTATATTGCAAAAAGCAATGGTTTTATAGAAGTGCTACAGGCTTATTGTTATTTGGGAAATAAATTTGTGGCTGTGAGCCAAGTAAAAAAGTGAAAAGTAAATAATACCGTGATGGGAGGCGATATGAAATACTTTTTTTTATACCACACTGTGGCACTAACAGTTTGATATATAAAGTACTTTTTATCAATGTAATTTTGGAGAATGTCTAGTGCTTTGATCACACTTGATTAAAATTTTTATCAGTGAAAAAATAATTTAAAAAAAATGGCAGTTTGCCACTTTTTTCCCACCACATTGTTCACCATAAAGGAAAAATAATTTTATAGATTTGTAGACCAGGCATTTTTTGACACAGGGATACCTAATGTGTATGTGTTTCACAGCATTTAAGCACTTTTATATGTGTTCTAGGGAAAGGGGTTGATTTGAAATTGTATATTTTAACTTTTAAGTTTTTTTTTTTTTTTTACTTTTTTTTTTTTTTTTTGCATTTATTAGACTCCTAGGGGGTCTGACCACTAATGCAATGCATTGTAAAATATTGACATTCATATGGCAGGCATAAAGCAACCTGCCATATAAATGAAAGGCAGACAAGTCAAGGAGCCTTCAATAGGCTCCTGGCTGTCATGCCAATGGAATGCTCTGGGTGCTGACAATCCATGGCAAAATGGCGCCTCCGTCAGTGCCAGAGGTGTTAATGCCCGAAATCAGAATAATACAGCAGAAACCAGGTGGCTATGACGGCCGCTCAGCTCCTTAGCAGCTGTCATATATATATATATATATATATATATATATATATATATATATATATATACTCGATGTTTAACCCTTTACTATTAACCCTTTTCCCGACATCTGCCATATTTGAATACCCCACCCGATATTACGGTGGATGTTGGAAAGGGTTATTCTTATCCTACTAATATTAAAAATGTGAAAGTTTGGATGTTTGTTAGTCAATGACGCAAAAACGGCTGAAAGGATTTGAATGAAATTTGGCACATAGTTTGTAATCTCAATTAAACCATATGCTACTTTTTATCCCAGTAAATGACACGACTTCACGACTGTTATGAATTTATGTTCACATACCATATTACACTGCTCTTGCAGCAGCTTATCTCAGGTTCTGATAAAGCCAGGTCTGTTATCTCTCTATGTAAACACTCAGATAACCCTCAGTCATTTCTGTACTGCATTTGCATATTATCTGATCTGCTCCAGGCAGTGCTGACACACTGGATGGAAAAACACTTTTAATCCAAATTGGCAGATTGACTATTTTAAACATGCCGGGGAAAAAGAACATCTAATTTGTGGCAAAATTCTAAAACAATGAGAAATATGAAGGTAGCCAGAAGTCAACAGAGTTCTCCTCAAGTGGAGCTGAGGGGGATCATCGACGCCAACAACACACTCATAATATTTCATCCCGGCGAGCTGCTGAGATGCCAGAACAATCACGGCACAGTGTGAGGAATTTTTCATGTAGAGCAATTATTTCTTTGTGACATATGTATCTCACTTGGCATGTCATATGTTAAACTTGTGTTTTATATTGGAGAAGGTTTGAGCTTTTGGTTTAATTTTGTGGCTTACATTTTATGGCAGCCTCTGGAGGTATCACCTGCAACTTTTCAACTCGTATTTCATGAATATAGCAACACATTAACTCCACCCATAACTGAATCCCAAAATAGCACAGAAAATATCTTTTACTATTCCAATATTGTGTGTGAATATAATATATAGCATTTAAACATCAGTTTGCAATTGCATTGCCTGCGATGTTTTATTATTTTATCATTGTGTTTTAAATGAGTCTATTATGCAGACTAAAATTATAGCGCAGCCACTTATCGTTCCAATCTACATTAACATGGCTCCCTGATAAGTATGATCGTGTATAGAATATCATCCTATAGTGGGAATTTAAAAAATGCAGCCTCTTTGCTCAATCCCTTCTTTCCCTTTCACTTTTTTCCTTTTAATGCTTTGGGAGACAACTGTAGTTTAGCTCGCAGGCCTGAACTGCAGGGGTGGAATTGACAGTAGTAAAACCAAAAAGATTCAGCAAATAAAAGATAATATAGATTGTCTCCCGTCGTGTCTGTTTTCAAATTACTGTGTTTAAATGAACTTCTGTTTCTGCTGACTGTCTTTAGTTTTTCTTTTGTCAGCCTACAGTGACCTTTTCTTGATATATATTTCCTGTTGTGTCTTGTAGGATTTTACATTTCGTTATTTTATGCTTTTCTACATACAAGAAAGTGTTTGGACAAGGATATATGGATATATTATTGCAGTAGCCTTTGCTGACTTTGTGATCCTTATCTCACGTAATGATCTGTTTTGTAAAGTGTTCGGCGAGAGAATGCAATTAAATGGATACACAAAATGGGCTTCTCAGAATTGCTCCCAGCTTCTACGCTCATGCTTCCTTTTACCCTTTAACATAAATAGGACCTCAGCACATCAAACTGTGAAACCATTGGTTTAAAACAGCAGTGCCACTGAGTTCTGCAGAACCGAGTCTATAAAAGACATAATGTAATTAAATTACAAAAATGTCAAAGACGGAATAAAATCTTATTTTAGCCTTAGCTTAAAAATATAAAACAGAATAGTCATGCACAGTGTTACTTCACAGCCATGGTGTAGTTGTTTTTTCAAACTAAGACCAATGTTTCTATCAATACAATATATAATCTGTGTCTATAAATTAGTAATTTTTCTACTCCTAAGAATATTCAGGATGCTGGAAGGTGTTTGAGGCCAGGACCCTACGTTGTGGAAAACGCACAGCAAAAAACACAGCTTTTTACAGTACCTGTAAAGTGGATGGGATTTTGGATAATTCCATCCAGAAGTTGAAGAAAAAAAACCTGCAGCGAAAAACACTTGCGTTTTTTATAATTTAATCGTGTTAACTATACCTATGGAAATTATGCGTTTCTGCCACTTTCTTCTCTGCTGTGTTTTTCTTTTGCTGTGGCCTTAACCTAAAAGGTAAAAGTGCAAAAATGAAAAAATTCTCTGAGGCTAAGGCCCAACATAGCAAGCCACAGCCAAAAAACACTGCGGGAAAAACTGCAGTTTTTTTTTTTAAGTGCTTTTCACAGAAAGTCTGTGGAGTTTTCCTCTGCAGATGTTCTTCAATTATACTGATACGGAAGATGTTAGTGTTTCCATAGGTATAACTATGATGCTATGATTTACAAATACACAACGTTTTTTAAAAATTGCAGCATGTCCGCTGCAGATATTTTTCTGTAATGTGTGGATGGGATTAGCTAGAATCCCATTCACTTTGCAGGTACTGTAAAGCACTGCAATTTTTGCCGTGGTGTTTGTCAGCAGTAAAACAGTCGCAATGCATTGTGTGAGATATTATATTGACTACCATTGTACCTAAAAATAAATAAATGTACTATTTTTTTCATATAAAACTGCAAATGAAGCCCAAGTACAATGGGGGGGGATCAAAGTCTCTAAGAGCTGAGTCTCAAAGCTTGAAGGAGGCGCAGAAAAGATGAGGGAAGGTGAGTAAAATTGTTACTTTTTTTTACACCTCCTCAGGGCCTCCACTTATTATACTTTGGGGTCTGAACAGTGGTGAACCTAGTCTCTCTGCTGCCTGGGGTGAATGATCAAAAGACGCCCCCCCCCTATTGAGTCGGGGGGTGTTCATCTTTTGATTGTCCGCCTCAGACAGCGTGGGGGGGGGGGACTGTTGGGGTGCTAGCAGTAACATTACAATATATAAAATGCAGTATAATAATCAGAGCCCCAGGGGAGGTGAGGGAACATAACAGTGTTACTCACCTCTCTGGGATCCGATGTTACTCCTAGCAGGCTTCGGGCCTATATGGTAATGCCCAGATGTCACGTGGTCTGGGATATTACCATATAGGCCCAAAGCCTGTGCTAGCAGTACCATATAGGCCCAAAGTCTGTGCTAGCAGTAACAGGCTATTACTACTCTATAGCCCTCCGCAGCCTATAGTACAAGGGGAAGCGGGGGCGGCATGTCCGGGGAGGTTGGTAAATAGGCCGGTACCTGCTGGAGGATACTCTAGCAGGTAGCGGCCTATTATAAAACAAAAAATAAAGTTACTATATTTACCGACATGAGCACTGCTCCTGTTGCCGCTGCATCTTCTTCTCCCGGCAGTACACTGCATCTCAGCATAGGTGGAGTGATGACGCCGCCTACGCCGATATATAGACATCTGAACCAGCACAAGGAGAGCAGCAGCATTCCTTGCACTAGTTCAGAGAAAAAAACAAGTAAAAAAAAAAAAAATCGTCCCGACTGCGGCCCCCTCCGGTCCGCCATCCGAGGCAGCCGCCTCACGTCGCTTCATTAGAAGTGCGGCGCTGGGTCTGAAAAGAATGAACCTTTGGGCTGAACAATCCAAACTTGCAATTAAACAAATTTTTAGAGGTTTGCCAATTCTTAGCTCTAAAAAGTGTTGTGTTTGCCACATCATCATGTACATTTAAAAAAAAAAAAAAAAAAAAATATATATATATATATATACCATATATACTCAAGTATAAGCCGACTATTTCAGCACAGTTTTTATGCTGAAAAAGCCCCCCTCAGTTTATACTCGAGTCAGGGTCCACAGAGCACAGCGACCTGCAAGGACCTGCACAAATTAAACAAAGGGGGAGGTCCTTTAGTGCTACTGCTCTATGATTAGCTTGTCATGTAGGTCACGTGACTGTGTTGTCATCAAAGGTCCTGTAGCCACTAGAATATAACATCTGCAGATATGTCAGTGGCCATTATGTGCAGGATTCATTGTGTCTTATAGAAGATGTCTGTCGTATGGAGGACAGGCAGCTACAGTAAAGTGAAAGTAAAACACGCAGGTAACTGCTGGAGTTACTATTCCTAGTAATGTCAGGCATTTGGGGTTATTAATTTAGTTTCATTAACTCCATGTGCCTCACATTAATAGCAGTTAACCCCATCATGTCCCTCATATTAACCCCTGTGTGCCCCATATAAGGGTTACTAATATGTGAGACACATGGCGGTACTAATAAAGGACCTTAATTATGAAGATACCTAATTATTACCTCCATATGTCCCACATATCAGTAACTCTTATGTGAGGCACACAGGGGGTTAATGTGAGGGACATGATGGGGTTAACTGTTATTACTATGAGGCACATGGAGTTACTAAGCTGTAATGCACATGACCAGATTTTTTATCTGCGATGATGGATTCCCCCCCCCCCCTTCCCCTCGGCTTATACTCAAGTCAATAAGTTTTCCCAGTTTTGTTGTAAAACTAGGGGCCTTGGCTTATATTCGGGTCGGCTTATACTCGAGTATATATGGTATATTAAAATCGCTAATTAAAATACACTAGAATTTTGGCACAATTTACAACACAGAACAGGCTATTTGCCTTACACCACATTTATAAAATGTTTATATAACGGTGACTTATTGAAAAGTGGGCATGGCTTACCAGGAAAGAAGTGCAGACTCTTAACGGCAAATGATTTAAGATGTGACAATATCTGTAAAATTTGCGCAACATTACGGCTCAAAATTCTGGGACTAAGGAAACCAACCAATGAGCTATAAACAACAGTGGAATTTATCATATTATATAGGCAATATTAACCCCTCCATTTTCTTTTTGACTCCCTACCTTCCAGAAGCCATACCTTTTTTTTATTATTTTGTACACAGAACCTGTACTTCATCATATTATGCCCTGTCGCATTGCCACACATGTTTTCCCAGCTGCCACCATTCACACAGATATGTAATGCAGCCTGGTTCATCATATTATGTCCTGCCGCACTGCCATACATGTTGCACAGCAACCACCGCTGCTGCCACTCAGCCAGACATGTCCTATAGCCTTGCCCATCATGTTATTCTCTGCCCATGCCCATATTAAGAACTATAACCGCAAGAATAAATATAGAGAGAACATCAAAAAAGGGTTTATGCAACTTTGGTTATCGAGACACTGTTCAATTGGAATCTCATTTGAGTGACACCTGTAGAACATATACCAGAGTACAATGTAGATATGACATTCTTTGCCGTCATATTTGTATCATGTTATTTTTAATTATGGTATAAAATGTACTAACATTTTATTATCACTAGATACATTTTCTGAGATTGTTTACACAGCTATATAGACAGAAATGCTCATTGAATCTTAGTCTATACATGCTGTGTTAAAAAGTTTTATGATAACTACAACATAGCTTGCTATTTTGACTATTTTTGATCATTTTCGCCTTCTGTAGTTGCTAGAGGAATGCTGTGAACTTGTAGTCCGGTTTATAGCAGTTACATAGTTGAACTTGCAATTTGACCTTTCCCAGCTTTCGTTTTTTACTGAAGTAATGCTTCAAACATTCCGGACCAGTGCAGATAACTTTACTTTACAGATATATATATATCCACGAGATACATTATGTTAAGATAACGCGATGGATACGTATACTAACAAGAAAATATCTTTCTTTAATGTTATTCTGCCTCATGCTGTGTTGTTGCTTTACTATGAAACAGTGATGTCATCTTTAACCTTTGACATAGGATTAAATACGTCTGATTTTGACTTTGTATTCTAGACATGCCTGATGAAGAGTTCTGCTTGAACGCGAAATGCAGAGTATTTTTTTTAAATCTTTTTAACTATTTACAATACTTGTTACTCATTTGATTATAGTAAAGCATCTTATAGGCTAATTGAATTTTTGCAGTGATCACAATCTGTAAGTGGCAACCGATCGAATCCCATTAGATCAGAACAATAACCCTGCTCTGACTCAAAAGACAGTGGATAATTTTATACCGCTGGTTTTCCTAAAACACTCAGGTAAGGAGTATTTGCCACATGTGCTGCAGCCTAGATGGAGGGAACCAGAGGATGAGAGTATTAGTAGATGCATGCCACTAGATAGGCAAAGTACACTTAACCACTCTTCCGAACTCTGCTTCTAGGCCGGACAACGACACAGGGGCCTGGCTGTACTACCTGATGGTGGTGGTAGTAGTTTTCCCTGGGGCGCTTCGAGATGGAAAGGGAGCCTCTCTAAAGTTTGGGAATTTATTCAACAACTGAACAAATAAACCAGAAGCTTCCAAATGGGGATTGTACAGTCATGGCCAAAAGTTTTGAGAATTATACAAATATTAATTTTTACAAAGTCTAGTGCTTCAGTTTTCCTAATGGCAATTTGCATATACTCCAGAATGTTATAAAGAGTGATCAGCTTAACAGCAATTACTTGCAAAGTCAATATTTGCCTAGAAAATGAACTTTATACCCCAAAACACATTTCAACATCATTGCAGCCCTGCCTTAAAAGGACCAGCTAACATCGTTTCAGTGATTGCTCCATTAACACAGGTGTGGGTGTTGATGAGGACAGGGCTGGAGATCAATCTGTCATGATTAAGTAAGAATGACACCACTGGGCACTTTAAAAGGAGGCTGGTGCTAGGCATCATTGTTTCTTTTCTGTTAACCATGGTTATCTCTAAAGACACACGTGCAGTCATGATTGCACTGCACAAAAATGACCTAACAGGGAAGAGTATCGCAGCTAGAAAGATTGCACTTCAGTCAACAATCTATCGCATCATCAAGAACTTCAAGGAGAGAGGTTCCATTGTTGGCAAAAAGGCTCCAGGGCGCCCAAGAAAGACCAGCAAGCAACAGGACCGTCTCTTAAAAGTGTTTCAGCTGCGGGATTGGGCTACCAGCAGTGCAGAGCTTGCTCAGGAATGGCAGCAGGCAGGTGTGAGTGCATCTGCACGCACTGTGAGGTGGAGACTCTTGGAGCAAGGCCTGGTCTCAAGGAGGGCAGCAAAGAAGCCACTTCTCTCCAGAAAAAAACATCAGGGACAGACTGATATTCTGCAAAAGGTACAGGGAGTGGACTGCTGAGGACTGGAATAAAGTCATTTTCTCTGATGAATCCCCTTTTCGATTGTTTGGGACATCTGGAAAACAGCTTATTCGGAGAAGACGAGGTGAGCGCTACCACCAGTCTTGTCTCATGCCAACTGTAAAGCATCCTGAAACCATTCATGTGTGGGGTTGCTTTTCAGCCAAGGGAATCGGCTCTCTCACAGTCTTGCCTAAAAATACAGCCATGAATAAAGAATGGTACCAGAAGGTCCCCCAAGATCAACTTCTCCCAACCGTCCAAGAGCAGTTTGGCGATCAACAATGCCTTTTCCAGCATGATGGAGCACCTTGCCATAAAGCAAAGGTGATAACTAAATGGCTCAGGGAACAAAACATAGAGATTTTGGGTCCATGGTCTGGAAACTCCCCAGATCTTAATCCGATTGAGAACTTGTGGTCAATCATCAAGAGACGGGTGGACAAACAAAAACCTATAAATTCTGACAAAATGCAAGCATTGATTGTGCAAGAAGCTTAGATTATAAAGGATAATCTGTTTTCCTTTAGTCATAACAGCAGCACAAGTGGGGTATTCTGCCCCTGTGTGCTGGTAGGACAGATGGAATTTTTAATGGACTGCTATCAGTCAGGATTTGGTCCAGAAGTTGATTGAGAGCATGCCAGGGAGAATTGCAAAGGTCCTGAAGAAGAAGGGTCAACACTGCAAATATTGACTTGCTGCATTAACTCATTCTAACTGTCAATATAAGTTTTTGTTACTCATAATATGATTGCAATTATATTTCTGTATGTGATAAAAAACATCTGACAAACACACATAAAAACCAGAGGGCAGCAGATCATGTGAAAATATAATATTTGTGTCATTCTCAAAACTTTTGGCCATGACTGTAGACTCGCAGTATTCAACTCCACCAGCCTTTGTCTTGAGAGGGTGCCCAGTAATGTTAAGGCTCTAGTGTTATACTGTACTCTAACTCCACTCTTCATCCTCCTCCAGCAGCAGATACTGGGGGCTATACTCCAGTGCAGTGGCGTAACGATCGTGGTTGCATGGTTGTGAATGTGATCGGGCCTAGAGGAGTTACCGGGCTCACAGCCAATTGGACCCTACGCTTTTCATCAAAACAGACTCATCAGAGATAGTTTTTACTGCTAACTGCTTTGAATCTGTTTAACCCTGGTGAGTCTGTTTTCATGAAATGTGTAGGGTACTTGGAAATAGCAGATTAGCTAGATATCTTTGTGGGTTCTTGTCTGGAGTCCTGTGTCTTTCCGATCCTGTTGGCATGGCACTAGGCCAGTAGTCTCAGGACACGGAGAGAGTGGCGGTATTTTAGAGCTCTTGACATCCTCCCATGCCTTAGATATAAAAGATAGGGCTGTACAGCTGCTCTATAGTCCCTTTATCTGAGTTGGCAAAGCAAAGAATCTATGTGTTTTTGCTACTCTAGGGGAGGAGCAGTAACCTATCATTTTTCATTACATGATATGTTCTACTGTTTAAAGGGGTATTCCCATAACTCTTGTTCTGCAGCCTGCAGGCTCTGTGCTCTCTTCACTTCCTGGATTTCTCGGCATATTGGTGGGCGGGGTTTCACTTGCTCTGCTATCTGCTATGCTTGCAGTCAGAGGGATTGGTTGTAAATGCATTACCACAGTATAAAGCTGATGTGGAATTGATGTAGCAGAGCTGGATTTGAGTCAGCTTGCATTACATACAGAGGTAAAGGACTCCTTATCTCAGCCCTTATCAGCCAAACTCAATTAAACCATCTGATAATTAGAAAAGCTGAAGAAAGACAGCACAGTAATCCCAGAGCTCTCACCTCCCCCATCTGAGGAGCTCCGTTGCTTGTCAGACACACACAGCTCAGAGCTGCTCCCAGCACTCAGCCCCTCCCTCGCCCCCTGAGAACAGGGAGCTACTTGGGTCACTTGGGAACTGATCAGATAAGCCCAGTGGCCGTAGAAACAGAGTGTAAACAATGCAGTAAATAAATTAAGATAGTGGCCAAACAAAGCAGTTGTGATAAAGCAATGTATTTAGGAAATGCCTTAAATCCACAAAACTAGCAGTATAGATAGGATGCTTTTCATGGGACAACCCCTTTAATGTCAGGTGGTAATAAAGTAATATCAGATTTTAGCCCTTTGAGTTACTTCTTTATTTTTAAGAATAATAATAAAAGTTTTATTCAATCAGTGTCCCCAGTCTGAGGCTTCTGTGATTCTGAATTAGTTGGGGACTTATTTTAGTATTGAGTCTGTGGTCATTCCCAATATTATATGCATTCACCTTTTCATTTTAAGACTACAACTTCCTGTCTGAGTTTTTTTTTTTCTAATTACAATAAACAAGGCACTGTAAATTGCTGCCGCCATGCTTTTCTCATGGTTAACAGTATGTTACCTGCTCTGGAGTTGATTCGGGCATAAACCTTAGGGTGAAGTGAATATATGCTTTTGAAGGGGATCACTTGGAGAAGGAAGCAAAGGAGAACATTTGAAACAATGAATATGTCGAAATTTTCTCTTTGCTTCTTTTGGCTAAATTTAATTTAGAAAAAAAAAATAAAAAGAGAGGATGGTAAGAAGGAAGAGGAGGAAAAACACACATGCATCTTATTCCACAGACTTTGCTAACTGGCTTAAGGCCTCTGCCATCCCGGCCAGTGCCATTGGTGAAATAGCGTCCATTCAGGCCTTTTTTTGCTACATTGATGCAAAGGCGAGGCATATTGTGCATATGGGGTCAGGCATGGCACAGGTATCATGAACAATTCCGACAACACAAATTAATGAGGCCCAGTATTGCATGCGATCAGAAGGACATTGTGTTGTGACTTTGGGTTATGGCACCAGCACGCCTCAGTCATTCCTATCCCAGCACGACCGATGAAAATGACCATAGCGGGACTGGATATGAGTCAGGAGGCTCAGGGACATAGGCTCAACAATGGTTCTGGCTCTGTTGCCAATTCAATGTAGTGCAGTGTAAAATTGGGTTCAGTTGCAAATTTCAAAACACCTGTTCCTTCTGCAGTGGCACGTCTCCAGGTATGGCACGATGCTTGCCATAAAG
Source organism: Leptodactylus fuscus (assembly GCF_031893055.1). Taxonomy (NCBI): domain Eukaryota; kingdom Metazoa; phylum Chordata; class Amphibia; order Anura; family Leptodactylidae; genus Leptodactylus; species Leptodactylus fuscus. The sequence continues at coordinate 107,221,608 of NC_134268.1, read as the reverse complement.
CATTTGCCCAATATTGGACAAGGGTTTGATGCCAACTGAAGGCTTTTAGGATGGTTTTCGGATTCCAGTAACAATACCTGCAATCAAAGTTTTTTTCTGATACTAAATGCCCTGACACAAATGTAACTTTTTTAAATAATTAAATTGCATACACTTAAAGAAAATCTATTCTTTCAGTAAAAAAAGGCCAATAAATCCAATAAAAGTGATCAGAATTTGTAAGATATCCTGATCCTTTGTTAACGTGAGTGGTCCACTATTAAGAGTCATGCATTTTTGAGAAAGAAGTTTTAACCTGTTTGTACAAAGCTTCACTTTCAGAACTAAGTAGTATTCAGTAGTTGATACCTTTTTAATGGCTCACTAATAATGATGACAGCGTACAATGTTTTGGAACTCTAGGCTCCTTTCTCAAGTAAATTTAAAAACCATTTCTGAAGGATGCATATTTATGTACAAAAGGACACATAGGGATAGAATTCTAGGAGGAAGGGGTAGAGGGTTATTAGATATTGGTAGAAACAATGTAAACAATTCCAGGTTCTTATCAGTTCTCAGGGTCTCAGGTCAGTGAGTTCTGTAAAATGCCATAAACCCATGTGACAGATTTAACCCCTTCTCAAGTGTTTGAAGCAGGGTCATAAGTTTATACTCATAAATCCGTCGCTCTTTCCTTGATTTAAAATTCCCTCTTAAAACCAAAATTTTCATATGATTGGTGATATTATGATCCTCATTGCAGAAATGTTTTGACATGGGAAGGTCCATTCTTCGTTCTCTAATTGTATGGCGATGTGAATTCATACGCATTCTAAGCTGCTGTCCCATCTCTCCAACATACAGATTTTCAGTGGGACATTTGGTGCACATTATTAAATACACTACATTAGGTGTGTTACAGGTGAACATACCTCAGATTTGATATTCCCTGTTAGAGTTTGGTATCAGATGTCAGTGGTCAGTATGTGAGGGCATGTTTTGCACCCTTTCTGTCCGCATGGAAATGTTCCTGTGTTAGTTGGAGGTGACAGTGAGCTGCTAACAACCATATCCCTGAGGTTTGGTGGCTGTCTGGAAATATGGATTTTAGACGGTGGTCTTTTTGCAGTAGTGGATGTAATTTGCGTGTGATTCCTCTCAGCGTCTCCAGGTGGGGGTTATATGTGACGACCAGGGGCACCCGATTGTTTTCCTGTTTGGTATTGTATTTTAATAAATCCGATCTTGGTATTCTGGTGGCCCTGGTGATTTGGCTATCAGTTGTTCTTGGATGGTAACCCTGCCTTAAGAATGTGTTTTTGAGGCCTCCAAGGTGTTTGTCTCGATCTGCAGGGTTTGAACATATGCAATGATATCTGATGGCCTGGCTGTAGACAATGGAGTTCTTTATGTGTTTAGGATGAAAGCTATCCCATCTTAGGTAGGTTGGTCAGTCAATCGGCTTCTGATATTGCAATGTCTCAATTTTGTTGTCCTGTATCTTGATGAATGCGTCCAGGAAGCTTATTTCAGAGAGGGAGTAATTGAGTGTCAGGTTGATGGTGGGATGGAACTGGTTGAATTGTTCATGGAAGGTTTTCAGCTGTTGTTCAGACCCAGTCCAAATGATTAGGATATCGTCAATGAAGCGATAGTAGGCCAGAGGTCCGGTGGTGCAGGTGGATAGGAAGTCACTCTCAAGCTTGGCGATGAAGAGATTAGCGTGCTGTGGCACCATTTTACTCTCCATTGCGGTGCCAGTCTGCTGTAAATACATGCAGTCACCAAAAGAAAAGTAATTGTGGGTGAGGATGAATTTTGTGAGTTTCACCACCAATCCAGCATGCATACCTCGCTTTTCCATGAAAAACTGCCAGGCGTTTACACCGTCCTGGTGTGGGATGTTGGAGTACAAGGATTCTACATCCATGGTGGCCAGGATGGTTCCATCTGGAAGGGGACCTATAGAGGATAGTTTATTTAATAGGTCTGTGGTGTCCTGAAGGTAGCTGGCTGTATCCTTCACTAAGGGTTTAAGAGTACCCATCCAGAGTACTCCACCCATCCAGAGATCTGTTCAGTGAGAGTCCCAACACATGAAATGATCGGTCTCCCTGGGTTCCCAGATTTGTGCAGTTTTGGAAGCATATAAAAGGTCCCCGTCCTTGGACTTGCTACTGTGAGGCCGCTTAGACTTTTGGCTCCATAATTAGAGAACGAAGAATGGACCTTCCCGTGTCAAAACATTTCTGCAATGAGTATCATAATATCACCGATCACATGAAAATTTTGGTTTTAAGAAGGAATTTTAAATCAAGGAAAGAGCGACGATTTATGAGTATAAATTATGACCCTGCTTCAAACACTGGAGAAGGGGTTAAATCTGTCACATGGGTTTATGGCATCTTTCAGAAATCACTGACCTGAGACCCTGAGAACTGATAAGAACCTGGAATTGTTTACATTTTTTCTACCAATAACTAATAACCCTCTACCCCCCTCCCTCCTTGAATTCTATCCCTATGTGCCCTTTTGTATATAAATATGCATCCTTCAGAAATGGTTTTTAAATTTACTTCAGAAAGGAACCTAGAGTTCTGAAACGTTGTAACCTGTCATCATTATTAGTTAGCCATTAAAAAGGTATCAACTACTGAAGACTATCAAGTTTTTGTTTTTTTATATTTCCTACCCACTGGCTAACACAGTACAAGAACAAACATTTTCCTTTTCAGAACTAAATTAAAAACTAGTTTCATAGCTGTCTAAGATGATTTGGATCAAGTATACATTTATTTTTTATTATTATTACTTAGAATAATTACATTTATTATTAATTTTGTACTATAAATATATGAAGTAGAAATGTTCTACTCAGTACTATTTACTTTTCCGAGCTCTGACACAGAGTATTACCTGTAAAAGGTACCATTTTACTTCTGTTTTATGTACAATTTTTCTATGCTATTGAATAAAAGCCTTATATTTATTCACTTTCAAATTTTTTCATCTCCATAGTGGAACACATAACAAAAAAATGGGCAGCACAACAAAAAATAGAACACATTGTGAGCAGCCAAACAACAGTAGAAAATAAATAGATTTGCAAAGTACAGCTGTTCTAACTTAGTGTACGGTCTGCAATTTGAATCAAACATAATGTAACTTTTTTACTGGATCAATAAGTTCAGATAACATTGCTCAGAAACATTTTTTTTCCACAGACAAAAAAATGTCTCTTAACAGTTTTCTGAAAGGTTTCCTTTATCCACCTGCTGCTACACTTTTTCCTTAGAAACCTTCTTTTTCATAATAAAAATAGACAAATAAGTGGCATGCATGAGGTCAGTGTTACCTTTTGATTTTTTTAACCTCTTCCCACACATTTTTGTTGTCATTTACACCTTTTACTCCCCATTCCAAAATTTCCCTAACTTTATTTTTTCATTGACAGAGTTGAATGACGGCATATTTTTTTGCGGGATGAATTGTACTTTATAATAGCACCATTTAATATTCCATAAACCATACTGGGAAGTAGGAATGAGTGATCCCGATCTTTTCCTGTGGGATCGAGATCAGAGGTTATCTCAAGATCGGCTCAACCTTATTCATGTATATATCATAAATAGGGTTGAGCGATCAGGATCGGGAAAGATCGTATCCTAAATGGCGATCGAGCAAATTTCATGATCAGGATCGGGATCAGGATGGGCTGGAAAATGGTCAGAAATCGGATTTTAAAATCGATCCTGAAATCTCAAGATCGGCTCAACCCTACTGGGAAGCTTGAAAAATTACTGAATGGGGTGGAATTAGTGAAACACTACATTTGCATTATTCTCTTAGGGGTTTTATTTCTATTAGCATTCTTCTTGTCATTTCCTGACAAGGGGAAAATACATCTGGAAGCCTGTAAAAATAAATATATAATAGAATAACACATCCCATTAAACACAAGACCTGATACAGATTATTGTATCTCTAGCTCTACAGATGCATGCAGTGGCTCAGAGAAACTTTTCTAGCGTTTTATCTCAATTTTGGGTGCCCTGATATAGTTCCTTAGAGCCAAAGGACTTGCACATATAATACACACATTGAATTGGGGGAAAAGACAATAGCTGCCATTTTGGAGATGTGGTTGACACACAAGCATCATGATAGTTAAGGTCAGTGCAGAATTTTGGATTGAAGTGCATGCCTCCTTTTGGAAGAGCTGGTCCAGCACAACTCATTATTGGCTGGGATAAGGAGAGGAGAAAGAGCTACCTCATGGCTGTCCATTCCAGCTGTTAGAGAGTGTTAGAGAGTCATTGCTTGTGAGTTTTCTGCTCCCAGGAAAGATTTTGCTGTCAGTCTACAGAGAAAAGAGTGAGATATAGTGTCAGTTTGAAAAAGAAGAGAGATATCCTAAAACCTAATAGTTTAGACTCTGCATCCACCATTTGGACTTATTCAGTAACTAGACAATACTGGCAATCATCAAGGTAGGACCGTGTCTATTGGCTGTGGTGTATTATTGAGGTGTGATGGGATGCCGTCTGGGACAGTAGCCATCACAGCTCTAACATGTGGCACCTGGAAATAGTTGTGGGTGATCGTCGATATTGGTCAATAGTCAGTAACTAATAGCGGTGATTGCTGATCTGGGACCCGAAAACTAAGCTACAATGGGCTTCTGTCTGGGACAGCAGCTATCACAATTGGTAAAGGTTAGGTGCCGCGTAGGGTTGAGCGATCGTGTTTGGAAAAGATCGGATTCCGATCGGCGATCGAGAAAATTTCACGATCGCCATCGGAATTCCGAACACGATCTTTTTATGTGGGATCGAGATCGGTGATTTTTCCCACAATGCATTGCTTAGCCTCCACACTGAGTATACGATGTACATTCAGTGTGAAGGCTCCGCTGCAGTTCCATAGGAATGAATGGAAGCAGCTGACACACAGCCTTAACCCCCTGCGCGCCGGCTGCCTTCATTCATTCGAATGGAAGGCTAAACTAAATCTCTAGCAGCTACTTACCTCTAGAGATGGCTGCTCCAGTGCCCTCCTTCTTCTTGCCTCGCTGCCCCGCCTCCCAGGTTAGTGTTTAAAGCGCTAGGTAGGTGGGGCTTGTGGCTTAGTGTGGGCAGATACAGGGCGGGGAGACGTGGCGTCTCCCCTCCCAGTACCCGCCCACACTCTCCTAACCCGCCCACACTCTCCTAACCTGGCAGGGAGGTGGCAGCAAAGAGAGAAGAGCAGCGTGGAGCAGCAGCAAGGTGAAGAGTGAAGGCACGGGGCACAGGACCAGCCATCTCTAGAGGTAAGTGGACACAAGGGGGTAGGATTGCTTTTAAAATCCGATCTCCGATTAATAAAAAAATCCCATTGACTTACATTGGGATCGAGATCGGGTTCGAATGAAAAATGATCGGAAATCAGATTTTAAAATCGATCCTGAAAAGTCAAGATCGGCTCAACCCTAGTGCCGCGCTGTACTAGTAGGGCGCTGCATGTGAATGAAACACTCAGAGTAACATTCTATTATGTAGGAAGGGGTTAATGTTATGTATAAAAACAAGGTATCGTGTATATTGACTGAATAACAATAAGGATCAGTAGTGATAATTTACAGATTGATGTCACAATCTAAAATTCCAAATAGAATGGCTACAAGAGGTAAACAAGGCTGTCTTCCTAGAATGCTAGTACTGTAGTCCTTATATAAAAATGATCACCACAAAGGCGAGTCTAAACACTAAACAATTAGCAAACATCAAGCAAGTTAAAAGGTTAAAGAAAATCATATTAATAAGATCACATTAGGCTTCACGGACAACTACCCTGATTTGATGGACACAAAAAATAAAACTGTTTTGGGATAAATAAAAGGTATTGAACATTTCTGAATCTTTGCAGTTTTCTTCGCACCCTGGCAGCAGACAAAACAACTTATCATCTTCTACCTTTTTGAAGTTCCTGTTGCCATAGTAACCAATAGCAGAGCCACTACTGTTCAAAAGCAAATTTGCCAGAACACACATCAGTGCTGACTGGTAGGCTGGCGAAATACTATCTATGGACAAGATGCTTTCATTCTGCAAATTAATCTTGTTAATGGAGTTTTCTTGGACAGTCCCCAGTCACAATTATTGTTTCAACTTTAATCAAAGTTAGAAGATTTTGACTAAAGTATTTCTGTATAATCTTTTGTAATGCATGTTTTCCTTTGAATTCACAAATATAGAATATTTGCCAAAATGTATTCTATAGTTGTACTGAAAAAGTACTATGCACATTGCACTATTTACAAGTATTACATATTCCATCTCTAAAATTTCTTAATAAAATACAGAAAATTCATCTATTAAAAATATTTTAAAATGTGCTACCAAGTTTTTGGGTATAATTGATTCAGCTTGTGATATATTCCTTTGTGGACATTAGGTTACGTTAGTTTTCAGCAGTTTTTTGGTATAAAAAAAGTCCCAAACCTCGGTTCATAAACCTTATGACATGAATTGTTGTAACTGTTGATTTGCACCGCCTAAACCACTTTCCCAAAAAGGGGGTCAGTATCATAATCATGATAAAGCTGTTTAATAGACCCATGGTAACTTGTCCATGGGTAAGCATACCTCCCAACCGTCCCGGATTCTGCGGGTCATTCCCACATTCACGGTCGTGTCCTGCAGTCCCGGTCGGTGGCAGGCATGTCCCAGATTCAACTCATCTGCATCTGGAGAGGACTCAGATGAGTTAAATACAGCATTGAAGCAGGAGTGGAGCGCAAGCCCTCGCCTCACCACTGTGTCCCTGTGTACTCCATATGTCTAGATGGATCTGCTCAGGTAGGTGTGATGACATGGAAAGGGGTGGGGCCTCTGTGAGGAGGCCGGGTCTCTTCTATCACATTTCTGTGCTGTATTATGGAAGAAGAGAAAGCAGTGAGAGCAGTGAGGTGATTTGTGGAACTAAGGATGAAAGGGGAGTCAAAGGATTGTTTAGCATGGGACTGCATGTTGGAGGAGGCTGGGGGCAGTGATGTATTTACATGGGACTGCATGTTGGAGGAGGCTGAGGGGGTGATGCATTTACATGGGACTGCATGTTGTGGCAGGCTGAGGGGAGAGTGATGCATGTACGTGGGACTGCATGTTGGAGGAGGCTGGGGGTAGTGATGTATTTACATGGGACTATATCATGGAGGGTCTGGGGGATTGGATTGATGTTTAGGGTGGGATAGGAGTCCCTGGGGTCCTGTTTGTATCAAGGGAGACAGGATCTTTTGGGTTCTGCTGGCATCTGAGGGAGTCCTTAAACTGGGGTCAACTGGAGGGGAAATTAAACCCAGGGGGTAGCTAGAGGAGAACATTAAAATGGGGATAACTGGAGGAGGAGATTAAACTGGGGGTAACCACAGGGGGACATTAAACTGTGGGGTGAGATGGTGGGGGACATTAAATTGGGGCAACTGGAGAGGGACATTAATCTGTGTGGGCAGCTGGAGGGGGACATTAAACTGTAGATGCATCAGGAGAGAGACTTTATACTCTGGAGTCAATTTAAGGAGAACATTATAATGTGGGGGCATGTAATATTAGGGTATTGTGTAGGGATCATAAAGAGAAATGGATCAAAATGAGAGGAGTCAATTTAGAAGTGGACAGAGCTACATTTGCCATGGCGCCCTATGCACACAGCATATTTTGGCCCTCTTTTTGTTCTTTGAAAGAGGGCCAAAAAGAGTCTAAGATTGGTCCACAGCAGTCTCCAGTCTGGTCCGATTTTAGACTCTGCCTCCTCACAGACGAGCCTCCGGCAGAACCAGTGTTGATTGGCCGAATGCTGTACTCTGTATGGCATTCGGCCAATCAACGCTGGTCAATGCATTCCTATCGGAAAAAGTCAGCTCCCGCATATCGCAAGCTGACAGGGATCCTGATGTAATACAGGGACTTGTGCATGTTATATGCACCCAGGCATGCTTCCCCTGCTGTCCCAGTTGCATTCCAGGGTGTTGGCATCATTTCCTGGGGTGTCATGGTGGACTTGGTGACCCTCCTGAGTCGAATAGTGGTTTCCCCCTTAACAAGTATTCTTTCCCCATAGACTATAATGGAGTTCGATATTCGATCAAACAGTCGAGTATTGAGCGGATACTCGAATCGAATTTTGAACTTCAAACATTTTACTGTTCTCTCATCTCTACAAATAACCTAACACAACAAAACAAGCTCCCTGACGGAAACTGTAGTGACTTTTTGGTGTTCTGCTCTTATAATGGAGCAAAACAACGAAAATGTTAGCAGATATGAGCCTAATAAATGTATGACTGATTTGTTTAAATGCAATTCTTATACAAATATGTCCTCTCTTACATTTCCTCTTCGAAGACATGTCCATATTTTGTGTATAAATAGTTAATGAGGACCTTTCATGTCTATACTTTCATTGGTATCTCCATTGCAGGTATTCTGGTGCCGTTAGTTTCAGCTACCTGTTAGGAGTCGGACCGGAACCTCTGCTGCGGCATGTGGGGGTTGATGACCCTCTCTTCTCCTTTCTCTGACTGCGGTCTTCCTCTTCCCCTCTTCTTGGGGCGGAATCTCCACGACAGTATGCAGTGGTTGCCGGCCCTTTCCTAAACATGGACCATGACTTCTCTTCTGGTGCAGGGGTGATGTAGGCCTGTCAGGATTCTATATATTGTGAACATCCGCTCCAGAACACTGCTGGTTATACAGTTCACACTGGAAGTTAGCTCTGTCTTTGTTCCTTGTATTTCTGCCTTGATCTCCTGGTTCTGTTTTTATACTCTGCTTTTGCCTCTCGGAATGGATGACTACTCTTTGGTGCACTGCTGCCATCAACTGGCTACCACCAACCACTGCCTTCTGGTTCTTCAGACCTTCATCTCAACTCGGAAAACCTTCTGGTAAATGATTCCAGTTTCTTGGTCTGCTGTACAACTGGTGCTCCCTGACCCTTGATCACCCAGTCCGACGGTAGCTTCCAAGTCCATCTCCTTCATCAGGTGCTCTGGTGAACATCTCTCAAGGGTTGGGTTTGGTGCAGCTCGGATGCTCAGTGCAGTATTGAGCCATTTTGATCAGTGTGTCTGGTGCTGGTCCTAACACTACCTATATCACTGAGCCAGCCATGCAGCTCAGACCAGACCGTCTGAGAGTACAGTGATATTGGTAGTCGAAATTAACAGCACCAATATATATGACATGCCCTGTTTTAGAGGACATGAATTGTCCATTTCTTAATAGTGATGGTGAGTTGTTTGAGGACGAGCATGTAATTGGAGCATCTTTAATGCACTAGAGTTGGTATGTGGCATATTGTTTTTTTTTTTGTTTGTTTGTTTTACACATGTTTCAGGTGTGCTCATTTGATTGCGGGGCAAAAGAAATTGAGGATATACACAATATACATACATTGCATTAATTCATAATCAGTTTTTTTTTTACTCTTATTTGTATTTTTGTCAACAATATTTGTTTTATTTGCTGCATTTTTATATTTAAATAATTTCATTATTCATATTTGGGGTTTACTATATAATTCATGCATATGCACATTTTCATTATTGACATCAACTGTTTTATTTAGTTATCAATAGAGATGAGCGAACACTAAAGGGTCCGAGGTTCGAAATCCGATTCGAACAGCCGCACACTGTTTGACTGTTCGAACGGATTTCGAACCCCATTATAGTCTATGGGGGGAAATGCTCGTTTCAGGGGTATGCAACAGTCAATAAAATTATACTTACTAAGTCCACGAGTGACGGTCGGGCTGGATTCTGCTTGAAGTCTTCTTCTGGCACAGGGTCCCCGCATCCTCTTCCGGGCGGAATTCACTCTGCCTAGGCATCCGGCCAAGGCAGAGCCGCATGCGCAGTCGGCTCTGCCTAGGCCGGATGCCTAGGCAGAGTGAATTCCACCTGGAAGAAGACGCGGGGACGCAGCACAGAGAAGACTTCGGAAAGGTAAGAGAAGAATCAGCGTTGATTGGCAGAATGTATAGCATTCTGCCAATCAACGCTGGTTCTGCATCGAAAATTAAACTTCGAACAGCTAGTAGTGTTCGATCGAGTACGAATATTTTGAATACCGTAGTATTCGATCGAACACCTACTCGATCGAACACTACTCGCTCATCTCTAGTTATCAATCCTCTTTGTGCAATTTGTGTAATTATTTGTTTGCACTTTATGCACCTGTAATTTTTCATTTACTTGGATTGCAGTAACTTTTTGTTTTTCACTGTTTTGTTGTGCACTTTTTTGTTGTTTGTCCATAGTTATGGTATTATTTCTGTTTCATGTGGGTCTTCCGAAATGAAGCCACAACCTGTAATGGTTCCCTTTGTTAGTATACAAACTTTTAGTACTGTCCTTAACAAACATGGCCACTGTCAATCTAGCTGGATGTCTCCAGTGGCTAGACACGTGCTGCTCTCAATTCTCTAGACCCCAGATAAAGCTGTAGGGCCAAATGAATGGCCTACCCTGGTTCATAATATCATTCTTATTATTGTGGTATCCAGAGTACTGTTATTGTGACAGGGGTTCATTCATGTGGATTGAAGCAATTACTTTTTTGGTATTATTTTACGAATTATTATATACTTTTGATCCCTTTTTATATAAGTTTTGTATATGAGTTGCGCTCAATGTGAGTTGTTGTGTTATCTTTTGTGCAGTGTGAAGACATTCCATTCTCTGCTTTTTATATGTTTTTACTTGATTAATTATTGGCTATATTTAGTGTGTTTAATAAAGATTAATATATTTTTGTTTAAAAAATGTCAAAGTGTCATTTTTGGGTGTACATATGTAGTTTTCACTGTTGATGAGTGGAACCTGATATATTTGAGGACTAATTGGAAATTTGTGCACAATGGGTTCAATTCCAATATTTCAAAGGTTTTGGGTTTGTCCCAAATCAAAACATTTGGAGCTTCGTCATCCACACACCGGAGATGTGGCTTTCAAAAACAAAAAGCCACCAAATATTATCTCTTTATGGGAACAGAATGCCTCACCAACATTAGAAAGAGCAATGTGTTTTTTTTTTTCTTTTATTTTGCTATTATGACAACAGTGTGTGAAAAAAATGTGTTGTACACTGAGTGCGCCTGCCACCTAAATAGTAAAATAAGCCACCAAAAACTTTCCTTTATGGGAGCAGATGTGACACCAAAATGGCATTGATAGTAAAAAAAAAAACAATGACACTGTTTTTGTTTATTTTATAGTATATAGCCATAGTAATTCAGTTATCAAAATGGTGACAGATTGTAAAATATGTTCAGATACATAATTGTGAAAAGGCATTTTGCACTATTTTGAGGCTTAGCCATTACGACAGCTTCTTCTCCTCATATGAATGTCCAAAGTAGAACAAGGAATAACAGTATAACTCCAAATATATCTTGCACCATGATCCTGGGTGCATGTTTTATTCATTAGCTCACTACGTACATATCTCAACTAAGTTTCCTGGCTCTCCTAGGTAGATCTCATTGGGGATAACTGCAATTCCCCTAAATCTCCCTGAAGTGCAGCCTCCAGGTACCATGATTTATATTGAAAGGTTTGCGTTATATTCACTAATTCATTATGTGTGTAACCATTAGTTCTAAATATCTTCCATTTCCTAAAAAATGTTTGGTTTATTGTTTTTTGTTTCAAGGTCTCCAGTCTTTCTGATATGTTTTAAAGCAAGGAACAAAGGACAGATATGCTTTGTTCCCCAACCTTCTCTACAGCTCATCCACCACCGCCAGGTCTTTGGTTTATTTGTGGTAGTGTTACGCTTACGTATGAAGCTCAACTGTGAGAGAGCTATTAGGATTGACATGACTTCAGTCAGCCTATCTGCCATGTTTTTGGATAAGATTGACTTGCAGTATGACTTGGGCGGAAGGGCGTCCCTACCTGGTTTTGGTAGCAGTTTTTTACATGTGTTGTGAGAAGTATATAAATCACTTGACATCCCATCTGATCCTGTGGCCTTACCAGAGTGTAATGTCTTAATGGTTTCCAAGACCTCTTGTACAATGATCAGAGTATTTAGAGATGCTAATTGTTCATGGGTTCAATTGAGGTAATTTCATAGTATTAAGATATTGTGTGGTTTCAGGCAGGATGTCAGCAGACTCTATGTATAAGTCCCTGTAGAACTAATTAATGTAATCTGGATGTGTAGTAAACAACCAATTTGGTCCCATTCTCAAGATAGGTGGCAGTAGGTGACACATGTCCCTCAATAGTCTCTAATGGTGGATCTCAAAATAACACATTGTCCCTGTGTGTTGTATGCAGTAATCATTCACCATCTTCTGCTGCTCACACAGATGCTCCAGCATGTGCAAGATGAACTTGGTGCATGGGCAGACAAAATTGTCGCTGTAAATTCAGCAGGGTATTTTTAGCTGCATAAGAATGGCTGCAATTTGCAGACACTTTTCTGGTCACAAGCAGTGCCTGTAATCCACTATACTGTACTATATATGTTAAAGCATTGAATCTAGCAAATTTAGCACATGTACCAAGCAGATACAATCTATCATCCTACCCAATTGCGTTGTATCAACAATATCCATGCCATTGTTTCTCACAAGATTACCCAGTTGGAGTTGACGAGGAGCCGTCTAATGGGAAACTTGCTGCAGGATACGGAGTACTAACTCCTCTGCTGTGTGGCTTTCCTGAGTTGAGCTCATTAGCAGTAAAACCACATGAGGGTGCTTCAGCTTACACAAAAAGCCATGTATTGTACTTGTCCATTAATTGCTGTTCCATTTGTCGAAGCTGGCTTGCACCTTTCCCCAGACTGACATATTTAAGGAAGGGCCTACATTATCTGACATCTGGCAATATAAAGAAGGGACAACTTTCTTAGAGAATTAATGGTGGCTAGGTGTCCTATATCAAGGTTGAGCACTTGCCATCAGTTGGTGAAACACAGTGGAATCCACTAAGTGGTATGAGTTAGTTGCAAGTTAAGTTGCTGAACCGCCAGATGACTGGGCACATATTTCAGTTTCCTGGACACACATTCCCTTATGAATATATGATATTGGCATGGAGGAGGAGGAGAAACAGTTGACAATGATGATATTGACAAGCATGTGCTGAATGCAGATGTGGTCTGCCTACAAAGAAGACCATGGGAAGAAGGAGTAGGAAAATCTTGCTCACTTTTCCTGCCAGTGCTAATGCTAATGCTATTTCTATTTTGCAAAATAAGCTGGTGATACCTTTTAATGTGAGTATGTACTGTAGACTTTTTTTCTTTTGTTCCTGCATTGCATAGGCCAGCGTCAATAGCTACAATACAATGACAAGCCTAGGAACCTTCGTAAGCCTCCTGACTGTCAAAGAAACAGGACTGACAAATGTATGGGGATGGTCCTGGGGGGATATTTTTTTTTTACTTTGGGGGGGGGGGGAGGGGAGTCATGACTCACAATGCTCATGCAATAGTATGGCGGATGCCTGGAGGGAGTTATAATTTCCCCTTCTTATCTGTTAATTACCATCTGTCCAGTGTTGCTGCAGGTCTCTTACAAAGGTACTATATGTTACTTGGGCAAGATAGCAGCTACAGAGGGGTTAGAGTTGTGAGCGGACAACTGCAAGTTTAATAATGGAAAAAGACTTACTATAACAATGTTTTGTTAATAAATCTTGATATTTTCTAATACTCAGCTGAGCATTGGACCCCTTTAAAGGGGTTTACCCATCTCCCTATTTCAGCAGCTTTTCCTGCTATCTTGTCTTCTCTCTTCCTAGAAATCTAATATAAATGCATATCATATAATATGCACAGTAAATGCATATTACATTACACAGGTTTGTATAGAAGACTTCTAGAGAAATTAATTGAACTGATTGTCTTGCAGGTAGAGTTATAGATAACAGTGAGAGCACTCAGCCCCCCCAGAGAGCAGTGATCCATAATCCGTTCTGCTTAGGCCATGCTCAATGGAATCAATGTGTAAATAACGGGATGAATAATTTCCCATAACAGATAAATGTAGCAGCATTGCTAAAGCAATGTATTTAGGAAAACTTTTGAATTTAAAAAAGCTATCAATATAATCAATGTACTCTTGATGTGGGAATACCCCTTTAAGCCTAGTGGGGCCCAACATCTGCTCAGGCTTCCCAGGTCCTGTGGCTGGTCCTGCATACAGTTGTAGCTTCCCTCTGATATGGTACAGAATAGATGGACAAAAAGTTATGGAATCCGTTCTGGTATCAGACTTCCTTTGGCTTTCCTGTACCACTCCAAAGAAAAGCTACAACTTACTCTGTATATGGTAATTGTAATTAACATGGTCTAAAAAAGTATACAGTCCTATGAAAAAGTTTGGGCGCCCCTATTAATCTTAATCATTTTTAGTTCTAAATATTTTGGTATTTGCAACAGCCATTTCAGTTTGATATATCTAATAACTGATGGACACAGTAATATTTCAGGATTGAAATGAGGTTTATTGTACTAACAGAAAATGCGCAATATGCATTAAACCAAAATTTGACCGGTGCAAAAGTATGGGCACCTCAACAGAAAAGTGACATTAATATTTAGTACATCCTCCTTTTGCAAAGATAACAGCCTCTAGTCGCTTCCTGTAGCTTTTAATCAGTTCCTGGATCCTGGATAAAGCTATTTTGGACAAACAATTCAAGTTCAGTTAAGTTAGATGGTCGCCGAGCATGGACAGCCCGCTTCAAATCATCCCACAGATGTTCAATGATATTCAGGTCTGGGGACTGGGATGGCCATTCCAGAACATTGTAATTGTTCCTCTGCATGAATGCCTGAGGATTTGGAGCGGTGTTTTGGATCATTGTCTTGCTGAAATATCCATCCCCGGCGTAACTTCAACTTCGTCACTGATTCTTGAACATTATTCTCAAGAATCTGCTGATACTGAGTGGAATCCATGCGACCCTCAACTTTAACAAGATTCCCGATGCCGGCATTGGCCACACAGCCCCAAAGCATGATGGAACCTCCACCAAATTTTACAGTGGGTAGCATGTGTTTTTCTTGGAATGCTGTTTCTTTTTTGGATGCCATGCATAACGCCTTTTTTTTATAACCAAACAACTCAATTTTTGTTTCCAAAATGAAGCTGCCTTGTCCAAATGTGCTTTTTCATACCTCAGGCAACTCTATTTGTGGTGTACGTGCAGAAACGGCTTCTTTCTCATCACTCTCCCATACAGCTTCTATTTGTGCAAAGTGCGCTGTATAGTTGACCGATGCACAGTGACACCATCTGCAGCAAGATGATGCTGCAGCTCTTTGGAGGTGGTCTGTGGATTGTCCTTGACTGTTCTCACCATTCTTCTTCTCTGCCTTTCTGATATTTTTCTTGGCCTGCCACTTCTGGGCTTAACAAGAACTGTCCCTGTGGTCTTCCATTTCCTTACTATGTTCCTCACAGTGGAAACTGACAGGTTAAATCTCTGAGACAGCTTTTTGTATCCTTCCGCTGAACAACTATGTTGAACAATCTTTGTTTTCAGATCATTTGAGAGTTGTTTTGAGTAGCCCATGATGCCACTCTTCAGAGGAGATTCAAATAGGAGATCAACTTGCAATTGGCCACCTTAAATACCTTTTCTCATGATTGGATACACCTGGCTATGAAGTTCAAAGCTCACTGAGGTTACAAAACCAATTTTGTGCTTCAATAAGTCAGTAAAAAGTAGTTAGGAGTATTCAAATCAATAAAATGATAAGGGTGCCCATACTTTTGCACCGGTCAAATTTTGGTTTAATGCATATTGCGCATTTTCTGTTAGTACAATAAACCTCATTTCAATCCTGAAATATTACTGTCTCCATCAGTTATTAGATATATCAAACTGAAATGGCTGTTGCAAACACCAAAATATTTAGAACTAAAAATGATTAAGATTAATAGGGGTGCCCAAACTTTTTCATAGGACTGTAAATGATTCAAATGTATCTTTCTGAGTACAAACCGTGGAGGGTTATAATATGATCTTTTAGGTGATTACCTGCTACCTAAGGCTTCCGGTAAGTCTATGCTCACCCAAATCTCTCACCAAGTGTATGCCACTTAGAAGTGGCCCACAGTGGCATTACAATTTTTCATGTACTTGTAAAAACATGTTTGGTTGTAGCTAGTCTTTTCATAAAGACAAGCAAAGGGGAGTATGATAGAGTAAATGTCCACTCCTGAAATAGTGAAATAGTTAGGGAGCCTTCTGCTCTTTGACAGTGAAGTTCTCCTTCCCTTACCTTGTGGCCCTCAAACATAAAATTGATTTCAGCTACACTTATCTGATCCTCCAGATTGGAAGCATCCTGGGTGCCTGGGTACCAAAACTAACATTGTGAATTGATTGAGAATGAGCATTCATAAGAATATCCATTAAGCTGAATCAGGCCTTATTAAAGCCCCTGAAAACTTTAGCATGGGGGGCCCACAGTCTTCAATGTCTTATGTAAATGAGGTAGTTGGTGCAATGGGAAGGAGTGTCAGCAACTTGAAGGCTTTTTTTGATGCTGAGACTGCTACCATCTCCTGCCTGCACCACCCTCTGCAGTGAGAGTTTATCCTATAACTGGTTTGATATCACCTACTATACTTGAGAATCCAGAGCAGTCCTCCCATGGCTGAAAGCCTGCCCCCAAGACATAAACTGCATAAGACTTTAAAGGTGTTTTTCTCCAAATCTGCAAAAGTGAGATAAAGTGAGATACTTAACAAAATTATGATGTTTATGACTGTAATATGCTCTGTGACACGGTGATGACTGTAGAATATACTTGGGGGATGTGGTAGGCTCTTCTTATTAATTATTATTATTATTATTATTATTATTATTATTATTATTATCACTATTCAATACTATATCTTGTTTGAATAAAATAGATAGATGATTCTTAAACCTACATAAGATTTTTAAGGTTTTGGGAGAGATGAGGGGATCATTAAATATTAGAGGAAAGTTATGTTGTACTTGTGATGTGCATTGGACTTTCAGAAATCTAATATTCTTGTGGCCAAGTGTTAAATTTCTTTGTAATTCAATCAGTAAATAAAGTCTTCCTAATATTCTATCCTATACGCAGCAATCAATTGTGTTAAACACTTAATCCTTATGCTTGTTGATACAGTTGCATGGGCGTCTTTAGCATGCACAATGTAGCTTTTCCTCATTAGCATCATTAATTCAGATGTCCGTTGAGACTTTAATCAATGACAAGGCAACTTTAAATCTGCTGTGCTCAGTAATAAATGTAATGGAAAATGACTGATGTCGTTTGTGGATAGAATAATGACTAATTAGGAGGGAATTAGTTAGACATACATGTTTGTTTTTTTATGGGAACCAAGTATGACAAATCTGATACAAACATTATCATATGCATGTGTCCAAATAGATAATTGCCAAATAAAAAAAATGGTAACTCATAATAGCATTAAAACGCCATATTTCTCTATTTTATAAGAAGATGGATTGGAGCACTTTTTTGCAAGATTTTGATCCAGGAAGAAAAATTCCTGCACACAGTAAAGTTTTATTGCCTAGAGTGAAAAGAAGTGCCGGACGGATTACACAATGTAGTCATAGAGTTGCAGGTGTATATAGAGGTTGGTCCCAGTAGACAATAAAAGCCAAAACATACTTCAATCTTAGGCTTGGTTCAAATCTGCGCATGGATATCTGTTCAGGGGGTCCATTTGGGGACCCCTTAATGGAAACCTAATCCACATAAAAAAGCAGTTACCTTAGGAAACCCACAGACCCCAAAGATTATAATGGGATCCACTTGATTTCGGATGGATTTCTGCATGAAAATTGTGGAGAGAAGAGTGCTACTTGCAGGACTTTTCTCACTGCATTTTTCATGCAGAGAGCGAAACAGAATGGCCCAATGTCTTAGCAGTTGCGCTTTAGGTAATTTTTAGGTAAGTCTTCATTTCTAAGATCCTAGAATATTTGGTATGTAGATAATAAACAATGTATGAGTAATTGTATCAGTAAACTGATAACAGTAAAGTTTTAATGTCTCTGCCTATTCAGGTCTCTGTGCCACCCTTCGCTCACACGCTGAGGCGCAGGAGGCGAGTTCAGTTTTATTCCTTGCTTAATGTTTTTCATTGCACTGTGTGAACAATGCTCCATTGCCTATCTCTGTAACTGAATTTCCACCACACCCATCTCCTGCACCTTGTTCCCCATGTCCATCAAATAGTTAATTCTAGCCTTCCCTGTGTGATTGACAGCCTGTCTTCCAATCAAGACACATATAGCTCCATGTAGAAAAGTGGAATTTGCCTGTAGAACAATATACGGTATATGTACTGAAAGCTAACTTCATACATGCCTAAACGTAATCTACCAAGGTATTCTGCATTTTGTAAATTCCTGTTGCTCCTGTAAAAAGACTGCACTCATATTGTTCCATTTCCTGAAAGGGATAATTTAAAGTTTCTATTTCTCATTTTACATAAAGGAACATGAGGCTATAGATTGAGCATCAGTGGTTAGTATATATTTTCATTTCTATTATAGGCACTTGACGTTTTATTATTTTAATCTATTATTATGCATTTTTGAAGTTTCATTGTTTCATACAGACAATGGAATATACTATTACCACATTGTTTAAATATAATACATGTCCTACTATAGTTATATAGTACAAGTTGAATTTGGGAATTTTACTGAAACATTTGTACTTTAAATGGAAGAAATAGTGGTATTCCTATAACACAAAGCTTTTTTTTGTTCACGTTAAGGTTGATTATATGGCGTGTTGACTAACGTGTTGTTTGCATAGAAATCCTCAATTGTACTTAATGCTAGCAATCAACAAAGTGGTTTAATTATTGCCTTTTAACAGTAACCATCACAGGGAAGCAGTGAAAGTGATTTTCATTTCTTCACTGCTTTACATTGGAACATTTCCAAAACAGTTTCCATCAATTTGAGTAGCAAAGAACACAGGGTGCCTATCAATCTTTAAAGAGTGTAGACATTGTGCTACAGTGCAAGGCAGGTGCCAGCTTTAGAGAAACTAATGCTTTTCTGAACTTTTGGCAAGAGCCAACAGATCTATCGATTCACATCAATTCATTTCACTAACATGATCTCAGCACAATATTGATGGCCACTTTTATAAAATAGGTTTCTTTGTAAATTCCATGATACATTGAACTTCCAAAATATCTGGCTTAATCGAAAAATATCCACGGCTTTCTGTTTAGTCTTGATAATTTGGTCAAAATAGGAAAACAAAACTTTGTGAAGCAGGTGAAGAGCAGCTGGTCTATTTATTACCGTCTGTGAAAGATAAGATTTGTAATACAAACTTTTTAATATAGAGAGTCAAATAGTAATGTATGCACAAATACTTAGAAACATGTTTTTTTTTTAAATTATATCAAATTTTAATCCTGTGTTTTATGTAGTGTTGGACTTGGGTGCCTAAAACCAAAAAAAATCAGGTGTTTTTCCAGTTGGGGGTAAATTTTGACACCGATTACCTATCCTCAAGATACGTTGTCTTACTAGATCAGCAGGAGTTCAAGTACCCCGGAATCATTCAGATGATCCAGGCAGTATCCAGTGCAAGAACCAATACATGAGATGGAAATGGAATCAGACTCATTGTACAGTGGTCATAGTGTATTACTGCAAAGAATAGGAGCTGAGGGACAATACTCCAGCAATGTTGTTATACAGTGAATAAATGCTGAAGATAGGGCTCAAGGATGGAGAATACTAGCCAGCCTGTCTCTGGACCTAGCCATCTACTCAACCTTCATAGTACTAAACTGGGTATGTTGTTTAATAATCTATCCATTTTATTATATGGCTACTTGCCTGGGTGAGATGTTATAAACTGCATGCCTATCTGTAGGTAGTATAGTAAGTATACTGTGCCATTCACTACTTCTTCATGAATTTGGAACTGAAAGCATACGCTGGCTTGGGGTGTGTCCTGGTTCAGGGGTCTAGCAGTGTATTCACCTGTTTAACAATGGACCAATCCAAGCCTGGTTATATTTGATTAAATTGCATTATTTCAAAAATTTTAAGTATGTAGATGTGTCCTTCTTTACATGTTCTCTTGGATGGACACATTCAGATAAGTGCATGACAAATTAAATGGGTTTTCCAGCTCCAAAGCAACTTTTCATATTGATGACCAATCCATAGCTACGTAATCTGTAGAGGTCCAACATCCAGACTCCATACAGATCATCTCTTTCGGCAACCTCTAGGTGACAGAAGCTGTTGTAATGGATGAGCAATGCACGCAAGTTGCTTCTGGTCAATAAGAATTGTGCTGCAGCCCCATCCACCGCATAGTGGTAGTTACGGGAAACTGCAGCTCCTATTATATCTATAGCAGAAATGAACATAATTTGTCAAGTTTTATGTCAAGTTTTATATATTAATAAATAGAACATCAACACCAGTTTAAATACTGCAAAATGGCTTTGAAGTTGTATAATATAAACCACTGTCCAACGCTCAACATTGAATAATAGTTATAGGAGTACTTAAAGAATCAAACAATAAGGCAGATAAGTATTACTAGAATAGCATTAAATAGACAGAAATAGAAAGGACTGTGAGCGTTAGGGTATGTTCACACATCAGTATGCCATCCCTCTGTTTGAATTCAATTTGACACTTCAAAATGGACTGATGCACATACTGATTGTATACTGACACCTTTTTTATGCTGATAGCAAATGGTGTTGTCCCCTAGAGGACAGATAAGGGGATTAAAAGTAGCAATTGTAAGCAGAGTAAAGATAAGGAGATATAATAAATGTCCTTATGTCCTCCTTATCTTTACTGTGTTTACAATTGCTACTTTTAATCCCCTTATCTGTCCTCTAGGGGATGACACCGTTTGCTATCAGCATAAAAAAGGTGTCAGTATACAATCAGTATGTGCATCAGTCCGTTTTGAAGTGTCAAACTGAATTCAAACGGACGGATGGCATACTGATGTGTGAACACAGCATTAGCCTAAGGGCTCGTTCACATCTGCGCCCAGGTGTCCGTTCTGCAGGTTTCCGTTTCCTGCATAAAACAGAGCAGGAGACGGAAACCTGCATGACACAGAGTCGGACATGCAGTACTTTCGCGGCGGAGAGCATAAAACGCTCACCGCCGCTCACAGCTGGACCCGGTCTGTGCTTTCCGTCTTCTGGCATGCAGAAGACGGAAAGCACAGAACGGAGACCAGAACGCAGGTGTGAACCTAGCGTTAAATGTACTTTTTACTGAAGAAGTCAATCCTGTTAGTGCATATATTTTGTTAATATTTTTTTTTAGGCAAGAAGGGGTTGTCCAGTTTTAGACCAATATTAAGAGACAAATGTTATTGTTTGTATAAAAAGTTATGCAATTTTCCAATATACTTTCTGCATCATTTCCTCTCAGCTTTCTGGATTCCTGCTTGTTGTCATTCATTCTGCTTGCACCCAGTGGATAGAATTCAGTCCATGGTCATGTGATGAGCACACAGGTGCACAGCTCCTTATAGTCACAGCACAGTAATCAGACACCTGCCTGGTAACGATCTGTGCACCTGTGTGTACATCACATGACCATGGACTGATTTCCACTGGGTGCAAACAGAATGAATGACAGCAAGCAGAAATAATAGTTTATAATAGTTATATTTATGTGATATGTCTATCTGTTTGAAAAATAGAGCATTTCACATTTTGAAAATTGCAATTTTTTTTTCTCCAGAATTTCCATCAAATTTACTTTTTTTTTTTTTTTTTACAAATAGATACAAAAACAATAATTAGTGGTTCCCACTAAAGTACAATGTGTCATGAAAAAACATTCTCAAAATCACATGTCAGTTTTGAAAAATGAGGCCTGGGCCTTAAAGCATTTTTGGGCTGTCTCCTTAAAGGGTTACTGATGTCCTTTTGCAGTAAACTGTCTTTGTATAGGGACTTGCTAGACATAAGAATCCTTGATGTAGTTTTCAAGTTTGCATATGTTGGCTGAAATAGTAACTAATAGAGATAAGCGAACAGTAAAATGTTCGATATTCAATATTCGTTTCAAATAGCCGCTCAATATTCGACTATTCAAACAAATATCGAACCCCATTATAGTCTATGGGGAAAAATGATTTGTTTCAGGGGATCCCACCATTCGACTCAGGAGGGTCACCAAGTCCACTATGACACCCCAGGAAATGATGCCAACACCCTGGAATGCAACTGGGACAGCAGGGGAAGCATGCCTGGGGGCATCTAACAAGCCCAATTCACTGTGTTATGTCGGGATCCCTGTCAGCTTGCAATATGTGTGAGCTGACTTTTTCCCTCTCTCACAGTCACATAGTTCACAGTCCCAAATTAATTGAATGTTAAATCCACCATTAGTCTAAAGTGGAGGTCACCTGATTTAGCCAGACAATTCCTTTTTCCGATTCTTTTTCGATGCCTCCGTTGTCGTAGTTCCTGTCCCACCTCCCCTGCGCAGTTATTGGTGCAAAAAAACGCGCCAGGGAAGGTGGGAGGGGATACAAATTTTTACTGCGTTTGCCTCGTGGTATTCGATATTCGTGTAATCGAATACCTCGAACGGCCTGATCTTCGATCGAATATGTTTTCGTTCGGTGTTTGCTCATCTCTAGCAACTAATACCACATGGCTATTAACCTTTTTTGTAGTATGCAGCCAGGCTCTGTTATATTGTTTGGAGGGTGCTGATACTGAAGGGGTGCATGAATGGATTCTATAATCTAAAATTATGGGTGTCTCTTAAAGGCTGCTAGTGGAGCTGTGCACCTCACATTCTTAACTGGCACCTTATAGAAGCTATACTTATTTAAAATTTCAAAACAGTCGTCACAAGGTCATTATTCACTGCAATGTGATTAGGGGTCATCCGTGCACTTGATCGTTCATACATGGTCATTTTTCACAGACATAAGGCATGGCCAAGTACATAAGGCCTTATGATTTCCATAGAATATTGAGATAATGCAAAATTAAAGTTATAACATTTTAGTTTCTTTTTCAGTAAATATTCATTGCAATGCCCCCTTGTATAAGATTAGATAACCCGAGATGGGAAGTGTCTGTAGGGTTCAAACATAACTTACAATAAAAGTGAATGGTATAAAGGATATCTATAGCTACAGTGAGATATAAAAAGAATCCAAAACAATATTGGCCCTGTTCTTGTCTATTTTTTTTTTAACAATAATATATTAACTGTTTTTAAAGTCTCAATAATCTCAAACTGTATTTTAGATTAGACTGAAAAGTAGAGAAGGGGTAGACCATGGAGTCATGTAAATTCCTGAAATTGTGCTAGACCACATACTGACCATATTCAAGATCAGGGACCAGATTGGAGAGAATAAAATTTGACATCACATGGGTCATAAATAACATTCCCTAAAGTAGCCAGAGATACCTGTTCAATAACCACATAAGTCCAAAAACTGCTACTAACTATTTTCCAAAACTGATGTATGTCAATTTATAATGTAATAACTCTGGAACACTTATCCAAGTCATTTTGAGATTGCTTTTCATGACACATTGTATTTCATCTTAGTAGTGAATTTTAGTGGATATTGTTTGAACTTTTTTTAAAATAGAAAATGACATTATTAATTTTTAAGGATTAAGAATTGCATCAACTTTTAATCATCCTTCGATTTATGGTGGTTGTTAGAAGGCTTACAACAGCAATTTTCCACGTTCAAAAAAAAAAATCTTGATTTCTAGAGGTCACTTCAGTTAAGCGATTTATATATTACAAACTCTCATAAATCAACCCATTTTCAAAACTGCACTTGGGAAGTTTGTTAACCCTAGAACGCATGATGTTAAAAATACATAAATTTTAACGTATTGGGGGCCTTTTATCCCCCATGCAAATAATATGGAAAAACACACTTAAATTACTTTCACAAGTTTATTTCAAAATTGTAAATTAAAATCTGAATAGTGGGCAAAATTTTTATTATAATGGAGCAATAAGTTAAGCATGCAGGCCTAAAAGGCCCCAGGTATGCGTTCTAGGGTTAATGGGAATTAGAAAAATCTTGATTTGTAATTTAGACATTTAATTTTTTTCACACACAATTTGATTGCAGCACCTAAAGGGTTAACACCCACAATCAGAGCTCAACTCTGACCACAGGTATTAAATCAGGGTCTTAACTCAGTTTCTAAGGGATTGGAAGGCATCTGACGTAATTATATGGCCGATTGCCTTAAAGGGACTAAAATTTTATTTTTTAATTAGGGCCATGTAGGTGAAAAAAAAAACAAACCTCACATGTCACCTGTGGTCAGATGATTCCCAGAGCATTCTGATCTAGCATCTCTGCTGAGGCCAATCAATGTCCTTACCAAAGGGTACGGGACGTCACTACTTGTCCCTTCCTTAGGATGCTGAGGGGATCCAGGATGTCACAGCTTGCAAAGACTTCTGCAAAAGAAGATAGTCGAGCTGCGGGACTACTAGTGGGACTACACTGGAGCACAGGGGACAGGTGAATGCATATATATATATATATATATATATATATATATATATATATATTTATATATACTGTATATAATTCTTTTATCCTCCCTGCCCTGTTGGGAACTGTGTATCATCATCACTGAGCCCGAGAAACGCTGGTTGCAGGTCCACAACCACAAAATTAGCAGGAAATGGCGGATGTTCTAGTGTTTGGGCATCAGGACACACAAAGTTGTCTGCTAGCTCCTAGGATTTTGGAAGTGGTTCAACAGAGGGAGAGACAGTAAAAGGACCCCAAAACAGATCCTGGGATGGGGCAAGGTTGGGATGACTCTGCTGGGAAGCTTGGACATGTTGGGAGGAAGGAGGAGCAGACTCTTGGGTGTGAACACAACTGGAGGTTGACTGGCTGTTGGAAAAGCAGCTGGAAGCATTATCCGGTAGCCATTGTAACACCTGTTCCTGGTGCTCGGACCTGGTCTGCGTTGGACCCTGCACCCTGCTTAACGCAGCTGTCAAGTCAGGAATTGTGATGAGCGCATGCTAATGTTTCGTTAGGTTTAAATTTATGTTTCTGTCCATATTAATGTAGAGGAAAGAAGGAGGCTGGCAAGCTCCAGAGCCGCTACCAGGTTCTGGCCATTATTATTATATAACATGCCTGGGCCCAGGTGCAGCGGCGAAAACCACATTGCCGTCTCATCCAGGATGGCATCCCTCACCTCGGAGGCAGTGTGCTGTCTGTCCCCCAAGCTGATGAGCTTCAGCACGGCCTGCTGATGTCTCCCCACACCAGTGTTGCAGCATTTCCAGCTCGTAGCTGGGCTCAATTTAACAGAGGAGGAGGGTGGAGTTTCAGTGCTCTTGCCAGGAAAATTGGGCAGGGAGACAAGGCAGGCGGCCACAGTTTGCGACCCGGTCCCAGCCTCAACTACATTCACCCAGTGTGCCGTGATTGAAATGTAGCGTCCCTGTCCGAATGCACTTGTCCATGCGTCGGTGGTCAAGTGGAAGTTTATGCAAAGCGCGGAACTTAGGGCCCGCCTGATGTTACAGGACACGTGCTGGTGCAAGGCGTGGACGGCACACTGGGAGAAGTAAGGACGACATAGCGAGATGACACAGTTGCCAGCAGGTCACAGAAGGCCTGAGTCTCCACAAGCCGGGACGGCAACATCTCCTGGGCCAGCAGTTTTAAGATGAGGCCATTTAAAGGCTTGCACATGTGTGTGGGTAGCGCTGTACTTCTGTCTGTGTAGATGGGGAGTTGCTGGGAAGAGGCGCATGATGGTGCAGGCAAAAGGAGCAGTGGCAGGAAAAGGGGAGAATGAGGGTGAACTCCCCAAAGTGTCAGAGGCAGATGTGGAGGTGACCTGGCTGGTGGTCTGGACTGCAGCGCCAGCACTGGCAACAGTGGGAGAGGCAGTGGCGGCAAGCCGCACAACGAATGTCCTGCGTTTGCTGTCTTCCACTGAGCCCAGTGCTTGCCTAACAAATGACGGCGCATGCCAGAGGTGGTAAAGTTGCTCTTTTCAAAGCCCCTTCTCAGTTTAGACTTGCAAAGTGTGCAAACCACACTCAGTTTGTCCTCCACGTATACATTGAAAAATTTCCACACCAGCAAGGAATGTGGCCTCGATGGGGGAGTTTTTCTTGGGTGGCTAGAAGAGGGAACATCTTGGGCCTTGCTGGCTCAGGCTTGGCTTCTGTGAAGCAGCTGTCCTGTGCCTCTGGACATGCCTCAGCCTTTAGCAACCTTCTTTGGTGCTGTGCTTGCCTTCTGATCTACACTGCTTTCCCCCTAGATATCACCCCTGTCCTCTTCTAGTTCCTTCATATGCTCCTCTTTCTGCTCAACGCACATAACCACTGCCTACCCTGATGTCACCTGTGTCTCATCATCGTCACTGAGGACGGATTGCTGGTCCACAACAACTAAATCACCCGGAGATGGCGGATGCTCCATTGTTTGGGCATCATGACACACAGAATCGTCTGGTAGCTCCTGGGATTGGTGAAGTGGTTGGACAGAGTGAGGGACAGTTAAAGGACCTGAAAACATCTCCTGGGAGGGGGGAAATGTGGGATGACTGTGCTGGAAAGATTGGGCATGTTGGGAGGAAGGAGGACCAGACTCTTGGCAAGGAACAGGACTTGAGGTAGTGGCTGACTGGCTGGTGGATAAGGAGCGGTAAGCATTATCCGCTAGCTGTTGTAACACCTGTTCCTGGTGCTCGGTCCTGTTCAGTGTGGTACCCTGCTTAACGCAGCTATTAAGTCAGGGATTGTGATGAGCGCATGCTAATGTTTCTTTAGCTTAAAATTTGGGTTTCTGTCCATACAATTGGGAAGAAGGTTTCTAGGTATTTTTCCACTTTCCATAGAGGTTGTATTGAGTGTGGAAAGTGTGTAGTTGATAGGCTGTGATAGTGGGGTAAAACTGTGACTTAGGCATCTTAGATGCCCCCAGGCATGTTTCCCCTGCTGTCCCAGTTGCATTCCAGAGGTGTTGTCATCATTTGCTGAGGTGTCATAGTGGACTTGATGACCCTCCTTAGTCGAATAGTGCTTTCCCCTGAAACAAACATTTTTTTCCCCATAGACTATAATGGGATTCGATGTTCGTTTGAATTGTCAAATATTGAGGGTCTATTCGAATCGAATATCGAATATTTCACTGTTCACTCATCTCTAGCTTTTACGCTAAACATATCGTTTTGCATTGTGGCCAAAAAGTTTGATTTTGGTTTCATCTGACCAGAGCACCTTCTTCCACATGTTTGATGTGTCTCCCAGGTGGCTTATGGGAAACTTTAAACAAGACTTTTTATGGTTATCTTTGAGAAATGGCTTTCTTCTTGCCACTCTTCCATAAAGGCCATATTTGTACAGTGTACGACTGATTGTTGTCCTATGGACAGACTCTCCCATTTAGGCTGTAGATCTCTGCAGTTCATACAGAGTGATCATGGTCCTCTTGGCTGCATATCTGACCAGTCTTCTCCTTGTTCGTGATGAAAGTTTAGAGGGACGGACGGGTATTGGTAAATTTGCAGTGGTCTGATACTTTTTGTATCTAAATCCAGCTTTAAACTTCTCCACAACAGTATCTCGGACATACCTGGTGTCTTCCTTGGTCTTCATGATGCTCTCTATGCTTTAAACAGAACCCTGAGACTATCACAGAGCAGGTGCATTTATATGGAGACTTCATTACACACAGGTGGATTCTATTTATCATCATCAGTCATTTAGGACAACATTGGATCATTCAGAGATCCTCACTGAACTTCTGGAGTGAGTTTGCTGCACTGAAAGTAAAGGGGCTGAATAATATTGCATGCCCCACTTTTCAGTTTTTTCTTTGTTAAAAAAGTTTAAAAAATCCAATAAGTTTCATTCCACTTCACAATTGTGTCCCACTTGTTGTTGATTCTTCTCCCAAAAATTTACATTTTATATCTTTTGAAGCCTGAAATGTGGCAAAAGGTTGAAAAGTTCAAGAGGGCCGAATACATTCACAAAGCACTGTATCTATTGTTTTTATGTAGATTGTGAGCCCCAAATAGGGATCACAATGTACATTTTTTTTCCTATCAGTATGTTTTTGTAGAATGGGAGGAAATCCACGCAAATAGAGGGAGAACAAACTCTTGACAAATGTTGTTCCTGGCAGGACTCGAACCCCGGACTCCAGTGCTGCAGTGCTAACCACTGAGCCATCGTGTTACCCTGAAAGGTGATCTATTGTGTTACTTTCTCATACCTTTTGAGCTCAACTACTCTACTTGGTTCCTCCATGTTTTTTGTGCTATTCTCTGATGTCCTGTTCCTTCCCCTCGACATTTTACTACTGTTTCACATCTCCTTTCCTTTTGTTTTAATGTTTACCTTTTGTTATATTCTCTATCCATTTCCTCCCCTGGACTTTGGTGCTGGCCATTTTCCTATTTTTGTTTTAATGTGCGTGACTAGCCAGAGTCTCACCATGAACCTTGGGCTTTTACTTTCTGTTCTACGGTGACATTTCTGTTGTTTATATTATGAGGTGTACTTTCCCTTCTATAACTGGGCTGTGGTTCTTCTTTAAATCCACCACATGTTACCGTTGTTCTCTATTTGTTTTTATAGGCTGATTGGCCTTCCACTTTCTACTTGATAAAAATTGTCATAAACATTGATTATATATAAACTTTTGGACAACTTATGATTTTCTAGCAATATTTGTGTCATAAATAAATTTAGTAAAATACTTTATTAACAAATTTGAGGTCCTTTCTGTGAAACCCTGCATTTTTTCACTAATTCCCTTGTTTCTATATTGAGAGCTGTTTCTGTCTCTCGCTGAATGTTACTGAGTGTGGTGTATGGGCTGTGTAACATGTAGAGAAAATGAGGGTAGGGGAGGATAACTTCAAACAATTATATCTCCAACATTTTAAAACATAGAAACTTGCTTTTGGTGCCATATGAAAGAGGAGATTCTAAGCTTATAGTGCCATCTAAATTATTTCCAGAGATATCACTGGTTAAAAACACAATCAGAATGAATTTATTTATATGCAGGTGTATAACATAGATACTGTTAGGAGTATTTTGGTTCATTGCTTTCTATTTTTCTTACCTGGGGAGTTTTTGGCTGCGCGGTGTCTGGGGTGGCATCCTGGCGCTGCGGGGTTGTCCTGTCGTGGGTATTGGTGCACACCTTCTGACTTGCACGCGCGCACTGTTGGTAGGCAGCTTTATTTCCTGGTTGATTAGTCTGTCCTCCCATTTGCACCTGGGAGGAGTGGTCTCTACTCTGTATTTAAACCCATGCCTCCCATGGTTCTGTGCTGAGTGTCGCTTTTACAGAGCTAGGCCTTAGCAGGAGGAGTAGGTGGTTATCTGGGATAGAGGAAGTTCCGTGGTTGGTTTTTGGGAGGTTTGGGTGAACAAGTTGGTTTGTGTGTTTTCCCTTCTGTGTTCACCAATCCTACCTCTGTGTGTTATTGACTGTGTGAGTGAATTGCCTTATCCTTTGATTTCTACTCAGTTTCCCTGTGTTTGTTTCCTAGTGTAAGATTCCTTCCCATATTGGTTTGGGGGAATCCTTTCCCACATGTTTCCTGTGTGCTGCTTGTGTTGTTAGTCAGCGCACACCCTTGTCAGTCCCTGTCAGTAGCAGCTTCACTTGTTCGTTAGGGGTGACCCCCTTTAGTCTCCAGTCCCTAGAGTTCTTATAGGGCATTCCTTCTCCCACTTCCCTCTAGGCCTACGGTATCAGTGAGAGAGGAGCTGTCGGGGTCAGGCTTAGCCTGAGAACAGCCGACCCACACCCGTGAGGCAGGGATCGGGATAGCTAGTGGGAGTAGTGCAGGGCGAGATTTCCTACTGCTATTCCTTAGCCCCGTTGCAGCTACCTGGACTGACATAACAGTACACTCAGCCGTAAAAAAAAAAAAAAAAAGGAAAGGTTCGTATGCATTATGACGGACCTGAAACAGTTGCACCAGGCGGTGCAGCAGATCTCCACTGAGATGGAGGGGATCAAGCTACGAATGGATGCCATCCAAGCTTCTGACGTATCTCAGTTACAGCAGTTGGCTCAACACACAGCCTCTCAGGTGGAGGGCATACAGAGGCAGGTGAGTAGCGCCCCTGTGGGTCGGCCTCTGGAGCCAAAAGTCAGCTTACCTGAACCCTTCCGAGGTAAGAGGTCAGATTTTTTCCGATTTCAAAAGGACTGTCTTTTGTATTTCCGGCTACGGCCGTTTTCCTCCGGTTCTGAGGTACAGAGAGTTGGGATTATTATTACTTTATTGAGAGATGATCCCCTCATCTGGGCACATTCGTTACCAGCCGACTCAGCTTGCTTACTAACTGTAGAGGCGTTTTTCTCCACAATGGGGTTACTGTATGACGACCCAGACAGGGTACGCACGGCTGAGTATAACCTACGACGTTTGGTGCAAGGGGATCACGCTATAGAGAAATATTGCACAGAGTTTCGTAGGTGGGCAGCAGAAGTACACTGGAATGACCCCGCTCTACTTAGTCAGTTTGAGACAGGACTCTCAGACCAGGTTAAAGACCATCTGGTTTCTCACCCTGTTCCGGGAGATCTAGATGAGGCCATGCAGCTGGCAATTAGAGTTGGACGGCGCCTCCGGGAGCGTGGAGACAAGAGTCCTGGGGGGTTAACCCTCCTCAATTCTCTGTTTTTAGAGAGGACCCGGGGGACCAACCCATGCAGATTGGGGCCACTGTGCGAAGTGCTAGACCCAAGAGTGAAGGGTCCCGCACAGTACGCTGTTTTGTGTGTGGAGGGATGGGACATTTAGCAAGGGTATGCCCCTCCAGAGAATGGTTCGCCAAGGAGAGTAATAACCCCAGGTCTATTGAGGGTAAAGGGAGAAAACCTACTAAGGAGGGAGGTGTGTATGTTTCCTGTACTCAGACTGCCGGGTTGACCCTTGATGGATGGGTAAATGGGCAGAAGTGCCGGATTTTGGTTGATTGTGGTTCGGCAGTCAACCTTATTGACTCAGAGTTTTGCGAGCAACTAAGGGTGAGTCCTTTGGTCTTGAAGTCTCAGATACCGGTGTGGGCTATTGATAAGACCCCTCTACAGCAAGCTGTCATCTCCAAACAGGTGGAGGGTCTGGAGTTTATTGTGGGTGGCCACAGGGAAGAGATTAACTTGTTCTTATTGTCTAAGTTACCAGCACAAGTAGTGTTGGGGTGGCCCTGGCTGAAGCAGCATAACCCTATTATCAACTGGGAGACCGAGTCAGTAGTTTCTTGGGGGCAGGGGTGTAATGGTCGATGTCTGCCCATATCCGTTATGTCTTTGTCTATAGACAATTTGCCTCAAGAAATATGTGAGTTCAGGGAGGTCTTTGAGGAAAGGGCAGCCAAGACATTACCACCACATCGCACCTATGATTGCTCAATTAAATTTATACCAAATGCAGTGTTACCCAAGACAAGGTTGTACAATCTCACTATTCCGGAGAGGGAGGCGCTCAAGGAGTATATTGAGGGGAGTCTAGAGGTGGGGCATATTCGCCCATCTAAGTCCCCAGTAGCAGTGGGGTTTTTCTTTGTAAAGAAGAAAGATGGAGGGTTGCGCCCTTGTTTGGATTTTAGGGAGATTAATAAAATCACGGTGCGGAATCCCTATCCCATCCCGTTGATCTCGGATCTATTCAGCCAGATTACGGGAGCTCGCTGGTTTAGTAAAATAGATTTACGTGGGGCGTATAACTTGCTGAGAATCAAGAAGGGGGATGAGTGGAAAACAGCGTTTAACACACCCCTAGGACACTTTGAGAGTCTGGTGATGCCTTTTGGTCTAACGAATGCGCCCGTGTTTTTTCAAAATTTTATTAATGATGTACTAAGTGCCGTCATAGGGAGGGGGGTTGTGGTCTATCTGGACGATATACTCATTTACACCCCGGATTTGGAGACTCATTAGGAGAGAGTGAGAGAGGTTTTAGATCTCCTGAGGGTTAACCAATTAAGTGCTAAGCTGGAGAAATGTGTGTTCGCGGTCAATAAATTATGTTTCCTTGGCTATATCCTATCGGACAAGGGGTTCGAGATGGACCCTGAGAAGGTCAGGGCAGTCTTGGAGTGGCCGCGACCTGAGAACCTAAAGGCGGTCCAACGGTTCTTGGGATTCTCCAACTATTATCGCCAGTTTATTAAGGGATTTTCTGAGGTTGTGACACCCATCTCGGACTTGACTAAGAAGGGGGCTGACTGTGCTAAGTGGTTGCCAGAGGCGCTAGCCGCGTTTGAAGAATTGAAGAAGCGATTCTCGTCCGCTCCCATTTTGAGACAGCCGGATGAGAGGTTGGCTTTCCGAGTGGAGGTGGATGCCTCCTCGGTGGGGGTGGGAGCAGTACTTTCTCAGGAGTTCGAGGAGGGTACGCATCCCTGTGCCTTCTTTTCTAAGAAATTCTCTGCCTCTGAACGGAATTATGACATCGGAGATAGGGAACTACTGGCAATAAAACTAGCGTTCGAACATTGGCGTCATTTCCTGGAGGGGGCCAGAAGGCCAGTCCAGGTATTTACTGATCACAAGAATTTGGTTTATCTTGGGTCGGCGAAGAGATTAAATGCACGGCAGACCAGATGGGCTCTATTTTTTGCACGGTTCCACTTTACCGTGACTTATGTGCCGGGTTCAAAGAATGTTAAGGCTGATGCTTTATCCCGGTATATGTCGACCGAGGAGGAACGAGAGGCGCCTGCCACTATTCTTGGGGATGGAGTGGTGGTAGCAGTATTGGGCGCGAAATTGGAGAAGGCCTTGATCGAAGCGCAACACGCTGCACCTTCCAAGATACCTAGAAACAAGCTGTTTGTCCCAACTACTCTCCGACAAAGTCTCCTGAGGGAGTGTCACGAGTCGGTTCTTGCTGGTCACCCGGGGGTTTCAGAGACCATGAGATTGGTGTCTAGGAATTTTTGGTGGCCAGGGTGGAGTAGGGATGTCTTGCAGTTTGTTCAAAATTGTTCGGTCTGTGCAAGAGCCAAGGCGTCGCATACCCATCCCCACGGTCTTCTACATCCATTGGAACCTCCTAAGGCACCTTGGACTCATCTGTCTATGGATTTCATCACGGGCCTTCCAGTGTCTAAGGGTTTCACGGTCATTTGGGTAGTCGTTGACCGCTTCACGAAAATGTGCCATTTGATCCCGTTTTCCAGGCTGCCATGTGCCAAGACACTATCAGAGGCATTTATTAAAGAAATTGTAAGGTTGCATGGTCTTCCTGAGGAGATCGTTTCGGACAGGGGTCCGCAATTTGTGGCTAAATTCTGGCGGGCTTTTTGCAGCAGGCTGGGAGTTACACTGTCGTTTTCCTCCGGGTTTCACCCGGAGTCTAACGGGCAAACAGAGAGGAAGAATCAGGATGTGGAACAGTTTTTGAGGTGTTTTGTTCGAGAGAACCAGAATAATTGTGCTGACTTTCTCCCCCTGGCAGAATTTTCCCTAAACAACCATGATTCCAACGCCACAGGCACCACACCTTTTTTTTGCTCCGGTGGTAGACATCCTGTTTTCGGAGTATTTTCTTCCATTTCTTCCCCAGTTCCGGAGGAGGAGCTATTTTCTAAAAAGCTGCAGGGGGTATGGTCCCGTATCCGAGAGAATCTGGTACGGGCGTCGCACCAGGCTAAGGTCCAGGCGGATAGGAAGAGAGGAGAGTTGCAGTTCTTCCCTGGTGAGATGGTTTGGTTGTCCACCAAGAATATCAGGTTGAAGGTTCCTAGCAAGAAGCTGGGTCCCAGGTTTGTGGGTCCTTTTAAGATCATCAAGATGGTAAATGAAGTGGCGGCACAGCTGCAACTACCTAAAAGGTGGAAGATAAACCGGGTGTTCCATGTCTCCTTGTTAAAGAAGGCCAAGAAGGGAACGTCTCCAGTTAAGGTTCCACCAGTTTCTGAGTCCGGGGAGTATGAGATATCCCGAGTTCTGGATAGCAAATATGTTCGGGGGAAGCTACGGTATCTGGTGGCATGGAAGGGATACGGTCCTGAGGATAATTCTTGGGTTCTGGAGTCGGATATGTCAGCCCCCAGACTCGTGGAGAAATTCCACAAGGAGTTCCCGAAGAAGGATGCTCCTAGAGAATCCGGAGTCTTCTCCTTGAGGGGAGGATCCTGTTAGGAGTATTTTGGTTCATTGCTTTCTATTTTTCTTACCTGGGGAGTTTTTGGCTGCGCAGTGTCTGGGGTGGCATCCTGGCGCTGCGGGGTTGTCCTGTCGTGAGTATTGGTGCACACCTTCTGACTTGCACGTGCGCACTGATGGTAGGCAGCTTTATCTCCTGGTTGATTAGTCTGTCCTCCCATTTGCACCTGGGAGGAGTGGTCTCTACTCTGTATTTAAACCCATGCCTCCCATGGTTCTGTGCTGAGTGTCGCTTTTGCAGAGCTAGGCCTTAGCAGGAGGAGTAGGTGGTTATCTGGGATAGAGGAAGTTCCGTGGTTGGTTTTTGGGAGGTTTGGGTGAACAAGTTGGTTTGTGTGTTTTCCCTTCTGTGTTCACCAATCCTACCTCTGTGTGTTATTGACTGTGTGAGTGAATTGCCTTATCCTTTGATTTCTACTCAGTTTCCCTGTGTATGTTTCCTAGTGTAAGATTCCTTCCCATATTGGTTTGGGGGAATCCTTTCCCACATGTTTCCTGTGTGCTGCTTGTGTTAGTCAGCGCACACCCTTGTCAGTCCCTGTCAGTAGCAGCTTCACTTGTTCGTTAGGGGTGACCCCTTTAGTCTCCAGTCCCTAGAGTTCTTATAGGGCATTCCTTCTCCCACTTCCCTCTAGGCCTACGGTATCAGTGAGAGAGGAGCCGTCGGGGTCAGGCTTAGCCTGAGAACAGCCGACCCACACCCGTGAGGCAGGGACCGGGATAGCTAGTGGGAGTAGTGCAGGGCGAGATTTCCTACTGCTATTCCTTAGCCCCGTTGCAGCTACCTGGACTGACATAACAGATACGATATAAAAATCCCAATCCTGATTGTGTTTTCAACCAGTGACATCTCTGAAAATAATTTAGATAGTACTGCAACTTTAGTGAATCTCCTCTTTCATATGGTACCAAAAACAAGTTTTTATGTTTGTTTTAATATGTTCGAGATATAACTGAAGTGACCTTGCCCTACACTCATTCTCTCTACATTTCACAAAGCCCCGTACCATTCAGTGAGAGGCAGATACTGCTCTCAATGCAATAATGGGAAATAGTGACAAAAAAATTGTATTTCACAGAAAGGAGCCAAAATTTGTTAATAATGTATATTCCAAAATTTATTAATGACACAAATACAGCCAGAAAATCAAAAGTTGTGGAAAAGTTTAGTTAGCAGATCAACAGCCATGCTACTTAGAGCTGCAATATTAGGGGTTAGTTTCCACCACATACAATGTCCAGTTATACTCTGTAATACCTATCAATCTAAGTAGGTTGATAAAAATAAAATATGTTTCATATCTATTCCCTACTTCTGACTGTCAACATGAATTGATATATTTTCCTATCAAAGGATATGTCAACAATTATCATAGAACTTGACAAAATCCTTCCAGATTTGTAGATTTCCTTTTGGCATTAATCTCCAATCCATATGGGCCCATTTAGAATAGGATATAACTATATAGATAATCATTATCCAAATGCATAACTTTGCTATAAAATTCTCATAATTATATTGCTTTTAGACTATAAAAATCCTAAAATGTAGAATAAATTTTGATGAATGCTATTAAAATAAGAATATAAGTAATATAGGTTGTAAAAGATAGGTTGTAAAGATTAAATGATTTAATTCTATGCTGAAAATATGTCACTATATAATGTAAAAAGGTAGCACAGATGTGACCTAATTATTATGTGTAAATATGCCAAATTTCAGTTCAAATGTATTCTACTTCATTTCCAGGATTGTGCACATTTACACATGCAGTAAAAAGATGATGTTGAAAATCTGAAAAAAAAAAAAGTGATTATTCGTTAAAAATAAGTTCTTTATTTTTTAAGATAAAAGATATCTTATAAGTGATACGATATCTCTTTCTGCTTATAATGGCATCAATTTAATCTCAATTGTTACAATGTATGTACAGCAGATGCAGCACTTCCCACTACTACTTATAGTAATGGGGACAAACTTATGTTAGAAAGGGCCCCTGACAAAAAGCTTATCAATACACTATAAAAATAAAGTATATTTGAATACCAATCAAATATAACCTACATATCAATAACCACAAGTACAAAATTATACAAATTCATAATTTATTAGGTCTTCAACCAATTCATTAAAACACATAAAACAAATACTGATAGAAAATACACAAGGGGAGGAGTTTGCACAAATATTAGGGAAGGATGAATAGTTATATCATATAATTGAAGAATAAATTAATCCAATTCATATTTTAGGAAATATAACCATGCAGAAGCATGCATAAAAGTCCAACAAATATAACCAGATATATCAATACAATTTTAGTACTGTAACTAGGGTTGAGCAATCGTGTTTGGAAAAAATCGGATTCCGATCGGCGATCGAGAAAATTTCACGATCGCGATCGGAATTCCGAACATGATCTTTTTAGGTGGGATCGGGATCGGTAGTATTTCCCACAATGCCTTCACACTGAGTATATAGTGTATACTCAGTGTGAAGGCTCTGCTGCGGTTCCATAGGAATGAATGGAAGCAGCCGACACACAGCCTTAACCCCCTGCGCGCCGGCTGCCTCCATTCATTTTAATGGGAGACTAAACTAACATGTCTCGTAGCTACTTACCTCCAGAGATGGCTGGTCCGCTGCTGTTCGCCTCGCTGCCGCTCCAGCTGCAGTCTTCTTCGCCTCGCGGACCCCTCCCTGCCAGGTTAGGAGAGTGTGGGCAGGTTAGGAGAGTGTGGGCGGGTACAGGGCGGGGAGACGTCACGTCTCCCCTCCCAGTACATTCCTCAGTACATCGGATGTTGGTCCGTGGGAGCAAAACATTTATGTTATTTCGGCTGTAATAAAACTCAACACCATTTGGAAATTTAAATTGAGTGCCGGAAATTTCTTATCTTGATATATATCCTTGCAGGGATAAGAGTGCACAGCATGGACATATAACTCTATGGGCAACTTGCAATCTGTTAATGTACCAAATGTACCATGTGCGACTTTTTTCATGACTCCTATGCCAGTTGTCTTATGCACAGCCTATGATAAATCAGTCACATAGTTTTAATCTGTCATTCACTGTATACTAAATAGGCTGGGTTCACGTCTCCATCGGAATCTTTGTTTGTAGATTCTGTCACAGTGTCCTTCAGAAATTGACAGTCAAAAAAGTCCTGCAAGCAAGACTTTTTCATCTAGCGGTTTAGGTTAATAAAAAAGTGGACACTTGGCAGAACCCATTATTGTTTCCATCTGATGGACCAGAAGAACAGAGATTGCAATTGTGGAACTAACGCTAGATGTCAACTGTTTGGGAGGCATTGAAATGTCTTGGTCTCTCTTCTGTAAACCCTCTCCAACTTCTCTCTCAAGCTATTGAGGCATTGCTCTAGATGTCCTGTTCATCATCGGATGCATATGATGCATGTGAAAACTACAACTGTCACTCAAGAACAATGAGGAGAGTTCAATGTTGAAAACACTTGGCTACTGTGAGTCTGAGAACCTAGAGAGTTCTGTAGAATGTCCACAAATAGGGTTGAAAAGGACCTTGACCAGTTCCATACCTGAGAAATGGGCTCAACTCCAGAGGGAGTGCACACAGCAGGAAAGTGCTGCTGGTGACCTGCAGGAGCAGGTGCACTGTGGACCAGTTGGAGACAGGTTGTCTGCCCCAAGAAGACTGGATTCCAGAAGGAGCCCAACTTCAGAGAGTTCTGCTGGTGACCTGCAGGAGCAGTTGGAGACAGACAGGGGGTTTGTCCCAAGAGAACTTGATTCCAGAAGGAACTTGGGTAAACTCAGGGAGAGGCAAAGTGCTGAGAAGAAACTTCAGTAAAGTATCTTGCCCTCAGTAGATTAGACAGGGTTCAAGAAGTGGAGTATTGCCCTGTGTGTGGGCTAGGCTGTTTGTTTGTTTTTTTTTCTGTTATCACTTACACGCTTAATATAGCCACTTATTTTGGATTGCCACTACCTGATATGCTGTTTATTTGGCACCCAGCAACACAAACACCTCTGTTATATCCAGGAAACAGCTATCTTTGATACTAAACTACCACCAATCATCACATTACACATATCCTTTATCTTTCAGAGTATGACCTCATAGCCACTTGTTAATTATACATTATATTTTTTACAAAGCAAAAGAATTAAATTGCTCAGTTGGGTATAAGAAACAGTGAATAGATTAAAAAATAGTACTAAATTTAGCCATGCAATTTTAATACCTCCATTAAGATACCTGAACATCTATAACATATTTAATTGCGAGCATTAAATGACTTAAATTGCAAGGGAAGCACATGTATCATCATCTAACAGCAAAAGAAGTTATTGTTTCAATGTGTCATTCTGTATGAAGTATAAAAAATAAATGCTGTTTAGTAGTGAAAATTCTCCAATTATCATGCATTTACATGATCATTCTCACCTTCTCCATTTATTCCTTGTATAAACAATGCAGGTAATGAAAGCTTCCTTCAATTAAACCTTATACTGTACCTTATGCTATATAGACAAATATGTGACTTGAAATGTGTGAATCCTCCAATAAAGAAAATATGTGCCATTAGTTTTGTATAATTACAGTGCCCTTTTACAGTGAATGTGATTGTTTTAGCCATAGGTAGTGGATACAAGAAAAATATGTATCTGTTATTTATACTTTTCCTATCTTCGGGATTTACTTTTTGCTTTAACAAAAAAAAAAATAAAAAAAAAAAATATTTATATGGCTCCCAGAGATGGGACCTGCATCTATGGCATGTCCAGTGGATATTCTATAGATGTCCAAGTGGGAATACATCTAGTGAAGGATGCCATCTTGTGCCTGTTCTCCATCCCACATTCCTTTCCTGGGTACTATCCAGAGAGTTCAACCTCCTAGAAGAAAACTATCTATAATGAGGATGTGGCTTCTTATTTGCCTTTTCTAATAACTACAGTATGTACCAAAACTTATGTTACATCATATTAATAACAATCATATTAATTATAACTAAAGGTGTTATTGACATGAAATTCTCAACAGATTTTGGTAACAACTCATCCAAACCACACAGGTAAAGAAGTCAAACCATAAAATGATGTTTAATAATGAGTCAAGTATTGAACACATGAAGAAAGAGAAGTGCAAAAAGCCATGGAAAGTCATTGCAGCAGATGAAATCTATGAGTAAATTGAAAGCAATCCTATCACTAATATAAAAAATGATGTGAAAAATAACATCAACTGGTTCAACTGATGGCCTATAAAGGTGTCTGATTACTAAGATGTCACACAATCAACATCTCAAGATGTGTAAAACTAGTAAGCTGTCCCAAGACCTTCACAACCTTATTGTTACAAAACATACTGATGGCATTGGTTACAGAAGAATTTCTAAACTACTGAAAGTTCCAGTAAGCGCTTCTGGCCATAGTCCGGTAGTGAAAAGAAAATAATTTCATCATAAACTGTCCTTGACCAGGTTATTTTATCTCTTTGTGTTTCTCTAAATAGCCAAAGGATTGTAGATATTTAAGTTAGGTTCAAAGATGGGTAGTAAGAAGACCTTAAAATGTATCAAAAATATTTAAAGGAATATCCCCATTTTAGATATTTATAATATATCAACAGGATATATAAGAAATGTCTGCTAGAGGTGGGTTTCACCACTTTCACCCAGGTGTCCCTAGACCCCTGTCATGCATCCACTATTAGTAGAGAGGTGCCTGCACTTTTAGAGGAGTTCAGAAGATACTGTATCCAAACAGGCAGACTTGGCTATTTTCAATAATTCTATAAAAATGACTACAGAGTGTCACACAAGTACAGCAATCTCTCTACTTACAGTGAGACAGCTACAATACCAAGCGCAGCCACTATAGAGTGCACATACAATGAATGGTAACTAGTGAAGAGGCTACAGCAATAGATATCATACTCTGGACTACCACTTTAACCTCTTCCTGGTATATATATGTACATCATAATGTTGGCAGGAGTATTGACAAGCCTTCTCCATACATGTTAGGTAGGTGTGCATCAGGCACACACTAGTAGCAGTCATAATTGGTGACAGTATCTAAGCCATTTGGGCACAAGGTTGCCTCCATATTCAAATGGATCACTGCCCTCCAGAACATAGAGGAGTGGTAATCTGTTGTCACAACATGCAGTTCCCAAACTTGTCATTATGGAGCTTGTATTCCACTCTGCAGAAGGCGGTTTATAATATGTCTGCAGCATATATGTAATATTTATAAGTATTGCACTATATTGCATTTCCAACCAGTGGTGTAACTAAAATCTTGTGGGCCCAGGTGCAATCTTTTGTTTGGGGCCTCCTACCTACAGTAAATTCTTGATAGTGACGTTTACAGGGTCCCACACAGTATAATATGCTCCACAGCAGCCCCCAGATAGTATTATATGCTTGACAGAAGCTCCAACAGAGCATTATATGCTCCACAGTGGCCCCTACAACATGATATGCTCCACAGTGCCCCCCCCACAGTATAATATGCTCCACAGTGTCAGCACGCACATATGCTCCATACAATGGTCCTACCCAGTATTATATGTTCCCAACAGTGGTCCCTAACCAATATTATATGCTCCACACAGTGCCCCCCTAGTATTATATGCTCCACAGTGGCCCCAACCAGGATTATATGCTCCACAGTGGCCCCCACCTAGTATTATATGCTCCACAGTGACCCTCACCCATTATTATATACTCCACAGTGGTCCCCACCCAGTATTATATGCTCCACAGTAGCCCCCACATAGTATTATATGCTCCCAAAAGCCCCCCTCCGATTTGGTGCTATTATTATATTCTGGGGTCTTCTCAGATATTAAAAATACATTGTTGACTGTGTGTTTAGCTAGTGATATCTTATGTTCTGTTATGGCTACTACTTCAATCTTGTCAGCATATGAAAGCTGACAATTGTGATTTTTGAGCCATTTTTTTATGTGGTATAAAACCGAAGATACAGCTATTTGAAGTGACCATGGGAGTAGGGGTGTACAGAGTTTCCTTGGCAATGCTTAGATCATTGTTAATGAGAAATTTGCAGTCTGTTTTTTATTAAAAGGAAGTTTCATAGGTTAATAAAATATATTACCAAACTGTTCACACAACAGCAAAAAAAAAATGTATAAAACGGAAGTAAAACCTTTAACACTTTGGTATAATAAGCTGCTGAGGTGACTTATCCTGTTCTTTGAACAGAAGTCTATATGTCAACTTTGGACTCTCACAACTGTGTCCTGATAAGTAGATGGCTCCTCGGGTGTATCACTATTTTTAGCTAGCGAGATTAACTTTAAGTCAGCAGTTGTTTGTTGAAATAAACATTATGTAAATGAAAGTCTTAATATCCTTCCATCAAGCTAGCATCGATTATTTGGCTCCTTGCTTTTCTTGAATTCTCACATGGATTCTCACATAGTATTTTCTTTCTTTTTTAGCCCAAATCTCTATTGCGCATATTCATTAGTGAAAATGCTCAATAATATTCCCAATGGCACTTACTCTCATCTGTGTTTTACATTTTAATGCATTAATTTTAAATGATGTTGTAAATGCATGCTATTTTATCCTTCTATGCATTGTCTCTGTAACCTAAAACACAAGACAATGCTATTTGTAAATGAGCAGCAGTTCCTGACTAATACTGTAATATCTTACTGATCTGACATAATGACTGTGTGAAACATTGTAAATATATATAGTACTTAACGTGTCAGGCATCTCAGCAGATTAGCTGCTGTCCCATGTGAAACGCACATCGGATGGGGGGCATAGTAGTGGATTGGTATAGTACATTGTTATGTCTATTTGTAGCAGTATTACGTGTTTCTAGCTGTCATTTTTAGCTGGATAAATTTATTTCTTTGCATTATGACCTGCCTTTAACTATTTACGCACTGATCAGCCCATTTATCAACTAGGTCATATTATATTGTCTCCAGTAATGTCCCAGGCCCTATGGCAGCCGCTACCCCTGCTCATTAGCTGTAACATTGCATTGCAGTGCTTTACCTTACACCCATGAAACAAGGGAGGGAGACTAGAAACATTTGCTTCACTTGACGAAGATGGGGGCAGGAAGTGATCCAGTGAGGAGGACATGGAGTTGGAACTAGACCTGCATGAACAAGGAAGGTATTAGTACTAGCACCTGGTCTTGTTCTGTTTGTGGACTCTCAACACTAAGGGAGCCTTCACACGGAGTTATGCTGCGCTCATTGTGAATGTAAAAACATGTTCAGAATGAGCGTGTAAAAAGCAGCTCCCATTGACTTGAATGGGTGCCAGCATATGTGCGCTCCCCATTGAAATCAATGGGAGGCTTTTTTCCCTATTGCTTTCAATGGACTACGCGTGTAATACATTGAAAGCAATAGGGAAAAAAGCCTCCCTTTGGTTTCAGTCTTTTTTCAGCTTGCGTCAATAAGCAAAATAAAAAGAATAAACGGAGGTGTGGTGGGGAAGGGAAGAGTTAAATGTGGAGCACAGCTAACTGATGTCCCTGCAGGCAGGTTGCTATGTCCTTTCCCAACAGTCCAAAGCCGCTGAGAGGTCACAAGAAAGGCAGGTGAAATAATTTAGGCCGGGGATCCCGTTGGGGCCTACTCAGACTCACCCAGGATGGTCACTGGGTCTGGAGGAAGGGTACTGGGAGAAGAGGATACGTGCGTCGGAGGACGGTCTCTTCTCTGCGTAGCCGGATTGGGGGAGACTGCGGCAGCCGAGGAAGTGGTGCTAGCACTTCACTGCGCACACAGGCCTGGGCGCAGAGAGTTCCTGGGGGCAAGATGGCGGCCGCGACTGCTGCAATCTCCTACACAGCAGCTCCACAGAGGCTGGATGGCCGCAGGCAGTAACCAGAGCGCACGGGACTCTCCCTCTTGTGCAGGATAGAAGGCTCAGATGCAGGGAGCGGGTCCGGAGGCCGGAGAAATGTCTGGGAAGCAGCAGGTAAGTCCTGAGTATAATCAAGATGGCGGCCCGGTCCCGGCTGGAGACTAGGCCGCAAACAAAGGGGTCCACCGGAGGTCTAGAAAAACAGGCTACGACACCCCAAATGGCTGACGGAGGCTAGGGGGAGAGCCTCGGGGGTGTGTAGAGCGTCGATGATCAGTGGCTGCGCCGATAATCAGTGGATGTAAGTGTCCACGACAGGAGCTCACTTCAGACACGTCTTCTCCTGGTGCTGGCTAGCCACCCCCCCCCCATTGGTTTCAATGGGGAGCGCATGTATGCCGGCTCCCATTCAAGTCAATGGGAGCTGCTTTTTATGCGCTCATTCTGAACATGTTTTTATGTTCAGAATGAGCGCAGCGTAACTCCGTGTGAAGGCTCCCTAAGAGTGCATTTAAAGGGAATCTATTGCTGGCCCATTTACTTTAAACTACTTCCATAGTGCTGTAGATGCTGTTAGCAGAATAAAAACAATACCTTTCTTTAGAGCCCCAGAAATGCATAGAAAAAGCACTTTTATTCTTTATTCAAATGAGGATCTTGGAGCACAGGGGGAGTTTTCTTAGGGCAATACATACTGCTGCATCATCACTAAATGCGCCCATCCTGCAATCAATATTTTTGTATTAAAAAAAAAGAAATTAATTTGATGGAATTTTTTTAAAAATTGCATTTTTCAAAATGTGAAAAGCTCTGCTTTTCAGGCAGATAGCCATATTATCCAAATAAATTTAATAAATATGATCTTCCATATCTCTTCTTTATAATGGCATCATCTTTTAATCATCCTTGAATTTAATTTGGACATTAGAAGGCTTACAAGTGTAACAGCGATTTTCCAGAAGATTCACATTTTGCAAGAAAAAATTTTAGGGACCACTTCAATTGTGAAATGGATTTTAAAGGCCTATATATTAAAAACCCCATATAAATTGCCCTATTTCCAAAACTACACCCCTCAAATAATTCAAAACAGCATTTGGAAGTTTGTTAACTCTTTCAATACTTCACAGTAATTAAAGCAATATGAAGGTGAAATTTAGACATTAATTTTTTTTTATAAATAATACATTCATTTATCCTTAATATTACCATATGCATAGGGGGTTAAAGGAGAAAATTAATCTCACAGTTTGCTACACAATTTCTCCTGAGCACCTGAGCACAGAATTGTTCCACGGGTGGATGTAAACTGATGTTTGGGAACACAGCACCAGTGCAATGGAAACCCCCCAAAAGTGACCTCATTTTAGAAACTACCCCTCAAGGGATAGTATGACTTTGATCCCAAGAGTGCTTACCAAAAATTAATGTGCAAAGTAAAAATTAAAATTTTTAAAGACATATGACATTTCAGTGCCTAACATGTTGTGCCCACTTACTGTTATCAGCGATACACATGCCTAAAACTTTTTAAG
Organism: Leptodactylus fuscus; assembly: GCF_031893055.1. Classification (NCBI taxonomy): domain Eukaryota; kingdom Metazoa; phylum Chordata; class Amphibia; order Anura; family Leptodactylidae; genus Leptodactylus; species Leptodactylus fuscus. Next base: position 107,176,994 of record NC_134268.1, on the reverse strand, counting down.
AGGGTTATCCCATTTACAAAATTTGTGTATGCTGGGCAAACAACACAGCTCAGAAGGGAAGGAGCACAGTGCCTGGCTGTGCCCAAACAGCAGTTTTTACCCACATATGAAATTAAACAGATTGTTTTGGGTACAACAGTGTCATACATATGGGCATAAACTGCAATGGTGCAGATGAGAAGGACCATTATGTGGCTTTTGGAATGCAGATTTAGATGTTTGATATTTGGAAGCTATGTCACGTTTACAGAGCCATAGATGTGCAAATAAAGTGGAATCCCTTAGTGAATGACCCTGCACCCTGCAAATTCCCTACTTTTTTCCCAGTAGCTCCTATGATTGAGGAGGGGGGGCTTATTTTTTGAGGGGCAAGTTGTGCCTTTTATTGATACTGTTTTGGGTAACATATGACTTTCTGTTTGCTTTACATAGCATATTTTTGTGATGCAAGATGGCAAAACATCATTTTTTACATAATTGATTATTTATAGGAAATAGGCATTTGGGGGGCTTTATTCATTTATTAATTTTTTTAAAGATACTTTTTCTTATTTCTTTATACTTTTTTATGATTGCTGGTTTAGTAGTATACACTGCGATACACATGTATTGCAGTGTATTGAGGAAGTCAGTCTATGTAGATGCATAGTCTAAATTCCTCCCATCATGGCAGAATCAATAAGGTATGTGTGGTCTTGGCAGCCCAGGGTCACTGGTCAGACCCTGTGCTCTGGAAATCAATATTGGTACCCTCTGATCTCACCATGGTGGTGCCGATGCGGGGTGCTGGAGCATGGTTTTAGCTGTAACTTACAGCTAACACCTGGTTCAGCAGCTGCCTCATAGTACTCTGGTGGCTGTCCTTTAGACCCAGGTGGTCGTGCCGTATTATTGCGACGAATGTTGCCTAGGGGTTAAATGCACTGCTGCTGTTTGATAAACTTGGTAATGAATGCAGTTTAGAATTGGGCTGAGAAAAGTACAAGGTAAACTTGGTAATAGACATGGTAGCGACAATACTACAGTAATTAAAGTTAAAAAATGGTGAAAAAAAATAAAATGCAATTACACAGAATTTGTCACTTGTTTTACATAGACAGATCTAAAAAAAAAAAAAAAAAAAAAAAAAAGGGGGCCATACGGTGGCTCTACAGCCTTGTGGCGCTGGAGTCCTGGTGTTCAAATCCTGCCAAGAGCAAAAAAACCATCTGCAAGGAGTTTGTATGTTCTCCCTGTGTTTGCATGGATTTCCATCCCATATTATAAAGACATACTGATAGGGAAAAAAATGTACATTGTGACCTCTATGTGGGGCTCACAATCTACATAAAAAAAATTAAAAAACATCTCAAAAAGGATAGCACACTGTGGCAGACTATGTTTAAAATGTGTCTGAATTCATATAATGCTTCACTAAGCATAAGCAGTTTATATATTGAATTCTAAAATGAAACAATATGCTATAAGTTCCTGAAGTCCCACTAGGGATGAATTACCATTTACTCTGGAAAATTTTTACCCTTTAAGAGAAAAACTGATCAGTATATTCCTTTGGTAGAATTAGTCACATAAATCTTGAATGTTTAATTGTAGAGTCTGGTGCAGAAAACCCACTCAGCATCTACCCAAATTTTTACCACATTTTTGCTCTGCAGTTTCTTCACTGCCTCCTTCCTATCTGCGTGGCCCACAAATTACCCAAATAAGCGACACAGAGACTTCTTGTTGGATAATTTTGGCCACAGCAGACAGTTTATTAACAAACATGTACAACAAGAAACTGTAAAAAAACATTAATATACAACAGTAAGTACTAACCCTGAATGTACCAGCCCTTTTATCAAATTGAATCCAGTATGGATCCATGAGAATTTTACTGTACTGCTGCTGATCCTGGATGCTACTCTTAAAGAGCTACCACCACTGCCACCACTCGGCCAGGCCACCTTCGGTCTCTTCCACATATTATATCATGTTGCACTGCGACAGATGTTGCCACAGCTAACGCCACTGCCACCACTCAGCCATACATGTCCTGAAACTTGGACCACTATCACATTCCACTATACCACTCTGTTGGTTCTACAGTGTTGGTATAAAATATATAAAATTGATTTTGCAGCTGCACCCATCATGAGATAATTTTTGTTGTTGTTTTTTTTGAAAAGCCAATTCTTTAGCATATTTCAATTTGGCTCAGAGCCACAAATGTGTCTCCCAAATAGCAATAAGCCTGTAGCACTTCCAAGCCATCAAAATGAGCAAATTATTGTACAATGTTATTGCAATATAACTAAGTGTTTCCAAGGGTTTTCCAACTAAAAGGGGTCGTTTTTGAAACATAAATGTTAAAATGCGTAAATGTGAGTTTTAGTGCAATGTATAGTTGCATTCACTGTTTAACATCCGTATTTCCGCAGACATACATGTCACTTTCACTGTGACATAACTTCAGCTGTGCTTACCTTAGTGATCTAGAAATTGAATAGATAAATATTTAGGAGCCCTAAAGGTGTTGTACACTATGTTTTAACCCAATTTAAGGGTTATTTGTATGGAACTTGTTAAACTTGTCTGAACTCGAAACGAAACAAATCTTTAGATGTTCGCCCCTCTATAGTCAACATCTACCATATTGCTATTACTGTAGATGTTGACTATTTGCTTTAAACACAGTGGAGACCTGATGCTAATGCCCAGAGTTCTGAATATATTTCTAACTTCAAAGTATATCATATACAATATTGTAGGGTACCATTGCAAAATACAATTTGTCCCATGCAAAATATCATATGGCTTGTATGGTTCTGTAAAATGAAAAAAGTTACAACTTATGCTAGGAGAGAAGTAAAACAGGAAAATCAAAAAAATAATAATATTTGTTCGGGAAGGGTTTAATATTTTACTGCAGTAGCGAGTGTACAAGGGCTCTTAGAGATTTTGTTATTTACTGTACATCTGAAATAAAATCTATTGTGTTTGTCAAGGGGAAGTGTGGGATGTCTGATATAGTATATCTAAATATTTGCAAAATTTGATTAAAAAATCTTTCTAGCCTAAATTATGATTGTAATGTCATTGCTGTTCTATATAATGGGAAACAGATTTTAAGATGTGTGTATGCAAGTCTTGACCTATTTGGAACATTGCCTGCATGATTACTTGAAAAACATATAGTCCATTACTTATATGCCTGCTTTGTATCATTAGCAATCCAATCTCTGCATATAATTATTGTAACTGATTATCTCAAAGGACTTTCACTGATAAATGGAGTTCATTCAGTGGAATATGCTAATTAATTCCTTGGTATTCCAAGCAGAGCATTAGAGAATGGAATGATGAATGCTATTTAAGTGTAACAGAATGTGTGCTCAAATTTTATTTCCCACTACAGGAAATAATGTACATTAGTACACTGATAAAGATCATGCTGAGTCAAAGATTTAACCTCAAACTTATCTTTAGAAAATGTTTAGTAAAATTACTGTAGTTTCGTTGCAGTAGTTCATTATTTTTTCAGATTGTTACTGTCATAAAAGGCGTTTAATTAGTTTGACATTTGATAAAGATAATATGCCATAGTCAGATTACACATTGTCTTAGCAATAGATATCTGACACTTGCCCAGTGTGACGTACAGCTGTTCTCGTGATCCTTACTCTTGTTTACATGCTACTATTAGGAAACAAAAACTCCCCTAGTGAATATTCCCATTCATATGGAAGTTAAACACAATATAATTCAAGTTACAGAGCAGCAAGTCAAGGAAAAATCTGAGGTGCATTGTTGTCACATATGGTGAATTCTGCCCGAAAAGGAGAATTCTAACTGCCTAAAAAGAATCAACAGAAGAATAAAGTTTCTCTGTTATAATATCGGAGGACTAACTAAATCTGCCAGAACATGTGCAAATGTAGAGACAGTAGGCAAAGAACACTTCCACTTCACTGAAGGTTGTAATTAAGATCCCATTTAGAACAGAGACAGAAGAGGAGACCTACAATGAGTCACGGAAACTGAGACCCTAACTTCAGCTAGTGAATTGTGTGTGTTACAAAGTAAATCTAAGCTGATAACTGTACAGTAAAATGTCTTCAGTACCAGGAGAGTGTATTCTTTATTGGAAGTATTCTAGAGAAACTTTCACTGATGAAGCTTACCAAATGATAAAGACTAATGGTAGAAGTCCTGCAAGCGGCTGCATTTTAAGCTATTACTGGAAATTTGCATCAATGCAAAGGATTTAGGCTAGAATATAGTGCCTCACAAAGGCAACACATGGCAGCACAGAGAGTCTCTATAGATTTGTTATATGTAACATGAAATCATAAGAATCCTGGATTCTACCATATGGGTGAACAGTGTTATGAGGTGTACGTGGCTTGAGTGACATGACCAGATCGATTGCCATATTGATAGTAGAAGCAGCAGCAGAGATCTGCGCAGTAAAGCATTGTCTGCTAGAGAGCAGTGCTGGGTCTATAGCAGTCAGAAAAGAAGGATGGGCATCCCGCAGGAGGAAAACTTAGAGGAAGAGGGGTAAGTATATAATGAGGTTGAGCTGAGTAGGTAGGGCAGGGCTAGTAGTTTTAAGCAGGGTAGCTAGAGAGACAGGGAGGAGATGTATGAGAGGGAGGGTTGGAGGAGAGAGGTAGGCTGGAAGGGTGGAGTGAGGTGAGAGGTAGCTAGCGTGGAAGATAAATATATGGAAGATGAACCATGTAAAGAAATGCAGAAGACAGATGGAGCTCCCAGAGACACCCAGAAATCACTCAAAACACTGCTAAAGGATAGGGTTGAGCGATCGGGATTGGAAAAGATCGGATCCCGATTGGCAATCGAGTAAATTTCAGGATCGAGATCGGAATTCCGATCCCGATCTTTTCCGGCGGGATCAAGATCGACTCAAATATCCTAGTATACAGTATATGATTAACTGTATATATGATTAACTGTATACAGTATATGATTAACAGGGTTGAGCGATCGGGATCGTGAAAGATCGGATCCCGATCGGCGATCGAGCAAATTTCACAATCGGGATCGGCTGGAAAATGATCGGAAATCAAATTTTAAAATGTCAAGATCGGCTCAACCCCACTAAAGGTACATGAGTGCATTTATTAACCCATTCATAGCACCAGCAGACCTTAAAAAAACAACAAAAACAACACACTTTTTCCTTGGAAAACCCTTTAAGTAAAAATCAGGAGAAAATGGGCAGGAGGTAAGGAGAAAAAGGATGTCTGAAAGGTGGCAGAATAGTAAAAGGTGTTTAATAGTATCCACACATTTTGATGTGAACTGGTCTCAATTCAGCTATCATGTTTAGGATTTCTCGGAGCCAGAGTACAAGGCTCGGGGGTGAGGGGGATGTCCATAATCTAGACATGGTGGGTCTGGCTACTACTAGGAGAAAGCTGATTAGTTTGCAAGTTTGCTTTCGAAGTTAATAGGGGAAAATGGAGAGGAATAGAAATGCAGGGTCATCCTTCAATGCAATACCTGTGACCTCCTTAATGATTCTGCAGATCTTGTGCCAGAAAAGAAGAAGTTGAGGTCAATTCCACCAGATGTGAAACATGGTGCCTCGGCCATTGTTACATCTCCAGCAAAAATTAGAGTCTGTAGGAAAGATCTTGTGGAAGATCAAAAGGACTCTGTACCAGCATGATAGAATTTTGTAATTAGTTTCCTGAGCCCTGCACAAAAAAATTTGTGGCACGGTTGGAAAGTTGTGTGCCATATGTCCAATGGAAAGGAGGTCCCCAGTTCCCACTCCCATGTGACAGTGAATGGAAGCAGTGGTCTTGTTTGACATAGGAGAGTAAGCTGTAGATAATCTAGAAAGAGCGGTGAGGGGCAATAGTAGAAATACAAATGCATTCAAATGCATTCAAATTGACTCTTTTGCTCAAAAGAAAATATCTTGGTAGAATTAGACTCCCTGAAGTGTCCATGTATTATAAGTATTTTCAAATCATTTGATGGATGGGCCTCCTAGGTCTCAGACAGAACAAAGTCATTCATATCCTGGCTACAGAAAACTTCAGCTCTAGTCTTTTTCCAATTCCATGGTTCTATGGCTCCAAAAACTAGAAACCCAAATTCACAGACCAAATTTTGCTACACACACGTGAAACATGGCATGACCTAAAAAGCTCTCTTGGTCCCTTTCCTTCCCTATTACATACATAGTAGATGAGGTTGGATGAAGACTTCAGTCCATCAAGTCCAACCTATAACCCTATAATCCCCTACAGTGTTGATCCAGAGGAAGGCAAGAAAACCCATGAGGCTTATGCCAATTGCCCCATTTCAGGGGAAAAAAAATTCTGGCAGTCAGTATAAAAACCCTGGATCAATGTGTCCTTAAAATCTAGAATTGATAACTCGTAATATAATTCTCTTCAAGAAGGGCATCCAGGCCCTCTTTGAACTTGTTCAAATGAATCCACAATCTTCACTACCTGGGGTAAAGAGTTCTATAGCCTCGCTGTTCTTAGCGTGAAGAATCTCCTTCTGTGTTGCTGGTGGAAATTTCTCTTCTCCAGACGTAGAGGATGTCCTCTTGTCACTGTCACTGGTCTAGGAGTAAAAAGATCATTAGAAAGTTCATTGTGTTGCCCCTTCATGTATTTTTACATTGTTATTAGATCTCCCCATGGACGTCTTTTCTCTAAGCTGAATAACCCCAGATTTGTTAATCTATCATTGTATTACAGTCCACCCATTCCCCTAATAATTTTGGTTGCCCTTCTTTGCACTTTTTCAAGTTTGATTATGTCTTTCTTGTATATTGGGGCCCAAAATTGTGCACAATAGTCTATGTGGGGCAGTACAGTGATTTGTATAGAGGCATAACTATGTTCTTGTCATAATAATCTAGACCTCTTTTTATGCATCTCATAATTTTCTTTGCCTTGCCAGCAGCTGCCTGGCATTGTTCACTAAAGGTAAGTTTGCTGGTCATCAAAATCTTTTTCATTGGCAGTCTTACCCAGTCTTACTATTAAGTACATGCATTTTATTTCATTGACCAAAACGCATAACTTTACATTTGTCAACATTAAACTTCATTTGCCAAGTCTCCGCCCATGCTTCCAGCTTCCTTAGATCCCCTTGTAATATTCTACTATCCTCCTCATTTTTTTTAATTACATTACAGAGTTTAGTATCATCTGTAAATATGGACACCCTGCTTTGTAAACCCTCTACCAGGTCATTAATAAAGATAATAAACAGTAGAGGACCGAATAATGACACCTGTGGCACCCCACTGGTGACTGCGACTCAGTCTGAATATTTACCATTAACAAGTACCTTCTATTTTCTATCAGTGAGCCAGTTGTGAACCCAAATGCATTTGTTTCCCCCAGTCCCAACATTCTCATTTTGCATACCAACCTTTTACGTGGTACAGTATCAAAATCCTTTTAAAAGTCCAGGTACACCATGTCCACTGCATTATTTATTATTATTATTATTGTTTATTTATATAGCACCATTAATTCCATGGTGCTTTACATTTGGGGGTTACATACAGTACACAGAATATACAGGTAGATATAATACTAACAATGACCGACTGACACAGTGGGGTAGAGGGCCCTGCCCGCGAGGGCTTACAATCTATGAGGGAAGGGGGGTAGAGACAGAAGGAGAGGGGGAGACTGTACTGATGGCAGTGAGGTAATAGTGTTATTGGAGGTTGTAGGCCTTCCTGAATAGGTGAGTCCTCAGGGCCTTCTTGAATCCTGTGATTGTGGGGGTCAGTCTTATGTGTCTTGGTAAGGAGTTCCAGAGTATGGGGGATGCACAGGAGAAATCTTGGAGGCGATTGTGTGAGAAGCGGATGAGGGCAGAGCGGAGTAGGAGGTCATTGGAGGATTTGAGGTTACGTGTGGGCAGGTAGCGGGAGATTAGTTCAGAGATATATGGAGGGGCCAGGTTGTGGATGGCTTTGTATGTTAGCGTTAGTAGCTTGAATTCAATTCGCTGGGCTATGGGTAGCCAGTGTAAGGACTGTCAGAGGGGAGCAGCCGATGAAGATCAGGGGGAGAGGTGAATCAAACGAGCAGCACAGTTTAAGGTGGACTGGAGGGGGGCGAGGGTGTTTGCTGGGAGTCCATGGAGAAGGGTGTTGCAGTAGTCTAAGCGGGAGATTATGACGGCCTGGACGAGCATCTTAGTAGTTTCAGGGGTGAGGAAGGAGCGGATTCGGTGGATGTTTTTGAGTTAGAGGTGGTATGAAGTGTTGAGGTTTGAACGTGTGACTTGAAGGATAGGTCGGAGTCCAGGGTTACCCCAAGGCATCGGGCCTGTGAGACAGAGGTAATTGTGGTTCCGTTAACTTTGATAGATGTATCAGGTGGAGGGGCCATACGGGGTGGGGTGAAGATGATGAACTCTGTTTTCTCCATGTTGTGTTTGAGAAAGCGGGAGGAGAGGAAGGAGGCTACAGCTGCTAAACAAACTGGAACTCTGGCCAGTAGAGAGGTAATGTCTGGTCCAGAGATGTACTATATTTGGGTGTCATCGGCATAGCAGTGGTATTGAAAACCATGAGATTCTATGAGTTGGTGCAGGCTGAGGGTATAGATAGAGAACAGGAGGGGTCCTAGGACGGAGCCCTGGGGGACACCTACAGAGAGAGAGCAAGGTGAGGAGGTGGTGTGCGAGTGGGAGACGCTGAATGTGTGGTTGGTGAGGTATGAGGAGATCCAGGAAAGGGCCAGGTCTGAGATACCAAGGGATGAGAGAATTTCTAACAGTGTCAAAGGCAGATGAGAGGTCAAGGAGGACAAAGTAGTGGCGCTTGGCTTTGGCAGTTAGAAGGTCATTGGTGACTTTTTTCTTGTACTGACTTCTCATAGAAGCTGATCAGATTAGTCTGGCAGGACTAATAAACCCATGCTGATTTGGTGTTATAAGATTGTTTACATTGAGATACTCCAGGATAGCATCTCTTAGAAAGCCCTCAAACATCTTATCCACCACAGAAGTCAAACTTATTGGCCTATTTTAGAACTCTTTTTGAAAATTGGCACCACATTTGCTATGCGCCAATCCTGTGGAATAGACCCAGTCATTACTGAAACCTTAAATATTAGATATAAGGCTCTATCTAATAACCATGCTTAATTCCCTTAGAACTCGGGGGTGTATTCCATCTGGACTGGGCAATATCTTTATTTTAGTGTTTTGAAGGCAGCTCCACACTTCTTCCTGGGTTAAAAAGGTGACATTTAATCGAGAGTGAATTGAGAATTATCCCTAATCATGTTGCAGGCTATTGGATTTTCTTGTGTAAACGTTGCATAGAAGAAGGCATTTAATAGTTGTGGTTTTTCCTCATCCTCCTCCACCATTACACCCAGATTATTATTATTTTTTTCTTTTTTATGCCACTCAGCTTGCCACCTGACCATTTTTCTATCTCCTCTTCTATCTATGCAGAGCTGTGACAGAGATTCAAATCCTATAAGGGGCCACACGGTGGCTCAGTGGTTAGCACTGCAGCGCTGGAGTCCTGGTGTTCAAATCCTGCCAAGGGCAGAAAACCATCTGCAAGGAGTTTGTATGTTCTCCCCGTGTTTGCATGGATTTCCATCCCATATTCCAAAGACATACTGATAGGGAAAAATGTACATTGTGAACTCTATGCAGCGCTCACAATCTACATTAAAAAAAAAAAAAAAAAAAAAAAGATTCAAATCCTATAGTATGTGAGAAGCCCTTACCAAAAAAGGATCTATTCTAACAGCTCAAGTGACATCCCTTCTCCAAAATGTAAATTTATCCTTCCTATAAACAGCTCATCTGGGCCACTACCTATCTACACTTCTGAACAGGATGGTTTTCAATGGCATCTCACTCTATTCGAGAGTGCACTCTCTTCCTCTAGCACTTTGATGAAGAAGGCTTTCTATAACTTGGAGAAATATATATACATACTACTAGACACCACAAGCTATGATTTATCTCTTCCAGAGAATCCAAACTGGGTATTGTCCTCTCAGTGGATGACACAAAGAAAGTACTTATTTCAGAGCATGGATATTCTCAGTGTTTGAGAATCACTACAATTTTTTTGTAAGGTGACACCATTCACCCTGCTGGTTTTTAGGCAAGATCTCTAATCTTCAAATCTCTGCTGGAGATGCCACTCTCACAAGGGAATGCTCTAAGATATCTGGTGGCACTGTCCTTCAGTTGTTCGGGAAAAAAGTCTAATCAACTATTGTTGGGGATTTGCCCGTTGAGCAATTCCTCAGTGGCTGCTGCTCAAATCTAGAAGGAAGGGAATGATAGAGACAGAGAGTACTAAACTTGACCCAGCCCATTTCCCTATCTACTTGCCTTAATTACCCTAGACGGTAGAGGACAACTGGGCGACAATCCCTTCTATGGACGAGTGAATACAGAACAGGACAAGCCAAACACAGAAGTAGAGTCAGCAAGCCAAGGTCACACCAGAGAGACAAACAGTACCAAATGGAAATCCAAAGAGATATCAAGTGCCAAAAAACAGAGGTCTAATATAAAGCAAGAGTAAGAACTAACGCTTAGCACAGTCAGAGGCACAATAGCCAGCAAACGTGTGGGCTTATGACCTGTTTATCAGGAGTCCAGTACCCACCCAAGGCTTGATTGGTATAAAGGTTTTTCAATCACAAAGCACACAAAAGTAACCCTAACCGTATCAACACAAAATGAACAGAATTCATGAGCGGATATGCTTCCTGCATCATACATTGTGGCCAGAGGTTGGCACAAGAGTTTAAATGAGTGCAGACATAACAACTATGCAACGGATCACCAAACAGCCCTTCAGTATTATACTAGAGATGATCATCATTTTGCTGCAGCCAGAACGCTTATCCCACAATTTTGGCTCTAACATGAGATTTCATTGAAACATTTATGGATCTGCAAAGTCAACTAAATAACCTGCTTTAAGGAGATCTCTAGCTGAAAGAACAGATTGCACAGCAAGTTCAGGAAAGTCTGGTCTCCCTGGATTAACATCCCACAGTGAACCAGCCAGTTCCCTCCCTCCTCTATCTCTTTTTCTTTCTTCTTCGTCTACTCGACTCACTCCTCTCCCGCTACTAATGAATACTTTCTCTCCCCCTTCTTTTATTGACATACATATGCACACATCTTTCATACTGCAATGCCTGAGTATCTATGACCTAGTAGTCTCATGAAACGTCTGTTACTCAGGAACTCTCCCTATACTTAATATTTCAATCACAGTAATATGTATTGTCAATTTACCAATTGTACACCCAGTCTGTCAAGTTTCTGTTCCATGCTCATTACTACAATGTAAAATTTATTGAAATCATATCTCTGTTCACCTTGGTTATGTAACCACTTTACTAAGAAAAAAAACAATAAACAACAACAACAAAAAAAAAGATCTCATACCAATTGTGAAGCACATTGCTAGAGGGCTGATGAATCCCTTCACCAGCATGTCAGTCAAACCCCCTCCCCTCACACACCAAGACCCAACCCCCACCGACCTGCAGTCAACTGCAATCTGACTATCTGATCCTCAAGGAGTCTCAGGTGTGTAGGGAAATCGAGAGGATTAAACCAGACAAGACCGGAGGACCTGATGGAATAAGCGCAAGAGTTCTTAAAATGTGCGGTGACCAGCTGGGTGGTATCATTACACACATTTACAATATGAGTCTAAAGCTGGGAGTGGTACCTCGACTGTGGAAGACATCTTGTGTGGTACCAGTACCAAAGAAACCCAACCCAATGGGCTACAATGACTACCGACCTGTAGCACTGAAATCCCACCTGATGAAGTTCCTAGAGAGACTGGTTCTGACACACCTACTCCCCCTAGTGAGCTCCGCTCTGGACCCCTCCAATTTGCCTATCGGCCGGGCATTGGGGTAGGTGACGCCATCATCCACCTTCTTCACAGAGCTCTCTCTTACCTGGAGAAACCCGGGAACTGTGAGAATAATGTTCTTTGATTTCTCCAGTGCGTTCAACACCATTCAGCCAGGGATACTGAGGGAGAAGCTGAACCTTGGTGGGGTGGACCATCACCTGTCCAACTGGATCCTAGACTACTTGACAAACCACCCTCAGTATGTGAGAGCCCAGGACTGTGTGTCTGACACTGTGATCTGTAGTATGGGGGCACCACAAGGTACAGTTCTTGCCCCATTTCTCTTCACACTGTACACTGCTGACTTTAGGCACAACTTATCCAGCTGTTACTTACAGAAGTACTCCGATGACTCTGCAATAGTAGGCCTCATCACTGATGGTGACGATAGGGAATACAGAGACATAAACCGAGACTTTGTTGAATGGTGCCAGCAGAACCACCTAAGGACTAATGCTGGGAAGACCAAGGAGATGGTGGTGGACTTTAGTAAACGGAGAAGTGCTCCGACCCCGGTGGAGATCCAAGGGACATGCATTGAGATAGTCAGGACCTATAAATATGTGGGTGTGCTCCTCAATAATAAACTAGACTGGGCTGATCACCTGGAGGTGCTGCACAGAAAGGGCCACAGCAGACTCTACCTGCTCAGGAGGCTGAGGACCTTAGGAGTCCAGGGCCCACTTCTTAGGGCCTTTTTCAACTCTGTGGTTGCTTCAGTCATCTTTTTCAGTGTGGCCTGCTGGGCAGCACTATATCAACCAGGGACAGAAATAGACTTGATAGGCTGATCAGAAGGGCCAGCTCTGTCCTGGGGAGCCCCCTGGACCCAGTACAGGTGATGGGTGACAGAAGGATACTGTCCGTGGTGACCTCAATGCGGGAGAACAAATCCCACCCTATGTATGGGACCTTGATGGCACTTGGCAGCACTGTAAGTGACCGTCTGCTTCACCCCAAGTGTGAGAAGAAGCGCTATCGCAGGTCGTTCCTTCCATCCGCGACCAGGCTGTATAATCTACATCAGACCAAGCGAAGATCACTCCGCAAAGAAAACTAATGATTATGACGTCTTCCTTCTTTCTTCTTCTGTTCCCTAGCTACTATGGACTCCTAGTATATCTTCTCTTCTCAGCATATGTGTGTCTACATCTGTAATATATTACTGTGTATTATCCTGTATCTGTATTACTATGCTGCTGTAACATGCTGAGATTTCCCCACTGTGGGACTATTAAAGGATTATTTTATATTATATTATGATTTGAGCTTGTTTTGCAGATGCATTATAGAGATAGAGAAAAGGAATATCTCAAGTTATTGCTGCTAAAAGTTGCTCTACAAGTAAGTGGGTGTCTATTTGTGCATAAGGACTAGATCAAACATTTGATAAAAACAATGCAGTGCTTCTTCTATATGGATATTAGAATTATTACAATAAATAGCAGTAGCTGTAATAATGATGTCCTCTAATAAATATGTCCTCTAAATCTTTTGATGATACTGGATCAGCTTATATAAGCATTTATTGTATTTTGTATTGGGGATTGCATTTAGCAGAGCTCACAGAAATTTAGAAATTAATATGTTGCAAAATTCTTGTACAAGTATTTTTAGCGTGAACAAAAATGTGCAGCGCTTGCTCATTTTCCTTTGCAGTGGAAATTGCAGATGGACTATTTTTAAACATCAGGTTTCTTTGCCATGGAAAAGAAAAAAGCATCAAAGTGCAAACACAAAATGCAATAATGAGTACGTATTATTAACTGTGAACCACGGGCATGAGGAATAATAATAATCAATAATTAGAACACCACTTTTCTCCAGTGACTACTCTTCATTCTGTTGGTTTTGGATTGATGTGATGGCATTGTTCCATGATCTTGTTTGAACAATTCCATAAAGACTCCATGTTTCATTTATACATTGTCTAAATTGAATATATTTCTTTGCATAATAAGTTTGAGCATTCCCGTAACCATATTCAAGATAAAACAGCCTCAAAGGACAAATAATTAATTCTAGCTTTGTTTATAATATAGTAAGGGAAGTAGTATATTTCCAACTCCAGTTAAAATTCCTGACATAAATGTGTTTTTAAAAAAAGTGAAGACCTAATTATATTTAGAACACATATCTATTATTGTAAGTCTCACGTTCATTGTAAAAGTATACACTGCAGAATAACATCAAGCCCATTCCATACAGACCATTATTATTCACACTATTAGAGCAGTAAAAGGTTAGAATTAGAGATGAGCGAACAGTAAAATATTCGTAATTCGATATCCGTTTGGAATAGCCGCTCGATATTCGACTATTCGAATGAATATCGAACCCCATTATAGTCTATGGGGAAAAATGCTTCGTTTCAGGGGATCCCACCATCCGACTCAGGAGAGTCACTAAGTCCACTATGACACCCCAGGAAATGATGCCAACACCCTGGAATGCAACTGGGACAGCAGGGGAAGCCTTTCTGGGGGCATCTAACAAGCCCAGGTCACTGTATTACATCGGGATCCCTGTCAGCTTACGATATGCGCAAGCTGACTTTTTCCCATAGGAATGCATTGACCAACAGCATTCGGCCAATCAACGCTGATTCTTCCAGAAGAGGCGGAGTCTTATATCGGACCAGAATGTAGAGTGCTGTGGACCGATCTTAGAATCTGCCTCCACCGGCAGAACCAGCGTTGATTGACCGAATGCTGTATGGCATTCGACCAATCAATGCTTGTCAATGCATTCCTATGCCGAGATGTAGCAGTGCTGGCCGTGTGCTGAGCTCGACTACTCCGAAGATGCAGCCAAGCTCAGCGCACGGTCAGAACTGCTACATCGGAGATAAAGCAGTGCTGGCCATGCACTCAGCTCGACTACTCCGAAGATGCTACATCGGAGATGAAGCAGTGCTGGCCATGCTTTTAGCTCGCCTACTCCAAAGATGCTACATCGGAGAGGAAGCAGTGCTGGCCGCGCACTCAGCTCAACTACTCCGAAGATGCTACATCAGAGATGAAGCAGTGCTGGCCACGCACTCAGCTTGGCTACTCCGAAGATGCAGACGAGCTGAGAGCACGGCCAGCACTGCTATATCTCCACAGTGCTGAGTGTGAGTTGAACCTTGCTGCACACTCAGCTCTGCTGCATCTGCTGTAGCAGTGCTGAGTGTGCATTGAACCCTGCTGCACACTCAGCTTTGCTGCATCTGATGTAGCAGTGCTGAGTGTGTGTTGAACCCTGCTGCACACTCAGCCCTGCTGCACACTCAGCTCTGCTGCACACTCAGCTCTGCTCCATCTGATGTAGAAGTGCTGAGTGTGCGTTGAACCCTGCTGCACACTCAACTTTGCTGCATCTGATGTAGCAGTGCTGAGTGTGCGTTGAACCCTGCTGCACACTCAGCTCTGCTGCATCTGATGTAGCAGTGCTGAGTGTGCGTTGAACCCTGCTGCACACTCAGCTCTGCTGCATCTGATGTAGCAGTGCTGAGTGTGCGTTGATCCCTGCTACACACTCAGCTCTGCTGCATCTCTGTGTGTGTGCTGAGCTCGGCTGCTTCTCTGTGTAGCAGAGCTGTGTCAGCACTACTACATCTGAGATCGGACCACAATGGAAACTGCTGTGGACGGATCTTAGACTCCACCTCCTCCGGCAGAACCAGTGTTGATTGGCCGCATGCTGTATTCTGTATGGCATTCAGCCAATCAACGCTGGTCAATGTATTCCTATGGGAAAAAGTCAGCTCACGCATATCGCAAGCTGACAGGGATCCCGACCAGATAGAGCCCCAAAGAGCTGGGTGAGTAACATCCCCCCCTAAATAAAGGTGATCCCTAGCTAACCCTTCCTGTACATCTATCCCTGTCTCACAGTCACATAGTTTACAGTCTCAAATTAATCAAATGTTAAATACACCATTCATCTAAAGTGGAGGTCACCTGATTTCGGCAGCCAATTCCTTTTTCCGATTTTTTTTTTTTCGATGCCTCCGTTGTCGTAGTTCCTGTCCCACCTCTCCTGCACAGTTATTGGTGCAAAAAAAGCGCCAGGGAAGGTGGGAGGGGAATCAAATTTTTACTGCGTTTGCCGCGTGGTATTCGATTGGAATCGAATACCTCGAATGGCCTGATATTCGATCGAATATCTATTCGATCGAACGGTGTTTGCTCATCTCTAGTTACAATGCATAGCCCTCATTCTCCTAGTGTCTAAGCATTACATGAACAGAACATTGTGTTTGGGATTCGTTTTAATATAGTACTACATTTCTGCTGCAGATTAGTTCATGCAGCAGTTCTCCAAATTCATTACATTCCAAGGTAGAGGGCTAAGACTCTTATGCTCATATCCAACCAAGGACAACATCTGCATGGATTATGTATGCTCTCCCTGTGTTTGAGTGGGTTTGCTCTGGTTACTCCAATTACCTCCCAAACTCCAAAGGCATAAGTAGATAAGTAGAGAAGAGCGAATGTTTAAAAAATTTCGCCAAATTTTCCGTAACTATTGATCCAAATTAATTTGCGACGAATTGCGTTAACCCCCTGCCCGACATAAACTGTGTGTGCACCCTGCTTTGGGGATGTCAGACGTATATGACGGCATCCAAGGGTTTAAAATCCCCGATAAGAGCTGTGTGACTCGTTACCATGAAGTGTGAGGAAATCTGAATTCAATGTGAATCAAATATTTCCTGAAATTCGGATCGAATTCCACTTCATTGGCTTTGATTCACTCATCTCTACTGATAAGGAGTTTAGACTGAGCACCCAACTTGAGACAATATTGCAATATCTCTGTAAAGCACTGCAGAATCTGATGGTGCTATCTAAGTAAGCAAAATTATAATAACCTAATATGGGCAGCACGGTGGCTCCGTGGTTAGCACTGATGCTTTGCTATACTGGAGTTCTTGGTTTAAATCCAACCAAAGACAACAATCTTCTAGGAGTTTGTATGTTTGAGTGGGTTTGCTCTGGGTACTCCAATTTCCTCCAACACTCCAAAGACATACTGATAAGAAATTTAGATTGTGCACCCTACTTGAGACAGTGTTGACAATATCTCTACAAAACTCTGCAGAATATGATGGAGTTCTAAGTAATCAAAATAATAATCATAGCTACTTGGATTATTATATCAAGATTTATGCTTTCCCCATTAAACCCCTAAATCCCATCTCAAATCCAATTATTAAGAATATGAATCTATCTATGTGATGCTGTTATTATTTTAATTACTGTATGTGATTCCTGATTAACTGTCTGATTGAGAGGCAAACGCATTGAGAATTGGATTATCATCCTGGTATTTTACATCTGGTGTTTTGTGTTTATCTCACTTGTTGCATATTATACCTTTTTAATGATTATTTATTAACCTTTTAGGGGTATACACTTGGTGAATTTGTAGCTGTGGTGTTTCTGTACCAATGGAGCCACTGCCAGCCTCTGGACCCTGTAGTAGTTGTTACAGCTCTTGATGTGTGGAGCAGATTCACTAATGTGCTTGTACCTAAATAATAAAATGTTTGAAAAAAAATGAATGTTTTTTTGTTTATAATGTCAAATCAACTAGATAAAATTTTATCTAGTTAGTTATACCGTTACCTGTAGTGCCCTTTGAATTAAACGGTATTAGACCTCTGTTGTGATAATGTCAAATCAAGTTTTAGACCAGGGATACTTAACTGGCGGACCTCAGACTCGTCTAAGTTTATATTGTCTGAATCTTACAATAGTAAGTTTTCCCCATTGTGTATTTATTGTAAACACTTCTGTGGAGACAACTGTATTGGTGACATGCCATGTCTGTACAGTATGGACGCTTTGTATCAGACTATCCTTACACAAATACTATCTCAAGGAAGAGATCATTTAAAGCTTTTCCCACAGAAACCAGAGTGTGACTGGGGAGCCCTATCTGTAAAATAATAACTGCTACTTAGTTTTGTCAGTAACTATGGTAGTGGATGATTGAGAGGCTTAAAGACTTCAATTTCCTCCCTTCGCACTTAGAAAGACTTTGTAGTCTGTAGTGTTCCTGTTTCTTGTCTACAAGTAAATGGCCACATAGGATAGTGCAGAGCAGTAAATGTAACTGGAAAGAAACCCAGTGTAATATATATTGTATGAGTTTGTTCTCCCAGCACCTGTCAGGCCGAATATCCACGCCAAATATCTGTGGCAAATTCTTAAACGCATAAACACTGGATTATCTGAGCAATATAAAATTGTAGATACTGTATTTACCCTATATAGCTAAAAGTATCACACCTTACTATCAAACTAATATAAATTTATTACAAACCTCACTTTCAGTATGGAGTTAAACCCATTTTGCAGCTACATCAGTTTTGGGAAGACTTTCTATAAGATTCTGAAGTGGGAATTTCTGCTCTGCAAAGGACTAGTTGAATACAAAAGACCGGCTTGCAGGTCAGAGCTCTGTATAGCCTACTTGTGTTATTAAAAAAATTCAGACATCTTTTGCTAACTTGCAAAATGAACTGGTTACCTTGCGCAACTGCACCTCCCATATTGTGACCAAAATGGCACAACTGACAACCGCTCATAATGATATAGTAGATTTAGCGAACACGGTTGAATTTTGGTATGCAGAGGCATACCAAATTCAATTAAATATATCATGGAGGCTATATGTAAGAAAACTAGCTTACCTGAGAGGTTTTCAAGCATCTCCATCTTTGCCGACTTAGAAGCCGCAATACTAACAAGGAGGGAAGAGTTTGTAGAATGAAACTACAGAGCTCAACATTATTTACAAGCTGTAAAGCTCAGCATTATGGAAAATGGCAAGAACATATTGTGTCCTCACCTAAAGAGGGCCTCCATCTCTGTGAAAAATGGAATCTGGCATCCTCAGAAGATAATGGTGGTCTTAACAAACACAGCTTCCCACCATGCCTTGCAGAAAAATGGACCACTGTTACATATGGAAAATATCAGTCCTCCTGATCCTGGGACAATCCTGTCAGCCATGGATGAACTAGGTGTTCTTTAGTCATAACCTGTATGTTTAATTCTTACAGCGTTTGTGTTGCCTGACCTCTTTCCAATCATGACCCTTGGTTGGCGAGCAAGGCTACTACTGTGGGCCTGAGTTTACCCAAAGTGTTTCTATTTCAGAAGTGTTCTGTTCTGAATCCCCTGGACAGCAAGTATAGATGCTCTACTCAAACATCTGTTAGTTACCAATAAGTATTTGGACCCCCATGCAAATGAAAATATATCTGCGGTCATGGTGTACGTCACGCCTTCCGCCATTAAATAGGAAACATCACTGGCATTAGTGCATTGGCATTAGTTGCATGCAAGATGCCATTAAGTGCAGACTTGTCCTATTTCGAGAAAGGGGTAATTGTGGGGTACCACAGAAATGGTCGATCCTTAAGGGACATAGCAAGTGAACTGAATTACCCAAAATCGACAGCGGCCTATGTGATTACAAAGTGTAGGTGAACGGTGATTGTCGGAATGTGCCCCGAGTCGGCAGACCCCCTGGCCAGAGAAACCGCACCCAACCGATGGCTCACATACACCAGGAGTTTCAACAGGGATCCAGGAGTATTGTGTCGATCAATACCATCCTTATGGAAGCATCTGCTGAGTTCTAACAACTATTGAATATGAAGAAATGTTGTTTTTCTATTTTATATATTGTAAGAAGGTGACAGGCAGAGTGCTGGACTCATGGTATATCTCCCCAGATTCCTGATATTTGTGTGATTCAGGATGGACCTTAAATAAGCTGTAGCCCAGGTGTGAGTCATAGGCTTGTTATTGGGACATAAAAGGCTACAGAGTCTGCACATCAGGGCAGATGCTGGGAGTGAGAGGAAGTGCCTGGGTCTTTCCTGTAACCCTGAGAGTCTGGTGAGACGATTCTGTGATACTGTTTTGGTTGATTTGCGTGACTGGTAGTAATCCACATGTACAGTTAGTATTTTCTGTTTAGTTAGCGCTCAGACAAGCAGGTTTTGTTGTTTTGCCCTTTTTCCTAAAGTTAAGGCTGTATTTTATTTTGCTTATCCTGTTCCTGACATAAAGGTTTATTTGTTTTGCTGTTTTATAAATAAACCAGTTTTTGCCCCTGTCTCTGACTGATTGGGTCCACACCACTGCTTCTACAGAGTTACCCTCCCCACATATGGTTCTTTGGATACGGGCAACCCAAATTAAACAGTCTTAAAGAGACATACACACATTTTTTTCTGCTTCCTCTACTATGTACTGGGTGAAAGCTGCAGGAGAGGTTAAAAAGGAGACCACCAGCATGGAGGACTTTGTAAAACAGTAGTACAGTATCAACTCACCAGACTCTCAGTGTTTCAAGACAGACCCAGCCACTTCCTCTCCTCTCAGGATCTGCCCTGAAATGCAGGCTCTGCAGCCTTTTATGGCTCAGTAACAAGCCCAGGGCTCCTCCCTCACTAGTCTATATACAGGAATGGGGATGTAGAAACATTTCAGTGTAGACGTGCCCTAAAAAGGGCATACCATAGTTCCTATAAACTAACTGCGTCAGAAGACTAAAGGAGACAGCGCTATTAGGCTATAGGAACATATGCAGAGTTCCCAAAGCATTTCCCCAATCTGCAAGAAAAAAAAGAGAAAAGCTGCAGTGTGTACATCAAGACAATCAAATAGGCAGTGCCCGCTGTGACCTTTCCTCTATGCTAGAAGGATCTTCTCCAGCTAGCTCACGGTACATATTCTTTCTGCCATAGCAATCAGCCTGAGGAAGATGCTAATAGATAAGCACACATGCATTTCCCATCTTTAAGGATAGCCCCAGCCCCATAAAAAGTATGGGCCGGCCATCGACGTAAAAAATTCTGTAGCATTCCAAGAGGTGAAGCCTTTTATTGATCCATCTGGGTGATATGTTATTTATTATATGTTATATTAATAATGTGAAATATACCATTTCTTCAGACAAGAAGCAGACTAGATTGATATCTTGCATCCTAAAGTGTGCTATGGCCCTCTGTAGACTCCACTTCTACAGCATGGGTTCATGAGCCTACTACTATGTTTTCTGTGACCAGTAATCAAAATGTATGTTATTTTGTGTATACAACAACATAAAGAATATATAAAAAAAAAATCACTGTGGGAAAGTCACTCAAAAATTGACTTTAGGAAGAGTGGAGAGGCTGCTGTACACAATCCAAGCTGCTTGATGTCTAGTGTGAAGTTTCCACAATCAGTGATGGTTCGGGGAGCCATGTCATCTGCTGGTGTAGGTCCACATTGTTTTATCAAGACCAAAGTCAGCGCAGCCATCTACCAGGATATTCTAGAGCACTTCATGCTTCCCTCTGCCAACAAGCTTTTTGGAGTTGGAATTTTCATTTTCCAACAGGACTTGGCACCTGTCCACTCTTCCAAAAGTACCAATACCTGGTTTAATAGCCACAGTATCCCTGTGCTTGATTGGCCAGCAAACTCACCATAGAGAATCTATGGCGTATTGTCAAGAGGAAGATGAGACACCAGACCCAACAATGCAGACGAGCTGAAGGCTGCTATCATACAACCTGGGCTTCCATAACACCTCTGCAGTGCCTCAGGCTGATCCCTCTATGACACATTGCCGCATTGATGCTGTCATTCATGCAAAAGGAGCCCTTGGCTGTAAGCCAGAATTGTCAACATTAACTGAAATGAACACTTGAATAAGTTCACTCTGTTTGTAATGATTCAATAGAATATATAGGTTTCACTTTTTCAATTGAATTACTAAAAGAAAAATGACTTTTTGATGATGTTCTAATTTACTGAGATGCAGTAGTGTACATATATATATATATATATATATATATATATATATATATATATATATCTGGTATAACTTTACATGTCTTACACCACGTTGTATTACTGAGGAAGTGTCATATATGTATAGTGACTCTGCTGAGATGTATATGTCATTAACATCCAAGCATGCACACACTGCATTCCCAGTACTAAAGATATTTGCTCAATCTAACAGATAAAACACTATAAAATCACATAAGCTTTACTGGACTATATCTGCTATGATGTAATAAGTAAAAAAAAAACACACTTGTGAAGATCTGGTGTCATAAAACCAAATGTAATTGCTCAAAACACTGGACTATTAATATCTGTATCCAGTGTAGCCTTTTAGCAGCATGTTCGAACACCCTGGGAACATTGTAAACGTTCCCTATTGATGTAATAAATAGCTCTTCTTTTTTGGCATCTCTTATAACTTTAGTGGCTGTCAATACAACATCGGCCATTCAGCTAGTGTCAGCAGAGACACACACTCTAAATACTGTTAAGTGGTTAATCCGGGCTCAACAACCTGAGGAGTGTTTATCTCTAAACACAAGCTGGGCACAACATATTGTGCACAGAAATAATACATTTCTGGAAAAATTTTCATTTTCACTTTTTTTCACCATCAGCTGCACATTCATTTCTAGAAAATACTGTAAATTATTGAAACACTTGGGGTTAAACATGTACTGTTCCCCTGGATAAACTCCTTCAGGGGTATAGTTTCCGAAATGGGTTATGTGTCAATACCACTTTACTGTCATTTGAGAGGCTTTGCAAAAGTGTCATGATGTCCAAAAATCAAACCATCTAAATCTGTGCTCCAAAAACCAAGTGGCGCTCTTTCACTTCTATGCCCAGCTCTGTGCCCAAACAGTAGTTTATACCCACTGTGAGAAGGTGACAGGCAGAGTGCTGGAGTCAAGGTATATTTCCCCCAGGTTCTGACCGTTGTGTTGTCCAGGAGGGGTCTTGAGTAGGCCTCAGCCAAGGTGTGGGTCCTAGGCTCGGTACTGGGCCATAAAAGGCTGCAGATCTTGGGAGGAAGTGTCTGGGTCTGTCCTGAAATACTGGGAGTCTGGTGAGATGATACTGTGCTGATTTTTTTGTTTGTGTGGTTTGTAGTAAGCCACACGTATAGTTACTTTTTTTGCCTGAAGTTAAGGCTGTATTTTATTTTGCTTATTCTGTACCTGAAGTGAAGATGTATTCATGTTGTCTTTTTTTTCCGAACAAACCGGTTTGCACCAGACATTGTGTCCTTGTCTCTGACTAGATGGGTCCACATCATTGCTGATACCGAGCTACCTTCCCCACACCAGATATGACATTAAGTACACTATCCTGGGTACAACAGTCTCATACATGCGGGCAACTTCAATTTAATATTTGTAACAAGAAAGTCAGGATGGCACCGCTAACTCAATACGTGTATGGATCCAATCGTGAGTAAATAAGTAGATCCACGAGGAGACGACCAGTATGTGCAGAAGTCTGGGGATGCTCAACATCCAGAAAAATAGCATATGACAATAAACGTTGCAAAAAGGAAAAAATAGGAGGAGCACTCACCCATTTGATGATTTTCTTCTAAAAAGCATCCTTTATTAGGGTAAACAATAATGTAAAAACAACCAGCTGGGAGGGAAGATACAGCATATATGGCAACAGAAAAGGCAACAGCCATTTTGCGCTCCTCTGAGCGCTTTATCAAGCCTCCAATGGCTTGATTCCAGATGTGAATGCACAATGGATGGTAAAAAGTGAATCTGTAAACTATGCAGAGATCATAGGGTAATAGCCTACTATTTTCCCAGTAGCTTTTATGTTTTGGGGGAAGGTCACACTGGAGGGGGGGGGTCACTTCTGGTGTCTTTTCACTCATAAGCTCTAAATCTGGAGTATACCCTGATATACGCTCACACAGCTTCTATACTCGCTTCTTGCCGCGGCCAGTTTTGTCCGAAAACTTTGGTGATTTGTGGGTTTTTTCATGTCGTGTTGTACAAGTTATAATTTTTTTTTTAATTTGAGGGCTTGATTTTTGGAATGCATTTTCTAATAAAATAATTTTTGCGTGTCTATATTTTATTAACAAAATTTTATCAGTTCTGATTTTTTTATTCAATATTTTATGAGGCGTGATGGCAAAAAATTGTTACATCAACCATTTTTTGTTTGGACGCTTACCATGCACATAACAGTTTACTTTTATTGTACATTTTGTTCTGGATGTGGTGATACCAAATGTATAGTGTTTTATACTGTGTTTTGTGTTTTTAGTCCATGTAAGGGAAAAAATCGCATGTTGTTGGGGAGGTTATTTATTCGTTTTTTATACTGATATATTTTTGATTGAGCTTGATTGAAGTTCTGATTAGTGATACAGAAGTATTGAAATATATAACGGTCATCAGACTTTGAATATGTATAGAGTGACTTGCCTGAGTAGACGATAAATGTGAAAAAATTCATAGCTATCGGTAAAAAGATGATAGGTGGCGGTAACAAAAAAACCTGTTTAACCCCTTCCCGACATGCGCCGTAATAGTACGGCGCATGTCGGGTCTGTAACTATGGCTACTTTAAGCAGTAGACAACCGGCTCTAATGCCTCCAATCGGTCCCCGGACCGATCAGAGGCATTAAACCCTCCGGCGCCGCGGTCAAAGGTGCCAGAGGCGTCATTTTCCCGGCGGCGCATGGGCGCCGCCATTTTGGCCGGGATCGCCGGCTCCTGGAGCATGCTCCAGGGCTGACGTCCCGTTACCATGACAGCCTTGTACAGGCTCCCAGGCTTGTCTGCAAATCCTCTCTTTTGCAGGCTGGTCTATGCAGCCTGCAAAAGAAAGGATGCTTTTTTGCAATGCATTGCAATGCATTAGCATTGTAATGCATTGCATTAGTGATCAGACCCCCTGGGGTTCAACACCCCTAGGGGGTCTAATAAATGCAAAAAAATAAAATTAAAAAAAAGTTAAAAAAATATTAAAAAAATATAAAAAGAATTAAAAGTTCAAATCACCCCCCTTTTCCTAGAACACATATAAAAGTAGTTAAAAACTGTGAAACATATACATGTTAGGTATCCCCGCGTCCAAAATCGCCCGCTCTACAAATCTATAAAAATATTTTTTCCTGTTCAGTAAACGCCGTAGCGGGAAAAATAGTCGAAAGTGCCAAACCGCCGTTTTTTCACTGTTTTGATTCTGATAAAAATTTGAATAAAAAGTGATCAAAGCAATAACATTTCCCGAAAATGGTAGAACTAAAAAGTACACCCGACCCCGCAAAAAAAGACGCCCTATGCATCCCCGTACACTTACGTATAAAAAAGTTACGGCCGTCGGAATATGGTGACTTTTAGAAAAAAAAAATTTTAACACAGTTTTGGAAATTTTTTTAGGGGTCAAAATGTAAATAAAACCATATAAATTTGGTATCCCTGGAACTGTACCGAAACACATAATATAGGGGACATGTCATTTTGGCTGCACAGTGAACGCCGTAAAACCAAAGCCCGTAAGAAAGTCGCAGAAATGCATTTTTTCTTCAAATCCACCCCATTCTGAATTTTTTTCCTGCTTCCCGGTACATTATATAGAATAATTAATGGTGGCATCATGAAGAAAAATTTGTCCCGCAAAAATTAAGACCTCATATGGCTCTGGGAGCGGAGAAATAAAAAAGTTATGGGGTTTAGAAGGAGGGGAGTCAAAAACGAAAAGCGAAAATCAAAAAATGCCATCGGCGGGAAGGGGTTAAAGCAAAAAGCACAGTCAGATTTTTTATGTTTTTTTTTTTTAAAAAAAAAAATAAGAACTTTCTTCTCCGTCTTCTTCTGAGCTGTAAAATGGTAGCAGAATTCCAAAAGTTTCAGAATAAATTTGATTTGAGATGAATTAATAGGAAACAAATACTGAACTCTTATTATATGCTAAACAATCATTGTATGTCCACTATCTGAAAATAGCCCAAAGCTCCATGCTGATAAGTTTTATAACACATTTTTAGGAAATCAAAGCTCAAAACTCACACAATATTATTTCACACAATAATAAAGGTAAATTATAGTGCCTACCTGCAGCGACCATTAGGGTAAACATTCTTCCATTGAAGTCATTAATACATGTTGGCACAGCTAGTGATTTTCAGTGGTCACTATTTGTATTCACTATATAGGATCAGAGACCTTATGAAAGTAGCGGCACCCACCACAAGGGTCCCGCGAACTGCGGTTATGACCGCACACCGTTACCGAGGTGTCTAAACCAAAAACCTGAACTTAATAGGCAGGGATCGTGAAGTCTCCTGATGAGTTTTACAGCAAACGAAACGCGTAGAGACTGAGATTAGACTTCTTGTACCGCTAGGAGTTAATAGCTGCTGACTATCTAGGCAGTGACTCTATACAACGGTCAGGTGCCCTTTTACCTAGGGACAGCGCTACAATTAATAGGGAGAGTAGTCTCTGAACACTGTAAGAGGCAATTTCCCAGGGACTAGATGTCCGGCTGTCATATAGATGTTTATGAACCGCTGATTCAGCAACAGGTTTAACCCCATAGTGCTCTTTATGGTCCAGTACTGGGACTCCTAAAGTATGATTAGGGTACTTCACCAAACAGCACTAGTGGAGTTTCTGTTTTGATTGGTGCTCTCTTTTATAGGGAATAACACTGAATTTTAGGATATTTTTAATATATCAATAAAAGTTATATTTTACTCTTTCTTTTGGGAGGGACACTAAATTGGTTTTGTCACTATTTGTATTCACAATTTTCCCATTTAAATGGATCTGGACATTTGTACTAATGTATATCTACACTATATGGCATAAATTCCCAATGTTTGTTGATCCTACAACTGGGATCTATGTATAGTAAAGGCAGAGATGGCTAGGTATATCCATTAATTTGGAAAGGAGTTCTGAAAATAATCATGCGGGCAGCTTCAGTTATTTTTGAAATTCCTATACACTTTGATCACAAAACATGATAGGTGTGGGTGCATTTTTGGCATATGTTATGGACACAGCCAACATGCACATATGGGAATTCCCTATTAACTATATGTTTGAACAGAAACTAAAACTTTGGAGGTTTGCATCAGCAAATTGAAGGTCCCTCCATAAATGTAATCAACAAAGAATTTTGGACTTTCAAATAAAATGATGAAGATGAAAGAAATATGCAAATTGGTTGTATGTATTCATTGCAAAACAAAAAAAAAGTCAAAATTATTAATTGAATGTAAATCAACAAGACAATAGATAATTGGATTTCCATGCTCATTATAATCTGACTTTTCTTATCTGAATAGTTTCAATGACAGGGAATGTACATTGAGCAGCTCAGCAGGAGTTATATCATGATCAGCTTAAAAATAAACACATGCACTCCTGCTGAGACTTCCTATCTAGTGACTTTGCGGGAGGTGCTGCAAATACATTTCAATTTCAGTTCACATTGTCTGGTATAATTTAGGAAAATAATGGACTTGTCTACTGAGAACATTTACATTATCATAAAAAATGTCTTTTTACTCTTCCATTGTTAAGATTGGTTAAACTTCAGAAGGTTTGTTTTGTCCTGTGTCCAAATAAAGAGAAAACCCATTTTGGTTCAGTCCGATCATTGGATAGAAATGGAAAGGAAATTATTATACTCTGGGATCTTTTTAGACTCTACAGACCCCAAAGTATAATAGCTGGAGGTCCAGAGGAGTTAACAAAAATTAAAAATAAATAAATATACATAATCATAATTTATCTTTGGACTTATCACATACAAGTCTGTTTTACAATTCAATTTTTTTCAAGTGTTTATAATAAAAGATTCCAAAAAAAGAAGAAGATCTATTTACATACCTGTCAACCACCCTACCTCTACCCCTACCATGTGTTGACTGCTGGCCCTGAATTGCTTGGGATGTGGCCTATAAAGAAATATTTTGCTATTACTTTACTAGGACTTACGGTTTTTCAACAATGAACTAAAACAACTATTTAAAGCTCAACACAATCAACAATTGAAAAAAAACAACAACATTGCAGCAAATGTTAGTACGTGATTATAAACTCCAATAGTACAAGAAAGATTTATAGAATTAGACTTGCAGTTACACATTGCTCATGTCAACTTTATTTCATGAACTTTGGAAATTTATGAAGTGGTCCCAGGTTCTGAGGACTGAGATGACAGGACTTGTGAAGACTTGGCCTTCAGATTCTGTTTTCAAAATAATTTTAAAAAATATTAAACTTTGATGCAATCTTCGCATTTATAACAATGACTCTGTCTGCCAAGCAAAGGTTGTTGGTCTGGAGGAAACTAATATCAACACTGTCTAATACATTTACAAATTTTTACTGCGTTTACCGCGTGGTATTCGATCAAAGTCGAATATGTTGAATACCATAATATTTGATTTAATACCTACTCCATTGAACGGTATTCGCTCATCTCTAGCTATAAATAATAGTAATACCCTTTTTTTGCTTAGTGACATTTCCTATTATATATTTTTCTTTGAGATTTAAGGGTACACATTAGCAACATTTTTCAGTTATTTTTTGATTTAGGAGACCACCCAAAAAATGCTCATTGTTGCTTCGAAAAATCATCCTCAGTGAGGTTCAGAATTGCAGCGGCCCCCCACTTATGTATAGTGCATTGTCCAGCTTTTTTAATTAAAAAAAAAAAAGTTCACTCATTGTAGGATTTGCTTCTTCACACACATAACAGCTGGGAGAACTGACAATTGACCTTCAGTGACTGTGTGATCACCAGGGAAAAGAAATGATCATGAACACCTGTTCTATCCCTGGAGGTTCTCTACAAGGAACAGATTGGCACAAGTGACAGTACCAAGTGGCAGCTGCCAACCCTATAAACTATAGTTACCAGTAATAACTGCTCTGAAAATGCCATACACACATCATAATATATACAATGCAAAAATACACCATATTAAATCAGATTATTTTACAAAGGGGTTTTATTGAAGAGAAGAAACTTATTTTATGTTAGCAGTGACTGTAGTTTTACCATCTGTGGTGGTCTAAGTCCAGTAAATGGGTTCTTAAGTATACAGTCCTATGAAAAAGTTTGGGCACCCCTATTAATCTTAATCATTTTTTGTTCTAAATATTTTGGTGTTTGCAACAGCCATTTCAGTTTGATATATCTAATAACTGATGGACACAGTAATATTTCAGGATTGAAATGAGGTTTATTGTACTAACAGAAAATGTGCAATATGCATTAAACCAAAATTTGACCGGTGCAAAAGTATGGGCACCCTTATCATTTTATTGATTTGAATTCCCCTAACTACTTTTTACTGACTTACTGAAGCACAAAATTGGTTTTGTAACCTCAGTGAGCTTTGAACTTCATAGCCAGATGTATCCAATCATAAGAAAAGGTATTTAAGGTGGCCAATTGCAAGTTGATCTCCTATTTGAATCTCCTCTGAAGAGTGGCATCATGGGCTACTCAAAACAACTCTCAAATGATCTGAAAACAAAGATTGTTCAACATAGTTGTTCAGGGGAAGGATACAAAAAGTTGTCTCAGAGATTTAACCTGTCAGTTTCCACTGTGAGGAACATAGTAAGGAAATGGAAGACCACAGGGACAGTTCTTGTTAAGCCCAGAAGTGGCAGGCCAAGAAAAATATCAGAAAGGCAGAGAAGAAGAATGGTGAGAACAGTCAAGGACAATCCACAGACCACCTCCAAAGAGCTGCAGCATCATCTTGCTGCAGATGGTGTCACTGTGCATCGGTCAACTATACAGCGCACTTTGCACAAATGGAAGCTGTATGGAGAGTGATGAGAAAGAAGCCGTTTCTGCACGTACGCCACAAATAGAGTTACCTGAGGTATGCAAAAGCACATTTGGACAAGGCAGCTTCATTTTGGAAACAAAAATTGAGTTGTTTGGTTATAAAAAAAGGCGTTATGCATGGCGTCCAAAAAGAAACAGCATTCCAAGAAAAACACATGCTACCCACTGTAAAACTTGGTGGAGGTTCCATCATGCTTTGGGGCTGTGTGGCCAATGCCGGCATCGGGAATCTTGTTAAAGTTGAGAGTCGCATGGATTCCACTCAGTATCAGCAGATTCTTGAGAATAATGTACAAGAATCAGTGACGAAGTTGAAGTTACGCCGGGGATGGATATTTCAGCAAGACAATGATCCAAAACACCGCTCCAAATCCTCAGGCATTCATGCAGAGGAACAATTACAATGTTCTGGAATGGCCATCCCAGTCCCCAGACCTGAATATCATTGAACATCTGTGGGATGATTTGAAGCGGGCTGTCCATGCTCAGCGACCATCTAACTTAACTGAACTTGAATTGTTTGTCCAAAATAGCTTTATCCAGGATCCAGGAACTGATTAAAAGCTACAGGAAGCGACTAGAGGCTGTTATCTTTGCAAAAGGAGGATCTACTAAATATTAATGTCACTTTTCTGTTGAGGTGCCCATACTTTTGCACCGGTCAAATTTTGGTTTAATGCATATTGCACATTTTCTGTTAGTACAATAAACCTCATTTCAATCCTGAAATATTACTGTGTCCATCAGTTATTAGATATATCAAACTGAAATGGCTGTTGCAAACACCAAAATATTTAGAACTAAAAATGGTTAAGATTAATAGGGGTGCCCAAACTTTTTCATAGGACTGTATCTCAGGTCACTTAAGGTATTGAAGTCTTGTTATAATTACTTTTATTTTTGAACATTTTGCACTTATTTATTTCATATAATGTCTTTGCAGGAATTGATTTTTATACAGAGCTCTTTCTTTCACACAAGTATTAGCTTTCATGGTCCAGTCTGGTCTTCTGCATGCAGATTTAGAGTTCACATTGGAGGCAGTGTGTATTAGTGCATATGCAGTAACTTCTCCTTGGTTTCATCTGGGGAAGCCAGACTTTAATATATGTATTAGACATGAGTAATAAATGGCATACACTTTAAGCTTCTGGGGTCCCGCTTTAAATGTGCACTAGTACCCCTATCTACCACGTATTATTTTTAATACTGGAGCTTTTGTATGTGGTAAGTTTTCATTGGCGGTGAAGGATAATTTTAGGTATATACCATTAAGACATGCATATGTACTACAACAAACTTTGAGTAAAAAACTATTGTTTTTCAATATTTCATTATTCTTAATTATTTATTTAATTATAAATTAATGAATGTATAGACATTGTTAGCTTTAAGCCAGAAAAGAGGTGTTATTTTCAAAATTTATAAGATGTTTTGATCTTGGCTGAAAAATTTGGATAATGTCACCAATGATCAGTGGGCATCAATTTATAGGCAAAAGATCTCAGTGTCCTCCAATTATAATCACAGGGTGATACTGTTTATGTTCTCACCTAGGCTGTATTATACCCCTTTATTCTTGTAGACTGGGAGAAAATCTGAAGATAACTGCCGGAAATGTAAAAGACATCTGGCAGATTATTATTAGACTTTGATTTTCCCCAAGCTTTGTTAGTATTGGAAGAATGTGTGTAATTATTTGTAAGTTACTTTCAATGTTATAAGTATTTTTGATCCTAGGCTGTCTTTTGGGTGTTCCTAATAGTCGATGGCCCACTTCACATCTGCATTCAGGATTCCGTTCGGGAAGTCCATTTGGGGACCCCCCCCAAATGGAAACCTATACACATGGAAAAGCGGTTACCTGGGTAAACACATGAACCCCATAGACTATAATGGGGTCCATGTGTTTTTGTTCGGTTTCTGCTCAAAACATGTGTGGAGAAAAGTGCTGCTTGCAGTACTTTTTTCTCCGCATGTTTCATGTGGAAACTGAGTGGAAACCGCACAGACCCCATTATAGTCTATGGGGTCCATGTGGGTCCAAATGCTGACGTGAACCGGGCCTTACTTTGCCATACCAATAAAACAACTCAGTACTTTTTATGGTTCAGAAATTAATTGCCAAATATTGGCTTTCCAATGTAACTCTAACTTTAAGGGAATGGAAAATAATGTTTTATAGATAGCTTTGATGTTAAGAGATTGGTTTCAGGGGTAGGAGAGGTTTTTTTCAGGGCTGGGATAGGTGGTTTAGATTCAATTAAAATTAATATTAAAATAAAAATATATTTTACTCTTTCCTTCCCCTCGCTTTCCACCTTCCGGCTCTGGTGAAAGGGTGGAATGAATGGAGGGTGGGGGCGGTTAATTTGAAATTGAATCTTTATTGTGTTGGGTTTTTTTTTCCTAGACTGTCCTAGTTTTTTTTCTCTTTTTATATTTGTATGAGTTTTGTAGAAATAAAATGAAAAAGTGTTGTTATTATTAGAATTACAAAAAAAAATATTAATAGAAATAAGATAATTTAAGTATGAAAAAAAAATTCTTAACAATTTATTCTGAACAATTTATAGTTCACACTCTACAGGAGCTAATAAATGAAAGTATAAATACAAACCTTATGCATTCCCTCTTTTTTGGATGTTTTTACAGTTTTGCCAACTAAAACATAATGAAATACAGCTTAAGCTTGGCAAGAGAGACTTTATTTTTGGACAATAAAAATAAAGGTTTTTTTTTTTTTTAATAAAATATTTGTAATGAAGGGGGGCAGCTCTATTTATGATATTCAAGGAAATATTTTACTTTTAACCCTGCCATGAAAAAATTCTGATACTGGATTGGTTGATAGACAAAACACTTGGAGGGCCACGGTTTGAAATAGTACTGTTCTTATGAGGATCCCTTGTCTGTTGCTCAAAACTGTTTAAAAAATTACAGGAAAAAATAATTAAGGCTGAATTCATAAAACTGTGATACAACATTATTTTGTAGTATGTATGTTGTATACTGTATGCTAAAAGTTTGCATACATTTGGGAATTTGGTAAGTAGGATGCTTTCAAACAGGCCCTTCCATTGTAATTACCACCCAACATAGTGTGAATTTGGTCTTAGAGACAATACATTATGCTACAGGGTACCATAATGTGTACTCTTAAAGCTAAATAATATCACATATCTCCTTCTTATCCTCTATTATAAAGCAATTTAGCACATTTAGATCAGATAATATTTTTATAGCATAATAAAAATATGTCATTGCAACTGTCAGAAATGTTTCTTTGGGACAAGTTGTTTTCTCATCCCCTTATGAAAAAAGAACACATTGTAAAGCTCCTGCCAAATTAC
Organism: Leptodactylus fuscus; assembly: GCF_031893055.1. Classification (NCBI taxonomy): domain Eukaryota; kingdom Metazoa; phylum Chordata; class Amphibia; order Anura; family Leptodactylidae; genus Leptodactylus; species Leptodactylus fuscus. The sequence goes on along the minus strand of NC_134268.1, from coordinate 107,144,030 downwards.
CTGTCATTGAGCTGTGAAGGGTCAGTGCTGAAGAACTCTGGGTCGACTTCTTACTGTATCAATATTGAAAGAAGCCATTTCTGTGCCTGTGAGCTGACATTAAGACAGATGTGTGTGCACGCCTGGATTCATACATACATAATTTTATAATAATTTAGTTAGGAATATACTGGCTATGAATAATCAGACAGGATTAGCGACTGTAACAATTCAGAATCTAATAATTCCAACTCAAGTATTTATATATGTTCAGTATGTTTAGAATCATTGTACCTTTAGCCTGTTGAATTTGTATTTATATTGTATATTATTTTGACCATGCTCCTTCACTGGTTACATTTTCTCAGGGGTATAGCTATAGGAGGTGCAGCAGAGGTAGCTGGTACCAGACCTTGACCCCTAGAGGGGCCTCCAAAGGTCTATCCATATAAAATATATCACTATTGTAAATGGCAAAAGGTAAGTAGGGGTCTCATTTCATATTTTACATAGGGGTCCCGAAGCCTCATGAAAAATCCTGAACAAAACACCCTCCCTCTGCATGATGTGTTTTCATAAAATTGCCAATGAAGTGAAATATACCAAGAAAGTTGAAAAATGAAGTGTGCCAGGAGTTTCAGGGGTCCCACGAGGCATAAACACTGTGATTTGGCCACAACGGAAACGCTGTGGAAAAACTGCTGCATTTTACAGTCCCTGCAAAGTGGATGGGAATCTAATGAATCATATCTAAAAATTGAAGAAAAATATCCGCAGTGGAAATGCTGCAATTTCCAAAACCATTATGTTTGGGAAATCGCAGCATGTCAATTATACCTATGGAAACACTGGCAGTCTCCCTATAGATATAGGAAGGAACTATGTTCCGAAACGCGTAGCAACAGTTTATAGTGATGCACTTTATTTGCTGTCACTGCGTCTTCATGAATATGGATCGAGTTTTTACTATATGATGGAATAAAGTTTGAAGATTTTATTTATCTACTGCTCGGATTGCTAGATTTTTCTATATTTGCACCAATTTTTTGACCTAAGCCAGTCCAGGACATACTTTCCTGGACTGGCTTAGTGTCAACGTCTCGACAGGGAAAGTGAGCGGTGGATTGGGGCGGCCCTGCTGGACGCAGCTCTGCTCCAGCGGCCGCCCCTCACCCTTCGCAGAGAGCAGGTCTCCTTCCCCAGCCCCCCCTTCCCCAGCCCCCCCTTCCCCAGCCCCCCTTCCCCAACCCCCCCTTCCCCAGCACCCCCTACCCCCCTTCCAGCACTCCAACACAATAATGGTGTCTGCCAGCTTTAACTGAGGTGCCATTTTACCGGCAATCACAGGCACCCGGAGCAAGATTCGGGACCTGCATGCATTTTTATGGCAGCCAGGAGCCTTGTGAGGCTCCAGCCTGTCATTCTATACTTTCTATTGTAGGCTACTCTATGTAGCCTGCAATAGAAATGCCAGATTTTTGCGATGCATGGTATTAGTGATCAGTCCCCTAGGCCCTAGCCAGGGGCGTAACTACCGTGGTAGCAGCAGTAGCAGCTGCCACAGGGCCCGGGACATTAGGGGGCCCGGTGACAGCCGCTACCGCTGCGTTTTTTGTTTTTTTTAAATAGTCCGTTACGGGCCCCATTCACTTGCCGATCCTGGCTGGGCCGGGATCGACAAGTGACACCGCGGGCCCCACAAACACTATCATTATCTTTGCAGACCCCCGAGTATAATGATCAGCGGACCGGGAGACGTAAGGAACATAACAAACAGTGTTACTTACCTCTCCACGATCCTGCCTCCGGCCTCCCTCATTCGTGTCTGACGTCTCTGACGTCACATGACCCGGGTCTGCTTCCCGGGTCATGTGACGTCCGACGTCATTAATGCAGGACAAGAGCGGCAGCCGGCAGCCGACAGCCTAGGAGCCGGGCACAGGTAAGCAACTGTTTTTTTAAAAAATGTTTTTATTCCCCCGGGTCTCCGATTATTATACTCTGGGGTCTGAAAAGACCCCAGAGTATAATAATTGTTTATGGATGTCCACAGTGGGACATAATACTGTGTGCAGGGGTCACTATTGGGGTTAATACTGTGTGCAGGGGACACTATTGGGGTTAATACTATGTGTGCAGGGGCCACTATTGGGGTTAATTCTGTGTGCAGGGGGCACTATTGGGGTTAATTCTGTGTGCAGGGGCCACTATTGGGGTTAATACTGTGTGCAGGGGACACTATTGGGGTTAATTCTGTGCAGGGGCCACTATTGGGGTTAATACTGTGTGCAGGGGCCACTATTGGGGTTAATTCTGTGTGCAGGGGCCACTATTGGGGTTAATTCTGTGTGCAGGGGACACTATTGGGGTTAATACTGTGTGCAGGGGCCACTATTGGGGTTAATTCTGTGTGCAGGGGGCACTATTGGGGTTAATACTGTGTGCAGGGGACACTATTGGGGTTAATACTGTGTGCAGGGGCCACTATTGGGTTAATACTGTGTGCAGGGGTCACTATTGGGGTTAATACTGTGTGCAGGGGACACTATTGGGGTTAATACTATGTGTGCAGGGGCCACTATTGGGGTTAATTTTGTGTGCAGGGGGCACTATTGGGGTTAATTCTGTGTGCAGGGGCCACTATTGGGGTTAATACTGTGTGCAGGGGACACTATTGGGGTTAATACTGTGTGCAGGGGCCACTATTGGGGTTAATTCTGTGTGCAGGGGCCACTATTGGGGTTAATACTGTGTGCAGGGGACACTATTGGGGTTAATACTGTGTGCAGGGGACACTATTGGGGTTAATACGGTGTGCAGGGGACACTATTGGGGTTAATACTGTGTGCAGGGGACACTATTGGGGTTAATACTGTGTGCAGGGGACACTAATGGACATAATAGAGTTCTGAGGAGGGGGTCGGTTGAGGTCTTCGGCGTCGGTTTGGGTGGGGGGGCCCCATGTCAAAAGTTCGCCACGGGGCCCCGCCATTCCTAGTTACACCACTGGCCCTAGCCATTAGCTGCTGTGTGCAGCCCTCACAACAACCTCTTGTTACTCATGTGGCCCTTGGGGTACCCTGAGTTTGACATGCCTGATGTATACAACGCTGCTTTACAATGTCCTCCGGCTGCAACTGCACATGTGCATGTACTTCTGGTCACCATAGTAATAATAGTGTGTGCGCCTTTTTATCCAAAGTGATATTGAGGCCATATTGAATAAAAGCAACAGGTTTCAATAAAGAGATAAAGAAATATGTTATCAAATATGTGTAATAAAGGTCAAAATAACGTAGAATAAGGGATATAATTATAATAATATTAATGTAATTCTCAAACTGACAGATCCCCAATATTAAAAAAATTAGATTTGAGCCCTATTGAAAATACTCACATGGATTTTTTTTTATTTAGAATTATGATCTATGAGGTTGCTCAGGTCCCACATGTAGACTGAAATGGACATCCCTGGCAAAATTAATAGAATGCCCATATCAGTGACGGACAGAGGAAAAAAGATCCCCAATCAGTATAACATAGAGGAGATGATATTGGCATTGCAGAACATAACTAATGTGATCTGAGCCACAAGTTGGATTTATACCCTCTCATGAGTGTGTTGAGATATAAAATAGGATCAATTAGACTGCAGTTAACACGGCTCTTACAAGGATAACAGCTCAATTTTGGCTTTGTCAAATGGGTCTGCCCTCTCTTTTTATCCGTACCAATATCTAAATTTACCAATTTATCCCTAAGTTTAGGTGCCCTCCAGTATGCTCAATGAAATTCTTCAACTCTAGGATTACGAAGGCCCAGCGTAGACCAATGCTTACATATTATTTTGGCCACCTCTTTATTGTCCTCACAATATGCTGAAATAAATGATATCCAGTTTGATTTCTGGACTTTGGACCTCATTATTAATAGTTCATTCCTAAGGTTAATTCTTAAGGTAAGGTTAATTCTTTGAATCTTTTCACATGGTGCGGTGCTGCGTGGTGTCTGCCATTCCTGTGGTGCTGTGTCTGTGGGGTGGTATGGCCCAGAGTCTGGTGGCTTGGTCTGGTGGTGAAGGTGTTGCTAGACCACTGGTTGTACCCATGCAGTTACCATGCAGTTATGTCTAGGTAGATATGGAAATGATTACAAATTAGTTGTGATCAGACACAAGAGGGCATAAAAGGGCTTCCCCGCTGCCCTCTTTTGTACCTCTTGGTCACAGATTATTGACTGCTATGACATGCTCAAAGACGTTGTGCCGAACTGCTAGACCTGGAGAGGGAGTCTCATCATTAGACTGAGAGAAACAGAATGGTTGTGTTAAAAAAAAATGCTCTCCATCTACGCCATACTGACCTAGCTGTTAGAAGGAGTTTGGGGCAGTGTATGTATGAGGGCACATACATGGTGAGCAGACCCTGGCCAGCCCAGACAGACCCTTTTCACAGATCCTATCATTTAAATAGGCAGACTGCAAGAACGGACAGGACTAGGGCCTGCTCCACAGTTTGTTGGTTGGTCCTATTGTCCCCAAACAGAGCCATAAAAACTGTGGATGTGTGTATGGAGCCATAGAAATGAACAGGTCCCTATGATATCTATTATTATGGATCTGTAATAACCAGTGGGTCGTTCACAAATGAACCAGTTCTATTTTTCTTTGAAATGAACGATAGGTGTCATATGCTGACTGTGAGTCGACTTCTCACTTAATCTTGCCCTCTTTAAAGATAATCATGTGCATAACAAGGTCCATAAATCACAAACCCCATCCCCAAATGCATCAGTCAACGATGCCCCATAAACAACTAACTCCATCTCCAAATGGGTCACTCAGTCTCCTTATAACCTCATAGAATGACACCCTCTGGCTGACATTAGCTAGTGAGTAATACTTAGATTTAAAAAGGGCATGGATGGGGGTTTCTAATTATCTACATATGGTAGACAGTAGAGATGAGCGAACAGTGTTCTATCGAACACATGTTCGATCGGATATCAGGGTGTTCGCTATGTTCGAATCGAATCGAACACCGCGTGGTAAAGTGCGCCAAAATTCGATTCCCCTCCCACCTTCCCTGGCGCCTTTTTTGCACCAATAACAGTGCAGGGGAGGTGGGACAGGAACTACGACACCGGGGGCATTGAAAAAAATTGGAAAAAGTCATTGGCTGCCGAAATCAGGTGACCTCCATTTTAGACGAATAGTGGATTTCAAATCCGGGTCATATGAGAATGTGAACTTTGTGACTATGAGACAGGGATAGCTGTACAGGCAGGGATAGCTAGGGATAACCTTTATTTAGGGGGGGATGTTATTAAAAATAACTTTTTGGGGCTCTATCGGGTGTGTAATTGTGATTTTTGTGAGATAAACTTTTTCCCATAGGGATGCATTGGCCAGCGCTGATTGGCCAGAGTACGGAACTCGACCAATCAGCGCTGGCTCTGCTGGAGGAGGCGGAGTCTAAGATCGCTCCACACCAGTCTCCATTCAGGTCCGACCTTAGACTCCGCCTCCTCCAGCAGAGCCAGCGCTGATTGGCCGAATTCCGTACTCTGGCCAATCAGCACTGGCTAATGCATTGTATTGGCGTGATGAAGCAGTGCTGAATGTGTGTGCTTAGCACACACATTCAGCTCTACTTCATCGGGCTAATAGAATGCATTGGCCAATCAGCGCTGGCCAATGCATTCTATTAGCTTGATGAAGCAGAGTGTGCACAAGGGTTCAAGCGCACCCTCGGCTCTGATGTAGCAGAGCCGAGGCTGCACAAGGGTTCAAGCGCACCCTCGGCTCTGATGTAGGAGGCGGAGTCTAAGGTCGGACCTGAATGGAGACTGGTGTGGAGCGATCTTAGACTCCGCCTCCTCCAGCAGAGCCAGCGCTGATGTAACCCTTTATAACAGCTGTTATAAAAGCCTCTATAAAAAAGTGTAGGAGGTACAAATTCAATTTTGTTATATAAACCAATATCCTTCAAATATATTTCAGTTGTCTTAACTTGTGCTGGAACAAGAAGTACAAAGTAAGGAAATCAAACCAGATACTATATTTTTCAACATATTGTGAGGGCATTAAAGCGGTGCAAGAAGTTGAAGAAGTCCTGAGAAGTGAACATTTTCCACTGGCCATGACCTTTGTCTTACTCTGTCACAGACCTCCACTGTAGTTTTCTTTCCTAGCTGTCAGCCAAGTCATTGTATTTTGGAGATGAGGCCCCGCCACAAATTCACTGCTGGGGAAGAAAGAGCTGAGTAAGCCTTCTCAGGAGTAAGTGAAGTAGAGCCTTCTTGGCTGCCTCCATGCCCATTATCACCGTACAGCGCCAATGAGAGAAGTCCTTAATGTGATGCCTCTTGAGCTGCATCTGCAGAAAAAAAACAACACGTGGATCCATTAGGTAGATATGTTTGTAGCTGGATCGAGTAAGCTACTTGGAAACAGACTGACTAGTGACTGACTAGTTTAGTACACACTGCGGAAAATGGTTTTATTCACCTCACTACTTTGGCTGCATAATCCTCAAATAGCAAAACTCTGATAGATCAGGGGACTATGCTACTTTCAAAAGGCATGCTACAGGGCCAGCAAATCATGGAAGAAGCCGTGGCCCATTGATTTCAAGAGGGTTCACTGCTCAGCTGAGAACTAAAAATGTTAGTTTTATTAACAAACCCTTGCTAAACTTTCTGCCTCAGCAGCAGTGGACAGTGGCATAAATACTGGGGTAGCAGCGGTATCCCAGAGTAGCAAAGGCCAGAGTATAATGAACTCAGGCCCAGGGAAGGTGACAAACAAAAAACCAGTGTTACTCACCTCTCCTGTACTACATCATTCTCCAAGAAGTCTTTGGGCTTCTTTGGTGACCTTCCTTCAAGACGTCACGTGGGCCAGGCCTGGGTCAGCATGTGTCGCGACGCCGGCCTGACCCACGTGACATCTGTACCAACATTGAAGAGCATCAAAAACAGCATGGAGTGCGCCGGAGCCCGGGAAAGGTAAGTAACAGTGGTTTTAATGTTTGTCACATCCCCAGATCTCTGATCGTTATACTGTACTCTGGGGTCTAAAAAGAGGGTCAGGGTTCAGACCAACCTAGTGTCTGCGTATTAGTGGCTTGAGAGAGATAATAACCGTCCTACCCACAGGATTTGCTGTACAAGGAAAGAGCAGGGAGAGCAACGGTTATATTCAAGTGGGATGGATATGTACTGTGTTATTTTTGGTACTCCGATATCACCATAGGTTTGTGTGGAGTATCTGTCATATTTTCATAGTACTGATTCATAAGCCCTTAAAAATGTTGTTTAAAATGAGATGGGGTTCCAGTATTGGTCTTAATTAGAGATATTAGGCTGTTCGGCATGTTCGAATCGAATACCGCGTGGTAAAGTGCGCCATTACTCGATTCCCCTCCCACCTTCCCTGGCGCCTTTTTTGCTCCAATAACAGCGCAGGGTAGGTAGGACAGGAAATACGACACCGGTGACGTTGAAAAAAGTAGGCAAAACCCATTGCCTGCCGAAAACATGTGACCTCTAATTTAAAAGAACAGCGACGCCCAGCTTCGCGTCATTCTGAGCTTGCAATTCACCGGGGACGGAGGTTTCCGTCCAGTTAGCTAGGGGTTAGATTCTGGGTAGGCAGGGACAGGCTAGGATAGGAAGGAGAAGACAACCACAACAGCTCTTGTAAGAGCTAAATTCCAGGGAGAAGCTTGTCAGTGTAACGTGGCACTGACGGGCTCAATCGCCGCAACCCAGCTTTCCGCGGATCCTGAATGGAATACACTGTCAGTGTATTCCCGTATACCTGATATATACCCCCGATACCCGTTCCAACGGTGTGCCCCCCCACCTTCACCTCAGAAATACCCTGCAAGTCCCCTAGCAATAGAATTGGGGCTATATACACCCACAATTTTTGCTACTGGTATATAGTGCCATTGTCTGACAGGGAATTCAAAGAATATATTGGGGTTACGTGCACCCACAATTTTTGCTACTGGTATATAGTGCCATTGTCTCACTGGGAATTCAAAGAATATATGGGGGTTACGTGCACCCACAATTTTTGCTACTGCTATACAGTGCCATTGTCTCATTGGGAATTCAAAGAATATATGGGGGTTACGTGCACCCACAATTTTTGCTACTGCTATACAGTGCCATTGTCTCACTGGGAATTCAAAGAATATATTGGGGTTATGTGCACCCACAATTTTTGCTACTGCTATATAGTGCCAGTTTCTGACTGGTAATTCAAAGAATATATTGGGGTTACGTGCACCCACAATTTTTGCTACTGGTATATAGTGCCATTGTCTGACTGGGAATTCAAAGAATATATGGGGGTTACGTGCACCCACAATTTTTGCTACTGCTATACAGTGCCATTGTCTCACTGGGAATTCAAAGATTATATTGGGGTTATGTGCACCCACAATTTTTGCTACTGCTATATAGTGCCAGTTTCTGACTGGTAATTCAAAGAATATATTGGGGTTATGTGCACCCACAATTTTTACTACTGGTATATAGTGCCATTGTCTGACTGGGAATTCAAAGAATATATGGGGGTTACGTGCACCCACAATTTTTGCTACTGCTATACAGTGCCATTGTCTCACTGGGAATTCAAAGAATATATTGGGGTTATGTGCACCCACAATTTTTACTACTGGTATATAGTGCCATTGTCTGACTGGGAATTCAAAGAATATATGGGGGTTACGTGCACCCACAATTTTTGCTACTGCTATACAGTGCCATTGTCTCACTGGGAATTCAAAGAATATATTGGGGTTATGTGCACCCACAATTTTTACTACTGGTATATAGTGCCATTGTCTGACTGGGAATTCAAAGAATATATGGGGGTTACGTGCACCCACAATTTTTGCTACTGCTATACAGTGCCATTGTCTCACTGGGAATTCAAAGAATATATTGGGGTTATGTGCACCCACAATTTTTACTACTGGTATATAGTGCCATTGTCTGACTGGGAATTCAAAGAATATATGGGGGTTACGTGCACCCACAATTTTTGCTACTGCTATACAGTGCCATTGTCTCACTGGGAATTCAAAGATTATATTGGGGTTATGTGCACCCACAATTTTTGCTACTGCTATATAGTGCCAGTTTCTGACTGGTAATTCAAAGAATATATGGGGGTTATGTGCACCCACAATTTTTACTACTGGTATATAGTGCCATTGTCTGACTGGGAATTCAAAGAATATATGGGGGTTACGTGCACCCACAATTTTTACTACTGGTATACAGTGCCATTGTCTCACTGGGAATTCAAAGAATATATTGGGGTTATGTGCACCCACAATTTTTACTACTGGTATATAGTGCCATTGTCTGACTGGGAATTCAAAGAATATATGGGGGTTACGTGCACCCACAATTTTTGCTACTGCTATACAGTGCCATTGTCTCACTGGGAATTCAAAGAATATATTGGGGTTATGTGCAACCACAATTTTTGCTACTGCTATATAGTGCCAGTTTCTGACTGGTAATTCAAAGAATATATTGGGGTTACGTGCACCCAAAATTTTTGCTACTGCTATACAGTGCCATTGTCTCACTGGGAATTCAAAGAATATATTGGGGTTATGTGCACCCACAATTTTTACTACTGGTATATAGTGCCATTGTCTGACTGGGAATTCAAAGAATATATGGGGGTTACGTGCACCCACAATTTTAGCTACTGCTATACAGTGCCATTGTCTCACTGGGAATTCAAAGAATATATTGGGGTTATGTGCACCCACAATTTTTACTACTGGTATATAGTGCCATTGTCTGACTGGGAATTCAAAGAATATATGGGGGTTACGTGCACCCACAATTTTTGCTACTGCTATACAGTGCCATTGTCTCACTGGGAATTCCACAAATAATTTGGGGATTCATTCACCCTACATCTCAGGCTCTTGCCATATTCACCCAGGTTGTCAGTGCTGCACCAGCTCGTTCCCAGACAGCTCGGCCCGAAAAACACGTTACCTATATAGAGGATTTGGACAATGAAGACAACATGTTCTAAATCAAATGTCTGCACCTTCTCTAGAATTAAAATAAAGGCAGCGTTTAACTTTCAAATAGCACTGCACAAAGGAAGAGCTTATCAGCTTGTCTCATGACATGCTATTGAAAAGTGTCATTTGTGTATCTTAATGTAAATATAGTTGTATAAGCTTTTTGGGTTTTAGGCACTGCCAAGTTATTTATTTCCACCCGCTCCCTTATAATGATGATGACGCCAAAGTCACTGTGGGTGTTCAGAGCTCACAGCTTTGGTTGACATTTGTCTTGCTCTCTGTCGGTACCAGCTGTCTTTTTGGATACCGTAAAGTTATGTCGACTTTATTAACAGCTATAGAAGCTTTAGCCAGGTTGTGACGGTGTGTAACCCTAACAACACTAAGTGGGATACACATTAATAGTCAGTCTATGTACGCTAAACGTATCACTGAAGTAATTTTTTTTCCCTCTCCCGTAATATAAGAAAGGAACAGACATTAGACCTAGACCGGGGTTCGAGGCTTGTAAAAATCCAGTATTATTTGTTCTTCATGATGTGAAATATGTGTTGAAAAGCAACCCAAGATGAAGTCAGCCATGTGTGCCAGTGTGTTACTTGGCATGCCTTTGCTGGCCCCAACTGTAAGGGTCACTCTCCATTTCCTCCATTTTCCACTCCCCTTCACACCATTTGTGGTGAAGCAATGGGATGCACTGAAGTGCACCTTCTAGCCTCGTGTGGGACAGGGACATCAGATGCCACTCCAACCCCCTCGTCTTCCTCCGCCAGCCAACGGTGCGAAGATGAGAGGAGTGTGCTCTGAATGTTTTCTGCCTAGCAGAGGCTAGTTCTCACTTACAAAAATGGCCCCACTTTGACCTGTATATCAGGCACAATGGTGTAGGTTTCAAAGAAACATGGCACCAACAAGTTGGAAAACGTGGGCCATGCGTGGACCGTGTTTGAGTCTGGCAAGCTCCAGATCTGCTACCAGGTTCCAGCCATTATCACAGGCGCAAAAATGCCAGGCCCCAGGTGTAGCAGGGAAAAAAAAAATGCCATCTCAGCCAGGATGGCATCCCTGACCTCGGAGGCACTGTGCTGTCTGTCCCCCAAGCTGATCAGTTTCAGCACGGCCTGCTGACATCTCCCCATGCCAGTGTTACAGTGTTTTCCGCTAGCAGCTGGGGTGGAGGTTGCAGCATCGTAGGGTTTCAGTCTACTCCTGCCATGAATTTTGGCCTGGGAGAGGAGATAGGCCACCCCAGTTTGCACCCGGGGAACAGACTCCACCACATTCACCCTGCCTGTCATTAAAGATAAGCACTGCAGCATCCCTGACCACAGGCGCTTGTCCATGTGTCGGTGGTCAAGTGGACCTTGCAGCAAAGCGCAGAGCTCCGGGCCCGACTGATGTTATGGGACACATGCAGGCGCAAGGCAGGGACAGCACACCAAGAGAAGTAGTAACGGCTAGGCCCAGCATAGGGAGGTGCCCCAGCTGCCATCTGCTGACGGAAGGCCTGGGTCTCCAGAAGCATAAACAAACACCAACATCTCCAGGGCCAGCAGTTTATCGATGAGGCTGTTAAAGGCTTGGGCATGGGGGTGGGTTGTGTTGTACTTCTGCCTGCAATGAAAAGCTTGGGAAATGTGGAGTGGCTGGGAAGAGGCGCATGATGGTGCAGGCCAAAAGGGCGCATGAGGGTGAACTCCCCAATGTGTCAGAGATAGGTGTGTAGGTGTCCTTGCATCATATACTTGCACCATATTTGGCTTTGGAAGTTAATTTTGTGCCAAAAAGTGGTTAAGACAGCGATCCCTCAGCTACTCCCGTTACACTGTCTAGTGAAATTACCATCTTTGGAAGTGGACCACCACTTGTAAGATCCCAAAGGAAGCAGGCAAGAGATGTGCAGTGCAGAAAAAAGATGAGAAAATAAGTGTAGGCTGTAGAGCACAGAGGGATCGGAGAGGACAGAGCTGGTGTCGGCCAGGTATTCCCACAACATGCGCCTATACTTGTCCCTCCTGGTGACACTAGGCCCCTGAGTGGCAGTAATTTGTCCAGGGGGGCCATTAACGTGTTCCAGACCTAGGAATAAGTCTTCCAACAGGGTAGAGTTTTGCATGCCTTTGCTTCTACCCACTGTTTTTGCTGCTTAGCTTCCCTCCACATCTACACTGCTTTCACCCCTAAACATCACCCCAGTTTATGCCTTTGTTTCTACCCTGTTTTTTTTGTTGAATTAGCTTCCCTCTACATCTACACTGCTTTAGCCCCTAAACATCACCCCAGTTTATGCCTTTGCTTCTACCCTGTTTTTTTTGTTGAATTAGCTTCCCTCCACATCTACACTGCTTTAGCCCCTAAACATCACCCCAGTTTATGCCTTTGCTTCTACCCAGGTTTTTTGTTGATTTAGCTTCCCTCTACATCTACACTGCTTTAGCCCCTAGACATCACCCCTGTCCATGTGGGGTCGGTGGCCTCGTCATCCACCAACTCCTCTTCCAATTGCGCACTGGCCCCTTACTGCAAACCGCACATGACCACAGCTTGCCCTGATGGCAACTGTGTCTCATGATCCCCACTTAGGTCCAGACAAGTCGGTGGCGGGTCCAAAACCCCAAAATTGGAAGGAAATGGCGGATGCTGCAGTATTTCTAACACCTGTTCCTGGTGCTCGGGCCTGGTCTGTGTTGTACCCTGCACCCTGCTTAACGCAGCTGCCATATCCGAAGTTGTGCTGAGCGCATGCTAATGTTTCGTGTCCAGTGCAATGGATGGGATGGGATTTCACATAAGTCTGCCACCCATGGCCACTCATGGTTGAGCAACTGAGGGAGTTGACTTTGACGAACCCGAGGGTTTTGGAGTTGAAACTACATCAAAGGTCTGTGCTGCTCACACACTCTGCTCAACACATGATAGACTTTAAAAACTATCCGCACAAGCGCCACACTTTCACCAGTAGCTCAGGAACATTGGGGTACCTTTTTCAAAAGATTAGCAGCAATGAGTTAAAAACGTGGGCCAGGCATGGAATATGTTGCAGGCTGCCAAGCTACAGAGCCAATGCCAGGTTACGGCCATTATTACACATGACAACATGCCTGGGCCCAGGTGCAGTGGCAAAAACCACATTGCCGTCTCATCGAGGATGGCATGACTCACTTTGTAGGCAGTGTGCTGTCTGGCCCCCAAGCTGACGAGCTTCAGCACGGCCCGCTGACGTCTCCCCACACCAGTGTTGCAGTGTTTCCAGCTTGTAGCTGGGCTCAATTTAACAGTGGAGGAGGGTGGTGTTTCAGCCCTCCTCCCAGGAATGTTGTGTGGGGAGACAAGTCAGGCCACCACATTTTGCGACCCGGTCCACGCCTCAACTACATTCAACCACTGTGCCCAAATTGAAAGGTAGCGTCCCTGTCCGCATGCACTTGTCCATTCGTAACTGGTCACATGGAACTTTAGGGCTAAGCGCTGAATTTAGGGACCGCCTCATGTTTGGGGGAAAGTGCTGGTGTGGACGGCACAGTGCGGTGGCGCAGTAGACACTCTGCCCAAAAAGGGCAGAGTGTCCCCCAGCCGGGATTCCAACATCTCCTGGGCCAGATTTCTTGAGATGAGGCCGTTGAAGCCTTGGGCATGTGGGTGGGTTGCGCTGTACTTTAGCATGAAATGAAAGGCTTGGGAGATGGGGAGTTGCTGGGAAGAGGCGCATGATGGCGCGGGCAAAAGGAGAAATGGCAGGAAAAGGTGAGGATAAGGGTGAACTCCCCAAAGTGTCAGAGGCAGATGTGGAGGTGTCCTGGCTGCTGGTCTGGACTGCAGCGCCAGCCCTGTCAACAGTGGGAGAGGCAGTGGCCGCCAGGCCAAACGACGATTATCCTGCGCTTGCTCTCACCCACTGAGCCCAGGGCTTGCCTTCCAAATGATGGCACCCGCAAGAGGTGGTGAGATTCCTCTCCGCAGATCTCCAAACCATCTTGGACTTGCAAATTGCACTAAATTTGTCATGTAACTGACATGTATATGATGAGTCTATCCATTGTCTGTTCATTTTGGTGAAAGTCAGCCTGTCAGCTGACAGACAGCTGTGCTTGTCAGTGATGCCACCGGCTGCTTGTACCCCCAGTTTTTGCTGCTTAGCTTGCCTCCACATCCACACTGCTTTTGCCCCTACACATCACCCCTATCCATGCCTGTGCCTCTAGCCATAAGTCTGCCACTGTAACGGTTTTGGGTCTGGTTTGGAGTCTAAGGTTGCTACCACCTGGATGGAGACTTACTTGTAAGGCTGGAAACGTGGTCGGGAGCTAGCCAAGGGTTCGGTAACAGTCGAGCAGTGAGGTGCCGAATCAAAGTCCAAGGAATCGTCAGAAGGGAAAGCCAGAGGTCGGTACACGAGGTGAGCGTCAGAGTTGGAGGAGAGAGCAAATACCGTGGTCAGGAACAGGCCAGTAGTCAGTACACGAGATGAGATGAGCGTCTGAGTCAGCAGCAGGGCAGTAAGGAAGCTTGATCACATGCAGAGCACAATAATCTCGCAAAGCAGGAAGTCCAAGGCTGGGCTTAAATAGGAAGCACAATCAGAGAATAGGGTGGAGCAACCCAGAGAGGCAGGAACTGGAATTAGAGCCAGCGGGAACTAGGCTCGGATCAGCACTGGAGCTGTCCAAGAGGCTGAATAGCTCAGTTTGCAGAGCTGCCGCCTGGGACTCTGAAGTCCCTAGGTTCAAATCCTGACAGTAGTCCCCTCCTTTCAGGATGGCCTCTGGACATCTTAGGAGCTGGTTTCTCAGGATACCTCAGATGAAATTCCCTTGTAAACCTAGGGGCGTGAACATTGCTTTCTGGTTCCCATGAGTTCTCTTCTGGTCCATAACCTTTCCATTGCACCAGATATTGTAGTTTACCTCTGAAAAGTCTGGAGTCCAAGATTTTTTCAACAACATATTCTTTCTCCCCTTGAACTTTTGAACTTTTACTGGGGCAGGAGGTGGCTGATTTCTCCCTGGAAACGGGTTTTCATTGAATGGCTTGAGCAATGATACGTGGAATACAGGGTGTATTTTCAATCTATTAGGGAGTTCGAGCCGGAAAGCAACTTGGTTGACTTGTGCAGAAATCTGGAATGGTCCTATGAATTTTTGGCCCAATTTTGGAGATGGAACATGTGTTTTCAGATTTCTAGTAGATAGCCAAACCTTATCACCAATTTTATAGGTAGGAGATACTTTACGACGTTTATCTGCTGCTTTTTTATAGACTTCTTGGGCTTCTTGTAGCATCTCTCTTAGTTTCCTCTGGGTTTCTTGCAATTTTGTTAATCTGTCAGTAACAGCAGGAATAGGAATACTAAGAGGGAGGTTAGGAATAAATACTGGATGTAGGCCAACATTAGCAAAAAATGGACTTTGAGATGTAGCACTGTGTTTGGAGTTGTTGTAGGCAAATTCTGCTGTTGGTAAATAGTTCACCCAGTCATCTTGAAGGTAAGAAACAAAACAGCGGAGGTATTGTTCAAGAGTTTGGTTTGTCCTTTCCGTCTGGCCATTAGACTGAGGGTGAAAAGCAGAAGACAAATTTATTGTTACTCCTAAGGCTGTACAGAAGTTCTTCCAAAACCTTGATGTGAATTGAACACCTCTATCTGAAATTACATTGTCAGGAATTCCATGCAACCTGAATATCTCCTTAATCATTAATTCTGCAGTTTGTTTTGCAGTAGGAATTCCTCTGACTGGAATGAAATGGGCCATCTTTGTGAGTAGGTCCACCACAACAAGAATGGTAGTCATTTCCTTAGATGGGGGAAGGTCTACAATAAAATCCATGGAAATTGATCCCCAAGGCCTAGATGGAACTGGAAGTGGTTGAAGAAGACCTAGAGGAGAAGATCGCGGTGTCTTATTTCGTGCACATGTTAAACAGGAGGAGACATATTTTTTAACATCGTTCTTACAGTTAGGCCACCAAAATGAACGAAGCAATAAGTCGTAAGTTTTCATCACTCCAAGATGCCCTGCAAGCTTAGAATCATGGACCAATTTGAGGACTTCAAGTCGAGCAGTTTCAGGAACATATATTCTGTGTTCCTGCTTCCAAAACCCCTCTTTAAAACAAAGGTCCACATCTTTAGAAGGATGGTTGAGGAAGGAGTCATTCTGATATCCTTCTTTGAGCATGGTTAAAAGATCTTTGGAGTCCAGTATTCCTACAAAATTTTTGGAAGATAAAATAGTAGACTCTGTTTTAGACCCCTCCTCTGGTTCGGCAAGATTCCTGGACAAAGCATCAGCCTTGCCATTTCTTGAACCTGGACGATAAGAAATGATGAATTTAAATCTAGAGAAAAACAAGGCCCATCTTGCTTGTCTTGCCGACAATCTTTTAGCTGTACGGATGAACTCTAAATTTTTGTGGTCAGTAAGCACAGTTACTGGATGATTAGCTCCTTCCAAAAGATGTCTCCATTCAGAGAACGCAACTTTAATAGCCAACAGTTCTTTGTTTCCTATGTCATAATTTCTTTCTGCCGATGACATGGTATGAGAAAGAAAAGCACATGGATGGAGTTGCATCTTGTCTCCAACTCGTTGAGACAGGACTGCTCCCACAGCATAATCTGAGGCGTCCACTTCAACCACAAAAGGTAATTCAGGGTTTGGATGGACCAGTATGGGCGCCGAAGTGAAGAGAGTTTTTAGTTTGTCAAAAGCAACTTGTGCCTCTGGGGACCATAAAAATACTTGTCTTATCTTTGTGAGTAAAGTGATTGGTAAGATGATTTTTGAAAAGTCTTTTATGAATCTCCTGTAGAAATTCGCAAACCCTATAAATCGCTGGATATCTTTAAGATTTCTTGGAGTGGGCCAATCCATTACAGCTTTGATTTTACTAGGATCCATACTCAAACCTTCTGGAGAGATGATATATCCAAGAAATTGGATCTTTGTTTGTTCGAATTCACATTTTTCCAGTTTGATATAAAGATTATTCTCCAATAGACGTTCGAAGACTAATTGAACATGTCTGCGATGTTCCTCCAAGGTGTCTGAAAATATAAGGATGTCATCAAGGTACACAACAACAAATTGGTCCAAGCAATCCCGAAACACATCGTTCACAAAATGTTGAAAGGTTGCAGGGGCGTTACAGAGACCGAAAGGCATAACCAGGTATTCAAAATGTCCATATCTAGTTCTGAAAGCAGTCTTCCACTCATCCCCTGGACGAATGCGTACAAGATTGTAGGCGCCTCTTAAATCTAGTTTGGTAAAAATGTTAGCAGAACGGAGTCTTTCTAGCAACTCCGGAATTAGAGGAAGAGGGTAACGGTTTTTAATAGTCATCTTGTTTAGATCTCTGTAGTCAATACATGGTCTTAAAGTTGAGTCTTTCTTCTCCACAAAGAACAAAGGTGCCCCAGCTGGGGATGAGGAGGGTCGAATGAAACCTTTCTTTAAATTCTCATCCAAGTATTCTCTGAGCACTTTTAATTCTGGTTCAGAGAGATTGTAAATTCTGCCAAAAGGAATAGTAGCTCCAGGCAGCAACTCAATGGGACAATCATAAGGACGATGAGGAGGTAGTTGATCAGCTTTTTTCTTGCTGCAGACATCACTGAACTGTTGGTACTGTGGTGGTAACTCATAATTCTGGTGAGGAATCTTGGAAAATTTTGTTTGCTCTTGGATGGCTAAACACATATAACAATTGTCCTTACAGTATTCAGAAGGAAAAGTAACAGTCCGTGATTCCCAGTTGATAGAAGGATTATGGACAGCAAACCATGGAATTCCTAAAATCACAGGAAACTTGGGAGAAGAAATCAAATGAAAACTAATAGTTTCATGATGAGCAGGTTCTATACAGATTCCAAGTTCCATTGTTTCATGAGTTACAGGTCCAGATGACAAAGGTGAACCGTCAACAGTTTCCATATCAATTGGCACGGATTTTATTCTACGTGCAATGTTATTGTCAAGCGTAAATTGTAAGTCCATAAAATTTCCACCTGCGCCAGAATCTAACATGGCAGAACACTGTATTTTATGGCTCCCAACCATGACCTGTATTGGAATGACAAAATGAGAGGATGCTGAATACATTTTGTTTTCATTTTGGGTCACAGATGAGATGGTCTGCATAACTGAATCCGGCAGTTCAGAGAGTTCAGGATTGATGTCTGTCTTAGCACTGGTGCAGGCTATAGACCTTTGAAACTTGTTGGGACAATTAATGGCGTAATGTCCTGATCCCCCACAATAGAGGCACAGATTTGCTGTACGACGCCTCTCTTTCTCAACGGCACTAAGAGGTTTTCGGATTACATCAATCTGCATAGGTTCTGATAAGGGTTCAGTCTTTTGCTGAGTGTTCAATTCTGAGTGACTGAAAGAATAGGTGGGTTGGTTTCCAAATATACGCAGTCTCTCTTTTCTACGTTCAGTAAGTCTCTGATCAATACGGATACTCAATTGTATAAAATCCTCCAGACCATCAGGAGCCTCAACTCTGGCAAGCTCATCCTTTACAAGCTCTGATAAACCTCGTCGATATTGACTCTTTTGGGCTGCTAGATTCCATGTGGTGTCAGCTACCCAACGTCGAAATTCCGCTGTGTATTCAGCAACTGAGCGACGTCCTTGACGCAGGTTATGTAATTTGGTCTCAGCTGTGGCACAACGATTTGGGTCATCAAAGACTTGATCCATAGCAGTGATAAAGTTTTCAAAATCATTGAGGAGCTCAGAGTTCTTTTCCACATAAGGGGATGCCCATGCTAGAGCTTCATCTGACAGCAGGTTAATGATAAATAGCACTTTTTTCCTGTCACTAGTAAAAGGAGCAGGTTGCATTTGGAAGTAAATACGGCATTGGTTAAGAAATCCTCGGTAATGGTGACGGTCCCCACTGAACTTTGATGGCAGAGGCATACGAGTATTTAAATCTGAACCTGAATTGCGCATTTCCAGGAGTTGTTTTTGCAGTTCCATGATATCTCGTTGTTGATCCAGCACAAGGGTTTGTAACTTACAAAATTTTTCTTGGTAAGTAGAACCAAATTCTTGAAGCTCAGCCACTTGCTGCCTCAAGGTAGTCACAACAGACTCCATTTTTGGGCGAGATTATTCTGTAACGGTTTTGGGTCTGGTTTGGAGTCTAAGGTTGCTACCACCTGGATGGAGACTTACTTGTAAGGCTGGAAACGTGGTCGGGAGCTAGCCAAGGGTTCGGTAACAGTCGAGTGGTGAGGTGCCGAATCAAAGTCCAAGGAATCGTCAGAAGGGAAAGCCAGAGGTCGGTACACGAGGTGAGCGTCAGAGTTGGAGGAGAGAGCAAATACCGTAGTCAGGAACAGGCCAGTAGTCAGTACACGAGATGAGATGAGATGAGATGAGCGTCTGAGTCAGCAGCAGGGCAGTAAGGAAGCTTGATCACATGCAGAGCACAATAATCTCGCAAAGCAGGAAGTCCAAGGCTGGGCTTAAATAGGAAGCACAATCAGAGAACAGGGTGGAGCAACCCAGAGAGGCAGGAACTGGAATTAGAGCCAGCGGGAACTAGGCTCGGATCAGCACTGGAGCTGTCCAAGAGGCTGAATAGCTCAGTTTGCAGAGCTGCCGCCTGGGACTCTGAAGTCCCTAGGTTCAAATCCTGACAGCCACCCATGGAAACTCATGATGCAGAAAGTGAGGGAGCTGACTCTGAGGAACCCTTGGGTTTTGTAGCTGGTACTCCATCAAAGGTCTCTGCTGCTCACACACCCTGCTGAACATACGGTATCTAGGGTTAGAGCGTGTGGTGACCTTGCACAACAGTAGGTGCTTCAGGCAGATGTAGGCCTTGCTGGAGTGTATTGCGGCTAGCTCCAGGTACTGTAGACTTGGGAAAGTGGGTGTCCAAGTGCCACACTTTCACCCTTAGCTCAGCTAATTTGGGGTATGTTTTTAAAAATCATTGCACCACTACATTGAACACGTGGGCCAGGCATGGAACGTGTTGGAGGCTGGCAAGCTCCAGAGCCCTCCAACAAGACAAAAAAGCCTGGCCCTAGGGGCAGTGGGGATAAACAAATTGCCATCTCATCCAGGATGGCATCCCTGACCTCAGAGGCAGTGTGCTGTCCGTCTCCCAAGCTGATGAGCTTCAGCCCAGCCTGCTGACGTCTCCCCACACCAGTGTTGCAGCGTTTTCAGCTCGTAGCTGGGGTCAATCTAACAGCGGAGGAGGAGGAGGGTGGTGTTTCAGCCCTCCTCCCAGGAATGTTTTGTGGGGAGACAAGTCAGGAAAATTCTTGAAACGGGAGAGTTTTGCATCTTTGCCCTTGCTGCCTATGGACATCTCTTTGCCTCTAGCCACCATTTTCCCTGCTTTGCTTGCCTCCACATCCACACTGCTTTTGCCCCTAGACATCACCCCAGTCCATGCCTTAGCTTGTACCCCCAGTTTTTCCTGCTTAGCTTGCCTCCACATCCACACTGCTTTTGCCCCTAGACATCACCCCAGTCCATGCCTTAGCTTGTACCCCCAGTTTTTCCTGCTTAGCTTGCCTCCACATCCACACTGCTTTCGCCCCTAGACATCACCCCAGTCCATGCCTTAGCTTGTACCCCCAGTTTTTCCTGCTTAGCTTGCCTCCACATCCACACTGCTTTTGCCCCTAGACATCATCCCTATCCATGCCTCTGCCCCTAGCCATAACTCTGCCACCCCTGGAAACTCATGGTGCAGAAACTTTGGGAGCTGACTTTGAGGAACCCTTGGGTTTTGTAGATGGAACTCCATCAAAGGTCTGTGCAGCTCACACACCCTGCTCAAGATATGGTATTGTAGGGTTTCAGCGTGTGTGAATGACGGACAACAGCCTGTGTTTGGACAGATGTAGGCCTTGCTAGAGTGTTTTTAGGCTAGCAGCGACTCCTGTGCACTTGCAAAAGTGGGCGCACAAGTGCCGCATTTTCAACAGTAGCTTCGGTACATTTGGGTATGTTTTTAAAAAACTTTGCACCACTAGGTTAGACGTGGGCCAAACATGGAACGTGTTGGAGGCTGGCAAGCTCCAGAGCCGCTACCAGGTTCCAGCCATTATCACAGGCGTAAAAATGCCAGGCCCCAGGTGTAGCAGGGAAAAAAAAATGCCATCTCAGCCAGGATGGCATCCCTGACCTCGGAGGCACTGTGCTGTCTGTCCCCCAAGCTGATGAGCTTCAGCACCGCCTGCTGACGTCTCCCCACACCAGTGTTTTAGCGTTTGCCGCTAGTAGCTGGGGTGGAGGTTGCAGCGTCGTAGGGTTTCAGTCTACTCCTGCCATGAATTTTGGCCTGGGAGAGGAGATAGGCCACCCCAGTTTGCACCCAGGGAACAGACTCCACCACATTCACCCTGCCTGTCATTAAAGATAAGCACTGCAGCATCCCTGACCACAGGCGCTTGTCCAAGTGTCGGTGGTCAAGTGGACCTTGCA
Organism: Leptodactylus fuscus; assembly: GCF_031893055.1. Taxonomy (NCBI): domain Eukaryota; kingdom Metazoa; phylum Chordata; class Amphibia; order Anura; family Leptodactylidae; genus Leptodactylus; species Leptodactylus fuscus. Next base: position 107,122,516 of record NC_134268.1, on the reverse strand, counting down.
GCAAAGCGCGGAACTAAGGGCCCACCTGATTTTGAGTGACACGTGCTGGTGCAAGGCGGGGACGCCACACCGGGAGGAGTTGAGACGGCTAGGGACGGCATAGTGAGGTGCCACAGTTGCCATCAGGTCCGGGAAGGCGGGAGTTTCAACAAGCCGGAATGCCAACCTCTCCTGGGCCAGCAGTTTAGCGATGTTGGCGTTCTAGGCTTGCGTGGGTGGGTGGTTAGCGGTGTATTTCTGCCGGCGCTCCAATGTCTGAGAGATGGTGGGTTGTTGTAAAGAAGCGCCTGATGGTGCCTTTGATGGTGCAGGAGAAGGAGATAAGACAGAAACAGGGGAGGATGAGGGAGAAGTCAACAAAGTGGCGGAGGCAGATGAAGTGATGTCCTGGCTTGTCCTCTGGAGTGCATCGCCAGCACTGTGAGCAGAGGCAGTGGCATGAACGGCGGGCGACGTTTGTCCTGCCATTGCTGCCTGCCACTGATTCCATTGCTTGGATTCCAAATGACGGTGCATTGAAGTGGTGGACAGGTTGCTCTTCTCAGGGCCCCTACTCGATTTCGAGAGGCAAATTGTGTAGACGACACTATATCTGTCCTCGGCGCATTCCTTGAAAAAACTCTACACCTTCGAGAAACGTGCCCTCGATGGGGGAGTTTTTCTGGGCTGGGTACAAAAGGGAACATCTTCGGACATTCCGGGTCTGGCCTGGCTTCGGCAAAGCAGCTGACCTCTGCCTCTGGACATGTCTCTGCCTCTAGCTACCCTTTTTGGTGCTGCACCTGCCTCAACATCCACACTACTTTCCCAGCTTGACATCCGCCTTGTCCAGGTGGGGTCGGTGTCCTCGTCGTCCACCACCTCCTCTTCCAACTCCTGTCTCGCCTCCTCCTCCTGCACAATGCGCATGTCAACTGGCTGCCCTGACAGCAACTGCGTCTCATCGTCGTCGATGAGGGTGGGTTGCTGGTCATCCGCCACCAAATCGACCGGAGATGGAATGGAGGAGACTCTAGTGTTTGAGCATCTGGACACAGATACTCGTCTGTTAGGTCCGTGGAAGCGCGAAATGGAGGGGCAGATTGCGGTACAGTCAAAGGAAGGGAGAACAGCTCTGGGGAGCAGGGACAGTTGGGGTTATTGTTCTGGGAAGATTGGGAATTTTGGGTGGAAGGAGGACAAGACTGTTGGGTAAGAGGAGGTAGAGGCTGACTGGCTGGTGGACAATGTGCTTTAAGCGTTATCCGACAGCCATTGCAAGACCTGTTCCTGGTTCTCGGGCCTACTAATCTTTGTACCATTCAGCCTAGTTAATGTGGAACTTTTGTGCAAAGCGCAGAACTTAGGGCCCGCCTGATGTTAAGGGACACACGCTGGTACAAGGCTCAACTCACCCTAAGTGCCAAAAACACTGCTGGTGCAAGGCTCTACTCATGCCAAGGGCCTCAATCTCTGCTGGTAGCTCAGCTTAAGGTCCTGTAACTTTGTTTGGAAGGGCTCATGTTAAGGGCTAGAAAAGTGAATTTTGGAAGGTCTTACCACATCACACACACACACACACACTCAAAATGACAGTTAAGGGTGAGGGCTTTTGGATTTCCCATTGTCTATTCCATCTGTGGTTGTCATGGGGAACGTGATTTAAAGGGGTGGTTGTTACTGTTTGTTGAGCTTAAATTGGGGTTTGTGTCCATCCATTTGGGGAGTAAAGAAGGTTTCCAGGTATTTTCCCACTTTGATAGAGGTTTTTTTGAATGTGGAAAGTGTGTAGTTGTTAGGCTGTGATGTTGGGGTAATAGAGGGTCTTTGGTGTGTTAGATGCCCCCAGACATGCTTCCCCTGCTGTCCCAGTGTCATTCCAGAGGTGTTGGCATCATTTCCTGGGGTGTCATAGTGGACTTGGTGACCCTCCAGACACGGATTTGGGTTTCCCCCTTAACAAGTATCTGTTCCCCATAGACTATAATGGGGTTCGAAACCCGTTCGAACACACGAACATTGAGCGGCTGTTCGAATCGAATTTCGAACCTCGAACATTTTAGTGTTCGCTCATCTCTAGTCTTAATATGAATGATTGAATAGGGGGATTTTGGATGAGGGCCACCGCCCATTATACTAGCTGGAGATCCTTTTTTCATGTGTCCACCACTGACATGGGCATCCTTTTCATTTTGGTGGGGATGTTCGTTGATGGTGTGTGTTGCGCTCTACATGTATGACATGAGAACCCTTATAGATTATAATAATAAAAATTAAAAAAAATCTCTGCATCAGTATCTATCAGTTTAAGAATTACATTAATATTATTCCCATTATAGATATTTTTCTTATTCTACTTTATATTGGCCTTTATTTGATAACATATTTTTATGTGGGTTAGAGATCTCTTTATTGACACCTGATATGGTCCCTATGGCCATGATTTCGCTTTAGATAACAAGGCGCTTTAAATAAGTACAGTGACCAGGAGTACACGCGCATGCACAGTTGAAGGCGGAGGACATGTAAAGCAGCATTGTGTACATGGATTCTAGAACTGGGGGGGGTATTTACCTAATTTATACTGTAACTACAATATAATCATTCACACGTGTGCACTGATTAAGTTTTTATAGATCTTAAATCGAATAATTATCACTATAGAATTGTATACTTGCTGGACTGTGTGCTATGACCTCTGGATTTATTATGTATGTAAACTACTTTGAGATTTGTGATATTTATTTGCATATTAACTAATTGATCTTGGTGACATGATTGATATTGCATTGGCTATTTATACTGTGTGGTGGTACCATCACTTTTCTGGAGCAGTGTTGGGTCAATAAAGTGCCCTCACATATTTTCACTATTTTTTGAAGCGTTGCCTGATTTTTTGATGCTAGACCTTTATTGAGTGTTTGTGGCACAAAATGTTTCTTTTTGCTTCTAGCTGACTCACATGCTATACTATGCTTCATTGCTTTTGCTGTGACATCACTTTAAAGCCTTCGCTGTTTAATTAGCGCGGGGCCTACTGTGCTAATTATCTCCCTCTTCTTTCTCTAGGGAGCTGTTAAACATTTTATACAGCCACACAAACAGTGTATAGAAGGTCAGTGATCAAGTTTTGATCATATCTATTTGTTTTAGCATAATAAAGAATAATAAATAAATAATAATAATAAAGAAATAAATAAAATAATAGAAAATATGCCATTATCTGCCATTATTAAAAGTGCCTTTATCTGAGTGTAAAACTATAAAGAATGGAAAGGATGGCGATATAGCCTCCTAAAAGAAATTAGATATTAATATTATTCTAATCAGCATGCTTCTTTTATGTTGGATGGGCTTTTTTACATATTTACATGTGAACCAGATAAACAAACATCAAGGAAAACCCAGAGTTAAAAACAAACAAACATAGAAAAGTCTGAGGCAAGGTATAAACGATACTTTTTGCCTGTGATTGCTTTATGAGTCCGTTACCCGAGTGTGCTCAAATACTCTTTCCTTGTGTCTCAACCGGTTTGCTTTTGTGATTATCATTATTAGAGATGAGCGAACAGTGTTCTATCGAACACATGTTCGATCGGATATCAGGGTGTTCGCCATGTTCGAATCGAATCGAACACCGCGTGGTAAAGTGCGCCAAAATTCGATTCCCCTCCCACCTTCCCTGGCGCCTTTTTTGCACCAATAACAGCGCAGGGGAGGTGGGACAGGAACTACGACACTGGGGGCATTGAAAAAAATTGGAAAAAGTCATTGGCTGCCGAAATCAGGTGACCTCCATTTTAGACGAATAGTGGATTTCAAATCCAGGTCATATGAGAATGTGAACTTTGTGACTATGAGACAGGGATAGCTGTACAGGCAGGGATAGCTAGGGATAACCTTTATTTAGGGGGGAATGTTATTAAAAATAACTTTTTGGGGCTCTATCGGGTGTGTAATTGTGATTTTTGTGAGATAAACTTTTTCCCATAGGGATGCATTGGCCAGCGCTGATTGGCCGAATTCCGTACTCTGGCCAATCAGTGCTGGCCAATGCATTCTATTAGCTTGATGAAGCAGAGTGTGCACAAGGGTTCAAGCGCACCCTCGGCTCTGATGTAGCAGAGCTGAGGCTGCACAAGGGTTCAAGCGCACCCTCGGCTCTGATGTAGGAGAGCCGAGGGTGCACTTGAACCCTTGTGCACCCTCGGCTCTGCTACATCAGAGCCGAGGGTGCGCTTGAACCCTTGTGCACACTCTGCTTCATCAAGCTAATAGAATGCATTGGCCAGCGCTGATTGGCCAGAGTACGAAATTCGGCCAATCAGCGCTGGCTCTGCTGGAGGAGGCGGAGTCTAAGATCGCTCCACACCAGTCTCCATTCAGGTCCGACCTTAGACTCCGCCTCCTCCAGCAGAGCCAGCGCTGATTGGCCGAATTCCGTACTCTGGCCAATCAGCACTGGCTAATGCATTGTATTGGCGTGATGAAGCAGTGCTGAATGTGTGTGCTTAGCACACACATTCAGCTCTACTTCATCGGGCTAATAGAATGCATTGGCCAGCGCTGATTGGCCAGAGTACGGAATTCGGCCAATCAGCGCTGGCTCTGCTGGAGGAGGCGGAGTCTAAGATCGCTCCACACCAGTCTCCATTCAGGTCCGACCTTAGACTCCGCCTCCTCCAGCAGAGCCAGCGCTGATTGGCCGAATTCCGTACTCTGGCCAATCAGCACTGGCTAATGCATTGTATTGGCGTGATGAAGCAGTGCTGAATGTGTGTGCTTAACACACACATTCAGCTCTACTTCATCGGGCTAATAGAATGCATTGGCCAATCAGCGCTGGCCAATGCATTCTATTAGCGTGAACTGAGTTTGCACAGGGGTTCTAGTGCACCCTCGGCTCTGCTACATCAGATTGCTACATCTGATGTAGCAGTGCCGAGTGTGCATCAGATGTGTAGTTGAGCAAAACTGACTCAGCACTGCTAAGTCTCTGCATTCGCATAGGAATGCATTGGCCAGCCTTCGGCCAATCAGCGCTGGCTCTGCCGGAGGAGGCGGAGTCTAAGGTCGGACCTGAATGGAGACTGGTGTGGAGCGATCTTAGACTCCGCCTCCTCCAGCAGAGCCAGCGCTGATTGGTCGAGTTCCGTACTCTGGCCAATCAGCACTGGCCAATGCATTTCTATGGGGAAAAGTTAGCTTGCGAAAATCGCAAACTGTCAGGGATTTCCATGAAATAAAGTGACTTTTATGCCCCCAGACATGCTTCCCCTGCTGTCCCAGTGTCATTCCAGGGTGTTGGTATCATTTCCTGGGGTGTCATAGTGGACTTGGTGACCCTCCAGACACGAATTTGGGTTTCCCCCTTAACGAGTTTATGTTCCCCATAGACTATAATGGGGTTCGAAACCCATTCGAACACTCGAACAGTGAGCGGCTGTTCGAATCGAATTTCGAACCTCGAACATTTTAGTGTTCGCTCATCTCTAATCATTATATGCTGACTTTGGTTTGGTTAACCCCTCACTTTCTGATTTTGTTTTATCTAAACGTTTGTGGGCTAGACCTCAGATTTACCTATTGACCATTTTTCAGTTTACGATTTGTCTTTATTTGTATTCTTCTGGTTTTGGCTTTGGCTATTTGACTACAATTGTTATGACTGCTGTTAGTCATGTGGTTTGGCTTGCCTGTCTGTATCTTACTCTACAATTAAATACTGGGACCATATCAGCTAAATTCATCTGTCTCTAGAGTAGATCTGATGAATACTCAGGATTACCTTAGGCTCTTCTACTGAGAGTAGTGTCAAATTATAGGTAGCTTGTTGTGATCAATGATCTTTATTGCATATATTAGAGTACAGAATGGTCCCCAGAAGGGCCAACCACCGGCCCAATGATCCCCTAGCACTGGGTCACAGGTTCTCTCAAGCAACCCCCCTGTGCTCTGAAATTTACAACTATTGTACATACAGAACAGTGATGTGGCGGGAGCGACCTCTTCTGGCACACAGCCTATGAAATAAGAATCAAAGAAGCTTTATTGGCATGCCTGAATATACATTTGGCATTGCCAAAGCAAAGAGAGTGGTTGGTATGGTAGCAAGGGGGGGGGGAGGAGTTGGGTTGGGACATATGGGGGTGGATAAGTTGATTAGAGGGGGCAGTAATGGGACATCCAGGGGTCGATGGGTGGTTGTGGGATGGCTATGCATATCTTCTATTTTCCTCCCAATGGTACCATAGAATAGGGGGTCAAGCTTCTAGGAGGAAAATGGTGATGAACACAGTAAGTGTGCTAAAAGAGGTCCCATTATGTAAGTCTAATATAATTGTATAGTACAACAGAGCATTGAATGGTATGTAGGAGAAGGAAAACTATTACCAGTGGGAAGCACTAATAGGCCACAACTACTAAAATAGAGTAACATTACTTATATGGGGTGGGAGGGTCTTACCCATTTATGGGGGCACTATTACCTGTGCAGTAGCCCTCCAGATCAAACCCCACACCCAGACTGCTCTGACTAGGAGAAATAAACTGCCAGGGATCTGTGTCAGTGAAGAATGAGAAGGGGACACAGTTGATTGTCCCAAAAGGCCCAGCAGTAAATTACATGTTATGTAGGAGGAGGAACACAAGATGCCTGACTCAAGGTCACAGCTGTCAGGGATGTAATATCCTCCTGTCTGATGATGAGCCAGTTAGATAAACATCTTCATTCTCAAAAGCTAAAACAATCCTGTGGCTACTGGCAATGCCACCAAAACAATAAGCAGTTTTGCTCTTGTTACCCCTTTTCTTATTGTTAGTACTTGCAGAAGTGTTTCCTCCTCCCCTTCCGGTTCATTGATTGGCAATTTGGCAACAATTCTGGCATTGTGTGTATCTTTTATTTGGGAGTGGGTAGTTGCTTTTTTTTTTTTTTTATAAACAAACCAGAATTTCAAGAAAAGTCACTCAGTTTGAAATAAAAAGGGGTTTTTTTTTCACATTAGCCCGGGCTAGATTGTATGTTGGAAGAACACACATTGTTTTAGATTAGCGGAGGCTTCACCACTGTATATGTACGTATATACACTGACAAGCAAAAGAGTAACAATGTTTTGAACTTTTGACTTTGAGGCTCCATATCTCACCATCCACTACAGCATTGAACACTGGATTACCATCATTTTATAGACAATCATCTTGGCTATCTCATACATAAATTTTACTTGCAGCTATTTAACATATGATTAGTTCTGCAGATTCTTGTTCTAGTTTTTTTTTTAATTCAAAAGTTTTATTAGGATTTTTGAATTTTTAACAGAACAAGTAAGAGCGTTCAAACTGCATGGGTACAGCAATAGTAAAACAGGCAATAAAGCAATAAATCAAATCACTTATGTGCTTCTGCAAGGAAACATTGATAAACATGTATCGTCCGGGAGGTTCAAAAGGCAACACAGAGGCATTGCGTCTAATCCACAGAAGGCACAGGGCATATGAGACTCGAACATATAAGGGTATAGAAGGAAAATAACCGTGGATGTTCAAGTACAGAGCAAGATCAGGTGGAACAAGAACAAGAATGTAGGTAAAGCAAAGAGAAAAAAGAAGAATAGAGCAATAGTAGTGCAGACGAAGAAGCAGGGACAAGAAAAGAAAGCAGAAAAAATAGGGGGGAGGGGGGGGTAAGTTGGGGGGAGTAAGTGAGAAAGAAGGGTAGGGGATGGGGTGGGGAAGGGGTGAAAGCACATCTCACCTCCAGAAGCCGTGGGCCTAGTGCTTATGTAGTAGCCAGGGAGTCCACGTCTTCACGTACCTATCATGAGATCTAGAAGACCAACACATCAATTCGTCAAAGCGAGAGATCTGATTCACCTTATCAACCCACAACGAGATTGGCGGGGCCGAAGAGTTCATCCAGTAAAGTGGGATGAGGGATTTTGCTGCTGCTAAAAGATGTGTAACTAGCTTGTCCGATTCAGGTTTGTAGTCGCCCGACGGTTGGAACAAAAACACGGTTTCCGGAGTGAGCTGAAAGTAGGGATAGCTGACTGCACGGATCACTTTTTCAACTTGTAACCAGAAATCCTGAATCACCGGGCATGACCACCAGATGTGCAAGTAAGTGCCAGCTGCAGACTGGCATCTCCAACATCGATCCGAAGAATGCAATTTCTTAGCATATAACCAAACAGGTGTCCTATACCAGCGTGAGACAAATTTGTAATTGTTTTCCTGTAATCAAATGCAGGGGGAAAAGCCATGCGACCTGGATAAGAGCTTTTCGACATCCTCATCAGACAGTGACAATTGAAGATCTGTCTCCCAGTTGATCACAAACTTCGGTCTATAGGGGAGAGGGGGATCAACAAAACGAGAGCTATAGTGTGAGATTTTCCGTAGCATATGAGTTGGCGACAGGAGCAGCTTCTCAAATTCAGTCAAAGTAGATCTAGGCGTGTGCTGGCGGAGAATTTTGTCGAAGACCACTGACATGTTCCTTTTGTGAAGGAAATTGAATGTTCTATCAGGAAGCAGAGCACAAGTCTCATCAGCCGACAGCAAACCTGTAGAGGTGACCACATCTTTGAAGTACATACCACGAAAGAGTGACCAAACATCTGCCGAGGGACCAGGAGGTATATTCGCCAGAGATGGAGCAAAGTGTAGCGGGAGCAGCGGAGAGGGTTGTGGAAGGAGTTCATCCAACAGATCCGTCCAAGTACTCACTGGGTCGAATAAAAGTGGACAAGAGGAGGCGGACAGGCTGCGGTGAGAATGTGGAAACCATAGCACAGCTTCAAGCGGGACCTCCATGGCGTCTTGCAGCAAGGCGGCCGGTAGTTTAGAAGCAAGTGGAAAGGCTAGGTCAGCCCACCAGGACAAGCGGATAGCCGTGTGGTATTTCTGGGCATCCAATAAGCCAATACTGCCCTGTTTCTTCTTTTTAGTCAGCTGAGACCAGGAAATTCTCGGTGTTTTGTTGTGCCAAATGAAACGAGTGAACATGCTTCTAAGGGAGGCAAAGAAAGCAGTAGGTAAGGCAATGGGCAGCATGGACATACGATAGACAATTTTGGGAAACAGGTAAGTCTTGAGCAAGTTCTTTCGCCCAAACCAAGACAAAGGCAAATTATCATATTCCGCCAGTGAACGTTTCAAGTCAGCTAGCAGGGGGGGGGGGGAAATTGGCATTATACAGCTCGGCAAGACTGGGTGTTAGTTGCGTTCCCAGGTATTTGAGAGGCTTCGTAGACCAGTGAAAGGGAGTCACCCCCTTCAAGGAGGCGACAGCTGTCGGAGATAAAGTCACATTCAGCACCTCAGATTTTGAGAAGTTTGCTTTATAGCCCGAAAGATCTCCATATGACGACAGAAATTTCATCAGGGCGGGGAGGCCTTCCGCCGGGTTCGATATGACAAACAGGACATCATCAGCATAGGCAGTAGATTGTAACAACTTGCCACCAGAAGAGATACCTTGGATTGCACTATCTTGCCTGACAGCTTGTAATAGGGATTCTAACACTAGGACGAACAGGGTCGGGGACAAAGGGCAGCCCTGGCGAGTACCATTTGATATAGGAAAGCTATCTGAAAGGATCCCATTAACCTTCAACTTAGCCGTGGGGTGGTCATATAGGGACAATATTGCCGTAATGAATCTCTCCGGTAAATTAAATCGGCGTAAGGCCTCCGTCATAAACTCCCATGACACCCTATCAAAGGCCTTCTCGGCGTCTACGCCGAGTAAGACCAAGGGAACGTTGTGTTTATGTGCCATATGGATCAGAGGTAGTAATTTCGCTGTATTGTGCTTCCCCTCCCTCCCCAGCACAAAACCAGATTGTTCATCGTCGACAAGTTGCGGGACTAGTGGTTGTAGACGTTTGGCTAAGACCTTCGCCCATATTTTCACATCCAAGTTTAAGAGCGAGATAGGGCGATAGTTACTACATAGGGTGTGATCCCTTCCCTCTTTAGGGATAAGTACAATATGGGCTTCTAACGTCTGACAAGGAAGAGAGGCGCCAGACAGTAGGGAATTACATAATTGGGTAAGATGAGGCAGGAGGGTTTTAGACAGTTTTTTATAATAAAGCAGGGGGAGTCCGTCAGGACCAGGGCTCTTACCAGTCGGTATACTACTGAGCACCTCTTCAACTTCAATCTGGGAGATAGGGGCTAGCAGGGTCTGACCCAAATCATCTGGTATAGAGGGCAAAGACAAAGCCTCTAGAAAGGACTTAATGGACTGTTGTCTGTCAACAGAGGGGGTTGAGGTCGGGGTCAAATTGTATAGGTCTGAGTAATAAGATACAAATTCGGACGCAATAGCTTCCGTAGAAGTGTACTGCCGTCCATTCGAGCTCTGAATACAGGAAATAAAAGCTTTCTCTTGTGCCTTCCTGATGAGTCTAGTCATTAACTTCCCCCCCTTGTCCCCATGGGCATACAAGAGCTTCCTATAGTGCATATGTTGCTTAGCAGCCTTATGGTTTAGCACGTCTAACAGTTTGTTTCTCAATATGGTGAGCTCTGCAAGCTGCGAAACGAGTAAGGATTTCTTGTGGACTCTTTCTAACGAGGATATGCGAGCTAGAAGTTCATCTATCTCTTTCTGCCTCTGCTTCTTAACTCTGGAAGCCAAAGAGATAAGAACTCCTCTCATGTAAGCTTTGTGTGTTTCCCACACAATAGGAAAGCTGACATCCGGCGTCAGATTCGTCTGAAAAAAGCTGTCTAGGTGATCCAAGAGAAATTTCACGTGATCATCAGAGTCCAGTAGCGTTTCATTTAAGCGCCAAGTCCAGGTAGGTTTAGGAATCTGGTTAAGCAACAATGTAGCGTGAACCGGGGCATGGTCTGATATGGTGAAAGACCCAAGCGAGGTAGATTGCACCTGAGGAAGAAGCTGTTTAGACACAAGAATATAGTCCAGTCTGTGGTATGTAGAGCTAGGAATGGAATAAAAAGTATAATCCTGGTCTGTGGGATGTTGCAAGCGCCACACGTCTAGTAGATGTAAGTCCTGCAACGCCAATATTACTCTATGGAGCACTCTCTGTGATATGGCTTGATGAGTGGAGGAAGAGTCCAAGGCATAATTTAAAGGCATATTCAAATCTCCTCCAAGTACAATAGAACCTTCCGCAAATAATTGTAGCTTTTGTAGGGCTGCCAGTATCCAGGCCACTTGCCCCTTATTCAGAGCATAGAAATTTGCAAAGGTATAACGTTCAGATGCAATGGTCCCTTTAAGCAGCAAAATCCTTCCCTCAGCGTCACCATACTGCTGAGAGCAAACAAACGGAATATCTCTATGTATCAACGTGGACACTCCTTTGGATGCTGAGGACGGGTGCGTATTATGAAAGCATTGGGGAAATTGCGACTTCGGGAAAACCGGTATATGAGTGCCTTTAAAGTGGGTCTCTTGAAGAAAAATAAGGTTTGCCTTTTGTTTACGAAAAAAGAGCAGGGCATGTCTCCGCTTCTGTGGCGAGTTGAGCCCTTTAATATTATATGAAAGACAATGCAGCGAGGCCATCGACTCAAGGAGGAGGACAATGTGCAAGGAGAGGACGGGAAGGAAGAAGGAGGTATGGGGAGAAGAACAGAGAGGAAAAGAGTAGGCTAGGTGAGAACAAAGAACAAGAGTAGGAAGGGAGCGAGAAGAGGAGAGAGAGTAAAGGAAGAGGTATGAAAAAGAAGACTAGAGCAGGCAGAAGAGATTAGTAACAGATAAGCAGGAGTTCCGGTCAGACGTTACCGGGCAGCCAGTACCGGACAAAGTCTTAACAATATATTACAGAGCACAATAGTGAGATGAAAACTGTAATAAAATATGAGTTAAACAGCAATGCAATAAACGATAAATCGGTTATACAGTAGACTAACCAAACACTAAAAGAGTATGACCGTCTAATGCTGAAGCACAGAGCAAAAGAAAAACCAGTGAGGGTGGAGAAAAGGTCTGATCGGAATGGGACCGTCGTCCACCCCATAAATGCGAAATAAAGTAACATGGCCAATGACAGTAACATAAAACAATAACGAGGTCCATGAGCAGAGGGAGAAAAGAGAGGGAGGGGAAATGAAATGAAATGAACGGAAGAGACAAACAAGGAGGTAGGTAATGAAGCGAAAGAGGGGGGGGGGTAAGGGAAGAGGAGAAGGGGGGGTGGGGGGGGACAGTGGGGGGGGGGGAGTGCGGTGGAACCTAAGAATAACATGGGGGGGAGGGCAACAAAAACAAAGAGAAAGGAGATATGAAGTTTGCATATGATTTATAAGCACATGTATACGTATCACTCCCAAAAGGGCAAGTCATAAGAACATAACTGTGGCATGCTCCTAAACAGAGACTAAGGATAGCAAATGCAGCTGTAAAACGGACTGACGCGGATCAACAAGAGCTCATTTAGCCCAAGAACCTAGGAAAAAGGGGGGGCGAAGGGAAGGGAAGGGGCATTAAACATGACCCAGAGGGACCACCAACAATGTCCCGAAATAGCATATATTAGCCACTAAGACAGTATCAAGTGCGACAGCGGGAACCAGTCAGCTCCCACGCTGCAAACTAAGATGGCGAACACAGGGCAAATATAAAGGCCAGACACCGAGAACTACCGAGCAGAGAAATAAAGTGCAGCTGGCATATCACTGAAGGGGTCCAGTAGCTGTGGCATCCGATGGTCTGGACACTGCCTTCCCCTTCCTAGGGGAGCGATGTCTGCCCGACAGCCGAGTGGGAGTCAGAGGTGTAGGCGGGGTAGGTATCTTGATAATGTCCTCTTGGACCGGTAGCCACGAGGGTAAGGCAATCTGAGGGATATCCAAGATCTCCCATAGCGGGTCCAGATCCTGTGGGGAGTGAACGGTATAACGTCTGCCATTTTTCAGGATCGCAATCCCAAACGGGAACAGCCATGCATATCTCAGGCCTTTGAGGCGCAACTGATCCAGAAGGGGCTTAAGAACTCTTCTCTTCTGGAGTGTAGAAGGAGCAAGATCTTGGTAAAAGCGTAATGCGTGTCCATCATAAGCTAGGTCCGCTTTGTCCCTCGCCGCACGGAGCAGGTCATTAGTGTGAGCAGAAGACAACATGGCGCAAATCACATCGCGCGGGGGTTCATCGGCATTAGGTCTGGGGCGTACGGCTCTATGTACCCGTTCAACTGTCATCAAAGCAGCCTCATCCGGGCCCACCAAGGAGGCAAAAACAGCTGAAACAACATTCAGAAGTTGTTCTGGTAGATAAGTCTCAGGTAAGCCCCGGATCCGTAGATTTCTACGGCGATTTCTGTTCTCTAAGTCCTCTAATAGGAGGTAAGAGTTGTTAAGGTGAGCCGCATGGGTCTCGAACCGCTCCGACATCGAGGAGGCCGCCTGCAGAGTTTCATGCTGGCAAGTCTCCATCAAGTCTACACGTTTCGTGATGTGGTTGAAATCAGCCCTCAGTGCGGATAATTCCGTCTGAACCGGGGTCAGGGCTTGAAACAGCACCTTTCTCAAATAGCTTTTAGAGATAGGAGCTAGGGTACCTTCAGGTGTGACATCCTCGCCGTCCGAATCAGGGAAGGAAGCATCCGGGCACCTTGTGTCGTCAGGCGCCATTTTCCTAGGCCGTGCGGGGGAAGCGGTGAGCTGCTTCTTGAACAGTTTCTGCATCCCTGCCTGCTGGGTTTGCTGAGCTTTCGGTTCCGGTGGGTCTCTAACTCTCTCTCCTCCAATCTTGACCATGTTAAAGCCGATATAAGCTGGTTGTGGGTGAACGAACAGGTCCCTGTGACGGAGCGCTCGATTCAAGCGGCCATCACTCTACGCGGTCAGGCTCCGCCCCCCATTCTTGTTCTAGTTTTGTTCCTATAAGTCTAAATTACATTTTTTATTATTTTGTTAGTATTTTGTAAATCCAGCTTTGACTTTCGACACTGCCTGAAGTTTTCTGGGCATGCTCTCAAGTAGATTCAAGCATGTCTCGACCGAAATCTGATCCCAGGTCTATTTTACATATTCCTAATGTTGGTGCATTTTGGTTGACACACTTGGGTACAAATACAGCTTTTTCTTCAGCTCTAAAGACTAGTGGTCAGATTGGGTTGAGGTCTTTTTTTCTCTGCATATTCCAAAGAGAATACAGGCACAGGTGTGAACCTAGCCTTAGTAGATAATGCTTTTTTCACATTTAGCTGTGAACAGGGTCATTCCACAATACTGAAATAGAATAGGGATTTTCTAAAAATGCTGATATAATAAACCCAAAGCTCTTATGAATGAACACTAACCATATAGAGTAATTATTCTCCACTGGGAAAATAACCTGAAAGCATCAATAGATATCATACTGTAGATCCATGAGGAAACACAACCTAAACCTGTCACAGTAAGTCTACTCTGTACACTCTGCAGGAGAGAGATCAAAGGTGGGTGACTAGTCTAATAAATGGTATAAATGTATTCAGCTTTAGAAACACTTGGAAGAAATCATATTAATGTGTATAAATATATGTGTGGTCATTGCAGAGAATTGTGTCTTTTACCATTCTATGCAACTATCTAAGAGGATGACATATTTCATCTTAACGTTTTACAGTTCTGTCTAATATATTATCTACTTACAAGTGTTAATGGTTGCTACCATTTTATTTTGAATAATCCACTCAAATCAAATAGAACTACATTAACCCCTTCTCACCGATGGCATTTTTTGATTTTCGTTTTTCATTTTTGACTCCCCTCCTTCTAAACCCCATAACTTTTTTATTTCTCCGCTCCCAGAGCCATATGAGGTCTTAATCTTTGCGGAACAAATTTTCTTCATTTTCTTAATTTGCCACCATTAGTTATTCTGTATAATGTACTGGGAAGCTGGAAAAAAATTCAGAATAGGATGGATTTGAAGAAAAAATGGGCTTCGGTTTTACGGCGTTCACTGTGCAGCCAAAATGACATGTCACCTGTATTCTATGTTTCGGTGCAATTCCGGGGATACCAAATTTATATGGTTTTATTTACATTTTAACCCCTTAAAAAAAATCCAAAATTGTGTTAAAAATTTTTTTCCTAAAAATCGCCATATTCTGACAGCCGTTACTTTTTTTATATCTCCGTGTACGGGGATGCATAGGTTGTATTTTTTTGCGGAGCTGGGTGTACTTTTTAGTTCTACCATTTTCGTGAAATTACTATTGCTTTGATCACTTTTTATTCAAATTTTTATCAGAATCAAAACAGTGAAAAAACGGCAGTTTGGCACTTTTGACTATTTTTCCCACTACGGCGTTTACCGTACAGGAAAAATATTTTTATAGATGTGTAGAGCGGACGATTTCGGACACTGGTATACCTAACATGTATGTGTTTCACAGTATTTAACTACTTTTATGTGTTCTAGGGAAAGGGGGGTGATTTGAATTTTTAATACTTTTTAAATGTTTTTATATTTTTTTTAACTTTTTTAAAAAATGTTTTTGCATTTGTTATACCCCCTAGGGGTCCTGAATCCCAGGAGTCTGATCACTAATGCAATGCATTACAATGCTAATGCATTGCAAATTACCGGCACTTTTATTTCAGGCTATGTAGCATAGCCTGCAATATAAGCAATGTAATGACAAGCCGAAGAGCCTTCACAAGGCTCCCGGCTGTCATAGTAATGTGACGTCGGCCCCGGAGCTTATTCCGGGTGCCGGTGATCACCAGGAAAATGGTGGAGCCCACGTGCCGCCGGGAAAATGGCGCCTCGGTCAGCTTTGACCGAGGTGCCGGAAGAGTTAATGCCTCCGATCGGTCCGGGGACCGATCGGAAACATTAGCGCCGGTTGTCTACTGCGTAAAGTAGTAGACACCCAGCGGCTATGGCGGCCGCCCGGATCCAGGCTTTCATGGCTGTAAAAAGATCATGTGATGACCAGTCAAAAGAATGGACATTGCAAGGCCATTTTTACTGTAGCGTGAATAAGGTCTTAGGTTTTAAACGTTATTAAAAGTATATAAAAACACAAAAAAACGCAAATTAAAATCACTTTACCTCCTGAAAATAATGTAATAAAGAGCAATCAAAACGTCACAGCCAACCATATAGAATATACCCTACATTGGTATACTGGTGCCAATAACACTATAACATGTTCTACAATTAAAGAGCCAAAGCACAAAAATATTAAGAAATATGGTTGAGCTATATTCATACTGATCTTATAGTAAATACAGTGAATGCAGTAAAGACAAAACCCATAAAACCTATGGCAAAGATGCATGTTTTTATCATTTTAGCTCACTTCTCAATACATTATATAAAATATTGTGCCAATACAAAATCCAATTTGTCCCCAATAAACAATGGCGTCACATGCTAGGATGATGGAAAAATAAAAGTTAAGGATCTTCAAAGGTAAGAAGAAAAAACTAAAGTGAAAATATGAACCTTGGACTAGTCCTGAAGTGGTTAGGTCATATCATATGTATTCTCATGTTAGAATCCAGATGATTATGGTGATTTATTCATAATTAGTATAATTTCTACAGCAGAACTGTATGAAGAGTATTGTGATCTAGGATTATATTACAGCTGTATGCATTCATCCCTTTCAATATAGTTAGAACAGAGTGCATTGACAATGGTTAAAAATAAATGACCCTACTCAGCATGTAAGAAAACCTTTACAATATACATTTACAAATATGTAATAAAGAAAAGGCTGATGTTAATGTTTATAAATCAGCTTTTTCATATTTTCCCTTTACGTGGAGCTCTTTATCTCCTCTGACTTGCTGTATGATTAAAGAACAGTTCTGTATGAATGAGATGGCCATCTTCTATAACCTTTCTCCACACCATTTGCTTCATTTTGCTGTTCTGATATGCTGATCATTACTGTAATGCATATTTGATGAAAAATTGCTATAAATACAATTTGAAGTGGTATCTGCAGTCAGTGATTGATGTGCATATTACTTGTTCTGCTGTGTTTAACTGATGAATTGAGCTTCACTGATATTATAGGTATTCATAGATTGTGGCAATGAGAACACACCATGTGTAATTACATTGGGGAAAGCAAAAAAACATTTGCAATGAATCTTCAGGACCTGCACCATGTTCATATTTTTCACTGGATAAACAAATGCTTTAGGTGTCTCCAATAACATGACATTGATCTAGAACAATACACAGTATACCTAATACCAAATACTAAAATTAAAATTCATAATTTGTTTCTAAAGTCTTAGTTGATAACACTAAACAACAACAAAAAACTTTCCACGGATATCTTGGTATACAATAATCGATCTTAGTCAATTTGAACATGCTGATTTCGAATATGCAAACAGTTTTTCTGTATTACCCTCCATTCTTGAAATATCCACGATCTTAAATTTTATATTTCAATTAATTACTTCAAAACATAAGAAATGTAATTTTTGCACAAAAACTTGTATTTTAAAAGTTATTGCTACATGAATTTTAACCCCTTAACACTAAATCACGCACATGTATGTCAGGGAATGTGGTTAGCTCCCGCATTCCCATGTGCATGTACGTGAGGGAGATCTCACGGGCTCAGAAGCAGAGCCCGTGCGATCTCCATGGGAGGCCGGCTGTATCTGACAGCCAGGCTTCCCCTGTAGCAGCAGGGATGGTGATTGCACCCCCCCCCCCCGTTTAACCCTTAAGGTGCCATGATCCATAGTGATCATGGTACCCTAGGGGTTTAGCGGCTATAAAGCATGCTGACGGCTGCATAAGGAGTCTGTGTTAGCTGTAATTTACAGCTACACGCTGCTCCTTAATCCCTCCCCCCATCGGAGCTCGCTCCGATGGGGGGAGGGTTAACCCCTTGGATGCCGGGATGAGAGGAAGCTAGTCTATGCATCTGCATAGCTAGCTTCCTCTATAGACTGCAATACACGTGTATTGCAAGTCTATAGTTAGTATAGAACCAGCGATCCTCTCTGATCGCTGGTTCTAGTGTGCTTACAGCACAAATAAAAACATGTTAAAAAGGTTTTTTTAAAAAATAATAGTGTGTAAAACAAACAAAACAAACATAGTTATAAAACCCACAAACTCCCTTTTTCTATACAAAACGAATTACATAAAAAAACTAAATATTAATTAAAACAATACATGTTTGGTATTGCCGTGTCCGTAACCACGTGTACAATAAAAGTGAAACAATATTTAACCTGATCAGTGAACGTCGGGGGGAAAAAAAAAAAAAAAAAAAAAAAAAACGCCAAAAATAAAGTTTTTTGCACATTTTGCCTTACAAAAAATGCTAAAAAAAGTGATCAAAAAGCCATACATACCCAAAAACAGTACCAATGGAAAGCACAGGATGTCCCGCAAAAAATAAGCCCTCAACCAACTCTGTAAACCGAAAAATAAAAACATTACACATCTCAGAAGATGGCGATGCAAAAATCATTGATTTATTTCCCCAAATGTGTTTTGTTCTGCAGAATTACTAACACATAAAAATATAATATAAATGAGGTATCGCCGTAATCGTACCGACCCGCAGAATAAAGATAATATGTTACTTGTACTGTCACTGCATGGCGAACATTTTAAAAGGTAAAATGCAATGCCAGAATTGCTGTTTTTTTTTTTTTTTTTTTAATCCACCAAGAAAGAGTTAATAAAATGTATTCTATAAATTGTAGGCACCCAATAATGGTGTCATTACAAAATACATCTCATGCTGCAAAAAACAAGCCCTTATATGGCCACGTCACCATAAAATTAAGAAAAATATAGCATCTAGCGATGTGAAGGAAAAAAAAATCACAAAATCACCAATCATTAGAACACAACTGGCTATGGCAGGAAGGGAATATATAAACTGTGTGAGTGTATATCAAGGGACACCCCAGATTTACAGCTTACAAGGCAAGACACCAGAGGTGACCTCCAAAGTGACCCACAGAGTGACTCCCCCAATCATAGGAGTTACTGGGACATAGTAGGAAATTTGGTGTTTGCAATGTCCTCCGCACAGCTTACATATTCACTTTTCACCATCCGCTGTGCATTCCCGCCTGCAATACTAATACTCACTACACCCATTGGTAAATTCTTTCAGGGGTGCAGTTTTCAAAATGGGTAACTCTTTGGGAATTCCACTTTTCTGGTACCTTACAGGCTTATGACAAACATGACATGGCGTCCAAATTCCAAACATCTAAATCTCCAAAAGTCAAATAGCGCTCTTTCCATTCCGAGCCCCGCCATGTTCCCATACAGCAGATTATAGCCACATATGGGGTATTGCCGTGTTCAGGAGAAATTGTGTAACAACCTGTGGGGGGCTTTTTCTCCTTTAACCCCTTGTGAAACTGAAAACTTTGGGGATAAAGGGACATTTTAGTAATTTTTCATTGACACATTCCAATGTTAGTGAGATCTGTGAAACTGCCGTTGGGTGAAAATACTCACTACACCCCTTGTTGAATTCTGTGAGGGGTGTAGTTTCTAAAATGGGGTCATTTTGGGGGGGTTTCCATTGTTTTGGTACTCTAGGAGCTCTGCAAATGAACATGACGCATTAAAACTATTCCAGCAAAATCTGCTTTTCAAACTCCCTGTGTCGCTCCTTCCCTTCCATGCACTGCCATGTGCCCAAAAATCAGTTTACACCCACATGTGGGATATTTCTGTGCATGGGACAAATTGCGTGATAAACTGTCAGATGCATTTTCTAGTTTAACCTTTTGTGAATGTGATAATTTTAGGTCTAAATGAATGTATTAGTGAAAAAAATGAAATGTCTAAATTTCACCTCCATATTATTTTTATTCTTATGAAAATCTTAAAGGGTTAAAAAACATCCCAAATGCTCTTTTGAATAATTTGAGGGGTGCATTTTGAAAATGGGGTGATTTGGGGGTGTTTCTATTATATAGGCCTTCATAAATCCTTTCAGAACTGAAGCAGTCCCTAAAAAATGAGTTTGGAGAATTTTCTTGTAAATCTGGAAAATCGCTGTTATACTTGTAAGCCTTGTTACGTCCAAAATAAATTAAAATACAATCAAAAGATGATGCCGATATAAAGCAGAGATATGGTAGATAATATTTATTCATGTATTTGGGTGATATGGTTATCTGCCTGAAAAGCAGAGAATTTCACATTTTGAAAACTGCAATTTTTTCCAAATTTCCATCAAATTTCCTATTTTTTTAATAAGTAAATACAAAAATATTGATTAGTGTTTACCGCTAACATGAAGTATAATGTGTTACGAGAAAACAATCTCAAAATCACTTGTGTAAGTTAAAGCGTCTCAAAGTTATTGCCATTTAAAGTGACACATGTCAATTTTGAAAAAATAGGCCTGGTCCTTAACATACTTTTGGGCTGTGTCCTTAAAGGGTTAAACATAAACATGAACGTGGCTATAGCTACTAAAATTATATATAAAATACATAATTACTAGAGATGAGCGAACACTAAAATGTTCGAGGTTCGAAATTCGATTCGAACAGCCGCTCACTGTTCGAGTGTTCGAACGGGTTTCGAACCCCATTATAGTCTATGGGGAACATATACTCGTTAAGGGGGAAACCCAAATCCGTGTCTGGAGGGTCACCAAGTCCACTATGACACCCCAGGAAATGATACCAACACCCTGGAATGACACTGGGACAGCAGGGGAAGCATGTCTGGGGGCATAAAAGTCACTTTATTTCATGGAAATCCCTGTCAGCTTGCGATTTTCGCAAGCAAACTTTTCCCCATAGAAATGCATTGGCCAGCGCTGATTGGCCAGAGTACGGAATTCGACCAATCAGCGCTGGATCTGCTGGAGGAGGCGGAGTCTAAGATCGCTCCACACCAGTCTCATTCAGGTCCGACCTTAGACTCCGCCTCCTCCGGCAGAGCCAGCGCTGATTGGTCGAATTCCGTACTCTGGCCAATCAGCGCTGGCCAATGCATTCCTATGGATTCCTATATTCACACTCGGCTCTGCTACATCACACACTCGGCTCTGCTATATCAGATGGGCTGATCGGCACATCAGATGTAGCAGAGCCGATGCGCACACTCGGCTCTGCTACATCACACACTCGGCTCTGCTATATCAGATGGGCTGACCGGCATATCAGATGTAGCAGAGCCGATGCGCACACTCGGCTCTGCTACATCACACACTCGGCTCTGCTATATCAGATGGGCTGACTGGCATATCAGATGTAGTAGAGCCAAGGGTGCACTAGAACCCCTGTGCAAACTCAGCTCACGCTAATAGAATGCATTGGCCAGCGCTGATTGCTAAGCACACACATTCAGCTCTACTTCATCGGGCTAATAGAATGCATTGGCCAGTGCTGATTGGTCGAATTCCGTACTCTGGCCAATCAGCGCTGGCTCTGCTGGAGGAGGCGGAGTCTAAGATCGCTCCACACCAGTCTCCATTCAGGTCCGACCTTAGACTCCGACTTAGACTGTGCACACTCGGCTCTGCTACATCAGATGGGCTGACCGGCACACGGTGTAGTTCAGCAGATCTGGCTCAGCACTGCTAAGTCTCTGCATTCGCATAGGAATGCATTGGCCAGCCTTCGGCCAATCAGCGCTGGCTCTGCCGGAGGAGGCGGAGTCTAAGGTCGGACCTGAATGGAGACTGGTGTGGAGCGATCTTAGACTCCGCCTCCTCCAGCAGAGCCAGCGCTGATTGGCCAGAGTACGGAATTCGACCAATCAGCGCTGGCCAATGCATTCTATTAGCCCGATGAAGTAGAGCTGAATGTGTGTGCTTAGCACACACATTCAGCTCTACTTCATCGGGCTAATAGAATGCATTGGCCAATCAGCACTGGCCAATGCATTCTATTAGCGTGAGCTGAGTTTGCACAGGGGTTCTAGTGCACCCTCGGCTCTGCTACATCTGATGTGCCGGTCAGCCCATCTGATATAGCAGAGCCGAGTGTGTGATGTAGCAGAGCCGAGTGTGCACACTCGGCTCTGCTACATCTGATGTGCCGGTCAGCCCATCTGATATAGCAGAGCCGAGTGTGTGATGTAGCAATGCCGAGTGTGCACACTCGGCTCTGCTACATCTGATGTGCCGGTCAGCCCATGTGATATAGCAGAGCCGAGTGTGTGATGTAGCAGAGCCGAGTGTGCACACTCGGCTCTGCTACATCTGATGTGCCGGTCAGCCCATCTGATACAGCAGAGCCGAGTGTGTGATGTAGCAATGCCGAGTGTGCACACTCGGCTCTGCTACATCTGATGTGCCGGTCAGACCATCTGATATAGCAGTGCTGAGTATGTGATGTAGCAGAGCCGAGTGTGAATATAGGAATCCATAGGAATGCATTGGCCAGCGCTGATTGGCCAGAGTACGGAATTCGACCAATCAGCGCTGGCTCTGCCGGAGGAGGCGGAGTCTAAGGTCGGACCTGAATGGAGACTGGTGTGGAGCAATCTTAGACTCCGCCTCCTCCAGCAGAGCCAGCGCTGATTGGTCGAGTTCCGTACTCTGGCCAATCAGCGCTGTCCAATGCATTCCTATTGGAAAAAGTTTATGTCACAAAAATCACAATTACACACCCGATAGAGCTCCAAAAAGTTATTTTTAATAACATTCCCCCCTAAATAAAGGTTATCCCTAGCTATCCCTGCCTGTACAGCTATCCCTGTCTCTTAGTCACAAAGTTCACATTCTCATATGACCCGGATTTGAAATCCACTATTCGTCTAAAATGGAGGTCACCTGATTTCGGAAGCCAATGACTTTTTCCGATTTTTTTCGATGCCTCCGGTGTCGTAGTTCCTGTCCCACCTCCCCAGCGCTGTTATTGGTGCAAAAAAAGCGCCAGGGAAGGTGGGAGGGGAATCAATTTTTTTTGGAGTTTGCCACGTGATGTTCGATTCGAATCGAACACATCGAACAGCCTGATATCCGATCGAACATGTGTTCGATAGAACACTGTTCTCTCATCTCTAATAATTACATGATAAACAAAAATTCAGTTTGAAGTCTAATATCTGTAAAATATGTGCAAAAATTCGTTAAACATGTTCATGGTTTAAATTCTGTGGCTGTGGACTGCCGCTTATACTGATGAGTTGACAAATCACGTTGAAGCGTCCAACAGTAGTCTGCCAACATCGCTGCACTCCATCGACCCTGATAGGGTGACTCCATCACCGAAATGTCCTGCTGGTGGAAGTGCTCGCCATGTTCATCGCTGACTGCGATGAAGATTTTCTAAAAAGGCTATTCAACACATACCTTGTATGTAAATTGCCTGAGTAGATATTGAATAAGTCCGTTTTATTCATATGCTAATGAGCCTTCTCCGTGCACCCCCGAAGTCTCTTTGTGCACTGTCTCCTGTGTATATAGCACAGGCTGCTGCTGCTGACCTCTCAGGAGAGGAGAGCTGGCTGACAATTTCCTGTGCACCTAATTAGCATATGAATAAAAGTTGACTTATTCAAACACTACCGAGACAATTTACATATAGAAGGTATGTATGGATTAGCCTTTCTAAAGGCTATGCAAGTATGTGATTAGTCAAGAATGACTTTTGCCAATAATAGAGCCCCTTTAATAAAAAGTTCTAATGCAATATATGTATATATATATATATATATATATATATATATATATATATATATATGTTACTTAAACCAGTTTTAATAATGTCCATGAATGGTGAGAGGTGCACCTGAATTACTGAGCGGCTTTACCCTCTTAAAAAATCAGAAACACATCTGTGCATCAGGAAAGGATGGGGCTTGACTGGGTGTAAACGCCGCAGAAAAAAATGTAGTGTTTAAAAGTCCCTAGCGAATCTCATCGACACACTACAAAAAATATTTGCAGTGGACACACTGCTATTTCCCAATCCGTTGCAGTTTTGGAAATCACAGAATGTAAATTATACCTACACATACATCAGAGGTTTCTCTATAGGTATAATGGAAGCAGAAAGTCTGTAGAGGAAAACTCTGTGGACTTCTTAAGAAAAGCGCTGCGTGAAAAACTGTGACATGTTGTGGCTGTGGTTTTTCCCGCAGTGTTTTTTTGCTAAGACTCTCTAAGTGGGGCTCTAGCCTAAGGCTGAAGCCCCACATTGCGGAAAAGTAGCTTTTTTTGTTGCAGATTTTTTTTTTTTTTAGCCAAAGCCAGGAGTGTATTGAGCAGAAAGGATAAGTATAAGAACTTCCTGTATATCTCCCATACCTTTTGTAGCCACTCTTGACTTTGGCTCAAAAAACCACAACAAAAGCTGAGCTTCAGCCTAAGTCAGGGACTGGCATGGATTTCTTGTATCACATAAACCAAGTTATACAATTTATGCAAGTCATACAGCAAGTTCTAATAAATATTTTCAGTTAAGGTGACCCTGTGACGCACACTTATCTCTGCCCTGCTCTACGCATATTTGGCAGACAGTAACAAGAGAAGCACAGAATGGAGATGTGGCATATCTTTGGCATAAGAAGAAGCCTTGCACCGAAGAAACCGAGAATGACACCAGGGTTTGATCTTTTTGTCTCTCTTTGAATCCCTATCTCATTCCCCCCCCCCCCCCCCGCACTGACACAGACACTGCACCAGATATGACGTAGTGCAGCATTTCCCAAACTGTGCTTGCGGCACACCGAGTGCTCCGCACACCATCTACAGGTGCTCCACAATATGGCAATAATAAACGGTTGACAATAAAAAATAGATGAATGTGAATGCAATTTGTCACTGTGGTGTATATATATGTATATATGCCAAAAGTCCTAATTTTGCCAAGAAAATTTATGGAACAAAAGGAATGGGTTTTATCTTAATCCCACCCAAAATGGACATTCTTGGATTTTGGGATTTTGGCCTAGTAAGTACGGTCAAGGTTAGTAGTAAAGGGGAAAAACGGAGAGGAGAATCCAGGAAAACCAGGAATGAAAAGGGTAGAAATGTTGAGGACACAGATTTAAAGGTATATCATGTTGGGGGCTAGAATTTAAATGGTGAGCCATTATGGTATTTAGACACTAGAAGCCAAGAATGAAAAACTGTTCATACTGTATTCTTATATTGTCAGAAAACAGTCAGAAACATGAATAATGTAATTTCTTATAGATGGTTTGGAATATGGGGCTTAGATAGCGTAAACTTACACCAAAGTTATCACAGTGGTCCTCACTGAATACTAGATTAGGTGCATCTTCAGACCCTTTATTCTAACTTTATGCCCCCTCTTTGTTCACTCACTTCAGTTAAAAATTGTTTTTGTTTTACATTTTGATGTATGTTGGCACTCTTTGAAGTATACGTAATCTGTAAACAAAAATAGTGGAAATCAGCTAGGTAATTACTTCTCTGCTCTGCAGGTTCTGTCTACAATATAGTTTGCATGTCTCTCTGAGTTGGAGACTAACTGCTATACACTGTTCTTAATAAGTAAGAAAATACTCTATAGCTTTTTATTTTGAACAAGACCATGTAGGATATGTATATAGATATGTACTGACATGTACTTGTATGAATACAGTACTTTGGTTGTAATAGAATACTCCTATTTAGCTCCAGCATCAGACTAAGCTCTCATGCACTCAAATGTGCGCTTTATCAATGTACTAGTTGTATTTTTATTGGCTAGAAAACTGTCCCATGGAAACAACCATGTATTATGTCCCCATGGAAACAATCATGTATTATCACAGGTCCTTGTAAGGGGCCATGTGTCTGGGAACTAAAGTCAGGACAGGTTTTATTACTATGTATTTTGCTCATTTATAAAATGTTTGTATTCATGGAGATCACAAATGGCACACTGGAATTATTCATGTCCATACTGCTTTGTTACGAAACTGCACATACACACTTTTGTGTACATGTAGGCTAAGTCTGTGTTTATGATGCTCTCTCTGCTCACTATTCTCCTCTCTGTAGACATCTGAAGATATATTTATTGTTAGTTATGTGACCTGAAGTCTGTATCAAGATGTTTAGCAGAGGGGACTGGAGACTTGTGGAGTGAGGCATGTACATTTTTTGGGCACAATTCTGGTGCATTTCCCTTAAAGTGACTCTATCATTGGAAAACATCATTTTTAGCTAAGCACATTCTTGCATAGCCTTTAGAAAGGCTATTTCACACCTACATTTTATATGTAAATTGGCTCAGTAGATTTTGAATAATTCCATTTTTATTCATATGCTAATTAGCTTCTCCGTGCACCAGAAGTCTCACCGTGCACTTCTCTCTGCTATTCTCTTTTGGCATGTACAGCAGAGACTGCTGTGCTGATGACTCATCTCTGCTATATATACACATCGAGCAGACTGTGATCACAGACACTTACGGGTGCACAGAGAAACTAATTAGCATATGAATAAAAATTGACTTATTCAAAATCTACTGAGACAATTTACATACAAATGGTAGGTGTGAAATGGCCTTTCTAAAGGCTATAAAAGGATGTGTTTAGCTAAAAATGACATTTCCCAATGATAGAGCCCCTTTAATAAATTGTCCCTTCTGTATTACATGTGTGATGCACTGAAAAAGTATTACATGCTATTATAAATTCCAATGAATGCTTAAGATGTTGATTCTAAAGCAAAGGAATTGTAAATGCAGCTGTGCACCATTTAATCCAAACGAAGAGCCATCATATTAAATAATGAAATGGAAAATTACTGGTATTTTTATGTAGATCAATTATATTTGAACTGTAGAAGGATATAAATTGCTATACTAAGTGTGTGTTAAAATGTATTATAAAGTCAAATTTTATGCGGTTATTACAGTAGTCATTATCTATCTATCTATCTCCTATCTATCTATCTATCTATCTATCTATCTATCTATCGCATCTACTCTTTTTCTTGAGGTAAACTTAGATTTAGTATCTAGAACAAGTGAAAGCAGTGCCAAAAAAATGCCAAAGTGAGTGTCCTTGTTTACTAAAGCACAATTATGCATTATGTCTTGTAACTTCAGAGGGCAAACAATGATGAAATACATTTTGGAAGAGAATTGCCCAGAAATATATGGCAGCAACTCAGCAAATCTTTAAACTATTCATTACACTATTGAGAAAAGCGTGTCTATAAGTGTGAGCTATATGACTTTGCACGACACCTATAAATGAAAAAAAAAGAACAAATTATGAGCAAGGTTACCTTAAACATTAATTGCAATAACCACTTAACACCTTTTGTTGTAAGTCAATGAGGATCATCACACTTACGTTAAGTAATAATAATTCTTGACCCTTAAATACTCTCTATTAAATATGTGTAAAAGACTGCATTTAAATACATATGCAGTCTGAAGAAAATAGCAGTATGTGATGCACCGAAAAACTGGAAATTTACATCAAAATCATTGCAGCATTCTTAATTGTTTAGCGACCATAGTACTATAAGTCTATTTTATCAACTTAAAATAGATTTTTATCCAAAATGTAAAATGACTATGCAGAAGAAAATTACAAAATTATAACAGTGAACAATCTCTGTAGAAATGGCAATACCAATTACCACATGGGTCCGCAGAGGGTGTGAGTCACTAATGTTATTGCTGGAGCGCCAGAAATAGATACTGGTACCAGGTATCAGAAAACTGACAATGAAATAGCGGGGTGATGGAGAGGTAACACCTTTTTTATTCAATAGCATTCCTTGCCTACAGCCCACTTTTTTCCATAAAAATCCTTTAAATGAGTTATCTGATTCTTTAAATTGATGTTATATCCTTAGGATAAGTTATTTATATTATATTGGCTAGTCAACGCAATCCAAATATTATATGTATTATATTTAAATTTTCAGCATTTACAAACAATGTCCTACTCTTCATTACACCACCTCTCACAACTACAAGATTAATCTGTCTAAAAGAACCACACTTAATGTCTCCCTACCTGTCTCCACAGTCCGCTAGCTCAGCTCCTCATTCTCCTTTATCTGGTCAGTCAAGGCCATGAAATACCTAGGGGTGCACTTTCCTAGCTCCCTTCTAGACATTTCTGCTTTAAACTTACCCGACTCCTACATACTCTCCAATTTGATCTTACACGCTGGGACTTCAAAGGACTCTCATGGCTAGGCCTTATCAATCTACTCAAAATGAACACTTCTTCAAGACTTCTCTAGCTCTTCCAGAAAATCCCCATTGTCCTCCCAAAAGAGTGTCCCTCCTCGGTCCAGAGTATGCTCTCCAAATTTATGTGGACCGCAAAACCCCGTAATCAAACGCGTTATGATCAAACCCAAACTGGAGGGGAGCTTAGTGTTACAGTCAGCAGGGTTTATTACAAAAAAAACCTAAATAAACAAAAACCCTGCGGAGCCCTACTGGACTCTGAACTGCTAAACTCCCTTGTCTGAATACCGTCTGGCAGTTAATGTCACTGCCAGAAAAGTAAAGTAACTGGGTGTGCTCTTGTTTAACTCACAGAGGAACCTGTGCAGATCAGAGCAGCCGCTACAACAACTAAACTGTCTAGCCAGAACTCCTGGACTAGAAAGAGACCAACTAAACTCTGTGTGCTTCAGTTCCACCCAACCCACAAAGCAGCTTACTGCCAAACCAAACTGTCAGTGTAAATACTGACTTAGGGGTAAAGCTAGCTAAGGACAACTGAGATATTTGCCACACAACACACAAGGTAGCATGCTGCCCAACTAACAATGGCATTCAGGGTCGGACTGGCCCGCCGGAGCACCAGGGAATCCCCCGGTGGGCCCCAGGCCCCGACTATATAGAAGCACTGGTCAGGGGCCTGATCGGGATGTCAGGGGCTGGTTCGGGCCCCTGTCCAGTGCATTTGCATTGATAAACTGAACGATGCTGCTAGTGGCAGGTGCTGGAACAGTAAGTTTGGGGCCCCAGGCTGCAGGCAGCGCTGTAATGAATAAAGAAGCACGGCTGCTGCAGTTTCCCAGGGCCCCGACACTTACACAGAGGGGCCTCCTGCCAGTGCAATCTCTAGAAGCGATCTCTCTGCAAGCCGGGACTTTCCCCCCTCCCAGCAGTGAGTCATCGCTTACATCGGCCCGTGTGGGGACAGAGGAGTCTGCTGCTGCTTCACAAATGTGAGTATATTTTTTTCTTTTTTTTTGGTAAAATGTAATATTTAATATGTATATGTGTACATTTGTTTAACCCTTAAGTCCTATCATGGTGTCTATCATACACCACTACCATACACATATCATTATAATAGACACCATGATAGTACTTAAGGGTTAAAGCATATGTCTTGTATACTGTGTGAGTACTGTATGTTTGTATACAGGTATGTGTGTGTGTATATACAGCATTCTATAATAATGTGTGAGTGTATGTATATATGTTAGTATATATGGTATATATGGTATATGAATGTATATAAATGTGTATATGCTAGATATATATATATCTATATATAGATATCTATATATATTTATATATATATATATATATATATATATATATATACATGTGTGTGTGTGTGTGTGTGAGTGTGTGTGTGTGTGTGTGTGTGTGAGTATATATGAATGTATATGTATGAGTTTGTAGGTAACTGTTGCAGTTTTTGGAAATCGCAGCACTTATACCTACGGAAACACCTATAGTGTCCCTATAGGTATAATGGAAGCAGAAAGTCCTCAGAGCAAACCTCTGTGGAGTTTCTGCAAAAAGCGCTGCAGGAAAACTGACATGTTGCCGCCGGGGGTTTTCCCACAGCGCTTTTTGGCTGTGGGATGCTGTGTTAGGTCTTATCCTTGTAGTGTGATGTACAGTATATTGAGATGTTAAGGAGGAGCTCTTACCATCTGGGGCACATGCGGTTTTATATACCGCTAGAAAGCCGACAGTGTGCTGAATTCAGTGCAGCTTTCCCATTCTGTGCCCCCGGTGAAGAGCTATCGGTCCCAGTACTGTAGCTCTTCACTGTCAGAAGGGCGTGTCTTACAGTCAGTCAGGAACGTCCTTCTTCCCAGCAGCGCCTATTGTGCTGTACTGTGAGATCGGGGAGGAACGCCCCCTCCCCTCCTGATAATGCTCATCCATAGACGTGTACTGGGGGTGGTAGCGTTCCTCACCACTCAACGTCATCACTAGGCGGTAAGCAAAGCCCCCTCACACAGTACAGCGCAATAGACACTACTGCGAGGAAGGGCGTTACTGATTGACTGTTAGAAACGCCCTTCTGACAGTGAAGAACTATGGTACCGGCACCGATAGCTCTTCACCCGGGGCACAGAACGTGAAAGCTGCACTGAATTCAGCACACTGTCGGCTTTCTAGCGGTGTATTAAACCGCATGTGCCCCAAATGGTGAAAGGTTCTCTTTAAGGATTAGACGCAACAGTGAGACGCAGCGTTTTTCATTGAGCTTTTGGTCCCCAGCACCCTGTTGTGCTCCTGCCTGTGTCTGTTCAGTCTCATGGCTTTATTTCTGGAAATTCTGTATCTAATTGGTCTCAGCGGTCCCATGAGGTGCAGGACTCCCAGCAAGGAGGTGCCAGCACGAGACTAAATGGACACTGGCGGCGGACAATGGAGCAATGGGGACAGGTGAAGGCACTTTTTATTTTTTTATTTTACACCTCCCGCCAGGCAAATGGGTTGATCCAATTCCTGGACAAATCTTTAAAGGATTTATCCAACTTTATAATATTGATGGTCTGTCCTTAGGATAGGCCGTCAATATTACATCTGTGATAATACAACAGCCAGGACCTCTGCAGATCAGCTATTCCAGGACAGTGCGGCTATAGGTAATGGTAACATTTCTAGGAGCCATGCTGATCACTTTCCATACAGTGCGTAGCAGTGGGTTTAGGTAGTATGTTGTTGCACATTGTATGGCAGGTGAGCAGCATGGCTCCCGAGATGGTATTACCTTTAGCTGCCCTGTCTCGGTATCACTGGTCTGCAGGGTCCTGGTGGTGGGCCCCTAGAAACAATTCCACTGGTGGGCCCTAGACACCCTAGTCCGACCCTGATGGCATTGCTATCTCAGAAGTAATTACTAGCTAGGCCAAATAAATGTTTGTTCAGGCTGGAACCCTTGCTCACAGGCTCACAGGCTCACAGGCAAGCGCGCACGCGCACGCACACGCACACACACACACACACACACACACACACACATATAATTTGGGTTTGAGGAATGATCTTAGAGCGCCGGGCGTCCAGCCCAGTTCCTTTAAATAGGCAAGGGGTGGTCCCAAATAAACAGCTCAGCTGCCCATGCAGAGCGTACATTGGTCGACACCTCAGTCAGTCAGTCGACCACACCCGGCTGCTGCAAGGGAGGTTAACCCTTGCAATGCTGGACTGTGCAGTGGAACAGGCTGCGGCACCCATCTCATGGCCGCACCTGCTGCACAATCCTAACACTTAGCTGTATAAGACTATACTCACTACTACTTAGCAGTGGACATCTTACACATCCTGGATTGGC
The DNA here is from genome assembly GCF_031893055.1 of Leptodactylus fuscus. Lineage (NCBI taxonomy): Eukaryota > Metazoa > Chordata > Amphibia > Anura > Leptodactylidae > Leptodactylus > Leptodactylus fuscus. The sequence goes on along the minus strand of NC_134268.1, from coordinate 107,091,111 downwards.
ACTATATTACTAGCTCTAAATTCTGTGTTGCCCTGAAGAGGTGCACATGCCTTTTCCCTCTAACTTTTTTCCTATGGGTCCATAGATGTCATTGATCAGATAAAGCATCCATTGATCTTCCATATATTGTCCAACAAGTCCTGGGTGTGTGCTGGAACTTTTTGTGAGCAAAAACCCACTAACTCTTGTCCCCAAAAGACTTCCCTGCGGTCCTCAGCTCTACCTTCCTCTCCTAACAGACTAATTATCCATCACGTTTTTCCAAGTACCATCAGAACCCTCTCTTCTACCTTACCCTGACTTGGTTCCTGATAACTCCAGAAACTTGATCTCCCATTGGCAATATATTACACCACTTTTACAAATTTACCAACCGAACTAAAAATCTTCACAGATTGCTATACCTGTTTGAATTCCTGTGTATAGATTTCACTATGCCACTGCACCCTGTCTTGCTCATATACAGCCTACTCTCAGATAACAAGGATGACCCACTACCACCATTTACCATGGGCTGAGAAAGAGATCTTGGGGATACTGTTCCTCCAAACGTGTAGCTCTCCGCTTTCCAGTCATGTCATAAATTCTCCATCTCATGTAAAGCCCAGAAGACTAGCTATAAAATCCTCTCCCACTGGTACAGAGCTCCTTCTGTCCTACATGAAATCTTCCCCTCCACCATGGATCTCTTCTAGATATGCTCCTCTGGTCATGGCATGATGCTACACATCTGATTGAACTGCCCCCAACAACCCTTTTAGCATGAGGTCCACAGAGTCATTCAGACTGTCACCAGCATTGCATTGAGGGTTGATTCTTCTTCTCTCTATCTTCCTGAACAAACTCCAAAAACATAAATGTAAGCTTATTGGTTTTCTATCAGTAGCAGCCAGGTCTGTCATACCTAGACTGTGAAGGATTGTCCCCCTTCATCCCTTTCTGACTGGCTTCAAGAGATCTTACATATAAGACATATGGAGGACCTGGTTGCAGAACTTAAATCACATGACAGTTCCCACCAGAAAACTTGCTTTCTCTGGAATATTTTCTACTATTCCACCAGCTTCCAGACTTCCTTCCATACTTCCCCCACTTCTGACTCCTTCCTCACAATTTACTTTCTTACCTCTCCCTCCTTTACTCTAACTTCATCCTTATCTCCCCTTCCCTATCTACCATTTTCATGCTTATATTTAGCTTTTCCCCTCTTGACACCTCCTTAGGTTTGTTCATGTATTTGTAGATACACTCTCCCCTTTGTTGTACTATGTTTTGTTATGAGTTGCTATGCAGCACCAGAGCAATTTGCCTTTGCCTCCTCCCCCTTGTTCTTCACCCTCATAGTCTATGAAAAGGGAAGGTAGGATTAAGAGGCTGCTAGACTAGACACTCAAAAAATTACTGCTACACTCTGCTACTCTGGGCTCTTTCAACAGTGCTATGCTTGCTGATAAGAGGCTATGAGTGCACAGAATTAGTCAATAAATCAAGTAACTAGTTGGTAGCAGCATCCACTCCACCCCTCTTTTCCCTATAGAGGTCTGTATACAGAGACAGCTGGATACGGAAACAGAAACTTAGGAAAAGATAGGATAAAGAGTAGAAAAACAGCTTAGTAATTGCTGAAAGACACAAATTTCTTTAATAAGGCATATTACAAAGTTTCCTATATTCAAATACACTATTCATTTATGAAATGTTGTTTGCAACTTGAGGTATAGTTCAAGTATCAAAAAGTTGGCATCCTGTAACAAGTTTACAATTAAAAATGCTGTTCTCTTTTATGGCCAGTTCCACAGCTATTGTATTTTGGTGGACACTGTATAGCTATTTAGCTGTTTTTGTGCTCCTGTTTGGAATTTGTTAAGCGGGGCACACAGACTACAGTATCAGAATATGCTTATATTGTGCATGCTTTCCAATGTATCATATTTTATGTTTGATTGTTTTTTAAATTTACTTTAATCTCAGTATAAAATCATAATAAAATACATCTTCTATATATCAACTTCTGCCGAACATGCAAATCTTCCATAATATTAACATCGTTTTCATTATTTCAGGTTGTTACTCTTTATGATTTAGATTTCAGATTTCATAGAGTTTGATGCTCACTTAATTTTAATAGAGCTGTAATTTCTCCAAAAATATTTTCCTCCTAATAATTTCAAATTTATAATTTGCTGAGCGATTCAGAAAGTAATTGTACATCCCATAAACTCTAACACTCTTATGAACAATCAATTATCAAAACTGTTTTAATCAGCATTGTTGAGACAAAACAAATACTCGACAAATAAGATCCGGAAAGGTAGGGGAATGCAGTACACAGCATGGGTTATTGTTCAAGTGACGTACAATCCCAACTGTGTGCTCTCAGGAAGGCAGGTATGCATTTTATTGATGAAAGATATTGAAGGGGTTATCCCTATCCACCAAATAAAAATGTTTGGTGTACAACTGTAGGGCATTTAGTTGTATGTCAGCTATAGGCCACCATCACACTGTTTTTGCAATGGTGAACTTTGTAGAAAAAAGTTACACTGACTATGGCTGTGAAGCAGATGCCTATGCCTGGATGACTTGACAACAATGTGTAAACAATGGAATAATTTCACATAGCAGGTTAATGAAGCAGCATTTCTAAAACAATGTATTTAGAAAATCTCTTGAATGTACATAGACTAGCAGTATAGATAGGATCCTGGAGATTGGAGTAGCCCTTTAATTATAGCATCACATGAGCAGCTAGAGACAGTACTTTCTTTGTTTCATGAGAGTATACTGTGATTATTCCCCATTCCATAAACTCCTAACTAATCTAAGAAAACCTAGGTATGTAGTCAGGGAGTTATGAGTCCTTTATTATAACTGGTTGGCGATAGTTTTCTTTATTATCAGCATTAAAAAACCACAACAAAATCTGCAACAACAAAAACTGCATTTCTGCAGCGTGGGACCTCAGCCTAAAGCGGTTTTCCCAGCAAAAAACATTTTTCTTTTTTTAAACTTTCAGTGCTATTTATGGGTTAATAAATGCACTCAAATACCTTTAGCCATGTTTTGAGTGATTTCTGGGTCTCTGGGGGCTGCTGGTATCTGCTGCATTTGTTAACTTGGTTCAGGATCCTGCAATGTAACTTCCACACTAATCTCTCTCACCTCACTCCCCCCTCCTTCCTTTCTCCCTCCCATACACCCCCTCCCTGTCTTTCTCTAGCTATCCCGGCCTTCCCTACCGACTCAGACCAACCACGACCCCATTATATACTTAATTTCCACACTTCTGCTTGTGGTACGGCCCCTTCTTCTTTACTGATTCTGCAGGCATGCCCTCTTCTCCAGCACTGCTCTGTTCTCTGCAATGATGATCCACCTCTACTGTGCATGCATGGAAGATGCGCAGTAGAGGTGGATTATCGGAAGCAGTGCACAGAGGAGCACTTGGAGAAGAGGGCTTGCCTGCAGAATTAGTAAAGGAGAAGCCATCCCGTAGGAAGAAGCCTGACAGATAAGCAGACTGGGGTGGATGGAAGGGGGGGGGAGTAGTAGCGATGATTTATTTCCGGAAATGGGGAAACGGATCGTCATCGGATAATCAGAAAATGTAATGGGTAACTATACATTTTTTATTAATTATATTATTTAGAAAGTAGGAGGGCGGTTAGATTAGTGTAGGGATTTCCAGTCATCCCGGACAACTCCTTTAAATCTGATGGAATTCTCTGTCCCTCCTGTAGAAAACAAATGTGGTGTAGTCTATGTAATTTTTTATTGGTTACACATCGCTCTTTCTAAACTCATGGGCTTGATTCACACTATTCCCATGCCACAGTGCCAGTCCGATATACAGTTTATAGATAGAAAATGCAAGAAAAAGAACAGGTAAGAGCCTGACACATAGAATACCATAATGGTAGGCATAAAAACTTTAATTTTTCAGTGGAGTGCAGCTTTATTACGAGAACACTGAATCTAGTAGAAATAAGAAGGAGGGAGGCAAAGCTGTTCCCAGGTGTAAAATGGGTGGATGGGAATGGGAGCGACTAGAGTTTTCTCAAATTTTGTTGTTAACTATGATAGACAACATTCAGGGCTCATGTTAATAGTTATTAGAGATGAGCGAACACCGTTCGATCGAATACATATTCGATTGAATATCAGGCCGTTCGAGGTATTCTATTACAATCGAACACCACGAGGCAAACGCAGAAAAAATTTGTATCCCCTCCCACCTTCCCTGGCACGTTTTTTGCACTAATAACTGCGCAGTGGAAGTGGGACAGGAACTATGACAATAGAGTCAGTTAAATAAATTGAAAAAACCCATTGGCTGCCGAAATCAGGTGACCTCCAATTTAGACGAATGGTGGATTTAACATTTGATTAATTTGGGACTGTGAACTATGTGACTGTGAGACAGGGAAAGATCTACAGGCAGGGTTAGCTAGGGATTACCTTTATTTAGGGGGCAATGTTACTCACCCAGCTCTTTGGGACTCCATCTCATTGCGATCCCTGTCAGCTTGCGATATACGCGAGCTGACTTTTTCCCATAGGAATGCATTGACCAGCGTTGATTGGCCGAATGCCATACAGAAGGTACTTGATGCCCCCAGGCATGCTTCCCCTGCTGTCGCAGTTGCATTCCAGGGTGTTGGCATCATTTCCTGGGGTGTCATAGTGGACTTGGTGGCCCTCCTGAGTCGAATGGTCGGATCCCCTGAAGCAAAGCATTTTTCCCCATAGACTATAATGGGGTTCGATAATCATTCGAATAGTCAAATATTGAGCGGCTATTCGAAACAAATATCGAATAGCGAACATTTTACTGTTCGCTCATCTCTAATAGTTATCAATGCAGAAAAGCTTGTAGTTGCAATGGGTGCATTTTCTTTCTTCTTCCTATATATGCCTATATATATTACAGGTGGTAAAATATTCCAGGGAACACCAGTAACAACCTGATTTGTGCTTTGTTTCTGCAGATGGTCTTCTAGGGGTGTGCAATTAAATCAGGTTTACTTTGGTCTTCTCTCCTCCAGCAGCAATACTTGCCAGGTGCATATGGCAAATTCTTCAGCTTTGTTTATTGAAAGATAAGGAACTTAGCTCAGTTATCTGAATGCATGATAGTGCTGGATTACCTCAGAAAATTATTCAAAATTTCATATTTACAATATAAACACTGCACTGAGTGCCAAAGCCTATGAAGAGAAGAATTTGATTTTCCTTCATGCACAGCAAATACCCATTAATATATCTGTACTTACAATTCGCTTATTCATCACAAACACAATAAATTTATTTTGACCACACGCATAAAAACAGCTAATAAGCTTGAAGCTTGTCCATGATTTGTTTTCACCTAAAATTAATTTAGAAATGAATATTTCACAACATATTTTCCATTTGTCTGTGATGAAATGCTTTCATATAAAGTAAAAACATAGTCTGGAATACATTAAACATGATCAGTAAATAAAAATGTCCCGAAGTCATTGATTAAACCAAAAATATAATACATAAAATTATACATTAAAAATAATACATGAAATTATATATACCTATAATAATGATAATACTGTAATAATAATAATAATAATAATAATAATAATAATATCTTGAATGGATATCGGATGATGTTTGCAGGACAAATTGTTCTTCATAATGGTTCAATTTGTTATTCTGTACAAACTACTGGGAAGCTAGAAAAAAAAATCAGAATGGGGTGGAATTGGAAAAAAAAAGTGCATTCGTGAGACTTTCTTACGGGCTTTGTTTTTATGGTATTCACTGTGCAGCCAAAATGACATGTCATCTGTATTCTATTCCATAAATAATATCCAAACTTTTCCAAAAATGTTTTTCTTCTTAGATTCTGCATATTCTGACACCCATCAATTTTTTTTATATTTAAGTGAACGGCGATACATAGGGCATTTTTTTTTTTTTTTGCAGAGCCAGATTTATTTTTTTAGTTATATAATTTTGGAGAACGTCTAATGCTTTGATCACTTTTTTTTAAATTTTTTTATCAGAGGTGAAATGGCAAAAAAAACTGTGGTTTAGCGCTTTTGATTTTTTTTCCCCGCTACTACGTACAGGCAGGGTCGCACCTCTAATGAGGCGACATGAGGCAGCCACCTCAGGATCCAAAACAAAAAATGGCTATTAAAATTCTAATCTTTATTTGTTTCTCTTTAAAAATATTTAACCTGGGTACAAGAACTATTCATAATAAACGATATTTTATTTATTTTGCTGCACCTTCAATTCCTAACCACCAAGGGATCTTATATGTGAATGAAACGTCTCTACACACATTCCCTGGACAATGGGTGCTTATCAGGAAACCTGCAGTCTTAGCTTATGAGTCATGCAGCTACCATCTCAATATTACACATGCTGCAAAGTAGGTGCTAGATTCAATCCTCCTCCTGACTGGACAAGGATTCAGTTGTACATAATAACCCAAACTGATTAACTGCTGAGTTTATGATATAAAAAGACTGCTTCTTTGCTCTCATCTATTCAAAAATGGCATAGAATTGTTCAGAGCGATCTTATCCCTTGTACTTTATCAGCACACTTGTGCTTAATTACTATGCCTCTAAAGCAAGTGCTACCAGACTGATAGAGTGAGCTGGAGCATTACTTGGATATTTATATATCAAATATATCATAAATAAACGTCTCTACGCGTTTCCCCCCTATATTATCGGGGTTCCTCAGGAGACAAATCTGCAATGTGTGTACTGCGGTCTTAATGCGGTACCGCACCAGTAAACAGACTCCTACACAGCTGAGGCTAACTGCACTTTGAATGTTTCCCAGAGCAGATTCCACCACCCACCAGCCTGTTAAGTCTAAAAGATTGCTACAATGGCACAGCCTAAATGTTCATTAATGGCAGTAAAAACCACCTTTCTCCATGTCCAGATGGTAGGCACAGATACTTTTTCACAGCCGTACCGTACTGGTGCGGTACCGCATTAAGACCGCAGTACACACATTGCAGATTTGTCTCCTGAGGAACCCCGATAATATAGGGGGGGAAACGCGTAGAGACGTTTATTTATGATATATTTGATATATAAATATCCAAGTAATGCTCCAGCTCACTCTATCAGTCTGGTAGCACTTGCTTTAGAGGCATAGTAATTAAGCACAAGTGTGCTGATAAAGTACAAGGGATAAGATCGTTCTGAACAATTCTATGCCATTTTTGAATAGATGAGAGCAAAGAAGCAGTCTTTTTATATCATAAACTCAGCAGTTAATCAGTTTGGGTTATTATGTACAACTGAATCCTTGTCCAGTCAGGAGGAGGATTGAAGCTAGCACCTACTTTGCAGCATGTGTAATATTGAGATGGTAGCTGCATGACTCATAAGTAGAGATGAGCGAACACTAAAATGTTCGAGGTTCGAAATTCGATTCGAACAGCCGCTCAATGTTCGTGTGTTCGAACGGGTTTCGAACCCCATTATAGTCTATGGGGAACAGATACTCGTTAAGGGGGAAACCCAAATCCGTGTCTGGAGGGTCACCAAGTCCACTATGACACCCCAGGAAATGATGCCAACACCTCTGGAATGACACTGGGACAGCAGGGGAAGCATGTCTGGGGGCATCTAACACACCAAAGACCCTCTATTACCCCAACATCACAGCCTAACAACTACACACTTTACACACTCAATACCACCTCTCTGACAGTAGGAAAACACCTTGAAACATGTGTATTTGGCACTTGCAGTGAGGAGAGCTTGTCACCAGCAGTGAATTTGGCCCTTGTAGTAAGTTGAGGTTGGCACCAACATTTGTTTTGAAAATCAGGGTGGATTGAGCCTCTAACCAGCAGAGTTTGGGCAAATTCATGGTGGAGGGAGTCTCTAAAAACCCCAGTTTGGACCAATTCATGGTGGAGGGAGCCTCTAAAAACCCCAGTTTGGACCAATTCATGGTGGAGGGAGCCTCTAAACAGCCCAGTTTGGGCAAATTCATGGTGGAGGGAGCCTCTAACCAGCCCAGTTTGGACCAATTAATGGTGGAGGGAGCCTCTAACCAGCCCAGTTTGGGCAAATTCATGGTGGAGGGAGCCTCTAACCAGTCCAGTTTGGGCAAATTCATGGTGGAGGGAGCCTCCAACCAGCCCAGTTTGGACCAATTCATGGTGGAGGGAGCCTCTAACCAGCCCAGTTTGGACCAATTCATGGTGGAGGGAGCCTCTAACCAGCCCAGTTTGGGCAAATTCATGGTGGAGGGAGACTCTAACCAGCCCAGTTTGGACCAATTCATGGTGGAGGGAGCCTCTAAAAAACCCAGTTTGGACCAATTCATGGTGGAGGGAGCCTCTAACCAGCCCAGTTTGGACCAATTCATGGTGGAGGGAGCCTCTAAAAAACCCAGTTTGGACCAATTCATGGTGGAGGGAGCCTCTAACCAGCCCAGTTTGGACCAATTCATGATGGAGGGAGCCTCTAAACAGCCCAGTTTGGGCAAATTCATGGTGGAGGGAGCCTCTAACCAGCCCAGTTTGGACCAATTAATGGTGGAGGGAGCCTCTAACCAGCCCAGTTTGGGCAAATTCATGGTGGAGGGAGTCTCTAAAAAACCCAGTTTGGACCAATTCATGGTGGAGGGAGCCTCTAAAAACCCCAGTTTGGACCAATTCATGATGGAGGGAGCCTCTAACCAGCCCAGTTTGGGCAAATTCATGGTGGAGGGAGCCTCTAACCAGCCCAGTTTGGGCAAATTCATGGTGGAGGGAGCCTCTAACCAGCCCAGTTTGGGCAAATTCATGGTGGAGGGAGCCTCTAACCAGCCCAGTTTGGACAAATTCATGGTGGAGGGAGCCTCTAACCAGCCCAGTTTGGACCAATTCATGGTGGAGGGAGCCTCTAACCAGCCCAGTTTGGGCAAATTCATGGTGGAGGGAGCCTCTAACCAGCCCAGTTTGGGCAAATTCATGGTGGAGGAAGCCTCTAACCAGCCCAGTTTGGGCAAATTCATGGTGGAGGGAGCCTCTAAAAACCCCAGTTTGGACCAATTCATGGTGGAGGGAGCCTCTAACCAGCCCAGTTTGGACCAATTCATGATGGAGGGAGCCTCTAACCAGCCCAGTTTGGGCAAATTCATGGTGGAGGGAGCCTCTAACCAGCCCAGTTTGGGCAAATTCATGGTGGAGGGAGCCTCTAACCAGCCCAGTTTGGGCAAATTCATGGTGGAGGGAGCCTCTAACCAGCCCAGTTTGGGCAAATTCATGGTGGAGGGAGCCACTAACCAGCCCAGTTTGGGCAAATTCATGGTGGAGGGAGCCTCTAAAAACCCCAGTTTGGACCAATTCATGGTGGAGGGAGCCTCTAAACAGCCCAGTTTGGACCAATTCATGGTGGAGGGAGCCTCTAACCAGCAGAGTTGTGGGAAAGCAGGGTGGAGGGAGCCTCTAACCAGCAGAGTTGGTGGAAATAAGGGTGGAGGGAGCCTCTAACCAGCAGAGTTGTGGGAAAGCAGGGTGGAGGGAGCCTCTAACCAGCAGAGTTGGTGGAAATCAGGGTGGAGGGAGCCTCTAACCAGCAGAGTTGTGGGAAAGCAGGGTGGAGGGAGCCTCTAACCAGCAGAGTTGTGGGAAAGCAGGGTGGAGGGAGCCTCTAACCAGCAGAGTTGGGGGAAATCAGGGTGGAGGGAGCCTAGTATTAGCAGAATTGTGCAACGCTTATGGTGGATGAGTATGAGGATGCGGAGGAATTGGAGAGGTTGAGTACAGACATGGAGTTTCATGTTGGGGTGCTTTACACAGGTGGGCACAAAAATGAAGGCTCTATCCAGTGGTGGTTCATTTTTATCAAAGTGAGCCGGTCGGCACTCTCAGCTGACAGACGGGTGCGCTTGTCAGTGATGATGCCACCGGCTGCACTGAACACCCTCTCCGATAGGACGCTGGCGGCAGGACAGGACAGCACCTCCAAGGCATATAGGGCAAGTTCAAGCCACAGGTCCAACTTCGACACCCAATACGTGTAGGGCGCAGAGGGGTCGGAGAGGACAGGGCTGTGGTCGGAAAGGTATTCTCGCAACATGCGTTTATACTTCTCACGCCTGGTGACACTAGGACCCTCCGTGGCGGCACTTTGGCGAGGGGGTGCCATCAAGGTGTCCCAGACCTTAGACAGTGTGCCCCTCGTTTGTGTGGACCGGTGAGAACTTGGTCGCCTACTGGAGGAACTGCCCTCCCTGCCGCCAACGTCACATGCTGGAAACATCTCCATCATATTCTGCACCAATTGCCTGTGGCAAGCATTGATGCGATTGGCCCTCCCCTCTACCGGAATAAAAGACGAGATGTTGTTTTTATACCAGGGGTCAAGGATAGCAAAGATCCAGTACTGGTTGTCCTCCATGATTTTGACAATACGCTTGTCGGTTGTAAAGCACCCCAACATGAACTCAGCCATGTCTGCCACAGTGTTAGTTGGCATGACTCCTCTGGCCCCACCGGAAAGTTCAATCTCCATTTCCTCCTCATCCTCCATGTCTACCCATCCGCGCTGCAACAATGGGACGATTCGAAGTTGCCCGGAAGCCTCCTGTATCACCATCACATCATCGGACAACTCTTCTTCCTCCTCCCCCTCCTCCTCCTCCTCCATTAAACGCGATGAAGCGGACAGATGTGTGGACCTACTCTCCAGCTGTGACAGATCGGATGCTATCCCTGACTCCTCTGTGTGATCTGAGTTATCCCTGATGTCAATCAGGGATTCTCTCAGAACACACAAGAGCGGGATTGTAAGGCTCACCATCGCATCCTCAGAGCTCACCCTCCTTGTGGACTCCTCAAACACCCGTAGGATGTCACAAAGGTCTCTCATCCATGGCCACTCATGGATGACAAACTGAGGCAGCTGACTTTGTGGCACCCTAGGGTTTTGTAGCTGGTATTCCATCAAAGGTCTCTGCTGCTCAACCACTCTATTCAACATCTGAAACGTTGAGTTCCAGCGTGTGGGGACGTCGCACAAAAGCCGGTGTTGTGGCACATGCAGGCGTTGCTGGAGAGATTTTAAGCTAGCAGCGGCTACTGTCGACTTGCGAAAGTGGGCGCACATGCGCCGCACTTTCACCAGTAGCTCTGGAACATTGGGGTAGCTCTTTAGGAAACGTTGCACCACTAGGTTGAAGACGTGGGTCAGGCATGGAACATGTTGGAGTCCGGCAAGCTCCAGAGCTGCTACCAGGTTCCGGCCGTTATCACAAACGACCATGCCTGGGCCCAGGTGCAGCGGCTCAAACCATATTGCCGTCTCATCGAGGAGGGCATCCCTCACCTCGGAGGCAGTGTGCTGTCTGTCCCCCAAGCTGATCAGCTTCAGCACGGCCTGCTGACGTCTACCAACGACAGTGCTGCAACGTTTCCAACTCGTAGCTGGGGTCAATCTAACAGCGGAGGAGGAGGCGTTGGCGGAGGAGGAGGCGGTGGCGGAGGAGGAGGCGGTGGAGGAGGAGGAGGAGGGGGGTGTTCTTCTCGTGTCCCTGCCAGGAATGTTAGGCGGGGAGACGAGGTACACCGGGCCAGTTTGGGAAGCAGTCCCAGCCTCAACTACATTCACCCAGTGTACCGTCAGTGAAATGTAGCGTCCCTGTCCGCATGCACTTGTCCACGCGTCGGTGGTCAAGTGGACCTTTGTGCAAAGCGCGGAACTAAGGGCCCGCCTGATGTTGAGTGACACGTTCTGGTGCAAGGCGGGGACGGCACATCGGGAGAAGTAGTGACGGCTAGGGACGGCATAGCGAGGTGCCACAGTTGCCATCAGGTCCAGGAAGGCGGGAGTTTCAACAAGCCGGAACGCCAACATCTCCTGGGCCAGCAGTTTAGCGATGTTGGCGTTCAAGGCTTGCACGTGTGGGTGGTTAGCAGTGTATTTCTGCCGCCGCTCCAATGTCTGAGAGATGGTGGGTTGTTGTAAAGAAGCGCCTGATGGTGCCTTTGATGGTGCAGGAGAAGGAGATAAGACAGGAACAGGGGAGGATGAGGAAGAAGTCAACAAAGTGGCGGAGGCAGATGAAGTGGTGTCCTGGCTCGTCCTCTGGAGTGCATCGCCAGCACAGTCAGCAGTGGCAGTGGCAGAGGCAGAGGCAGAGGCAGTGGCAGTGGCGTGAACGGCAGGCGGCCTTTGTCCTGCCGTTGCTGCCTGCCACTGATTCCAGTGCTTGGATTCCAAATGACGGCGCATTGAAGTGGTGGACAGGTTGCTCTTCTCAGAGCCCCTAATCAATTTTGAGAGGAAAATTGTGCAGACAACACTATATCTGTCCTCGGCGCATTCCTTGAAAAAACTCCACACCTTCGAGAAACGTGCCCTCGAGGTGGGAGTTTTTCGGGGCTGGGTACGAACTGGAACATCTTGGGAGATTCTGGGTGTGGCCTGGCTTCACCTAAGCTGCTGACCTCTGCCTCTGCCTCTAGCTACCCTTTTTGGTGCTGCACCTGCCTCAACATCCACACTACTTTCCCAGCTTGACATTCCCCCTGTCCAGGTCGGGTCAGTGTCCTCATCATCCACCACTTCCTCTTCCAACTCCTGTCTCATCTCCTCCTCCCGCACAATGCGCAGGTCAACTGGATGCCCTGACGGCAACTGCGTCACATCATCGTCGATGAGGGTGGGTTGCTGGTCATCCACCACCAAATCGAACGGAGATGGAGGAGACTCTAGTGTTTGAGCATCTGGACACAGATGCTCCTCTGTTAGGTTCGTGGAATCGTGACGTGGAGGGGCAGGTTCAGGGACAATGAAAGGAGCGGAGAACAGCTCTGGGGAGCAGGGACAGTTGGGGTTATTGTTCTGTGAAGCTTGGGAATTTTGGGAGGAAGGAGGACAAGACTGTTGGGTAATAGGAGGAGAGGAGGCAGAGTCTGACTGGCTGCTGGACAATGTGCTGTAAGCGTTCTCTGACAGCCATTGCAAGACCTGTTCCTGGTTCTCGGGCCTACTAAGGTTTGTACCCTGCAGTTTAGTTAATGTGGCAAGCAACCCTGGCACTGTGGAGTGGCACAATGCTTGCTGCCCCACAGGAGTAGGCACGGGACGCCCTGTGGCTTCACTGCTACCTTGCTCCCCAGAACCATTCCCCCGACCTCACCCACGGCCTCATCCACGTCCCTTTCCGGGAGCCTTGCGCATTTTGAATTCTCAGTTAGAAACTGGCACTATATACCAGTAGCAAAAATTGTGGGTGCACGTAACCCCAATATATTCTTTGAATTACCAGTCAGAAACTGGCACTATATGGCAGTAGCAAGAAATGAGGGTATTTGTAACCCCAATATATTCTTTGAATTCCCAGTCAGACAATGGCACTATATACCAGTAGCAAGAAATGAGGGTATTTGTAACCCCAATATATTCTTTGAATTCCCAGTCAGACAATGGCACTATATGGCAGTAGCAAGAAATGAGGGTATTTGTAACCCCAATATATTCTTTGAATTCCCAGTCAGACAATGGCACTATATACCAGTAGCAAGAAATGAGGGTATTTGTAACCCCAATATATTCTTTGAATTCCCAGTCAGACAATGGCACTATATACCAGTAGCAAGAAATGAGGGTATTTATAACCCCAATATATTCTTTGAATTACCAGTCAGAAACTGGCACTATATACTAGTAGCAAGAAATGAGGGTATTTGTAACCATAATATATTCTTTGAATTCCCAGTCAGACAATGGCACTATATACCAGTAGCAAAAATTGTGGGTGCACGTAACCCCAATATATTCTTTGAATTACCAGTCAGAAACTGGAACTATATGGCAGTAGCAAGAAATGAGGGTATTTATAACCCCAATATATTCTTTGAATTACCAGTCAGAAACTGGCACTATATACCAGTAGCAAGAATTGAGGGTATTTGTAACCCCAATATATTCTTTGAATTACCAGTCAGAAACTGGCACTATATGGCAGTAGCAAGAAATGAGGGTATTTGTAACCCCAATATATTCTTTGAATTCCCAGTCAGACAATGGCACTATATGGCAGTAGCAAGAAATGAGGGTATTTGTAACCCCAATATATTCTTTGAATTCCCAGTCAGACAATGGCACTATATACCAGTAGCAAGAAATGAGGGTATTTGTAACCCCAATATATTCTTTGAATTCCCAGTCAGACAATGGCACTATATACCAGTAGCAAGAAATGAGGGTATTTATAACCCCAATATATTCTTTGAATTCCCAGTCAGACAAAGGCACTATATACCAGTAGCAAAAATTGTGGGTGCACGTAACCCCAATATATTCTTTGAATTACCAGTCAGAAACTGGCACTATATGGCAGTAGCAAGAAATGAGGGTATTTGTAACCCCAATATATTCTTTGAATTCCCAGTCAGACAATGGCACTATATGGCAGTAGCAAGAAATGAGGGTATTTGTAACCCCAATATATTCTTTGAATTACCAGTCAGAAACTGGCACTATATGGCAGTAGCAAGAAATGAGGGTATTTGTAACCCCAATATATTCTTTGAATTCCCAGTCAGACAATGGCACTATATACCAGTAGCAAGAAATGAGGGTATTTATAACCCCAATATATTCTTTGAATTACCAGTCAGAAACTGGCACTATATGGCAGTAGCAAGAAATGAGGGTATTTGTAACCCCAATATATTCTTTGAATTCCCAGTCAGACAATGGCACTATATACCAGTAGCAAGAAATGAGGGTATTTGTAACCCCAATATATTCTTTGAATTCCCAGTCAGACAATGGCACTATATGGCAGTAGCAAGAAATGAGGGTATTTGTAACCCCAATATATTCTTTGAATTCCCAGTCAGACAATGGCACTATATACCAGTAGCAAGAAATGAGGGTATTTGTAACCCCAATATATTCTTTGAATTCCCAGTCAGACAATGGCACTATATACCAGTAGCAAGAAATGAGGGTATTTATAACCCCAATATATTCTTTGAATTACCAGTCAGAAACTGGCACTATATACTAGTAGCAAGAAATGAGGGTATTTGTAACCACAATATATTCTTTGAATTCCCAGTCAGACAATGGCACTATATACCAGTAGCAAAAATTGTGGGTGCACGTAACCCCAATATATTCTTTGAATTACCAGTCAGAAACTGGAACTATATGGCAGTAGCAAGAAATGAGGGTATTTATAACCCCAATATATTCTTTGAATTACCAGTCAGAAACTGGCACTATATACCAGTAGCAAGAAATGAGGGTATTTGTAACCCCAATATATTCTTTGAATTACCAGTCAGAAACTGGCACTATATGGCAGTAGCAAGAAATGAGGGTATTTGTAACCCCAATATATTCTTTGAATTACCAGTCAGACAATGGCACTATATGGCAGTAGCAAGAAATGAGGGTATTTGTAACCCCAATATATTCTTTGAATTCCCAGTCAGACAATGGCACTATATACCAGTAGCAAGAAATGAGGGTATTTGTAACCCCAATATATTCTTTGAATTCCCAGTCAGACAATGGCACTATATACCAGTAGCAAGAAATTAGGGTATTTATAACCCCAATATATTCTTTGAATTCCCAGTCAGACAATGGCACTGTATACCAGTAGTAAAAATTGTGGGTGCACGTAACCCCAATATATTCTTTGAATTCCCAGTCAGACAATGGCACTATATGGCAGTAGCAAGAAATGAGGATATTTGTAACCCCAATATATTCTTTGAATTCCCAGTCACACAATGGCACTATATACCAGTAGCAAGAAATGAGGGTATTTGTAACCCCAATATATTCTTTGAATTCCCAGTCAGAAACTGGCACTATATGGCAGTAGCAAGAAATGAGGGTATTTGTAACCCCAATATATTCTTTGAATTCCCAGTCAGACAATGGCACTATATACCAGTAGCAAAAATTGTGGGTGCACGTAACCCCAATATATTCTTTGAATTCCCAGTCAGACAATGGCACTATATACCAGTAGCAAAAATTGTGGGTGCATGTAACCCCAATATATTCTTTGAATTACCAGTCAGAAACTGGCACTATATGGCAGTAGCAAGAAATGAGGGTATTTATAACCTCAATATATTCTTTGAATTACCAGTCAGAAACTGGCACTATATGGCAGTAGCAAGAAATGAGGGTATTTGTAACCCCAATATATTCTTTGAATTCCCAGTCAGACAATGGCACTATATGGCAGTAGCAAGAAATGAGGGTATTTGTAACCCCAATATATTCTTTGAATTCCCAGTCAGACAATGGCACTATATACCAGTAGCAAGAAATGAGGGTATTTGTAACCCCAATATATTCTTTGAATTCCCAGTCAGAAACTGGCACTATATGGCAGTAGCAAGAAATGAGGGTATTTGTAACCCCAATATATTCTTTGAATTCCCAGTCAGACAATGGCACTATATACCAGTAGCAAAAATTGTGGGTGCACGTAACCCCAATATATTCTTTGAATTCCCAGTCAGACAATGGCACTATATACCAGTAGCAAAAATTGTGGGTGCACGTAACCCCAATATATTCTTTGAATTCCCAGTCAGACAATGGCACTATATACCAGTAGCAAAAATTGTGGGTGCACGTAACCCCAATATATTCTTTGAATTCCCAGTGAGACAATGGCACTATATACCAGTAGCAAAAATTGTGGGTGCACGTAACCCCAATATATTCTTTGAATTCCCAGTGAGAGAATGGCACTATATACCAGTAGCAAAAATTGTGGGTGCACGTAACCCTAATATATTCTTTGAATTCCCAGTGAGACAATGGCACTATATACCAGTAGCGAAAATTGTGGGTGCACGTAACCCCAATATATTCTTTGAATTCCCAGTCAGACAATGGCACTATATACCAGTAGCGAAAATTGTGGGTGCACGTAACCCCAATATATTCTTTGAATTCCCAGTCAGACAATGGCACTATATACCAGTAGCAAGAAATGAGGGTATTTGTAACCCCAATATATTCTTTGAATTCCCAGTCAGACAATGGCACTATATACCAGTAGCAAGAAATGAGGGTATTTATAACCCCAATATATTCTTTGAATTCCCAGTCAGACAATGGCACTATATGGCAGTAGCAAAAATAGTGGGTGTATATAGCCCCAATTCTATTGCTAGGGGACTTGCAGGGTATTTCTGGGGTGAAGGTGGGGGGGCACACCGTTGGAACGGGGATTTGGGGTGTATATATGGGGTATACGGGAATACACTGTCAGTGTATTCCATTCAGGATCCTGGGAAAGCTGGGTTGCGGCGATTGAGCCTGTCAGTGCCACGTTACACTGACAAGCTTCTCCCTGGAATTTAGCTCTTATAAGAGCTGTTGGTTGTCTTCTCCTTCCTATCTTAGCCTGTCCCTGCCTACCCAGAATCTAAGCCCTAGCTAACTGGACGGAAACCTCCGTCCCCGGTGAATTGCAAGCTCAGAATGACGCGAAGCTGGGCGTCGCTGTTCTTTTAAATTAGAGGTCACATGTTTTCGGCAGCCAATGGGTTTTGCCTACTTTTTTCAACGTCACCGGTGTCGTAGTTCCTGTCCCACCTACCCTGCGCTGTTATTGGAGCAAAAAAGGCGCCAGGGAAGGTGGGAGGGGAATCGAGTAATGGCGCACTTTACCACGCGGTGTTCGATTCGATTCAAACATGCCGAACAGCCTAATATCCGATCGAACATGAGTTCGATAGAACACTGTTCGCTCATCTCTACTCATAAGCTAAGACTGCAGGTTTCCTGATAAGCGCCCATTGTCCAGGGAATGTGTGTAGAGACGTTTCATTCACATATAAGATACCTTGGTGGTTAGGAATTGAAGGTGCAGCAAAAGAAATAAAATATCGTTTATTATGAATAGTTCTTGTACCCAGGTTAAATATTTTTAAAGAGAAACAAATAAAGATTAGAATTTTAATAGCCAATTTTTGTTTTGGATTTGCTAAAGAAAGAGATTCTGTTGGAAGCCACCTCAGGATGGCAGTTTGGGAAGGGGCGGCAGCCACAGGACTTTTTTTTTTACCTAAGCAGTATTAAAGTTAGATGTCAGTGATGATGTCATCAAAGGTCCTTTTGAAATTCGGCATCTATCCAAGGTCTGCGATAGGAGGAGGGGGGCTGCCGATCGTTGTTTGTAAAAGTTTCCCTGCACATATCAGCTTGCTGTGTCGCCCCTCCCCCTCAGCATCGGAGTGTGAAGGGAGAAGTCTCTTGCGATGTCACAGCTTACTCCACTGCTAGGCAGAGCTGCACAGGAGTTTCCTCCATGTCCTGTGCACCCAGCAATTCAGCCAAAGGTAAGTATATATTCTTGGGTAAAATATGTGTATAAGTGTTTACATTATGTGTCTTATATACTGTGTGAGTCCTGTATGTGTGTGTATGTGTGAGTAGATGGGTATATGTGTAAGTATATACATCTATCTACCTACCTATCTATTTTTTTTATGCTTACTTATATAGCGCAATCATATTCTGCAGCGCTTTACAGATATTGTCAGTCACTGTCCCATATAGGGCTCACAATCTACATTCCCTATCAGTATATCTTTGGTGTGTGGGAGGAAATCGGAGAACCCGGAGGAAACTCACGCAAACACGGGGAGAACATATAAACTCCTTGCAGATGTTGCCCTTGGCAGGATTTGAACCTAGGACTCCAGGAGGGATATTCGGCGCGCTAGCTAAAGAGGAACTGGTTTCAAGGTATGACGCAGGGGGGTGCACGGTGGCTTGGAGAAATGCCCAGGGTGCACAGACAGGCTCATTTGCATATCGGTTTTACTGGTATGTTATATAAATGGGGGGGTCCTTTAAAAAAAGAGTAGCAGCGTCCCTCTGCAACCACTATTATGCTCTACAGCGGCTATGGAGCATATTAGAGTTGGGTGGGCAACTGAGAGGCATAATAGAGGTTTCAGGGGAACGCTGTGGGGCATAATATATATAGACGCACACCTTCCCCCTGCTACCTGATGCAGATGAAAAGAAAAACCTAATCGTGCGGCCCCCCCAAACCCCCCCGGTCTTCAGTCCGGAGGGGGGTCTTTTGATCGAACGCCTCAGGCAGCAGAGGGGCTAGGTTCACCACTGCGTACTGGAAAAATATTTTTAGACCAGGTGTTTTCAGACACAGGGATACGTAATGTGTATGTGTTTTTTTTCCACTTTCGTATGTGTTCTAGGGAATGGGAGGTGATTCAATTGTTTTATTTTCTAATTCTTTAACTGTAATTATTAGACCTCCTCGGTTCCCAACGGGTATGATTACTAATGCAATGCATTGCAATGAATAGAGCAGCCTGTAATAGAAGTTAATACTAGACAAACCGAGCATCTGCCATATTTAAATACATAGCATCTTCTGTAATAGTACTGCGGGTGTCAGGAAGGGGTTAAGCAAAACCTTTAAGCATAGTCCTTATGGTTAATACTGATAACATTAATAATGTAGTTTAGACAGTAGGAGGGGGAGGGTGTTTAGATTAGTGTAGTGTTTTATGGTTATCCCAGACAACCCCTTAAGGCTAAGGCCCCACGGACTGGAACCTCCGCGCTAAAGCGCTACGGGAACAACCATAGCCTGAACGCATTGTGGTTCTTCCCGCACCACTTTGAACAGAAAGTTCACTGAGTTTTCCTCCATGGACTTTCTTTTACAATTATATCTATGGGAAAGCAGCCGGAACGCATTGTGGTTCTTCCCGCACCACTTTGAACAGAAAGTTCACTGAGTTTTCCTCCATGGACTTTCTTTTACAATTATATCTGTGGGAAAGCAGCCGGAATTTCCGTAGATATAATTGACATGCTGCGATTTTCAAAACCGCAACGGTTTTGGAAATCGCAGCATGTCCATACTGTGATTTTTTCCGCAAATTGGTCATGGGATTCACATGAATCCCATCCACTTTGCAAGTACTGTAGAATGCCACAATTTTTCCTGTGGCGTTTCCGCCCCGCCCAAATCGCGGTGTTTCCAGCCTGTGAGGCCCTGGCCTTAAGGGAATTTTTGGCAAGAGTTCTTTTTTTCATTAAATAAATACAAACAATTCTTTTAAATGCAAAGCACTGATTCTGCCTGCACACATCTAACAAAATATATATATTATTTAAGTTTTAATTTGTTGTTGACTAAGTATACAGTCTAACAGCCAACACTAATTTAAAAAAAAACAAAAACTGTTATTTAATGCATTTATTTTCTGCACTGAGCAGCAACACACAGTGTGACAGAG
This sequence comes from Leptodactylus fuscus, assembly GCF_031893055.1. Classification (NCBI taxonomy): domain Eukaryota; kingdom Metazoa; phylum Chordata; class Amphibia; order Anura; family Leptodactylidae; genus Leptodactylus; species Leptodactylus fuscus. Next base: position 107,070,830 of record NC_134268.1, on the reverse strand, counting down.
TGTGAAGATAAAAAAACATTTGCTTCTTAAACTTTTTTTTTTCTGTTACTGGTGCTCACATATACAGTATTGTAGCCTGTGAAAAGCTAAAAAAAAATCTGTAAATTCTTGCAGCCTGTAAAAAACTATTCAGTACTCAGTGTGATCAGCAAGTATTCCGCTGGATGGCTGGATGGCTCCTCACAAACTCTAGTGACAATGGCACCAATATTGTTGCTGCTCTGCAGGTATGACAAGTAACTCATTGTCCCTGTATGGTGCATTTTGTTAATCTGGTGGCTCACTGCTTTATTAACCTGTATAGTGGCTTAAAAAATGTTCTCCTTATGGCCAGAAAATGTCTCTGGTCCTTTCATCCATTGTTATGTACAAAAAATACCATTCTGAATTTTGCAGTGACATTCAAACATGGTGGAGTGTCTGAGCAGCAGAAGACAATGAATGATCACTGAATGCAGTAGACCACAGAGACAAGGTTGCTTGAAGATATATTACTGGAGGCTCAAAAGGGAAGTGTGTCGACTTCTCAAGCTCTGTGAAGAGGTAACCAATTGTAAAAATTACAAAACATTGTTTACTTTGATATAACTGGCAGGTGTGTTTAAAAAAAAAAAAAACACAGAAAATACCTTTTCCTCCCAAATTTTTGGTTCGTAAAAGTGAGTGGCAGCGCAGTGTTTGGTTAAGCCATCCCTTTTTTCATAGACAAACATGTCAATTTTACTTTGACTTAGAGAGTGGTTGCCCTAAAGTGCTAGAAATTGTATAGATTTGATTGGATTGTGTTCCTATTAGCCATAAGAGTGTTATACAATGTTATACACAATGTTAATTTAAGTTCTGGTTTGTACCAAACTTGTTCAATCAGAAATGAATCTAAGATCTGAGAAACTAGAACCCAAAATAAATATTGAGAAGTTTGTATCTGTTATTGATATATGTAATATGATACTACAGAAAAAATTATCTTGTGCAAAGAGTAGTAGTTGCCTACCTATTAATTGGCACCTTGAGGTCATAGTTCCCACTATTTTAAGGCAAAACACAAAGATTAGTTTCACCACCTTACAAAAGTATCATCCATGTAATGGTTTTCCAGCTGAACATTGACCAGATCATTATACTGCCTCCACCAATTTGACTTTGTCTCCTTTTTGTGTTATTTTTTCCAGTATAAGAAACCCAAACCTATGTTTATCCCACAACATATTGTAAAAGAAAATATGATTCATCAGGCCTGGTCTACTTGTTCTAAGAATCAACTTCTGATGTGCATCAATGAGTCTTGGCGTCTAGGACTCTGTCAGCAGTTCACTGTCCTTCCTTGGCTGGATGTGTCCAAATACATGTATCACAAGTTAAGCAGCTTTTCTAAAATCAACATCATTTTGTGATAAGTTAACACAATGGGATATGCTATCTATCCTATTTGTGTCAATATGTGGTGTGAGAAGGTGACAGGCAAAGTGCTGGAGTCATGGCATATTTCCCAAAGATTCCTGACATATTTTTGGTCCAGGGCAGATCGTGAATGAGCTGCAACCCAGGTGTGGGTCCTGAAGTTGCAGTTCCTATAGCCCTGGGCAGAACCTGGGAGGAGAGGAAGTGGTTTTTTCTATTCTAACACACTGAGAGCCTGGTGAGAGACCCTGTGTTATTTTTGTTTTGGTCGTGTGGCTGGTAGGGCCGACATGTTGGGTTTTTCTGTCCGCTTGTAAAGTCGGACATCTTTACATGCGGACAGTGAAGGACAGGCACGGAGTGCAAAAGAACGCACCCAATCGCCATTTAAATAGATGACAAGTGTCACGGACACAGCTAGTGTCTGCTCCTAATGTCCGTGCGAGATTTTGAATGGACACTAGGAGCGGACACTACCTGTCGGACACAGATGGTAGTGTGAACGCCCCCTTAGTCGCTCAGCTGAGCAGTTTTTGTTTTCCTTTTTGCCTTAAGTTAAGCTTGTACTTTATTTTTTATTTTTCCTGTGCCTGACATAAGGTTTATTTATTTTGGTGCTTTTTTAAATAAACCAGTTTTTGCTGCATATTTTGTGTCCCTGTCTTGACTGTTTGCGTCTGCACCACTGCTTCTACCAAGCCAACCTCCTCACAGTGGCCACCTGGTAAGTCAAGGGGAAAAGAGAAGGAAATTTCAGCCAATAAAGGCTTTTGTTAGAATGTTGTGATGTTGTATTGATTTCATGATAAATTGTTAAATAAACTAAAATGCACTAAATCTGTATAAACTATTGTATACCAAGAACAACCTACAACACTTGCTCTGAGCCAGTCTTTTAGCCCACACAATATAGCCCTTTCCAAGTTACTAATTTTTCTGCTTACAACACATGAAATGACACTGACAACTCAGATTTCCTACCCTCTTACAAATGCCACAAGATATTTCAACTATAGTTCACTGGAAAGATGGGATGGAAAACACATAAAAAAAAAAACCCAAAACTTATTGGAACAGAAACATTCTTATTATTTCAAAGTAATAAAATGGATAAACAATAAATATACTGTGTTTGCTATGAAATAATTGTAAGGAGTAAACAGAACAATTATTCATTTATTGAAGGGGTAAGATCACAGGCGAAGGAAATGTTTGGAACTGTTCAAACTGAATTCCGTTTGTGATCTGCAATTGTGTTAGCAATTTCTTTGTCAGTAGATGTGCAAAATACCGCTGTAGAGTGATAGCTGGACAATTTGACTGTGAAAGTTAGTCACATATCCCTGTTGCAGCCATTCACATTGCAACCTTTATTTAGTTACATGCATGAATCTTATCCATTTTAACTATTAATGTCTAAACTTACAAATTAAATGGGGACATTCATTTCAAGCACCATTCTTCCTGCATAGATGAAACTGGCTACTTTATTAGGCACACCTTTTCACACACTATCTACAACATGTTAGGTATCTCTGCTTCTTCTTTAAGGTTGTCATGCCAACATGAATTTTCTGGAAGCTGTCAGAGCTCAGCTAGACTGAACCTATCAGTAGTTTAGATGGGATATTTAAGGTCTGTTTTCTATGTGCCAGGTGCCTGCTATTAGTTAATTATTACTAAATTTGGCTTCAAAACTCTGTTCATAGGTGGTTTTTTTTGCTATTATATTGACTTTGGCTTGTTTACCAGATATTTTCTTCTCTTCTGATTTTGACATTGACTGTGACCTTTTGTATTGACCTAGGCCTGGATATGTTTATTCTTTTGACTTGAGTCCAATTCATATTGAAGAGCATTTATATTTTCTACTAAGCTACAAGGATGATAACCTGGGTCTAAATTCAGCATAAGTCCAACTGGCTTCACAGTGGACTCTGGTGAAGAATGTTTGAAGCACCTTAATCTATCTCCCAGTGCAGTGTGAGATTTAAGCTGTTTGTTCTACTGATCTGTAGTATCTGCCATTTCCTGCACTTCTTGGGAATTGATCCAGTGGCAATTCCCTAACACAACAGAACATCTTGATAGATTTTGGAAAGACGGTGGGTAAACATGGATAGGCTGTTAGGCAGTAATGCCTAACTGGCAATCTGTGAGGTCTCGTCTGCAGCCCTTGGAGATTGGCAGATTCATGTGGTGTGGCTAATTTTATGCCATAATGGTCAGTCATGAGTGTTCCTGTGTTCTGACTGCCAAATTATATAGAACAATGGAATTACTTTACTGGTAACGTAGGCATGGAGGTATACTTCCCATCTCCAAAAGATGTGATATACAGTAAGTGTGTGTTTTCATACCTGCAGTATATTTGCGGGGTTTTTTTTACATTATATTTCTCATCCATGTTCATTCTATACGCAATCTAAAAGTACAGTTCTTGAATGTGAGTTAGAAAATCCATACGTGCTGTGAGCAATATAAACTAAAGTATATAGAGAAAATGCCAGTTAGAAATACAGTTGTGTCAGAAGTGTCATATGTGTTTGTCTACCTGACTGAAATCTAATAATTTGTGGGATTGACTACTACTGACACACTGTATGGATGTATAGTGGTTCTATACAAACGTGACACATTGATTTGCCTCTATTCCAGTGTAAAAGGATAAATACTTGAAATATTTAGTTATACAAAAATAAAAAGAGGATGAAAATGTATGGAAGAAAATGAAATGAAAATAAATCACATAAAATGATGTTTTATTTTCTATTGCTGTCACATTATACATTGTAAATCAATAAGGTCACATTCATCTGAAAGCTTTAAATGAATAGATAATTTCATACCAGTGCTTCATTTTGCAAAAATCATATATTAGAAATTACTGATTTTTTAAAAAGGAAATAGAGAAATTGTGATGCCACAAATATTCAACAACTATATTACAAATCTACATTTATATCTTAATATTGTTATATAAAAGATACATTTATACATTTTTATAATAGAAAAATACTGTTTGTTAAATAATAATTCTAGGTATCAAAAATAAGAAATTTCTAAGATATGTTATACACAATCCACTACCTGTGTCAGCAAGAAAGACATTATATGAAGTAAAAAGAAGATATCACCCACAAAAGCACTTTTTATAATAAAAAAAAAAGTAGGAGTTACAGGGGCTCTATCATTGGAAAAAGTCATTTTAATCTAATCACATCCTTGCATAGGATTTAGAAATGCTAGTCCACACCTACCTAGAGTATTTAGATTGCCTCACGATATATCGTGCACTAGTCTAATTAGCATATGAATAAAAATGGACTTATTCAAAAACCACTGAGGCAATCTACATACTAAAGGTAGGTGTGGAATAGCCTTTCTAAAGCCTATGCAAGGATGTGATTAGTTAAAAATGACTTCTCCCAATGTTAGAGCTGCTTTAAATAATTTGAAATCTTTTTATATCATTATTAACTTACAGGCAGTATGTAGAGTAGAAAAAATGTAGTATTTATATAGCAAATCTAAGCAATAATACATATATTATAATGTCACATCATATTGGCACATACCAATAGCTGAAAGCATGTATATAATGCTGCATTTTATCTAGATTTAGTATATAGATTCTATGTACAGTATATTCTATCACATGCTGATATTTATTGCATATGTTTATCAGGATGACTGTCCAAGTTTAATGTAGCACATGGTGTTTTTTACGAGTTTTTAATTATGCGTGTGGTCTGCGGAGTCTTAAAGGGAACCTTTTGAGTCGATATGGAACAGTATCCCATCCAGATGTAGACCTGCATAAACAATATCTGTGCCGGTATTGAAAAAAAAAAATCCTTTATACTTGCCTTGCCTATGAGTCACATCTGACATATTGTTCCGATACCTGAGTAGTGTGGGGGATGAACGTTCCAGTTTCACTGCGCATGCACCTGGAGGTCCGTTGTAACATCTTTGCCCGTTCGGACCTCTGTGCCATCCTCTAATCACACGCTTCAGTGCAGGAGGCGAATTCATATTCGATCCTTCGCATTTGTTCTAGCAAAGCTGAGGATTTGTTGCTGTGTGTCAGTCTAGGCAGTGTTCTAGTTTCTTTGGTCATTTTGGAGTTAACTTAGTAGATTTTGATTAACATTCCTCCTTACCAATCAAGTCTAGGTCAGATTCCTTTATATATCTTTCCAGCCCATTCCCTAATGCCTGCTATTACTTTTCTGTGTGTGTTTGCTCTATCCTGTTTGCATTTTATATTTATATTTCTGACCCCTGGCTTTTTCTTGTGACTACTCTCTTGGAATCTGATTCTGTACTACGCTGCTTGACTGGTTCCGAACCCCTTGGCTAGCCTGACCACCCGTTTGTAGTTGTTTGTCTTGTCAGTGTTCTGTGTTCTCACTCGCATCATAGGAAGGGACTGTCGCCCAGTTGTCCTCTACTGCCTAGGGTAGTTGAGGCAAAAAGGCCAGGACTGGGGGTAGGTTCAGTATTATGACTCACTGTCTCTGTCATTCCCTTTCCTTCCAGGCTCCATCAACAGTTACTGAGGAATTGCTCTTCTAGCAATTCCCTAACACCAGTGCATACAAGCTTAAGCTGAGGTGTACTCCTTCTACTTTTCTGAAGAATTGTGCTGACATTGGTAGTACAGGAGACTGGTAAGTATAAATGTTTTATTTTATTTTTATTACTGTCAAAGATGGCTTTAAAATAGGGTTTTTTAGGACATTAAACCCTCAGGCCGTAAGGGCCTGTAGGTGGTTAGTGTTTCAATAAACTGAGGTAATTACCCCACATTTTATCTTTATATCAAACTAGTTAATCATACAGTCTTTTAACTTATTATTGTTTAAAAGTTAAGTTTTAGTTATTTTACCAGTGCTCATACTATCCATTAAGTAACGGCCCATCAGTGATTTGTGTTATACTGTATTTAGACCTATGAGAATTATGAGGATGACCTGGTTATGAGCCAGAACAGAGAGCTATATTGTAGAAACAGCTGTAGTTTAGTTAGACTCAATACTAGGTAAGCGGCCATTTTATCGTGGCCTGTGGGCATGCGCAGTCTGCTCTGCCCGAGATTCAAGGCCTAGAAGTCTGAGACCTGTGTCAGAAGAAGAGGATGTTCCAGAAGAAGATAGAGGCATCGCTGGGGATTTCTCTCGCAGCATTGGGGATGCCCCCAGTGCTGTTTGAGCGATGGGGTCAGCCCCCAGTGCTGCAAGAGAACTAATTTGCATACCAACAAGAACCAGGATTCCTACAGAACGGCAGCACAGAGAAGACAACGAAAGGTAGGAGACGAATATCCTTTATTAAGGTTATTCTGACATGGTACTAAGAAGAAAATGTGTTTGTATGATAGGATCCCTTTAAGAAAATTAACTTTGATAAATACAGACCTTCTGTATAGACAAAACACAATAAAGAAAAGGTCCACAGCTCTGCTTATCCCAATCTATTGCATCCAGTAACCGCTCTGTGTGCCCGAAAAAACATCCTCCGGTGGGGATCCAAAAGGCACAAATCACATTAAAGAGTTATTCAGCACAACAGAGCAAAAATGTCTTCATTTTTTTTAAATTTTAGAATTTTTATTTGACAAAAATAAAATATAAAAAACTTTCCTCATTATAGCACTAGAAAAACAGGTAAGTGAAAAACAAAATCAAAGGAACTTACGGCATATGTGTATACGACATAAGAACTAGCCTACGCGTTTCGGGACATCCGTCCCTTACTCATGGCGATGTATAGACAGACTGTTTGGAATAGGAAAATTCTGACAAAATGCATACCATGGACCTCAGATGCAAAATTAAAGTTAAGTTGTCACTTGCTTTTTGGCCCCCTAACCAAACATACTGTATGTCACACAAGCTTGTTAATATTGCTTTCTAAATTTTAGAAAACCACCTATCAATGTTACCCTATAATTGACAAATCCATACTTAAACCTTCCCAGCCCTGTATACAAATGGGTAGAGATGAGTCCTATTTATATTCTTCTTCAGAGGTGGGTCCAGCTTATACATGAGTCTGTTGCCTGAGTTCACCTCTCTATGGCTGATTGACAGCCTTCTCTCTAGCTTTTGTCTCACTGTAATCCTGTGCATGTGCATTAAGTTGTTTGGGCACAATCCTCTGAACTCTCTACTGCCCTATTTGCTATTTTGCTCAAATGTCAGGCATAGCTATATAGAGTTTTTTTTGTATTGAGAGTTAAACAGTGGGGAAGGGGGTACAGTAGGTGGAAACATAGAGGCTGAAGGTTGGGTATAATTTCCCGAGTGCTGCACTTTTGTTATCAGATCAGTTCACTTGCATAGCACCCCGGAAGAGATAAATATTAATGGGGTTTTTCAAAGGTAATGGAGGAGAAAAATCTAAATAAAAGATCCACTTCTTTGGGCATAGTAATGAGTGTTACTGATGGGTCACAGTGACAGGTTCCTTTAAACGCATTTAGTTGTGAGTCATTTATATGTTAGACCCACACAACAAGGATTGAAGTTACATTGCTTTGTGCTACCAGCTCAATATTCTGTTTGTTAAGGTCTAATAAAACACTTTTAGTATTTTTGTGTTCATTGTCTGCAATGTTTATTATTGAGCCATTTGTGACGATATCTGCACTAGGACACAAGCATATATTAATAACTTTGCTATACAGACGTGTGCGTGTCCTTGCCTGGGAAATGACATTCTGCAGGAGTCCTCGTTGCTAAAAGACAGCTTTTTCTTTTTCAGTTTTCTTCATAATGGCTTTGTAAAGCTCAGTTCATCTTTTATTATATATTGCTATAAATGGCATAACTGTTTGTAGTGATTGTTTAGTTAAAGAAAGCAATCGAGTTCTATATTCTGTGGAATATTGTGGGAAACACACTGTGCTGGCTCTGGCACAGCATATGACACATTCAGACTACTGTTTGCAATTACAGAAAAGAAGAGAGAAAGAAACCACTAATTAGTTATTGGGTCTCTTCATGCCTCTTAAAGGAAAATCATTGATTTTTTCCATCAAATAGTTATTTACAGTGATATGTGCCAGCTTGAGTTTGGAAACCTGTAGCTGCTGACATTCGGCTTCCCAAGAGGGAAAATCAATCTACGGACTTTGAGTTATTTAGATTAAAGACGAAAATGAACAATTGCCTACATTGTGATAGCTTTTCTAACTATGGCTGAAATAAAGTTGTATTTTTTAGTGGATTGTGAAATCGTAAGTTAAAAAATATTAAGACAACAAATTGACTTGTTTCATCTTTTTCAGCTCTCATGGCTTTATTCATGTACTCTTGTACTTCCATGCAAAGGCGCCCCATAGATTGATATGCAAATTAAGAAAATGGATTTGACAGCACGGCTTAGTTTTCCTGGGCTTTGGTCTTCTCTAGATTCCTTTGTACTGGATATGGGGCTCCAAAGTTTAATAGCAGAGGTATATTTGGAAACTGTACACTTGTACTTACATTTCAACGTACTGTGATTAGGTTTATTACCAATTTACTGCTATCACACACTCTTTAGCTGTCATATCTACCATATTTTACGGACTATAAGGCGCACTGGACTATAAGGCGCACTGCCCATGAGCGCCTTATAGTCCGTCTCGGTTCATATATAAGGCGCACCGGACTATAAGCCGCAGTCCGGTGCGCATTATATGTTATTGAAAGCGGCGGCAGGCAGACTTTGCCAGCGGCCGCTTAACCCCCCGCGTGCCAGCCGCTTCTATTGGAAGCGCTCGGCAGGCGAGGAGGGGCTCTATCAGCAAAATCATGCTGATAGAGCCCAACCGTAAAAGTTACATTAAACTACCCCCCCCCCCCCCCCGTTTTAAAATAAAACCCTGAAACAGAATGTGAAACTTACCGAGCGGTGCAGGGTGGGCGGGCATTCAGGCCTCCTCTTCCTCCGATGTTCCGTCCTCCTCCTCCGGCACTCGCTAACTGATAATGGCCTGGGCACATGCGCAGTAGCTGTAGTAGAAGCATTATGATATTGCGCATGCGCCCAGGCCATTCTCAGTTCGCGAGCGCCGGAGGAAGTGGTCAGGACATCGGAGGAAGAGGAGGCCTGAATGCCCGCCCGCCCTGCACCGCTCGGTAAGTTTCACGTTCTGTTTCACGCCGGCGTGACAACAGGGCTGCCGGACACTTCCCATTCATTTCTATGGGAGCCGGCATGCGAGCGCTCCCCATAGAAATGAATGGACTGCTTTTTTCCATTCATTTCTATGGGGAGCGCTCGCATGCCGGCTCCCATAGAAATGAATGGGAAGTGTCTGTCCATTCATTTCTATGGGGAGCGCTCGCATGCCGGCTCCCATAGAAATGAATAGGAAGTGTCCGGCAGCCCTGCTGTAACGCCGGCGTGTACGGTTGTGATACACGCCTGCGTTCCGTAGTGCGAATGCACCCTTACGGTGCCTTTTATGTATGTATGGAAGCGGCACGCAGACTTTGCCGCCGCTTCCATCCATATATAAGGCGCACCGGACTATAAGCCGCACTTACGATTTCTGAGGAAATCGTAGGTTTTTATGTGCGCCTTATAGTCCGGAAAATACGGTATATGTATAGTTAGTATTTTCGAAACAGATGGTAGAGGTAGCATAAGAAAGCTGCATCTTAGATAGCTGTCTCTTTTCTAACAATAGCAGAGCAAAACAAAACAAAGGATGGAAACAGAAAAAAAGAAAAAAGTGAAGGGGGAAAGGGAGGTGAAATATATCATTTAGGGTTTCAGGAACAAATAAAGGACAAGGAATTACCCTGAGTCATGTAAGGAGACTAGAGCAAAGGACTCCCATTTGAAAGTCACCCAATACCTGTTCATGGGGGTATGCCAAAGAATGACACATTAGTGGTAGAAGTGTACAACAGCAAAAACACAAAGTTACCTCGAGGACTAAAAGTTTGTTGTAGGGAGAGGTTAGGGAAAAAAAACACTACTGATGAACTTCAATGGGTATGACAAAGATCCAATCAATCCCAAGACTCATCCATAATGAGAATTTGAGTCCAAAATCCACAGGGATAGGGCAAATTACCTAGCAATTGGAGGCCCTAGCCAAGAGGGGTCAGGGGTAGAGTCCTAGGAACTAGAGATGAGCGAACACTATTCGAAACAGCCATTTCAAATAGCACGCTCCCATAGAAATTAATGGACATAGCCGGTACGCGAGGTGTTAAGCGGCCGGCTGCCGGCAAAGTCTGCGCATCGGCCGCTTCCATTAATTTCTATGTGAGCATGCTATTAATTAATTTCTATGTTGAGCGTTTCGAATAGTGTTCGCTCATCTCTAATAGGAACCTCCTAGGGCTCCTAGGATCCTATCTATCCATTTTCTAGCTTTCTAAGGCAAGCACAGTCAAAGTTTTGCCAAAGTGATAGTGACATGTATGTGTATGGAAAAACAAATAGAAAACAGTGAATGTAAACCTCAGCTTTAACAATACACTGCAATGACACTAGATTTACGCATTTAACATTTAAAATGCTCCAAAAATGATTTTTTTGGAGGAAGTAAGTTGCTTGCCTGTAGTTTTTTTTTTAGACATAAGTGACTATATTGCTAGAAGCAATGGTTTTGTATAAATATTAGCAGTTTCCTATTGTTGCTGTTGGAACAATGGAAGAAGGGGAAGACAGAGACCATGAACTCTAAACTTGAGCCAGCCCCTGTCCCTAACTAATTGCCACAACTGTCCTAATGACAGGAGCAACTGGGCATTGATCCATACTCTAAATAAGTGTACACAGAACAAGACAAGACAAATAACACAAAAGTGGAATCAGCAAGCCAAAGTCAAAGCCGGAGAGAAAAAGTAGTACAAAATCATAAACAAAAAGAGTAGTCACAAAGGAAACCAAAGCTCAGTAAAACAATAGTAAGAGTAAGTAGAAAGCTAGCAAGGACATGTTAAGATCTCTTTAATATGATCATACAGGCCTTGTTTAATGTGAGCCTTTAGAGCCGACTCACACCAACTTGCAGTTACACAGCTCTTATGGAATTCTGAGTAGTTGTTAGGACTGTACAACAGGTGCGGCTTTGGTATTAGGGTTGGAGCCTGTTCCGCTGGTTCTGTTTAGTCCAGCATGCATGGGGTTAATCACCTTGCAGCCAAGAGGCGTGGTCGGTCTGCTGACTGACACTGATGTCAGCCTATCGGCATCTGGCTTGAAGCACCTGAACTGGCTGATCGGTCCCGACTTCCCTCCATTTAAGGAGGCTGGTTTGGACAGATGCTCTAGCCTCAAATCTCATTTACAAAATATGTGGTGTGCATGGGTGTTAGGATGGGGTCCTGCAGGTTTTCCTTCCGGCGCACAGCGCCACCTGCGGGTCAATCCAACTCTCGCTCTCGGCGTCAGACAGTGAGGTGTGTGGAATCTAAGTCCAACTTTCTCCCTACTGAGCATGCCCAAACCTTCTGGAGGCGCTCAGAGGCTAAGTCCCATTTTTCCCCTACTGAGCATGCTTGGACCTTTTGGAACCACTCGGAGGCTAAGTCACATTTTGCCCATACTGAGCATGTGCGGTGAAGTTATGGCCACCGCCCCGTGGGCGGGGACTTGCCTTTTTATAGCGTGAGTTGATGCCCGCAGGGTGCTCACACTTTGACTATATACCAGTAGGGCAGGGCTAGGTTCCGGTATAGGCAGGTTGCCAGCATAGGGCTCTAGGATAGGATTCCTTAGCCCAACCAGGGCACTGCTGTTAGGGACCAGAGAAGCCCACTGAACTGTCTGGTTACATTTTAGCATCTAGCTGTTGTGGATCCCTTTGTGTTACTGACCAGGGATGATGTTTAATCCCTGGCAGCTCTTACTGTGTAGCAGGGTGAAGCATGTGCTAGTGCCTATCCTTCTGCTGTAATGCTGTTGCAAGGCTTCATTCAGCTTCACCCAGCAGATATACACAGGTGCACTTACCCAGTGAAGTCAACTGGTGAAAGCTCATTGCAGCCTGTTCGCATTGAGCTGCACAAACACATTTACCCAGTGAAGTTAACTGGTGAATGTATATTACTCTATGTTCACACTAGAGCCACACTATATACTACTGCTTTGCTCAAGCAGACGGCCGCCCTCCTGGGGCCTGTGCAATCACTACTGCAGTCAATAGGTTCTGTCAAATTATAATTTTAAATATATACACAGAACCGTAACAATGGGTCCCCTGTGTGGTTCTCTATTTGGCCATAGCTAGAAAAATTCCCCTCAAGTAGAACCGCACTATTAGTAGTTCGGCAGCAACCTGCCTTGTGTGTCTGGTTGGAACTGGTAGCACACACTTTGAGTTGGTCAGTCCAGCTCTGTTGTACTGGCTAGACTTGCTTTCCTATAATAGTTAGTCTGGTACCTGTGGTACTACAACTGCAGATGGCTGTGGTGTGGGTGCGGCCCAGTAAGCTACTGGGAGCACATTGTTATAGTTTATTTAAGTTTGTCTTGCAGTGGAGTACTGCAAGACTTTAGTTTTCATTTGCGGCTGGTCTGTGCTGTAAGAGGCTACTTCCCTGTGAGGTAACAGGGAGCACCTACTATGTGGTGTAGCCCGACAGTGAGGTTAACTGTCGGGTCTTGTTCACACCAGGGTTCCCTGCGGTTCAGGATATTTATTATTTAGTTTTTTTAATATATCCTGCCAGTCATAACAGTAATATTCCTTGGCAGAGCATTTGTCCTGCCACATGGTGAGGAGTTGCAATTCCACAAGTCCAATGTAGTCTGGCTCAGCATAGATAGATCCCAGGTACTTAAATTTTTTTTTCAAAATCTGACCACTCTTCAGCCCCAGGAGGGAGTTTAAGGGCTCAAGCTTGTGGATCCACCTGTAGGAGAAATATAACTGCTCCCACCATTTGGGCCTGGGGTGCATGTAGATTAATCTGGAAATACAGGTGTCAAGACTCCTGGAAGTCTCAAATATTTCAATCCCCCGAGAAAAGATCCGGGAGTAACATCTTAACCCTATAAGGTGAAGAAACTGCTAGGGATGATGTAGTAACCTCAGTAAAGGTCTGAACCTGTTTAGCTAGCTCAGATACCAAACCTGACAAGCCCTCCAATGTGACTGTATGGCCCTGAAGAAGATCCATGCTGATCTGGAGGCAAGCAATGGCAGAAGGTTATTGGGCTGGCTGTAAGGGAATTGCTAGTTATCCCATTTTTGAATCTACACTCCTGAAAAAATGGAGGGAGCATCTTCATACAGGGAAAATTTTCAACCCCAAGTGCTGCATTAATTTATTTTCCAGAAATTAATACACAGTTGTTAGTGAAAGAATGAAAGTTAGCCTCATCACTGTGAGGCTGAATGAAGCTCCCCCGCACTTGGGATTGTAGCTGTATCAACATTGGAACAACTGAGTTCTGTCCACATTATCCCCTGAGGATATGCCTACTGTTACCAATGATCCTATTTGGTAAGACTGTTCCAATATTCTTATAATCCTTTAAAGGTTTGGATATTTTAATTGGTATTTAAATATTAAGTTTTAATATTTTTGGAGGATATTGAGGATCTTTGCTTCTTTTGGTTGATAATGATAACAAAGACCACGTGATAGGTCATATGAGCTAAATTCTGGCTGCAGTGTGATTATATTTGGCCCACAAAAATATGCCAAATGTCTACTAGAGCTGGCCCACATGCTATAAATACCAGAATGCTATGATGGTGCATTGACAATCAGGACCCAGTAGAGCTCCCTCCTCTTTTTTACTTTTATTGGCGACTACATGCTGTCACAACGGGGCACCACTCCCGAAAATGGAAAAACAGAAGCTTTCTACAAAAGTGGGCATCAGAATATCTGTTCACAAATGTAAAGGGCAGACCTATTTGTCTTGTGTGTGGAGCAAAAAGAGCTATAATCAAAGAATATAACATAAAAGGACACTATGAAATGAAAAACCGCGAGAAGTACAAGGACCTGCACATAGTGCAAAAGTGCCAGAAATTAGAAGAGATGAAAAGAAGTTTGGCTTCGTGACAGATTACATTCACAAAGTGAGGCTGCTGTAAAGGCTAGTTTTATTGTAGTAGCAGCCCGACCCATTATTGAGGGAGAGTTTGTCAGAATGTGCATGATCAAAGTTTGTGACATTGAGAGCCCAGATAAAAGGCAAGCAATTTTTAATTTGATTCTGTTATGAGCACCATAACACAAGTAGTTAACTTTCTAAGAACTAAAAGTTTGACTCACCTACAGTTCAAGTCTTTTTTGGAGCAGTATAGTTTGGAATATACAAACATACCATATCGCACAGAGGAAGTAGAGGAAAAGTACTGAACAGATGTTTCAAGCTGCATCAGGAAATTTGTCAGTTTCTAGGACGCAAAGGGAAAGACACAACAGAGCTCCAGGATAAAGAGTTTCTGTCTAAACTGGCATTTCTCCTTATCATCACAAGTCATCTCGATGTTCTGAACCTGCAGCTTCAGGGGTGGGGCATTGTCATCATAGACATGTTTGTGACAATTGTGCCTGTGGGAGACTCAGATGCTGAAAGGAAATCTGGGTCATTTTTCATGGTACCAAACCATAAAAACACAGATCCCTACCAATATGTTCCCAAATTCTCAGTTTTGCTGAAAAAATAGGCAATTTGCCAATTTTAATGCCCAGAAATGTAGGTTTTAACTGCTTAGTAATCTGTTTGCTTTTAATGTGGAACATGCACAAAGTACCTTCCACATGGGGCTCTAGAGTAATGACACACTGAAGTCAAAGTATGACCCTGTGGAAACTGCACAGTTTCCACGTTACATCCCCGATACAATGCCCTAGCTCAGTATCCAAGCTGCTCAAATGCCTTTTTATGCTTGGCAGCACATATCTGTGAGACCAGTTATTCTCCCTGTAGAGAAACAAAACATCACAAAGGAGTCGTCTCACTAATGAACACCTTCACTCAATCCTGAGGATTTCCTCAGCTCAAAATCTGATGCCAAATATTGATTAACTAGTATCCAAGACTAGATGTCAGGTATCTCACTCGGACCACTGTACATCAGAGAAGATCAGAGATTAGCAAACTGTATGAAGCTTTGCTTGTTCCAAATTCTATGTTTAAGCAAAACTTAAGTTTGTTTCCATATGAAAAGTTACATCACTATATCCAAAGAGAAGGAAAAACTTCCTCAATTTTAGACATTTTTCAATAAATATCAAGTTTGGCCTGAAACTTTGCCAAAGTTTTTCATTTTGGCCCACTATGCTAGCATACCTCCCAACTTTTGAAGAACCGAAAGAGGGACAAAATGTGCGGCGCGCGTAGCGTGCCGCGGCAAATTTAGCCCCACCCACTTTTGTGTTGACTCAGCCCACTCGTTAATTTTTCATGTGCTCGCTCACAGTATAATCCTCCTACAGTCACTCGTAAATTATATGTCCCCCCTCTATCTCTCCCCCAGTTTCATATACACCCTTCATCTGCCCCCAGTTTCATGTCCCTCCATCTCTGCCCCCAGATTCATGTCCCCCCTCCATCTCTGCCCCCAGATTCATGTCCTCTCCATCTCTGCCCCCAGATTCATGTCCCCACATCTCTGCCCCCAGATTCATGTCCCACATCTCTGCCCCCAGATTCATGTCCTCTCCATCTCTGCCCCCAGATTCATGTCCCCACATCTCTGCCCCCAGATTCATGTCCCACATCTCTGCCCCCAGATTCATGTCCCTCCATCTCTGCCCCCATATTCATGTCCCTCCATCTCTGCCCCCAGATTCATGTCCCCCATCTCTGCCCCCAGATTCATGTCCCCCATCTCTGCCCTCAGATTCATGTCCTCTCCATCTCTGCCCCAATGTCATGCCGTCCTCTCCTTCATCTGCCCCCAGATTCACGTTCCACCTCCACATTAAACTTACCTTCTCCTCCGCTCCCTCGCCGCCTCTCTCGCTGACACATGCGGCTGAAGGAAGGAGCTGACACAGGTCAGCTCCTCGCTTCACCGCTGCCCGCCTCTCTCCCTGACACACGCGGCTGAAGCTGCTCGCGTGCTCGCTTCGCCGCTGCGTCTCTCGCTGACACATGCGGCTGAAGCGAGGAGCTGACCTGTGTCAGCTCCTCGCTTCACTGCTGCCGCCGGCTCCTGGCGTGTACATCGCGTCTACAAGCCAGGAGCCGGCGGCAGCAGCGAAGCGAGGAGCTGTCACAGGTCAGCTCCTCACTTCAGCCGCATGTGTCAGCGAGAGAGAGACGCAGCGGCGAAGCGAGCACGCGAGCAGCTTCAGCCGCATGTGTCAGGGAGAGAGGCAGGCAGCGGCGAAGCGAGGAGCTGACCTGTGTCAGCTCCTTCCTTCAGCCGCATGTGTGTTCAACTCAGATCTGCGTCCTCTGGACGCAGATCTGAGTTGAAATCGGGACATACCTCCCTCCAACCGGGACCGCAGGACATGTCACCCAAATCGGGACTGTCCCGCGGAAATCGGGACGGTTGGGAGGTATGTGCAAGTAGTAGGTGTAGATGTTTGACACCCCATGCTAAGTATAGATTTAACCTGTCTACAGGAAGAGCATGGGGAGAAGGAGTAGAACAATCTTGCTCACTACCCCTGACAATACCACTGTGTCTTCATCCTCTGCTGCAGGGACAATTCACAATGCTCCTCCAGCATAACACATGTGAAGGGCACAGCGGTGTCACGCTGTTCTAAACCAAATGGAGTCATACAGGGGAGGACCTGCTCTGTGTCCTGCATCAAGAAATCAAATCCTGGCTTCCTCCACAACAACTTGAAATCGGAATCATGATGACCAACAATGGGAAGAACATGGTGTCGGTGCTGCGTCAAGGAGGACTGAGCCATGCATCCAGCATGGCGCCGATGTTCAATCTGGTTGTCAAGCATTTCCACCCCTCTGCAAGACATCCTAAAAATGGCCTGGAAACTTTTCATGCACTTCAGCCACTCGTTCACCGCTAAGCACACCCTCTTTGAGCTGCAGCGACATAACAGCCCCCTCCAACATAGGATGATATGTGACGTTTACAACAATTTGAATTCCACCCTCAATATATTGGACCGACTTTACGAACAGAGATAGAGAAAGAGATACTCCCCATTCTATCTTCAATGTTAACCAGTGGCAGCTCATGTGGAAAATCTGTCTGGTCAGGAGACTGGAGACCTGGGTTTGAATCCTGCCACGGGCAAAAAAAAACATCTGCATGGAGTTTGTATGTTCTCCCCGTGTTTGCATGGATTTCCATCCCATACTCCAAAGACATACTGATAGGGAAAAATGTACATTGTGAGCCCTATGTGGGGCTCACAATCTACAAAAAAAAAAAAAAAAAAAAAGGAGACTGGAGATGTGGTGCCTAGATCTCATGGCCACATGAGTCCTGTGGAGGCTAAACTGAAGGTAGAGGAAGACTTTGAAGCACAAGCAATGTGTAGAGAAATGGGTGGTTTTTCTACATAGGTCACCGGTTACAGGAGATGAGGAGCAGAAGTAGCTGGAAGAGCAAGAGGGAGATGAGGCAGATGACCCAGACACACCGTGGAGATAGATGCAGGGAGTCACTTGCGCAAATAGCCCAATGTATGCTCACTTCCTTGCGTAGTGACGGCCAAATTAACACCATCACTACCAGTCAAAAATGGGGGCCTGTTTTTACTGACCAGCTGCGCCATTGTCCATCTTCTCGCAGGTCTCACCCTTCCCACTCCATGACTAGGCCACTATTTTGCATTCTTGACATGGTTAACATCATCGTTTATTTCATCCTTCTTCTGATCTGTCAGAAGGAAGGAAAAATGAGATGTAAATGGATCTGTCTGTGTAGCTGCTGTAATCCCTGTATGTTCCCATCAGAATTGGATTATGATTCGGTAGCCAAAAGCAGGACTTGGTACAAACCATAGAAGACATGCACATATTCCATTCACTTGCCATCTTTGTTTTGGATCCACTCCTATTTATTCTTGGCATCAGCGATACTGATGAATTACTAACTAAATTACTAACTAAATCCTGCCCGAGTGAAGGCGGATGCTCAACAGACAGGATCTATTTTTTTAGGGAGTTATTGTTCTGACAAATTAGAGGAAGGGTAAAATAATCAGTGATGTCAACACAAACTTACTGCTGAACCCTCTCCACTCAGGGGGGCTCTACTTGTATAAGCGTATAATAGAACAGGTTCTGTAGACGACGGTGTAACAGGAGTGCACTCTTTCACGCTACAGTAGGGCCGTGGGCCTCTGCACGATTCTTGATACCTGGCACTAACACCAACCTGTAAAGGCTGAGTTCACACTTGAGTTAGCTGGTTAGTTTTGGCCCCGTAACTGGCCAAATAAGTTAAGTGTGCAGTGGTTCTAAGAGTGACGCCTATCATGAGTGTGTCATACTGACTCACAGTATTGTTTTACTACCACAGCAGACTCCCTATGCATGAAACAGTGTTTTAAAACACTATACAGGCTCTCTGCAGTCAGGAAATAACTGTTTTTCACCAAAAATTAATTTGTATCAAATCAAATCGTTTAGGAAAATTTGGCGAAGCAGCTAAATTGAATTTTTGAAAAATTTGCGCATCTCTACCCACAATGATAGGGTGAACCATGGCTTTCTGCCGCCTGAAGCGGAGTGATCGTCTTTAGCAGGCAGAGAACAGGCACGGAGAGGACCTGCTCTCTGCCTGAGCGTGAGGGGCGGTCGCTGGAGCTGCAAAGATGTAAGCAAAAAGATCCTCATTGCTCCAAAGAACTAATTTGTATATTGACTTAAATTGTGATATCTCGGCTCTGAATCAAAAGGAGAAAACATTCCTTTAGGTGTCTGTGGGGCTAAGTTAAAATGTTGCGTTCAGGTGACAGACTCCCTTTAAAATACTCTAATTTTATGTAGCAGGAAAAGTATTTTCTCTTCACTGACCTAGAAGATGCTGTTAAAGTTGCAGTTGCAATAACGTGACTTTTTTTAGTTATTTTTGGGACCTTAGCCTTAAACCTCTTTACTTTTTTTCTTTCTTTCTTTCTTTTTCTTTCTTTCTTTCTTTCTTTCTTTCTTTCTTTCTTTCTTTCTTTCTTTCTTTCTTTCTTTCTTTCTTTCTTTCTTTCTTTCTTTTTTATTTAGCGAACAAGATAAACCTGAGTTACACATGGACAAGCATAAACACACAAAGAACTTTGGACTAATGGATATATACTGGATGGAAAAGAGACTATCTTTCCATTTGTGTGGCATAAAATAGACGCAAAAATATGAGAAAGCTACCGTATTTTTCGGACTATAAGACGCACTTTTTTTCCTCCAAATATGGGAGGAAAATGGGGGTGCGTCTTATAGTCAGAATGCAGCGGCTGTGCGTCTGTGTCCCGTCCCTGTCCGGTCTGTGCGAAGCTAAAGGAGAGCAGCGCTGTCTGGCCCGCCCTCCTTCCCTCCTGTATCGCTTTATTGCCAGAGTGAGATATGAGAGGCAGGGAAGGAGGGGCGGGCCAGATGGGTGAAGTAGGCGTGGTTTAAAGCATGCCGTGAAAACCATGCCTCCTTCCCCCGTCTGTCCTCCCCCTCCTTCACTACCTCTCAGATCTAGCTCCTGCAATGAAGCCACACAGGCAGGGAAGGAGGGGCGGGCCAGATGGGTGGAGGCGTGGTTTCAAGCGTGCCACGAAAACCACGCCTCCTTCCCCCGTCTGTCCCGCCCTTCCTTCACTACCTCTCAGATCTAGCTCCTGCAATGAAGCCACACAGGCAGGGAAGGAGGGGCGGGCCAGATGGGTGAAGGAGGTGTGTTTTCAAATTTGCTTAGAAAACTACGCCTCCTTCACCCGTCTGGCTGGCCCTTTTTCTCTTCTTTCATAGCTTCACTATGTGAGATCTCACTCAGTGAGATCTGAAATTAGAGTTGATCACATTTGTTTCTACAGTATTTCTTCTGGGATCCACCACATTAGTTTAGACCCTGAATGCCTCATATATATATATATATATATATATATATATATATATATATATATATATATATATATATATACACTCACCGGCAACTTTATTAGGTACACCATGCTAGTAACGGGTTGGACCCCCTTTTGCCTTCAGAACTGCCTCAATTCTTCGTGGCATAGATTCAACAAGGTGCTGGAAGCATTCCTCAGAGATTTTGGTCCATATTGACATGATGGCATCACACAGTTGCCGCAGATTTGTCGGCTGCACATCCATGATGCGAATCTCCCGTTCCACCACATCCCAAAGATGCTCTATTGGATTGAGATCTGGTGACTGTGGAGGCCATTGGAGTACAGTGAACTCATTGTCATGTTCAAGAAACCAGTCTGAGATGATTCCAGCTTTATGACATGGCGCATTATCCTGCTGAAAGTAGCCATCAGATGTTGGGTACATTGTGGTCATAAAGGGATGGACATGGTCAGCAACAATACTCAGGTAGGCTTTGGCGTTGCAACGATGCTCAATTGGTACCAAGGGGCCCAAAGAGTGCCAAGAAAATATTCCCCACACCATGACACCACCACCACCAGCCTGAACCGTTGATACAAGGCAGGATGGATCCATGCTTTCATGTTGTTGACGCCAAATTCTGACCCTACCATCCGAATGTCGCAGCAGAAATTGAGACTCATCAGACCAGGCAACGTTTTTCCAATCTTCAATTGTCCAATTTCGATGAGCTTGTGCAAATTGTAGCCTCAGTTTCCTGTTCTTAGCTGAAAGGAGTGGCACCCGGTGTGGTCTTCTGCTGCTGTAGCCCATCTGCCTCAAAGTTCGACGTACTGTGCGTTCAGAGATGCTCTTCTGGCTACCTTGGTTGTAACGGGTGGCTATTTGAGTCACTGTTGCCTTTCTATCAGCTCGAACCAGTCTGGCCATTCTCCTCTGACCTCTGGCATCAACAACGCATTTCCGCCCACAGAACTGCCGCTCACTGGATGTTTTTTCTTTTTCGGACCATTCTCTGTAAACCCTAGAGATGGTTGTGCGTGAAAATCCCAGTAGATCAGCAGTTTCTGAAATACTCAGACCAGCCCTTCTGGCACCAACAACCATGCCACGTTCAAAGGCACTCAAATCACCTTTCTTCCCCATACTGATGCTCGGTTTGAACTGCAGGAGATTGTCTTGACCATGTCTACATGCCTAAATGCACTGAGTTGCCGCCATGTGATTGGCTGATTAGAAATTAAGTGTTAACGAGCAGTTGGACAGGTGTACCTAATAAAGTGGCCGGTGAGTGTATATATACACATGCATGCATGTTCAAATC
This sequence comes from Leptodactylus fuscus, assembly GCF_031893055.1. Classification (NCBI taxonomy): domain Eukaryota; kingdom Metazoa; phylum Chordata; class Amphibia; order Anura; family Leptodactylidae; genus Leptodactylus; species Leptodactylus fuscus. Next base: position 107,049,142 of record NC_134268.1, on the reverse strand, counting down.
ACCCCCATATCCCTAGAATCCCTAGAATACATATATAAACAAAAACATTACTGTTGAAACATATACACATTTGGTATCCCTGTGTCCGAAACCCCCCGTTTCTATTTACATTGGTGAAATATTATATTATTATGTTATTAAATATTTTACAATTTTTTTTGCTTCAAAATTTTTTTCCCTATTTTCCTCCTCTAAAACCTTAGTGCGTCTTATGGTCCGAAAAATACGGTAAATCTGTAGTTTATTCCATTGGAATAAAAGATGTGACTATTGGTTTTATTCCTAATTAATATGCTAATATCTTTGTCTATTAACCAATTACCTAAATAAACAAACCATCCAAACTATTTGGAATTTCAGTTGTGAAATTGGTGCTGATATCCCTGAAAGACATAACGATGTTGTAGTCAAGTTGCTGATCCATATGCTTATGTGAATTCTAGATATAGCTCACATCAATCTTAAAACTGCTGCTGTGGTCTTGAGAAATGTAAATGTCTACTTAATTAATGAGGAGCTTAACCATGACATTGAGCTTCAAGTTCAGTCCCCCATGCACTGGCAATGAAAAAATGGACAATTTGATGCTCTCTAATTAAAAAAAAAAAAAAAAAAAAAAAACATATACAAGTATATTCTGTTTATTTGTTTTGGTCTATTTAATAAACTACCCTAAAGCATACCTGTCATTTCACTTAAAGGGGTTATCCAGCTTACAAAAATTATCTACAAATACAGCACATCCACAGCAATGCTAAATAGTAGAGATGAGCGAGTAGTGAAATATTCGATATTCGACATTCGATTTGAGTAGACCCTCAATATTCGACTATTCGATCGAATATCAAATACTATTATAGTCTATGGGAAAAAAATGCTCGCATCAGGGGAAACCAAAATTCGACTCAGGAGGGTCACCAAGTCCACAATGACACCTCAGGAAATGATGCCAACACCTCTGGAATGCAACTGGGACAGCAGGGGAAGCATGCCTGGGTGCATATAACACAAGTCCCAGTATTACGCCACTATCACAGCCTATCAACTAGACACTCCAAACTCATTATGGAAAGGGGAAAAATACTTGAAAACCTTCTTTCCTCTACATTAGTATGGACAGAAAAACTAATTTTAAGATAAAGAAACATTAGCATGCACCGCTTTAATTCACGTTGCCCATGACAACCACAGATGGCATAGGCAATGGGAAATGCAACAGCCCCCACCCTTAATTGTCATTGTGTATGTGTGTGATGTGGTGAGACCTCCAAAAATAACTTTTGTGGCCCTTGATGTGAGCCCTTCCAAATTAAGTTAGAGGCCCTTAAGCTGAGCCATACATAAATTTACTTTTCAGGCTCTTGGGGTGAGCCCTCCCAAACTTAGCTCGCGAACTGACACTGATATAACAAAAAGGCCTGGGCACATGTGCAGTAGCATGCGGCTTCTACTATGGCTACTGTGCAGGTGCCCAGGCCATTTTTTTTTTATCAGTGTCAGTTCGCGAGCGCCGGAGGAGTACGGGACCGGAGGACATCGGAGGAAGAAAAGGCGTGGATGAAGAAGACGGCGCACCCTGAATGCCCACCCAGCGTGCACGATGCGTAAGTAGATAACATTCTTTTTTAGGGTTTTATTTTAAAACTGGGGGGTATTTTAATATAACTTTTACAGTGCCTGAATAGCCTTTTTAAAGGCTATTCACGCATATGTGGGGCTCTATCAGCATGATTTTGCTGATAGAGCCCCTTTAAGTTGAGCCTTGCACTGGCAGAGTATTAGGCCCTTAAAGTGAGTTGAGCCTTGTACCAGCAGAGTATTAGGCCCTTAAAGTGAGTTGAGCCTTGTAGGAGCAGAGTTTTAGGCCCTTTAGGTGAGTTGAGCCTTGTAGCAGCAGAGTATTAGGCCGTTGTGGTGAGTTGAGCATTGTAGGAGCAGAGTTTTAGACCCTTGAGGTAAGTTGAGCCTTGTAGCAGCAGAGTTTTAGGCCCTTAAGGTGAGTTGAGCCTTGTAGGAGCAGAGTATTAGGCCCTTGAGGTGAGTTGAGCCTTGTAGGAGCATAGTTTTAGGCCCTTTAGGTGAGTTGAGCCTCGTAGCAGTAGAGTATTAGGCCGTTGAGGTGAGTTGAGCCTTGTAGGAGCAGAGTTTAAGGCCCTTTAGGTGAGTTCAGCCTTGTAGCAGCAGAGTATTAAAGAGGACCTTTCATCAGATCGGGCACATGCAGTTTTATATACTGCTGGAAAGCTGACAGTGCGCGGAATTCAGTGCACTGTCGGCTTTCCCGATCTGTGCCCGGTGTAAAGCGCTATCGGTCCCGGTACCGTAGCGCTTTAGTGTCAGAAGGGCGTTTCTGACAGTTAGCCAGGGACGCCCTTCTGCCCAGCAGCACCTATTGCTGTGGAGTACTGTGGAGCGGGGAGGAACGCCCCCCTCCCTCTGCTCACACAGCTCGTCCATAGACGAGTTTATCAGGAGAGGGAGGAGGGCGTTCCTCCTCGCTCCACACTACTGCGCGATAGGCGCTGCTGGGCAGAAGGGCGTCCCTGGCTAACTGTCAGAAACGCCCTTCTGACACTAAAGCGCTACGGTACCGGGACCGATAGCGCTTTACACCAGGCACAGATCGGGAAAGCCGACAGTGCACTGAATTCAGCACACTGTCAGCTTTCCAGCAGTATATAAAACTGCATGTGCCCGATCTGATGAAAGGTCCTCTTTAAGCCGTTGAGGTGAGTTTAGCCTTGTAGGAGCAGAGTTTTAGGCCCTTGAGGTGAATTGAGCCTTGGAGTAGCAGAGTATTAGGCTCTTGGGACGAATTGAGGATTGTAGGAGCATAATATTATGCTCCTAAGGGATAAATTAAGGGCCCCTTCACACGGCTGATATGCTGGCTGCTTTAGAACGTGTAAACTTTCGCATTGTTTTCTATGGGAGCCAGCAGACGCGCGCTCGCCATAGAAAACAATGGGAACTGCTTTAGACGCTGCTGCTACGGAACGTTTACACGTTCTAAAGCAGCCAGCGTATCAGCCGTGTGAAGGGGCCCTAAGACTTTTAGGAGCATAATATTAGGCCCTTGAGGTGAGCCTTAATTAGGTGGTTTTAAATGTCATTTTTCAGCAGTGATGGTGGTGGAGAAGGAGGAGGAGGAAGATGAACTTGTGAGCTGGAACAGAAACATGGAACTGTGTCTCGTCATTATCACTGATAACAGGACATGCTGGTTGCGGGTCCACACTCACTAATTCGCCAAGAGAGGCAGACACTTGGGTAGGAACACGCCTGGAGGTAGTGGCTGACTGGCTGGTGGAAATGCTGCTGGAAGCAATATCTGCTAGCCATTATAACACCTGTTCCTGTGCTCAAGCCTCATCAGCGTTGTACCCTGCACCCTGCTTCACGTTGTCATCAAGCCAGGGATTGTGGATGAGCGTAATGCTGGCTGCCCCTCACCAGTAGGCATTGGATCCGCAGTAGCTTGAATGCGGCCTGGGCCCGCAGCTGGACTTCCACGCCCCCGTCCTCATTTTCGTCCCATTGCGGTAGCCTTCCACATTTCTAAATGTATACAAGCGTACTGTTGCAAGTATACACGGACCGTATATATTCAGAGTGTATAGCAAGTACGGTATATACAGGACGGAAAGTATACACCTTGCTTCACACCCGTATGGGACAGGTATAATGGGTGCACAAACTGATGCATGCAAGCGTACTGTTGCAAGTATACACAGACGGTATATATTTAGAGTATATAGCAAAGAAGGTATATACCGGATGGCAAGTATACACCTTGCTTCATACCCATATGTGACAGGTATACTGGGCGCACAAACGGATGAATATGAGCATACTGTTGCAAGTATACACGGACGGTATATATTTAGAGCGTATAGCAAAGAAGGTATATACCGGATGACAAGTAGACACCTTGCTTCACTCCCGTATGGGACAGGTATATACTGTATACCAGTATAAAAGGTGGTAGGAAATTTGAGCCCTATAAAGGGCTTTTATGAAATTTTTTGCAAGATGAGTGTGTATACTGAGGATGTATATACACTCTTCGTGCAGTTTAGCTCTTAAAAGAGCTATTGGTTTGATTTTCCTGCCTAGCAGAAGCTAAATCCTCTCTAACCCTGAGCAGAATGTCTCTCCCTGTCTAAATCCAAGCTGCATCTAAAACTAATCTCTCAGACACTATTCTTATAAATCAGAGGTCACCTGATTTAGCCAGCCAATGACTTTTTCCTATTTTTTTTCGATGCCTACGTTTTCCTGCTTCCTGTCCCACCTCCCCTGCAGAGTTATTGGTGCAAAAAAAGCGCCAGGGAAGGTAGGTGGGGAATCGAATTTTTACTGCGTTTACCACGTGGTATTCGATTTCATTCGAATATCTCGAATATCTTAGTATTCGATCGAATACCTATTCCATCGAATACTATTCGCTCATCTCTACTAAATACTCACTGCTCACTTGTGCATCATTAGCTTGGCTTTAATTTACTTTCCACTTCTTGCATCATTGTTATTTACATGAAATGAATCTGTGGAAAAGCTACATTTCCATGATTCATCTTCCTGCTTTCACTTTCTGTGTACACCTCCTTTTTCCACTATCCTCTGGAATGAAATCAGGCAATACACACAGTACTGTGTGCAAACTTCCTCCCTCGGGTCTGGTTGTGTCAGATTTTTTTTTCTGGCTGTGCAGCACTGCATATCTGACCAGGTAATAAATTATTCCCACATCTGAGGTCAGTATGAGTGGCTTCAAGCAGCAAGTAGGTCATGTGTTGCTGTGATGTTTCGTTTGCTGGCTGAACTGCTCACAGAGAGGGGTAGTGAGCTTGTAAATGAAACGTCACAGCTGTGGTCAATGACTTGAAAACAAATTAGATCAGTGGAGCCGAACTTAAACAGGATATATTAGGAAGTGTTTTATAGTGATGAATCCTGTTACCCAGCCCATACTTTTTAAGAACTGGATAAGCCTTAACTTTTCAGGATAAGATACTGTGCACGTGTGCACTATTTCTGCTCGTAATATGATTTATATTGTGCAGTCTTTGGCAGTTGTTTCTCATTTGCAAGCTGTATCTATTATGTGCATTTCTCTCTGAGATGTTGGGCAGACTAGCCCCCAATTACTGCTTACAGTAAGTAAGGAAAGATATATATATATATATATATATATATATATATATATATATATATATATATATATTTAAGTGCTTTGATTGTAAAAGAAAGTTCAGCTCCAACATTGGCCTCAGTAAGTTTTCTCTCTTTATCCATTGCACTTCCTGCTCACCTCATCCTCCCCTCTTTATAGACTTCTATAAAGAGGAGTCATCTAGCTCATGTGAATTGCAGTCCGCCATAGGCAGAGCAGTCATTTTTACATTTTAGCAGGGGGAGGAGGAACAGGGAAACATGGGCAGAAAGATGAGTCTCTCTTTGATTAGATGTGCTATTTATTTATGCAAATTTTGTTGAAAAGGCAGTGCATATTTATGTGCTTATTTTAGCAAATCAAATTAGATTGTCTAAGCCCTAGAATGAGCATGGCTATATTATTCAGAAATACATAGATACAGATGATCATCATAGTAACAACACAAATTAATGGAATAAAAAAAGACAATAACCAAACACAAATAACTTATCTCTATATTAGCTACAAGAACAGACCTGGAAATATCTCTGGAGTGGACAAAAACAAGAAAAATATGGGTTCCTTGAATTGTAATTTAACATTACATACAATATTTTATACCTGCTCCTAAGCTTGTGAAACTAATTTTGAAGTCACAATAGCTTTCCTGGTAGAAAGTTAAGATTTGTTTGCCCAGATGAAAATCAACTTGGGATGTCACAGCTTACCTAAAAAAAAGCATTTATGATGTCACAGCTATCTGGCTGAAACAGACATATGATGTCATAGTTGTATGCCTAGTAGTCATATTCCATTTGCTTACCTTATCTAACAAGTAACCAACTTGTGTTGTCACAGAACCTTAGCTGACTGAAACCTGCTACGACTACATAGCAGATCACCTGATAGAAAGACAGTTGTGATATCATAGTAGCATAATTGACTGAAACTATATGATGTCACAGCAGCTTTCTTGCTAGAAACCCACTATAGTTGTTCCGAAGCTTACCTGCCTAAAATCCAACTTTAGTGTCAGAGGTGGCGACCTGATAAAAGGAGGATAAGACTCATTATGGTTTAACTATAAAAACTTACAGCCAGACACTTAATGTCAGCATTAGTAGAAATATGCTTTGTGTTGTTTCAGGCTTTAACATGTTACCTGGCTGGTTTTAGAAACAAAGCACAAAATTAACAAATGCAATTCATAGAAAGGTTTTTCCCTTCTGATATTTTTAGCATACTCATGGGATATGCCACAAATGTCTTATAGATTTGTGTCTCAGAAGTCAGACCTCCATCTATGTTAATAGTGGGGTTGGGAACCCCCTGTCCTTCAACCGCTATAAATATAGAGGATTCTGTTTCATGGCAATAACATTCCCAACACCAGGGCTATACCACCCATGAAGGGAGTTGAACCTCTGACCTCAGAAAGCCCTTACCATGAGTGCAGGAGGCAGCAGTTCAGCCTGCTGCCCTTCACTGTACAGCCCTGCACACTTTTATCTATTGTGGGGAAGGTTGCTCGGTAGCAGCAATGATGCGGACCCAAACAGTCAGAGACAGGGACATGTCTGGTGCAAACAAATTTATTTGGAAAAACAGAAAAAAATAAACAAACATTAATGTCAGGCACAGAATAAGCAAACATAAAATAGAGCCTTAACTTCAGGCAAAACAACAAACAAAACCCTGCTTATCCCAGCATTAACTAAACAGTAAAAAACTAACTATACGTGTGGCTTACTACCCACCACACAAACAAAACAAAGTAGCACAGTACAGTCTCACCAGACTGTTAGTGTTTCAAGGACAGACCCAGGCGTCTCCTCTTGCTCCCAGGATCTGCCCTGAAGTTGAGGCTCTGCAGCCTTTTATGGTCCATTAACGAGCCCAGGACGGACACCAGGGTTGTGGCCTATTCAAGACCTGCACTATACCACACGTCAGAAACTCGGGAGAGATATATCGAAGCCCAAGAACACTGCCTGTCACCTTCTCACAGTATGTGGAGAAAACTGTGTATATGTGCTGTACATGTGTACTGTATATATGTGAGTTATATACTGTATATGTGCTATGCCTTGAAAAAGTATTCATACACCTTGAACTTTTTCACATTTTGTCACCTTACAACCACAAACTTAAATTTATTTTATTGATATTTTAAGTGATAGACTGACACAAAGTAGCAGATAATTGTGAAGTGGAATAAAAATTATACATGGTTTTCAAAATTTTAATCAAATAAAAATCTGATAAAGTGTGACGTGCAAAATTATTCAGCCACCTTGAATATGGAAAGGGTTCCTTGATCCGTGAGGATCTCTTTAGGAATACCGGATCCAGAAAGCATATGAAACAAGCCTTTTGCACTTGTCTTAGGAGAGGTATTTCTTAAAGGGACAGACTCTGGATATCGAGTGGTGTACTCCAACACCACTAAGATATACTGATGCCCACTAGAGGATTTAATTAGAGGGCCTGCCAGATCCATTGTGATCCTTTCAAAGAGAATCTCTATAGTTGGTAAAGGAACCAGAGGACATCTAAAGTGTGGCATTGGAGCAGTTAATGACACTTAGGGCAGGACTCACAGTACTTTTGAATCTCATTAAATACATCCAGCCAGAAATATCATTGTAAGATGCACCCTCTTGTTTTTTTCACCGCCTAGATGACCACTGAGCATATGTTTGTAAGCCAGATCTAACATCCTATGATATGGTTGAGTCACCACCAACTGTTTAACCACCTCCTCATGTATTTTGTCAACCTGATGTACTGTAGCATACATGGTTGGAATCCTGGAGGCATTTCTTGGAGTAGATCCCTGGTAGCTCTATATCTTTCAATCAGGTTGACCGGTTATTTCAGTGCTGAATCCTAGTAGGTTGTGCACATGTTGTGAGAGAAAGTGTGTCTATTAACACTTTCTTATGGGCTTTATTTTTTTAGCTTTCACTCTGCAGCCACAATGCATGCATTTCAACCCCTTGACAAAAATCCCAAACAAAAATTTGGGATGCCTAATGTGTATGTGTTTCTAAGGGGATGATTTGAACTTTTAATTCTTTTTCCTTTTTTTCTGTTTAAGGGCCCCTTCACACGGCGCATACGCTCACCGCTTTGGAGCGTGTAAACGTTCCGTAGCAGCGGCGTCTAAAAGCAGATCGCATTGTTTTCTATGGGAGCCGGCAGACGCGCGCTCGCCATAGAAATGAATGGGCTGCTTTTTCCATTCATTTCTATAGGGAGCGCGCGTCTGCCGGCTCCCATAGAAAACAATGGGAACTGCTTTAGACGCCGCTGCTACGGAACGTTTACACGCTCCAAAGCAGTGAGCGTATACGCCGTGTGAAGGGGCCCTAAGGGTGCATTCACACTACGGATACGCTGACTGATTCTGAACGTTAAAACACGGTCAGAATCAGCGCGTATAAAGCAGATCCCATTCATTTCAATGGGAGCTGGCATACGAGCACTCCCCATTGAAATGAATGGGCTGCTTTTTTCTCTACGAGCGCTCCCATTGAAGTGAATGGGAAGCAGTCGCGTGTACAGTTCGCCGTATGAAGGGGCCCGGTGCTCGGCTCATTTCGAGCCGTACACGCGAGCGCTTCCCATTCACTTCAATGGGAGCGCTCGTAGAAAAAAAAGCAGCCCATTCATGCACACACATGCATATTAACCCCTGGTCGGGCAAGGATTGCACCTTTCATCCTAGAGTAATCCTTGGTCCCCTGTTCATTCAGGTCAAAGTACGCCTTTTGGGGTTCCCCTGTTAAAAATGGAGCCACTAATTCTGCCCACTGATCAGCAGATAACTTTGTGCACTCTGGCACATGTTAAAACACCATGAAGTAGGCCTTACCATCATCAGTGAGGTCTTCTTTTGCAAAGAAGTCTGTACTGATTCACGTGCATTGCATGGCGCACCTTGTGACCATTGTATACTTGCTGCCAAAATCTGGACTTGTTCTTGCAACTGATGATTAATCTGTTGCTGTTCCTTAAGGTCATTCTATTTGCTTCAATCAGGAGCCTATTGATTTGAGTCTGTGAACCCATGGCTTCCTCATGCATTCTTTGCTGATTAGCTTGAGTCTGTTTTTGCTGAAGGATGGCCTTCTCAAACTGTCCTGTTGATAAGGGATACAGCAATTCCTGCTGTACTATATCACTATTTCTAACAAAACTGAAGGGGCTCAGTTAATAATGCCCGTCCGTATCACCCTGCAGTCAGTGCAAGGTATGCCTCATTTATGATAAATGACACAAATTCTCTGCAGGGCTGTGCACCTGGAGGGGAAATATATGCCGGATTTTGGGTGTAAAGGATGATAAATCTGTCCCTCACTGCGGCCCCTCTTTGGGTAAGTGGTAAAAGCATTGAGAAAGTAAAAAAGTTACACTTTTCTAAACTGCAGTTTGCATGAAAATGGGGATCTATAGCTGAATAACAAAGGGGTACTGTGATTAGATTTATAATGAATTTACTGCTGATAAACTCTCTTTAGGTCCTATGTAGAGGGCTGCAGCAAAAAGGAGATGCGGGAAAAACTTTGGTGGCAACTCATTGCAGTTTTTCCCACAGGTTTCCTCTGTTTCAATATACCTATAGGGAAACTGCCCACGTTTCCCTAGGTATAATTAACATGCTGTGATTTCCAAAACCTTGAGGGTAAATTCACACGTTTTTTGGTCAGGGTTTTGAGACCGTATCCGCCTCAAAACCCTGATCAAAAAGACGGCTCCCATTATAATCAATGGGAGCCGCTGAGGTCTTTTTTTCCGGGAGCCGTTTCTTCCAACTCCCGGAAAAAAGAATCGAGATGCTCATTCTTCAGGCCGAGTCGCCTCGCGGTTTGGCCTGAAGACACACCCTCCTCCCGACTAGGCCCATTCAGTTTCTGATCCAAAAAGCTCCATGTGAACTTACCCTGACAGTTTTAAAAATTCCAATATTTCCACTGCATGTATTTTTCTCTCATGTATGGATGGGATTTGCTAGATTGTAAAAAGCAGCATTTTTGGTCATGGTGTTTCCACCGTGGCCAAACTGAGATGTTTACGCAACATGGGGCCTCAGCCTTAATAAGGGATTTCCCTTTATAATTGAATTTATTATATTTAGCTATGCATACTAAAAAGACACAACTTTTGTAATAAATCTAAAGAAAGCAAGTGGGAAAAATTGTCAAATACTCTTGTCATGTTTACAATTATGTAAATGCACAAAATTAAGTAAGAAATTTACTGGCCTTAAGGCAAATGTGTGCCTGGTGTTAGTTACAAACAAGTGCAAAGTTTGCATAGCACCTTCTGATATTATTGTGTATTGTGATAATATACAGAATACGGATGGGGAATACCAAACTTTGATTTGAAAATCTCTAATTTCTCTGTAGAATACTATATCTCAAGCTAGCATGAAAAGCATGCCTTTAAAAAACAGAAAAACATAAGAACACAGAAGCAATTGTTGTCAGTCATGTGTTTTGATATTGGCATCACCTGGGGCCTTACAGCAGAGACAACAAAATATTTCCAGCTGTGAACTGTTACCAACATATACAGCAGCAGAAATAGGAAGAAAACTTCCCATGGAATAAAATAATACCTTCCAGTTGGTTTCTCTTACCACCCGTAGTGGCTTCAACAGCAGGCAAGCTATTTCTTTCTCTGGTATATTGCTATTGATGCTCTTAATTGTCTGGAAGGTGTTTGTGTCACAAAATAACACTTATAGTGAATTACAGAAGTAGAAGGACAATTGCAATGGTGTTCTTCAATCAATGTTACCTATAACGTCTTAAATGACTATAGGCTGTATCCTTAAAGTCATTTAATTGTCGATTTACTTGGTTTCATTCGCCACACGTTTAAGATGCTTAAAAAAAATTGACTTGAATAAACTTATACATTCCTTAAGTGTTCACAAAAGATTGTGAGAGGACACAGACATACACGGCTGCAAAATAACAGCTAAATAATCAATACAAACCATATCAATAGGAAGCCATCTCTTAATTAGTATTCAATGGTTCTTCCACATCTCAGAAATGCATACGAGTTCACAACCAGACTATTTCGAGCAAAGTGAAAAACAAGGAGAGAGAGATTTCAGTGTTCTGGAAGCGAAGATACTTATCACAAAATATTAAAACTCAAAACTTTATCGAATCATTTAAATGTAACAAACAAGTTATTTAGTTACTTTATTTTTCCGTTCACAGAGCCATATGAAGCCTTAATGTTTGCAGGACAAATTGTTCTTCATGTTGATACAATTTATTATTATGTACAACATACTGGAAAGCTGTAAAAAAAAAATCTGAATGGGGATGGAATTGGTGAGAAAGTGTGTCTATTCACACTTTCTTATGGGCTTTATTTTTTTAGTTTTCACTCTGCAGCCAAAATGCATGCATTTTAACCCCTTGACAAAAATCCCAAACAAAAATTTGGGATGCCTAATGTGTATGTGTTTCAAAGGGGATGATTTGAACATTTAGGGCTCGTTCACACGTGAACAAAAGGGCGGATTTTGCTTCAAAATCCACCCCTTTACAATGGTGGTCTATGCAGACCGCCGGGCTTCTTTTTTCCACTAGTGGCGGGCTGCTGCTACCGGAGAAAATAAGCGATGTCCTTTCTTCAGGCGGAAGCCGCGGCGCGCTGGACCGCAGCTTCCGCCTAGTGGCAGCACCCTCCTATGTTGGCTCATTCATTTGAGCTGACATAGGAGGGGAAAGCCGCGACCGCGATGGTCGTGGCAGGCGGGTTTTGACCAGAGAGACGTGGCGAGCCGCGTTTCTCTCTGTGTTAAAACCCGCGCGGGCGCCCCACATGTGAACTAACACTTAATTCTTTTAACTTTTTTTGTTTTATTTATTATTATTATTATTATTATTGTTATTATTATTATTTTTTTATTGCATTAATTAGAACCCTAATGTAATGCATTGCAAAATACTGGCATTTGTATGACATAAAGCAGCCTTTTATACAAATGCATGCCATATTTAAATACCCAACATCCACCATACTATTACGGCATATGTCAGGAAGGGGTTAACTTAAACCGCCTGATGAAAAATTTGTTCATGCAGGACCCTTTCATCTAGTGATTTTGGCCAAACAGAGACTCCAAGGTTAACATAGTGTTATGTAAAAGGTGTAAGTATCCTGAGTACAGGATAGGACACTGTGTATGGACACCCTTACCTATTTATATTCACTCTTAAATGTGAATCAATCAGTAAAAGCCCTCATTAATAATATAAATATATAACAAAGCATTTTTTGTGTTTTTGAACACTGTAGTAGAAAATCAGTACATTACTGCTATGACACCATTGTCTTACTTGTTCTATCTCTGAATTTTGTCAGTAGAATAAATGTTTGGAAGAAACGCCCTTCTGACAGTGAAGAGCTACGGTATCGGCACCAATAGTTCTTCACTGGGGACAGAGAACAGGAAAGCCCATAGTGCGCTGAATTCAGCGCACTATCTGCTTTTTAGCGGTGAATTACACCGCATGTGACCCAGGAGGTGAAAAGTCCTCTTTAATCTCATTCTCACAATGTTGGGAAAACTGCTGTAGAAAATGCAGGGCTTTCAAAAATGCAATTTTACCTGTGTTTTAATCAAAGACTTCTATGAGGGGAGGTAAAAATTAAAAATGCAGCAGAAAAGCACTGAAAACACAAGCATGTTTTTTTCTCCATTGTGTTATTAAGCGGGGTGTGTGCTATGTGTGGCCTTAGCCTAAAACAACTATTATATTATATTGACATTTTTTAACCCCTTCTCTTTGTTACCATTATTTCTGGGGGGACCAGTAAGGTTGCCTTCAGCCTTATAATCTCCTGCAATGGGCTATACATGTAACTACACCTAACTGGCATAGCTACAGTTATACAGTCACAGAATTACTAACAGTCCTTTGAAGACAACCGTAAGACTGTCCTCAAAAAATAGTTTGCCACTCCTAGATTAAATCTTTATATATTATCTTCCTTTGATCCCACCACTAACTCTAAGGGTTCTGCTTAAGGCATAAGAGAGTGTGTCAGTTTTTCATAAAGTGCTACTTTATGTTAAAGAGGTCCTTTCATGTTCTCAGGCACATGCAGTTTTATATACTGCTAGAAACTGCGACAGGGCATTCCTTACCACTCAGCGATGACACTGAGTGGTGAGGAATGCCCCCCCCCCTCCTCCCCAGTACAAGTCTAAGGACGAGTACTGTCAGGAAAGGGGGAGTTCCTCACCACTCAGCTTCATGGCTAGGTGGCAAGGAACGCCCTCTCATAGTATACTGTCAGGAGGTGCATTCCCAGTTAGACTGTCAGGAACGCCCTTCTGACAGATGAAGAACTCCGGTATCGATAGCTCTTCACCAGGGGAACATAACGGGAACGCCAACAGTGCGGTATATAAAATCGCATGTGTCTGAGGACATGAAAGATCCTCTTTAAGTACATTTGATGAAAACTTTGAAAACATCTTACTATGATAGGAAACATAAAATATTGCCTTCATCTGTTATGAGAAGGGAAGTGCATGAAAAATGATCCTGCTTTATTCTAACACTTAATTGTACAAAGAATCTGCCGGTTGCCTAAAACAATAAGGAAGTTCATAGGTCACTCTCTAAAATTGCTAGATCAATAATCCTTCTACCAGCTAATTCTGAGATGTGAGAGCCTCATACATCTTAGGTAGCATAATTACATCCTTAGACTTTTCTATATTAGCCTTAAGGTTGTTACCTCTTAATTGACTTTGTACTCTGAATTAGTGATTGGAAAGTAGAAAATACACTTGATTTTCAAAGATCCACAGCTAAATTGTATTCGGTTTTCAAGTAACTAGAAATTTTAGGTCATCATGCTTCTCATGAGAAATTGTTTAGGATGCTGTAACAAATTAATACAAATGAAGTCATTCCTGAGCGCCTCCATCTGTTTCCGAAATAAATCTCGGACACTCCAGAATGTGGAAAGGATCCAGATAATTAGGCTTCAATCCAAATTAAGCCACTCAGGTAACTTATAGCTTCATTAAATTGTTTTAAAAAAGGGCAGACATCCAAAACTAACCTTAATAGATCAGAATATGATTCAATGACAATCTGTTTCATATTAACATGTGAACTTTGTTATTTTTTTTTTCTTCTAAGGCCTATTTAAAAATTCTTATAAATCAGTCCAAATATCTTACAGCTACTTGGAACTTACTAAGTGTTCTGCCATTCCTGATTTTTGTTTACACTCAGTAATAAAACATATTAATAGTATTTCCATGTCATGAGTTATCAGAAGGACTGTACATTCAGGGTTTTACATGCCTATCATTAGGTAATAACAAATCTTATTTATCTTCATAATAGCTAAATGACAAGCTGGTTAAAAATAACAAATGACTTCTCTTGGTTGACATTGCCGGATGTAACCTTGAGATGCTATATGCAAATCATTTACAATAATTCAACACTATACACATAGCATAGTAAAGGAAAACTATTTTGCATTCTCAGTTTCCGGCCAGATGGTTACTGAGGTCTTAAAGGAGACTCTAAAAGGTATCAGAAATGAAACTATTGTAAGAGAATGCATTACCTAAATACTATATATATATATATATATATTGTCAGGGTCTGGGGTTGCTAGGTGGGATGGCATAGACACACAAGTCCGGTTTCTTTAGTCCAAAACAAAGGTAGAGTTTTATTTTACCTCAAAAAGTAGTGCAGCAACAAAAGGAAACAATACAAAATTAAATACCTGCCCAGCTAGGCTCTAACTAAACATAAGAATAGGTTACCTCACCTAAGATAACAGAAATCCAAAAAGCTAGTAGAATCACTCAGGACACAGTTCCAAAAATATGACCTCTCTGTCAGCTCTCCAGCCAACCTCTGCCAAAGTGTTGCTTCTGGAGCAACTTCTTAAACCTCCTTGACGAGGAGACTCTCTGAGTCGCTGCCGGAACATCCTAAAAGTGTGGACTGGACTGGAGGGGGTGGAATGACAGGTCCCACTACCAACCTACCTGTCATTCCTAAAAATCCAGCCCAATACTGAGCATTTACCAAAAAAGTTGTCTGCTGAGAACAAACATTCCAGGAGTTTTCTCATCTCACCCACCCGAGTAGTCTAAACAATCTGGACTTGTGTGTCTATGCCACCCCACCTAGCAACCCCAGACCCTGACAATATATATATATATATATATATATATATATAATTATATATATATATATATATATATATATATATATATATATATATATGCAAATAAATGACTAGTGTTCATTTTTGTACCTCTTCTTCTTGATACTCAAGCTGGCCACAGAAAGTAAGAAGTGTTACACTGCTTGCAATGAGAACACATTTTATAGATAATTGTTCATATGGGAGAATGATGTGTTCTGCTCCATGAAAAAGATTTTCATCTTTCGGAGCAAATAATGAAACTGGCATTTGTTTGTAGTACAGAACTGCAATATATTTTGGGATTTTGCAGGATCCAAAGCCTAAGTGGAGAGAACCAGTTATAAACATTTTCTTATTAGCAAACAAAATCATAGAAACAGATTTTGTGTTTATATTTTATAGTTACCCATCTTTCTAATGTTTTCTGGAGTTTTATAAACTTTTGACATACTGTACTGTACTAGGCT
Source organism: Leptodactylus fuscus (assembly GCF_031893055.1). NCBI lineage: Eukaryota > Metazoa > Chordata > Amphibia > Anura > Leptodactylidae > Leptodactylus > Leptodactylus fuscus. The sequence continues at coordinate 107,033,287 of NC_134268.1, read as the reverse complement.
ATGGTCATTATTTTCTGAACGTCTGAAAATATTGTTAAAAAAAAAATTATACTTTTTTGACAATAAATAAGTCCATATCTTGTCTGACTACATACAATATTCTCTGCCAGCATGTATATTATATAAATATTTATTATGTATTTACCAATAAAAATCAAGTAAGGGCGGGTTCACACCTGCGCCAGGTCTCCGCTTTCAGATTTCTGTCTTCTGCTCGATAAACTGGACAGGAGAAGGAAACAGGCAGTCACTTTTCAAACTCATTCATTTGATTGGGTTTGCAAAGTGTCCACCTGTGAGCGCCTAAGAGCATTCTGTGGTCTCTGAGGCAAAACCGTGTTTTATTTTTAACCAGACACAAAGTCGGACGTTCACAGGTGGACACTGTCTCCCGTTTTTCCGTTTCCTGTTGGCAGAAGACGGAAACTTGAAAGTGTGTGAACACGCCCTAAATACCTAAACCTTAGATCCCTGAATTTCAAGAACATAAAAACATACAAATCATGTATGAAGTATATTAAACAAAAAAATTAATTATTGCAATATTGTCAAGATTGCTCCTTTCAGTTACCCTACATCCACATGATCGAGTTTCACTGGTGAAACTCGTTCTGTCTGTTGTATGGCTTCACTTCATGCCGGGAGGTGGACTTCTAACATCATATTTAGCTCTGCTGTTTAGGAGTCCCTGTCTCCCAGCAACATACTGTCCTGTACCGATTACAGACTTCCAATACAGACTTATCTGGCAGAGTTGCCTCTTTTGGTGTTCCTCTCTCAAAAATGAAAGTTTGATATTTTGGAGAGAACAAGTACACTGGATATTGTGCCTGCAGCTGGACTTTTGGGGATTTTGGTTCCAGCCCTGAATGCTATGGCAAATGTACCTGGGGAAGTTATCCGCTCATGTAGAGTTTCATCCAAGGGATGACAGTGAAGTGACAGCCATTACTGATATTGGTCTTAGGAGGAGCTCTCCAGGATGGGACAATCTTTATCCAACCATTTGGTGAATAATACTCTTGTAGCTCACGATAGTCCACTAGTCAGATACCTGACCAATGACTGATTTAGGGCTGTCTCGTAGTTAAGATCTTATGAGAAATAGTTCATCTCAATTAACACTACAGTTTCTGTGATCTTTAATTGAGAGGGACAATATTAACATTTCTAGTACACCTGCTGCTTATGGTGCTCATCTTATGGTGCTCAGAGAACTCAAAAGTTTCATCAGCACATTAAGAGTTAGATATCCTAGCCAATATGATTAAAAAAAAAAAAAAACACTTAAAGCTAATAGCCTCAGGTTCATATGCGTTTTTTTTTTTTATGTATTATTACAACTGAAACCACATATGTTAGAATCTTGTAATAGTACATTTGGACCACACCTATTTATGCATATTGGTGCATAAGAATATATATAGACAGATCACTTCATACTTGCTACAAAAAGGGAAGGATAAATATGTGGCTTGGAGGTGAGAACGGTTAAGTATTGTTTTCAATGTTCAATTATTTCCCATTTATTATTCTTTTCTGTTCAGAGTATTATAAAAACAATAAAATAAAACATTACTGGTGTACTATTGCTCTTGGAACTGTACTTAGTAGAAGGGCTGCTACTGGCTTGTTTTGGATATACATAAAATAAAAATGAGTGCTGGATTGCATTGCTTTTAGATCCTTGCTTTAAAGAAAAAATGGGGTAATTCTTCCCTGCTTCCCCAAAGGAAAGAAAAAAATGAATATAATCAGAATGGGCTGTATACTAAGCTAACTGTCACATCTGCCATTCGACGTGTACCCATGTGGCCTCTCATCGCGCCAAGTTCACCTCACTCAGCAAGCGCTCCACCTCAGGAGGAGTAAGGGGAGCATTCACACGATGTAACGCAGCGTTGATTCTGACACAATAACTCGTGTCATCGCTGCATAACAGAATCATGTGAATGCCCCCTAAGGGAGGGTTCACACGGTGTAACGTGCCATGTGATGTGGCACGTCTACCCCTCGGGACCCTTTGCGGGCCGTACACGCTCCCATTGATTTCAATGGGAGCGGGGATCGTATGCGCCGCGCTAGTTTGCGGCCGTGATTTTTCAACATCACGGCCGCAAACTAGCGTGACGCATACGATCCCCGCTCCCATTGAAATCAATGGGAGCGTGTACGGCCCACAAAGGGTCCCGCGGCGCAGACGTGCCACATCACGTTGCACGTTACACCGTGTGAACCCTCCCTAAAGGTAGCAATAGGAAACAGTACAGTATCTGGAAGATGATGAACCAGAATTTTTCCAGCTCACAGCGCCATCTGGAGTCACAACAGGTAACTGACACTTTTAGTCCAGCAGATAACTCTGACCACATGGAATTCTGGGCCAATAGGTTACAGCAGTGAAAGGAGCTGGCCCAGTTTGCCATGGAAGACATGTCCTGAAGCCTGGTCCATCATATTATGCTCAGCCACATGTTGCCACAGCTACACTTAGTCATAGATGTCCTACAACCTGGTCCACTATCAAATTGCTCTATAGCACAATCGTACACAATCAGTACCATAGTGTTGGTATAAAAAAATAAATAATTTAACAGGAGCCTCAAATTTTTCTCCAAAATAGCAATAGGTCCCTATAACACTTGCAAAGCATCAAAACATCTAAGGGGGCGTTCACACTACTGCCGCTGTCCTGCCACGGGGTTTCCATCTTAAACCCTGGGGAAACTGGACAAGGGTCGTACATGCAGGACTGTTGTCCGTGCAAAAAAAAACAGTTTCCAGGCAGAGAGGCTGCATACGGACACAAATGAATGGATATTAAAGCTGACCGCTGGCAAGCCATCCCCTGTCCAGTAGAACGGAAACCCTGGGGCGGACGGTGGCGGAAGTGTGAATGCCCCCTAAGGTCTATTTTTTTTTCTTTTTTAAAAAACCATTGCTTTTTGCGAAATAACTGCTACGTTTATCTAAAAAATCTCAGGCAAGCACCTTTTCTCCTAAAAAGTGTACTTCTTGGACCATTTAAATGTTAAATGCAGCATTTGTCAGAGCAATGTAGTTGGAGTTTGTATCTACTGATTATGATTAATTTTTCCATAGACATATATGTCACTTTCACTTTTACATAACTACGGCAGTGTTTGCCTTAGAAAGTTAGAAAATGAATATATAGGTTACTACAAGCCCTTGGAGTAATCGATACTATGTTTGCCAATTCAACCATTTCAGGACTAAGGGTGTATTAAATGGGTTGGCCACGTTATAGCTAACAGTATGTAATGTGTAACACAAAGATAATAATTACTCAGAAACATTCATTTTCATTTCTACTTCTGTCTCTTTATTTTTGAAGCCACGCCCCCACTGACTTGTCTCCGCCTGCTCCCTGACACGCCTCCTCTGACCACTGAGCTTGTGACACGGAGGGACATGTGACACAGTATGACCATGTCACTGCTCTGCTCTCCTGCCTGGTCTATCACTAAATGCAATACTCAGCAAGGACCTTCTGACATCACAGTCACATGACATTCTCTAGTCTTGTTACTGGGTAGGCGAGTCTATGTAAGAAGGTCCTTGCACATGTAATAAAGTTGTATCCCATTGCAGTGGAGGAACATGCAGAGATGTGAGGTGCCTGGTGTACTGTGGGAATGTGAAAGATGTGGGGTGTATTGTGTAGTGTGGGTGAGAGATATAGGGTGCATGGTCTACTGTGGAGGGAAGGACAAATCTGTGGGATACATTTGGGGTGCATTGTGTAGTGTGGCTGAGAGATGTAGGTGCATGGTGTATGGTGGTGGGGAGAGATCTCGGGTGCATGGTGTACTATGGAGTAAGAGTTTTAGGGTGCATGTTGTAGTGTAGGGGTGAAGTGATGTGGAGTGCATTGTATAATGTGGGGGAGAGATGTGGGGTGCATAGTATAATGTGGGGTGAGAGATATGGTGTGCTCAGTGTACTGTGGGGGACAGATCTGGGGTGCATTGTTTAGTGGGGGTTAGAGATGTAGGGTGCATTGTGTACTGTGGGGGCACAGATCTAGGGTGCGTTGTATAGTGGGGTGAGATGTATGGTGTAGTGGGGAAGATATGTGGGGTGCATGGTGTGGGGTGCATTGTGTACTGTGGAGGGACAGATCTAGGGTGCTTTGCATAGTGGGATGAGAGATGTAGGGCGTATGGTGTAGTGGGGAAGAGATGTGGGGTGCATGGTGTAGTGTGGGGGGGGAGAGATGTGGAGGAAGAGATGTGGGGTGCAGGGTGTACTGCGGGGAGAGAGGTTTTGGGTGCACAGTGTACTGTGGGGCAAGAGATGTGGGATGCATGGTGGGGGGGCACATGGAGAGCTGGGGGGTGCTTGTGTGTACTTCATGCACTGAAGGTACATTCAGGAAGGGAGGGGGTTGTGATACACAAGAGGCTCATGAAGAATGAGTGTTAGGTTTGCATGAGAGGCGCATTGGCGGTGCATGGGCGATTGATATGACATGCTTGTTTGGGAGTGCACAGGAAATATATGGCTATTGTTGAAATAATTTCTAGCAGTGCGGGGGTAGACTTACAGGGGTGATCTGCAACAAATTATCCCCTCACTTGTGGGAATCTTGCAAGAGGATCATAAGAATTTGGACTTTCTCATTGAGTGCTGTATATACAGCGATCAGGAAGGCAGGGAAGGTAATGAACTTTCCTTGCCTTCTCTTTGGGAGCTCTGGGTGAAGTTACAGCCATCTCCCTGCTTCAGCAGCTGCTGAGTTCCGCTTGGACATACCGGTACGTCCTAGCAAAACAAGCCAACCACCTTGTATACACAATTGGTATAAGTGGTTAAAGAGGTTGCCCAGGCTAAACTTTTAAAGTTTAACTTTATTGGGGAAAGTGAAAAAAAATACATACTCACCTGTCCCAGGAATTCCATTGTCATCCCGCAGGTCCAGGTTCATTTGCATTTCCGGGGTTCTTCTGGCCTTGTGCTGAAGCTGCTGATTGGTCTCAGTGGTAACGTGACCACTGAGGCCAATCATCAGACTCAAGAAAAGGACCCATGATGTCCCAGGTAGTGACATTCAGGCCCTTCGCTGATAGTCCTCAGCAGTCACGTGACTGCTGAGGCCAATCAGCGACTTCAACACAATGCCGGTAGATGCCGCAGGAGCAGATGGCACAGGAGGTGTTGGAGGACATTGGAGCAATGGGGACAGGTGAGTATGTATTTTTATTTTTTTCACTGCCCACAGCTTAAGTTTTAAAAGGGTTGTCCATTTTTGCCCTTTAAGGATGAATCTATTCCTGAAACAGGACTGAGAATAGGGCTTATTTATGGAGTAGGGCTTATATTTCATATTACACCAAAACCCTGCAAAATCAAACTAGGGCTTATACAGTCCTATGAAAAAGTTTGGGCACCCCTATTAATCTTAATCATTTTTAGTTCTAAATATTTTGGTGTTTGCAACAGCCATTTCAGTTTGATATATCTAATAACTGATGGACACAGTAATATTTAAGGATTGAAATGAGGTTTATTGTACTAACAGAAAATGCGCAATATGCATTAAACCAAAATTTGACCGGTGCAAAAGTATGGGCACCCTTATCATTTTATTGATTTGAATACTCCTAACTACTTTTTACTGACTTACTGAAGCACAAAATTGGTTTTGTAACCTCAGTGAGCTTTGAACTTCATAGCCAGGTGTATCCAATCATGAGAAAAGGTATTTAAGGTGGCCAATTGCAAGTTGATCTCCTATTTGAATCTCCTCTGAAGAGTGGCATCATGGGCTACTCAAAACAACTCTCAAATGATCTGAAAACAAAGATTGTTCAACATAATTGTTCAGCGGAAGGATACAAAAAGCTGTCTCAGAGATTTAACCTGTCAGTTTCCACTGTGAGGAACATAGTAAGGAAATGGAAGACCATAGGGACAGTTCTTGTTAAGCCCAGAAGTGGCAGGCCAAGAAAAATATCAGAAAGGCAGAGAAGAAGAATGGTGAGAACAGTCAAGGACAATCCACAGACCACCTCCAAAGAGCTGCAGCATCATCTTGCTGCAGATGGTGTCACTGTGCATTGGTCAACTATACAGCGCACTTTGCACAAATAGAAGCTGTATGGGAGAGTGATGAGAAAGAAGCCGTTTCTGCACGTACGCCACAAATAGAGTTGCCTGAGGTATGAAAAAGCACATTTGGACAAGGCAGCTTCATTTTGGAAACAAAAATTGAGTTGTTTGGTTATAAAAAAAGGCGTTATGCATGGCGTCCAAAAAGAAACAGCATTCCAAGAAAAACACATGCTACCCACTGTAAAATTTGGTGGAGGTTCCATCATGCTTTGGGGCTGTGTGGCCAATGCTGGCATCGGGAATCTTGTTAAAGTTGAGGGTCGCATGGATTCCACTCAGTATCAGCAGATTCTTGAGAATAATGTTCAAGAATCATTGACGAAGTTGAAGTTACGCCGGGGATGGATATTTCAGCAAGACAATGATCCAAAACACCGCTCCAAATCCTCAGGCATTCATGCAGAGGAACAATTACAATGTTCTGGAATGGCCATCCCAGTCCCCAGACCTGAATATCATTGAACATCTGTGGGATGATTTGAAGCGGGCTGTCCATGCTCGGCGACCATCTAACTTAACTGAACTTGAATTGTTTGTCCAAAATACCTTTATCCAGGATCCAGGAACTGATTAAAAGCTACAGGAAGCGACTAGAGGCTGTTATCTTTGCAAAAGGAGGATGTACTAAATATTAATGTCACTTTTCTGTTGAGGTGCCCATACTTTTGCACCGGTCAAATTTTGGTTTAATGCATATTGCGCATTTTCTGTTAGTACAATAAACCTCATTTCAATCCTGAAATATTACTGTGTCCATCAGTTATTAGATATATCAAACTGAAATGGCTGTTGCAAATACCAAAATATTTAGAACTAAAAATGATTAAGATTAATAGGGGTGCCCAAACTTTTTCATAGGACTGTATTTAGAGTAGGCTTATTTGTGTAGAAACAGGGTATATATGTTTAATATTGAGCCCTTAGCAGCCCAGATAAGAAACAATCCTGAAAATCAAGGACTTTTGGCATAGGATAAATCCTTTAAGATTTTTTTTTTTTTTTTTTTTTTTTTTTACACAGAGTTCTTTCCCACTTGGAGAAACCTGGGAACACTGTGAGAATAATTTACTTTGATTTCTCCAGGGGTTTTAACACCATAAAGCCAGGGCTACTGAGGGACAAGCTGGGACTTTTCGGAGTGGACCACCACCTCTCCAACTGACTACCTAGACTACCTCACAAACCAACCTCAGTATGTGCGGTCTGTACCTACCATCATTGAAATGCCTCTACCGTGGAGATTTTTGTACCCGGATTTTGTATTTTATATTAGTATTGGATTATCTATGTTGTTGTATCACACTGAATTTCCCCATGGTGGGACAATTAACCCCTTCCCGCCGATGACACTTTTTGACTTCCTGACCAAGCTCGATTTTTCAAAACTGACATGTGTCACTTTATGTGGCAATAACTTTAGAATGCTTTAACTTACCAACGTGATTTTTAGATTGTTTTTTCGTAACACATTGTACTTCATGTTAGTAGTAAATTTTGGTTGATATGTTTTGAGTTTAGTTATGAAAAAACCCAAACTTTTTCATAGGACTGTATATATTCTAGGGAAAGGAGGTGATTTAGAACTTTTATTTATTTCATTTTTTTTATTATATATTTTTAAAGCTTTTTTTTTTTTACTATTTTATTCCCCCCCCCGGGGGCTTGAACCTCACTTGATCACTTGATTGATCACTTGATTGCAAGTCCCAAAGATGGCAATACAACTGTATTGCCGTCTATGGGACATTCTGTATATTACTATTACGGCTGGTCATAGACCCAGCCGCAATACTAATATAGCCGTGACAGGCCTGGGAGCCTTCATTAGGCTCCCGGCTGTCACCCGAACAGGTCGGCTCCTGCGATATCGCCGCGCAGGAGCCGGCCTGCAACTTTACAGGTATGGGGCTGGTGGGGACCGGCCCCGGGGGAGAAGGGGCCGCCAATACAGACCCGGCATCCGCTGTACTGGAGAGGCGGATGTCGGCGAGGATAGACGCCGGTACGGGTGCCGGGGCCTGAGACATCGCTACGCTCCTCTGCACTGCATGAAGCCGAGGAGCGGAATAGCATCACTCCTCCCGCTGCTGGCTTCATGCAGGGCAGAGGAGCGTAGTGATGTCTCAGGCCCCAGCACCTGCATCTATCCCTTGCCGGCATCCGCTTCTCTATTACAGCGGATGCCAGGCGCCACATTCGGACTATAAGACGCACCCTTCTTTTCCCCCCAAATTTTGGAGAAAAAAAGTGCGTCTTATAGTCCGAAAAATACGGTACATATTTATTTCTATATATTTATTATATTTTTGTATTTAGACGTTTCTGCATGTAGATTAGCTATGTAGGAACTTCATTTTATGTAATTTGTTTCCCTATATGTAATATAGATAAGGAGTGTGTGCTATGAATATATTTATTTATATTATTCAGTAGTATATATTTATATAGTCATGTAGTGTCAAGTATTGTTCACATATCTCTATATACAGTATACACTAAAACCTTTTAAAGAGGACCTTTCATGTCTTCATGCATATACGGTTCTATATCTCGCTAGAGCGCCAACATTGCGCTGAATTCAGCATACTGTCGACTTTCCCAGTATGTGCCCCAGGGCGAGACATTTCGGTGCACTGAATTTTGGCACTGATCTCTCCCCACTGTCAGAAGGGCGTTCATGACAGTCTAGTGTCATTGCTTTCTAGCAGCATATACTGTAGAACTACATATCCGTGAGGATGAAGACATGAAAGATCCTCTTTAAGGCTAAAGCCCCACATAGCGAAACACAGTAAAAAATGTTGTGGAAAAAAACGCAGAAGTATATCACATTTATTTCCAGTGTTTTTCACAGAAACTCTACAGAGTTTTCCTCTGCAGACTGTCTGCCCCTATTATACCTATACGGAAAATGCCAGCATTTCCACAGGTATAAGTTTTGAGAACACAGCATTTCAGCTGTGGATTTTTTTCTACAATGTGTGGATGGGATTAGCCTGAATATTGTAAAGAATTTGTATTTCAGCTGCTATACGGTGTTCTGAGAAACTGTACATAGTGTCTTTGGGACAGAGGTATTTCAAGTGAATATACTTGGATATACGACATTGTATGATTTATTATTTTCCGCCAGTACATGTAAGTTTTGGGCACAAGATACTCTTGAGCAAGCAACATAAAGTCTGGCCCTGTGTATGAGAGTTTAGTAACTCCATGTGCCTCTTATTAATAGCAATTAACCCCATCATGTCCCTCACATTAACCCTTGTGTAAGAGTTACTGATATGTGAGAGACTTGGAGGTAATAATTAAGTATCTTCATTATTGAGGTCTTTTATTAGTACCTCCATATGTCTCACATATTAGTAACCTTTATATGAATCACACAGGGGTTAATATGAGGGACATGATGGGGTTTATTCCTATTAATGTGAGGCACACAGGGGTTAATATGAGGGACATGATGGGGTGTATTCCTATTAATGTGAGGTACATGGAGTTACTAACACTAAACTAATAACCCCAAATGCCTGACATTAATGAGAATAGTAATCCTATGTACGTGTGTGTTTTTCAGTTTCACTTTGCTAGCAGCTTCCTCTCCTCCTCGGGGAATCTTTGCAGGATGCAGACCACTATAGCAGGCACAGACCTGAGTGATTAAGCTCCACCTCCTGGGTTTCCTGCACCCCTCTCAAAGGGGAGTGTCCTTAGGCCTCAGCTCTAGCAGAGCACTGAAGGGACCTCGGACTTCATTTAACTCTTGCAGGTCCTGTGCTGCTGGTGTGCCAGTGAAATATGGCAGGAGTGCCACTCTTGGCATGTGTGCCAGGGGTTGCTGACCTCTGCTGTAGAGGGTAATATGAATTTTGTGGCTTGCTATGGTACAAAGTGTGTGAGATTGCAGAGATAGTGATGTGAGTTTGGGTTTTGTGGGGGTCCTGGGAAAAATGTATGTGCGCTATTGTGACGAAAAGTAGCCTATTGTGGAAAATTTCAGCCAAATCGGTGGAGCGGGTTTTGCATGATTGAGGAACAAACATCCAAACACACAAACCCACAAACATCCAAACTCACAAACTTTCACCTTTATAATATTAATAGGATATATATATATATATATATATATATATATATATATATTTATAAAACAATCCGGTCTGTCAGCAACTGGTATGGATGGAAAATGGCCTTTTATTGCAAAAAGCAGTGGACCATGTATCGGTCCACACTGGGACCTTTCTCAAGTTTGTGGGTCAATATGTGGTGTAATGCTTAGGAAGGATTTTTCCATCAATCTACAAGTTACTGATGGATTGGATTTGTGTTGAATGTCAAGTTAATGTTTTCTGGGTCAAGTTAATGTTTGACCAAAGATTCTCTATATATAATAGAGCCCATCGACCACTTAGTGGCCTTATTACGATGGGTCCCTACACTAACACTTTATATATGGGACAGGAGATCAACTTCTAATAGACTCAATGTTACAGAGCAGTCTATATGAACTTAATCTCTGGGGTCTTATCTATAGGGGGAGTACAGCATTTATTATACAAGTAAAATCTTAGGGTAGGGACCCATCTGATTGAGGTCGCCATGACGTGGCAGATGGGCTCGCACAATTGACCAAACTGTGCGCTAAGAACCTCACATTTCTAATCGTAGTCAGTGATACATGAAAGTGTAGGCAAAGAATTTTATCATTTAAATATCCTGACAAAAGTATAAACTCACTTGGCAGAATTGATTGTAGTCTCAAAATGACTTCTCTAAAAGCTATTGTGGGTGTATCAGTCCTCATCTAATCTACCTGGTCTTTTAATTTCCCTTCACTAATTAACCTCTTAGTTCTACTTGAAGAGTTTTTCTAGCAAGTAGCATTTATTACCTAGCCACTGATGTGATGATCTGGGGAGCCATCGCATATGACAGTCATACACCCCTAATAGTGATATGAGGGACACTAACAGGTCGGCGATATGCTCAGGACATCCTATGTTGCCTGTCATGGCAGGGCTTCCAACTGGTATTTTTTCAACAGGATAAAGCTCGCCCGTACACAACAAGGGTTTTCCAGAATTGCAACCCTTGATCTAATATTGTCATCATTTACCAGTTGTGGAACTACCGTCATAGCAGCCATGCTATGGGGCTCACATCACTGGGGTGCCTGAACCTCTGCAGCCTTTTTTTTTTTTTTTATAAATAAGAGGCCGTTACCTACTAGATTATTCCTGCAGGTAACATCCAATATTCACTTACCCATCCTTGCTCCTGCCCACAGTCTCCTCCATCTCCCCTTCAGCCTCCAGCAGTTGCTGCACGAAACGTCCAGATGTTGTTCAGCTTAAGGATGTAATATGCAGCAAGAGGTTGGAGCCAAAGAGGAAGAGTCACTAGACAGGAACAGGGATGAATAAGTGAATATGTTACCTGCTGGAGTAATCCAGTAGGTAGTGACCTAAAGTCACTTTGTGGGAGCCAATGAAGGAACTTACATTATAGGGGACAGTAAAGGAAGCACTTACTACTGTATGGAGATAAGTGAGGAATAGTATACTGAATGGGGACCAAAAGAGGACGCAACATACTGTATAGGGACCAATAAAAAGAACTGTATACTGTGTGGGGGCAAATAAAGTGGGCAATATACTGTGTGGTGGCCAATAAAGGGGTTTAGACTGTGTGGAAGAGAATAAAGGAGTCCATATACTGTGTGGAGGCCAATAAAGGGGCAATATACTGTGTTGGGGTCAGTAAGGCGGTTCATATAACAGTCATAAGTCTGCTATTGGGTCTGGTATAATAACCACCGTGGCATTCACTACATTGACAAGAAGACAAAAAAGGAAAGGGATCAGGAGGAAAGTGGGAAAAGAGCAGTGGTATGTCTGAGATTAAGACTTTACCTTTAAATGTAAATTCCAACAGGATACTCCATTTTAAGCAATCAGCAGCAACTATATGTAGCTGCAAGCCCAAATATGTGGTGTTTATGTGTGTGCGCAAAGATTGAAGCCTGTCCATAAACATGTACAATTGTTCAGCTGGCTATACACAGACATGTAATGTCAAAAATTCCAGACAGAGCCCCTCCATGCTGTCACTTTCAATGACTGGGGCACCACACAATATTGTGCGCAATTTTAACTCAGTATCGCTGCTGGGTGAGGCATCAGAATGATAGGAGATGGCACCGTGCTGGAAAAGGTTACAAACCACAGTGTATTATTCCGCGGACACAATAATGCGGGATGCAGGACTTTTGTGTTCGTTACATATGACGGATGGCGAGTGTTTGTTATTTTTTTAACGTTAATGTCTTTTTCTATTTTTTAAAATGTAATTTTTATTAAATTTCCAAAAATATATTATATATACCAACAAAAAGTATAATTAACATTAAAGTCTAAGGGTAACAGACAGTAACTTACGGGCATCCGTTATACTGTCCATTATTACTGTACATTTTTTTTATGGACATGCTAGAAAGCAGAATCAAAAAAATAGCAAAAAAAAGGACAGTACAAAAACAGACATTAATAGGCACTAACTGATGCTAATGTGTCCATTAAATGGATCAGCTAAAAAATGGTCACAGTAACATCAGGCCTCAGGCGTTCTTTCCCTGATAAACCCTACGTACGATTTGTTTGCATGAAGCTTGGCTTGTTATGGTGGCCTTTTCATATGTTTCGCCTGCATGAAGCTTCTTCCAGGGTTGTGGCCCTGGGAACCAGAGGTCCTAAATAGTATCAGAGATGACTGACATTAAAATCTCCCAATCAGGATGTATAAAAGGAAACGACATAGAAAATATAATTACATTGTTACTATAATCAGATCCAAATAAACAGGTAAATGGCTTATCTTGCAAATAAGTAAATGAAAAATTGACCAAAATGTAAGGATTATGTCACAGAAAGAGAACTATAATGATAAGGTACTGATAAAAGTAGCCATGACCACAACTTTCATAACAAGCAGCCAAGCTTTATGCAGGCAAAACCTACGCGGGGTTTATCATGGAAATAATACACCAGGGACAGCTTAATTCAGGCTACAATTTACTTCATATGCCATCATATACAGAAGCAATGAGTCCACTAGTGTACTAGCCGGTGCTTCTGTCTATTGTATTGCCCTTCTCCTTAGTCTCTGTCCGGTGAAAGTGCTTGAGGTACAGGGTGTATCAGCGGCTGTTGCACACTCCATACTCTTACGCAGTGGCGTAACTAGGAATGGCGGGGCCCCGTGGCGAACCTTTGACATGGGCCCCCCCCCCCCCCCCGGCTGACGTCGAAAACCCCGATCGACGCCGAAAACCCCGACCGACCCTACTCCCCGCATTCCTGCACACACTATTACGCCCCATAGTGGCCCCTGCACACATTATTACACCCCATAGTGGCCCCTGCACACAGTATTACACCCCATAGTGGCCCCTGCACACAGTATTACACCCCATAGTGGCCCCTACACACATTATTACACCCCATAGTGGCCCCTGCACACAGTATTACACCCCATAGTGGCCCCTACACACATTATTACACCCCATAGTGGCCCCTGCACACAGTATTACACCCCATAGTGGCCCCTGCACACATTATTACGCCCCATAGTGGCCCCTGCACACAGTATTATGTCCCATAGTGGCCCCTGCACACAGTATTATGTCCCATAGTGGCCCCTGTACACATTATTATGCCCCATAGTGGCCCCTGCACACAGTATTATGTCCCATAGTGGCCCCTGTACACATTATTATGCCCCATAGTGGCCCCTGCACCCAGTATTATGTCCCGTTGTGGACACCCATTAACAATTATTATACTCTGGAGTCTTTTCAGACCCCAGAGTATAATAATCGGAGACCCAGGGGAAGAACAACATAAAAAAAACCAAAACACTGTAACTTACCTGTCTCCCGACTCCCCGCTGGCGGCCATCTTCAATGACGTCAGGGACGTCATGTGACCGGGAGCCTGCGTCGCGACGCACAAGGACGCAGGCCCCGATCATGTGACGTCTGAGACGTCACACAAGTAGGCTGAAGCCTGCGCGGAGCCTGGAGAGGTAAGTATATGGGGCCCGTTAGCGGCTGGAGTAACTCCAGCCGGTAACGGCCTATTAAAAAAAAAAAAAAAACGCAGCGGTAGCGGCTGTCACCGGGCCCCTAATGTCCCGGGCCCTGTGGCAGCTGCTACTGCTGCTACCATGGTAGTTACGCCACTGCTCTTACGCCATCGCCAGTTTAGCCGGCACTTATATCGTGTGCTAGCTTTACCTTATCATGTGTATTTCACTTAGTCTTCCCACTCCATGTAATAGGACATGTTTATGATATGACATGGTTAATGTCTTACTGATCAGTCTATATGTATTTCATGTTGTATATCTATAGGATGTTCACGCTGTAGTTTTGTCTGTATCTCTGTATACTAAGACTGGCCACTCCATATTGCTCAGTAGGTAAGAATTTCTTCAAATTACTGTACCATAAATGGTTATGTTATAAGCTGACCGCTCAGGCCATATGTTCAGCCCTTAACACTCCCCAAAGGTACTATAGAAAACATATGCCTATTGTTTCAAGTTATCTTCGGCATTGTACTATGAATTCCTGCCATACAACTCTGGAAGCCACTGAACGATGGGTATATATCAGGACATGATATATAATGGGGATCCCTATCCACTGAGCTACTACATCATTTGTAACCACCATTGTCTTTTTTCATTCATTAAACACGTATTATTTTATTATATTCTGGAGTGATTACAGTCATTCTTTGAGTTAACTTGTTTTAGAAAAACCCATTTGCCTACAATTCAGCACTGTGAAGTTTTTCAGTGAAATATCACACCAGCTCCATTTAGATTTACAGAACCTATTCTGGCACAGTACCATCTCCGCTGCTACTGCCTCACCCTACAGCTTTCTTACTCCTCCCTTTCTTTATTTTTAAGGTATTTTCACTACAATGTTGCTTATTACTAGAGATGAGCGAGAAGTGAAATATTCAAGATTCGTTTCGAGTAGAGCCTCAATATTCGACTACTCGATCGAATATCGAATCCCAGTGTATGGGAAAAAATGCTCGTTTCAGGGGAAATCACTATTTGACTAAAGGAAAGTCACCAAGCCCACGAGTAGCAGGAGGAGAGTGTTTAGGAGGAGCGAAGTGCAGTTAAAGCGCACGGACCCCATAGACTATGGCCGGTTCACATTAGCGCTTGCCTCCCGTCCGAAGATTTCTGCAGGAGGACCCCCAAACAGAATATCAGCACAACTGCAAGCGCTGCACAGTTAAGCACACGGACCCCATAGCATATAATGGGCTCTGTGTGCTTGCCGCGCACTGCCCATATGAATCATTCATGCGGACAGTGCGCTGCATTAGCGTATGTATTCCATCTGAAGAGAGTCCGCATGGAGACCGCCCGGACGGAATACAATCGCAATTGCAAGCACTGGAGTCCATGTGCTTGCCGCGCACGAATCATTAGTGCGGGCAGTGCGCGGCAAGAACACGGACCCTATTATAGCCTATGGGGTCCGTGAGCTTTGACAGCACAGCGCTTGCAATTGTATTCCGTCCGGGGGGTCTCCATGCGGACTCTACCCAGACGGAATACATACGCTAGTGTGAACCAGGGGTCAATTCAGTGCTAGCTTGAAAGAAAAAAAAAAAATCCTGCGTGACCTGAAATCTCTTGCTTTTTTTATGCTATAATAAAAAAGACTCAAATGTGGAGCCTGCTGCGTCGTGTGGGTAACCATCACACCCAGTAACAAGGAGCAAGCAATAATCAATCAGTATTTGCTTTCTTATGTGACATCACCGGTGGCCCAGCCCAGCGTGCAGCCATAACCACTGCATATGTCTGCACCCTAAAGGATGTCACTGACACTCAGATTGACAGTCTGACACTCAACACCTTACAGATCAGCTGTTGTCAGTATCCACCAACCCCTGAAATGCTGTGAAACATGTTTATTGATATACTGTAGGGGTAAAATATATTTCTTCTCAAGAGGGAAACCTGAGGGAAACTGGAAGCCATTTTGTGACATCATTGTCCCTGCTAAGCAGTGAGACTTATCTTTAACAGGAAGTACCCCATACCTCCCAACCGTACCGATTTCCGCGGGACATTCACAAATTTAGTTAATTTAGGCTTTCACCTAAAGTACATTGTCAATCACCTATGCACCGCCAATTGGCAATTTCTTTGTGCCTCTTATGCAAACCTTAGGCTGGGTTCACACGGGGTATTTTGGACCGGAACCTGAGGTGGAGGCTGCCTCAGGTTCTGGTCCAAAATACAGGTGGCTGCGACTGTATTCCAATGCAGTGCACCAGCATCCAGTTGTGCACTCCGCTCTGGATTAGGTCCAAATGAATGGGCCTAGTCGGGAGGACGGAGTGTTTTCAGGCGGATGTTGCGAGGTGACTCTGCCTAAAGAATGAGCATGTCCATTCTTTTTTCCGGGAGCTGGAAAAAACAGCTCCAAGAAAAAAGAACTGACTGGCAACCATTGATTTCAATGGGAGCAGTCTTTTTGGTCAGGATTTTGAGGCGGATACAGCCTCAAAATCCTGACCAAAAAAACCTGTGTGAACTTACCCTAAATCCACCAAGGATCAACCATAGCTTGCCATCCCCTAAAGTAACACAGCTCTAAATCCCCCCAATTCACCATGCACCCCACACCTCCCCCGCGCACAGTTCACCATGCACCCCACATCTTTCCCCACAGTCAATTGTGTACCCCACATCCACTCCCCACAGTACACCCTGCATCTCTCCTCCCACAGAACACCATGCACCCTGCATCTCTCCCCCCGCACCTCACATCTTTCCCCCTACATCTCTCCCCCCAAAATCTCACATCGCTCTCCCACTACACTACTCCCTGCAGTCCACCTACTGTATCTTCCCCCTTCACTACATCGTGCACCTCGCAGCTCTCCATGTTGCTCCACTACACAGGATACAGTGGAAGGTCCTGCTTACAATTAAAGACACGCCTATCCGGTCATGTGACCTTGTGACGTCAGGAGGTCCTTACGGCGTCTAGTATTTAGCCTTTACCATCACTAAATGCAATACTCAGCAAGGACCTTCTGACATCTCAGTCACATGACATTCTCTAGTCTTGTTACTGGGTAGGTGAGTCTATGTTTGTAAGAAGCTCCTTGCACATACAATAAAGTTGTATGCCATTGCAGTGGAGGAACATGCAGAGATGTGAGGTGCCTGGTGTACTGTGGGAATGTGAAAGATGTGGGAGGCATTGTGTAGGGTGGGTGAGAGATGTAGAGTGCATGGTGTACTGTGGAGGGAAGGACAAATCTGTGGGATACATCTGGGGTGCATTCTGTACGGGGGTGCGAAATGTAGGGTGCATGGTGTATTGTGGGAGGGAGAGATCTCGGGTGCATGGTATAATATGGGTAAGAGTTTTAGGGTGCATGTTGAAGTGTGGGGGTGGAGAGATGTGGAGTGCATTTTTTATTGTGGAGGAGAGATGTGGGGTGCATTGTTTAATGAGGGGGAGAGATGTGGGGTGCATGGTATGCTGTGGGGTTGAGAGATATGGGGTGTACTGTGGTGGGGTCAGGTCTGGGGTGCATTGTTTAGTGGGGGTGAGAGATGTAGGGTGTATGGTGTAGTGGGGGAAGAGTTGTAGGGTGCTTGGTGTAGTGTGTGGTGGAGAGATGTGGAGGAAGAGATATGGGGTGCAGGGTGTACTGTGGGGGGAGAGGTGTGGGGTGCACGGTGTACTGTGGAGGAAGAGATGTGGGGTGCATGGTGGGGGGGCACATGGAGAGCTGGAGGGTGCTTGTGTGTGCTCCATGCACTGAAGGTACATTCAGGAGGGGGGGGGGGGGTTGTGATGCACAAGAGGCTCATGAAGAATGACGGAATCTTTGGTATATGTGTTAGGTTTGCATGAGAGGCGCATTGGCGGTGCATGGGCGATTGAGATGACATGCTTGTTTGGGAGTGCACAGGAAATATATGGCTATTGGTGAAATAATTGCTAGCAGTGCGGGGATAGACTTACAGGAACTATCTGCAACAAATTATCCCCTCACCTGTGGGTATCTTGCAAGAGGGTCATAAGAATTTGGACTTTCTCATTGAGTGCTGTATACACAGCGATCGGGAAGGCAGGGAAGGTAATGAATCTTTCCTGCCTTCTCTCTGGGAGCTCCGGCTGAAGTTACAGCCGTCTCCCTGCTTCAGCAGCAGCATAATGTCGTGCAGCTGCTGAATTCTGCTTGGACATGCCGATAAGTTGTGGCCGAACAAAGCAACCACCTTCCGGACATATATACCCAATGAGTGGTTTGGAAGTAGTTAAAGAGGCTGCCCAGGCTAGATAAATACACTGGGGAAAGTGAAAAAAAAAACATACTCCCCTGTCCCAGGTGCTCCATTGTCGCCCCACAAGTCCCGGTTCATTTGCTTTCCCTGGTCTCTTCCGGCATTGTCCTGAAGTCGCTGATTGGCCTCAGTGGTCACGTGACTACTGAGGCCAATCAGCGGACTCAAGAAAAGGACCCATGATATCACAGGTACTGACATTCAGGCCCTTCACTGATAGTCCTCAGCAGTCACGTGACTGCTGAGACCAATCAGCGACTTCAACACAATATCGGTAGATGCTGCAGGAGCAGATGGCACGGGAGGTGCGGGAGGACATCAGAATAACGGGGAAAGGTGAGTATGCTTTTTTTTTTCACTGCCCGCAGCTTATTTAAAATTTAAAAGGGTTGTCCATTTTTGCCTGGACAACCCCTTTAAGGATGAACCTATTCCTGAAACAGAGGACTGTAAATAGGGCTTATTTATGGAGTAGGGCATATATTTGAAGCCTACTCCAAAAAACCTGCAAAATCAAGCTAGGGCTTATATTCAGAGTAGGCTTATTTGTGGAGAAAAAGGGTATATGTGTTTTTCATTGAGCCCTTAGCAGCCCAGATATGAAACAATCCTGAAAATCAAGGACTTTAGGGATAGGATAAATCATTTAATTTTATTTTATTTTATTTTATTTTTTTGATGCAGAGTTCTTTCCCACCTGGAGAAACCTGGGAACACTGTGAGAATAATGTTCTTTGATTTCTCCACGGGTTTTAACACCATAAAGCCAGGGCTACTGAGGAGCAGGCTGGGACTTGTCGGAGTGGACCACCAGCTCTCCAACTGGATCCTAGACTACATCACAAACCGACCTCAGTATGTGAGGTCTGTACCTACCATCATTGTAATAATGTCTCTATCGTGGAGATTTTTGCATATTTTGTATTTATATTAGTATTGGATTATCTATGCTGTTGTATCACACTGAATTTTCCCATGGTGGGACAATTAAAGGATTATCTTATCTTATATTTGCTGATGATCTTTTAATCTTACTACTACCCTTACAAATCTCCATTTCCCACTAGAACAATACAGTAAAGCTTCAGGATATAAAATTAACACATCTAAGTCATGAGGTCCTCCTCTTAATATACCATCTTGTTGGTGATCCTCTTACACTTCATGCACATCACAGGGTGCATTGTAAGTGTACATAGTGTACTATGTTTTTTGACCTGGGGTGAGACTCAGGAGAGGACCTATATACTTCTCCATTTTGCAACCTGAGCTCACTGAAGGCAGTAAATGGGGCTGTAGAGGCAAAGGCGAGAAACATATAACGTGTATGTGCCTTCTGTGCTGTTTAACCACAGATCTGGCACATGCACACAAAAGTCTTACAACATCTTTCCTGCACATATGGTGAGACCAAGTGGTTATATATCTGGGAGTTCACATAAATTCACCAAACTCTACTCTCTTCTAGGCAGATTTCCCTCCATTAATCTCAGATATCGGTAGGCATCTAGTTAAATTGAAGTTATTAAAATTATCACTCCTTGGCTGAACAAAAAAATTTCTATTCTTCCTAAATACATTTCCAGAAAGTACATTTTTGTATGGACACAAAACACATGATGTATATTTTCTTTATAGATGCAATAGGTATTGTAGTACAATGCTTGCACTGTCATCTATTAGTAGTGTAATATAGTGATGTTTTGGTATGTCATACTTTTTTCTTCATTATTATTATGTTTTTGTCTGAAATGTACAAATAAATAAAACATAGCTGTAAAAAGAAAACAGGAGTTCAGTTACAATGACATCACAGGGCTTATGACATCACAGGTTCCATGTGACATCACATGTGACATCCATGTGATATCATGTGACATCACAATTAGTATGGAATGTTTACAGTTCTTAACCTGAGCCATCTTGGCTCACTTGAGCTTGATAGCTTGAAGAGGACGGTATGCTCAGGTATGTGGCTCTCCACTCAATGCTGAGGCCTCATTCACATATTATATAGCTGGGGGCATGTGGTTCAGAATTGCACCATTAACCCTTCCAAAAATGTTAGCAAGAATGACTGTGTGTCATGTTTCTTGTTCTGAGGATCAGGGTGATTCAGTAAAATGGTTACACCATGGAGAATATTTATCTTCTATCCATCGCACAGAGGATAAATATCTGATCGGTAGGGGGGAGATCTGATCACTAGGACCCCCACTAATCCTGAGAACAGAGATGTCTGACCCCCATTGTGCATTCAGCATGACTGCAGCACTGATTAGCATTCCACTCCCTAAAAAGAGTTAATATACTTGTGTATTAATCAGTACGTAATATATATGTATGTACTTTACCCTGACAATCCTCATATAGCAATGAAAATACTGAAAAGAAGGCCTTTTATTTATTTACTTATATAGCGCCATCATATTCCACAGCACTTTTCCTATATAGTCAGCACTGTCCCATATAGAGCTCATAATCTAAATTCCCCATCAGAATGTCTTAGGCGTGTGGGGGAGGAAACCTGCCAAAGCTGTCCTGGCATATAATGAGTTAAATCCTCAGCTACATATGTCTCCATGGTAACTGCAGCCAATAGCATTGCTGGATCTGAATGTGAAAGCTCAGTTGTCTGCAGTCAGTTACTGGTCAGTGATGATGGGAGATGGACGTCTATGTGATCGGCTCTGCCGCGGTCATCCCTTTATGGTTTGGGAAGAGATCCAATCCTAATACTGAGGATCATTACTTTTACTATATGTGATGAAGTACTGGGTGAGACTGGGGTCTCCGGACCACCAGAGGAAGTGATTGTGGATGCTCCCCCTCCGTCAGGACATATGTATGGCCACCATTATGTCTCTCATAGACGGATTTGGTAACTTATAGGATTTTATCTTTGTTTCTTCATAGGGAAAAGTATAATGGAGGCGACAGGGGTAGTATCAAGGTAGCATGTATGACGTGTTCACTGTGAGTGTAACATGAGTAGTATCAAGGTAGCATGTATGACATGTTCACTGTGAGTGTAACAGGGGTAGTATCAAGGTAGCATGTATGACGTGTTCACTGTGAGTGTAACAGGGGTAGTATCAAGGTAGCATGTATGACGTGTTCACTGTGAGTGTAACATGGGTAGTATCAAGGTAGCATGTATGACGTGTTCACTGTGAGTGTAACAGGGGTAGTATCAAGGTAGCATGTATGACGTGTTCACTGTGAGTGTAACATGGGTAGTATCAAGGTAGCATGTATGACGTGTTCACTGTGAGTGTAACAGGGGTAGTATCAAGGTAGCATGTATGACGTGTTCACTGTGAGTGTAACAGGGGTAGTATCAAGGTAGCATGTATGACATGTTCGCTGTGAGTGTAACAGGGGTAGTATCAAGGTAGCATGTATGACGTGTTCGCTATGAGTGTAACAGGGGTAGTATCAAGGTAGCATGTATGACGTGTTCGCTATGAGTGTAACATGAGTAGTATCAAGGTAGCATGTATGACGTGTTCACTGTGAGTGTAACATGGGTAGTATCAAGGTAGCATGTATGACGTGTTCACTGTGAGTGTAACAGGGGTAGTATCAAGGTAGCATGTATGACGTGTTCACTGTGAGTGTAACATGGGTAGTATCAAGGTAGCATGTATGACGTGTTCACTGTGAGTGTAACAGGCCTAGTATCAAGGTAGCATGTATGACGTGTTCTCTGTAAGTGTAACAGGGGTAGTATCAAGGTAGCATGTATGACGTGTTCGCTATGAGTGTAACAGGGGTAGTATTAAGGTAGCATGTATGACGTGTTCACTGTGAGTGTAACAGGGATAGTATCAAGGTAGCATGTATGACATGTTCACTGTGAGTGTAACGGGTAGTATCAAGGTAGCATGTATGACGTGTTCGCTGTGAGTGTAACAGGGGTAGTATCAAGGTAGCATGTATGACGTGTTCACTGTGAGTGTAACAGGGGTAGTATCAAGGTAGCATGTATGACGTGTTCACTGTGAGTGTAACAGGCCTAGTATCAAGGTAGCATGTATGACGTGTTCTCTGTCAGTGTAACAGGGGTAGTATCAAGGTAGCATGTATGACGTGTTCGCTATGAGTGTAACAGGGGTAGTATTAAGGTAGCATGTATGACGTGTTCACTGTGAGTGTAACAGGGGTAGTATCAAGGTAGCATGTATGACATGTTCACTGTGAGTGTAACGGGTAGTATCAAGGTAGCATGTATGACGTGTTCGCTGTGAGTGTAACAGGGGTAGTATCAAGGTAGCATGTATGACGTGTTCACTGTGAGTGTAACAGGGGCAGTATGAAGGTAGCATGTATGACGTGTTTACTGTGAGTGTAACAGGGGTAGTATCAAGGTAGCATGTATGATGTCATCGCTGTGAGTGCTGAACCTATATATATTAGAGTATATATATATATATATATATATATATATATATACATGTTTTTAAACATGTCTGTATGTATTTCAGATTAATTAACCCCTTAGCGACCCTTGACGTAACTGTACGTCATGGGTCGCATGGGGATGTATAGAGCGAGCTCACACGCTGAGCTCGCTCCATACACGGCAGATGCCGGCTGTATCATACAGCCAGGACCTGCCAATAACAGCAGCGGTCGGTGCCCGAGCCGATCGCTGCTGTTAACCCTTTACACACTGCGGTCAAACGTGACCGCAGTGTGTAAACGGCGCCGGCGGCATGGGCGCCGCCATGTTTCGCCGATCGCCGCCCTCCTGAACGTCACATGAGGGCGGTGATCGGTTGCTATGACAGCCGGAAGCCTATTGAAGGCTTCCAGTCTTGTCTCTGCCCGAGATCTATTAGGCGATGCCAGAGGCATCGTCTAATAGAAGTGCTGGGATTCTGCTATTCACTGCAATACTGTAGTATTGCAGTGAATAGTATGAGCGATCAGACCCCCTAGGTTTCAAGGTACCTAAGGGGTCTGATCATAAATGTAACAGAAGAAAAAAAAAAGTTTTTAAAAGTATTAAAAAAATAAAAAAAATATAAAAGTTCAAATCACCCCCCTTTCCCTAGATTAGCTATAAAAGTAATTAAAGAACATTAAACATAAACATATTAGGTATCCCCGCGCTCCAAAATGCCCGAACTATTAGAATATTAAAACATTTATCCCGTACTGCGAACGGCGTAGCGGCAAAAAAAAAAAAAACCGCCAAAAAGCGTTTTTTTTCAACACTTTGCCTCCTATAAAAAATTGAATAAAAAGTGATCAAACCATCAGATCTTTCCCCAAATGGTATCAATAGAAACGTCATCTTGTCCCGCATAAAAAGACACCACAACCAGCTCCATACATGGAAATATGAAAAAGTTACAGGTGTTAGAACATGATGACACAATTTTTTTTTTCTATTTTGCAAAGTTTATCATTTTTTTAAAAGTATCAAAACATTTCAAATACTATATAAATTTGGTATCACCGCGTTCGTACTGACACGTAGAACATAGGTAACATGTCATTTGTACCAAACAGTGAACGCTGTAAAAATTAAACCCATAAGAAAATGGCGCAAATGCATTTTTTCTCCAATTGCGCCTCATTCTGAATTTTTTTCCAGCTTCCCAGTACATTGCACAGCATATTGAATGGTGCCATTACAAAGTACAATTTGTCCCGCAAACAATAAGCCATCATGTGACTCTGTGAACTGAAAAAAGAAAAAGTTATGGCTCTTGAAATGTGAGGAGGGAAAAACGAAAATGCGAAACCAAAAAATGGCCGGGTCCTTAAGGGGTTAAACACAAGATGTGTACTGTATACACATATATACACATATTTATTTCTATATATTTATTTTATTTTTATATTTAGATCAGTGGTTCTTAACTTTGTTTGAGGTGCTGAACCCACTAGTTTAATATGCACATTCACCGAACCCTTCTTTAGTGATAAATCAAATATGATTTATTTCCAAATTCAAGACATAGGTATATGTTTTTTTTTACTGGTACACAAAATGAACCGTGCACATGGCCTAGGGTTCGATCGAACCCTTGCTAAGAACCACTGATTTAGATGTTTCTGTATTTAGATGAACTATGTAGGAACTTCTATTATGTAATTTGTTTCCCTATATGCAATATAGGTAAGGAGTGTGTGCTATAAATATATTTATTTATATTTTATGTATTCAGTAGTATATATTTATATAGTCATATAGTGTCAAGTATTGTTGACATATCTCTATATACAGTGTACACTAAAACCTCATAAAGAGGACTTTTCATGTCCTCATGCATATACGGTTCTATATACACTCACCGGCCACTTTATTAGGTACACCATGCTAGTAACGGGTTGGACCCCCTTTTGCCTTCAGAACTGCCTCAATTCTTCGTGGCATAGATTCAACAAGGTGCTGGAAGCATTCCTCAGAGATTTTGGTCCATATTGACATGATGGCATCACACAGTTGCCGCAGATTTGTCGGCTGCACATCCATGATGTGAATCTCCCATTCCACCACATCCCAAAGATGCTCTATTGGATTGAGATCTGGTGACTGTGGAGGCCATTGGAGTACAGTGAACTCATTGTCATGTTCAAGAAACCAGTCTGAGATGATTCCAGCTTTATGACATGGCGCATTATCCTGCTGAAAGTAGCCATCAGATGTTGGGTACATTGTGGTCATAAAGGGATGGACATGGTCAGCAACAATACTCAGGTAGGCTTTGGCGTTGCAACGATGCTCAATTGGTACCAAGGGGCCCAAAGAGTGCCAAGAAAATATTCCCCACACCATGACACCACCACCACCAGCCTGAACCGTTGATACAAGACAGGATGGATCCATGCTTTCATGTTGTTGACGCCAAATTCTGACCCTACCATCCGAATGTCGCAGCAGAGATCGAGACTCATCAGACCAGGCAACGTTTTTCCAATCTTCAATTGTCCAATTTCGATGAGCTTGTGCAAATTGTAGCCTCAGTTTCCTGTTCTTAGCTGAAAGGAGTGGCACCCGGTGTGGTCTTCTGCTGCTGTAGCCCATCTGCCTCAAAGTTCGACGTACTGTGCGTTCAGAGATGCTCTTCTGGCTACCTTGGTTGTAACGGGTGGCTATTTGAGTCACTGTTGCCTTTCTATCAGCTCGAACCAGTCTGGCCATTCTCCTCTGACCTCTGGCATCAACAACGCATTTCCGCCCACAGAACTGCCGCTCACTGGATGTTTTTTCTTTTTCAGACCATTCTCTGTAAACCCTAGAGATGGTTGTGCGTGAAAATCCCAGTAGATCAGCAGTTTCTGAAATACTCAGACCAGCCCTTCTGGCACCAACAACCATGCCACGTTCAAAGGCACTCAAATCACCTTTCTTCCCCATACTGATGCTCGGTTTAAACTGCAGGAGATTGTCTTGACCATGTCTACATGCCTAAATGCACTGAGTTGCCGCCATGTGATTGGCTGATTAGAAATTAAGTGTTAACGAGCAGTTGGACAGGTGTACCTAATAAAGTGGCCGGTGAGTGTATATCGCTAGAACGCCAACATTGCGCTGAATTCAGCATACTGTCGACTTTCCCAGTATGTGCCCCAGGGCGAGACATTTCATGCACTGAATTTTGGCACTGATCTCTCCCCACTGTCAGAAGGGCGTTCATGCCAGTCTAGTGTCATGGCTTTCTAGCAGTATATAGAACTACATATCCATGAGGATGAAGACATGAAAGGACCTCTTTATGGCTAAAGCCCCACATAGCAAAACACTGTAAAAAATGTTGTGGAAAAAAACTGCAGAAGCACATCACGTTTATTTCCAGAAATTTCCTCTGCAGACTGTCTGCCCCTATTATACCTATACGGAAAATGCCAGGGTTTCCACAGGTATAAGTTTTGAGAACACAGCTTTTGAATTGTGGATTCTTTTCTACAATATGTGGATGGGATTAGCCTCAATATTGTAAAGAGTTTCCTGCTGTGGCCAAAATGTTTTGTTTTCGTAACATGGGACCCCGGCCTAAAAAGGGGTTTGTTTTTCTTGCCGAAGCAAGTTATCACTGATCAGAAGATTGTGGAAGCACCCACACAGATCAGGAGAATCATTCAATAACAGCAGCGATTTTTCTGTGATTGGTCCATTTCAATTTACTGCTACACCACCTGCTTTGGCGCTAAATTCAAATGACTAAAGCATCTATTCACATTGGGGCCACCACAAGTAATAGTGGCAGCAGTCCCAATATGTTTTTTTTTATTTTTGTTATCATTGCCCCACCAATGTTATTATTCCTGTACTGTGACATCACTGTATCATAGTAAAATGATAAATCATAGTGCAGCCACTGCAGCTATTACTGGGCCTGGCCCTGCTGTGACCATACACTTGCTATTAATTTCAATAATCTCCTCAGTGATTGGCCCAAATGAATTTAGCACCAGCTGTATCACAGCTGAACAGGGATAAATCATAGAAAAGCCACTGCCGCTGAATAGTAGCTGTGGCCCTGCTATAATATTATTCCACCAATGATATTTTTTATTGTAGGCAGCAGTGGAGGGAATGGAGGAGGTGGGTGCTGCAGTAGCAGCCCTGCAATACAAATAGGGACTGACTGGTAATTCAAGTGCAAGAGAACATCCCAAATGGATTGTGTTATTTTATCAATATAATATATATATATATATATATATATATATATATATATATATATATATATATATATATTATATTGATAAAATAATATATATATATATATATATATATATATATATATATATATATATATATATATATATATACCGTATTTTTCGGACTATAAGACGCACTGGACTATAAGACGCACCCAGGTTTTAGAGGAGAAAAATAGGGAAAAAAATTTTCAGGCAAAAAATGGTAAAATATTTAATATATGGGAGTTGTAGTTTTGGAACAGCTGCAAGGCCACATTGACAGGTGACCCTGCAGCTGTACGGGGATGTATAGGGCGTTTTTTTGTGGGGCCAGGTGTACTTTTTAGATATACCATTTTGGGAAATGTTTATTGCTTAGATCACCTTTTATTTAATTCAGAGGCAAAACAGAGAGAAAAACCCGGCAGTTTGGCACTTTTGATTTTGATGTTCACTGTACATAAAAATATTAGTAGACCGGGCATTTTCAGACACAGGGATACCTAATGTGTATGTTTCACAGTAATGTTATACTTTTATATGTATTCTAGGGAAAGGAGGTGAACTTTTATTTATTTTATTTTTTATTATATTTTTTTTAAGTGTTTTTTTTTTTTTTTTTTACTATTTTAATATCCCCCGCCTAGGGGGCTTGAACCTGCAGTCATTTGATTGCAAGTCCCATAGACGGCAATACAAGTGTATTGCCGTCTATGGGAGATTCTATACATTACTATCGCGGAGGGTCATAGACCAGCCGCGATAGCAATATATATCTATGACAAGCCTCGGAGCCTTCATTAGGCTCCCGGCTGTCATCGGAACAGGTCGGCTCCTGCGGCCTCGCCGTGCAGGAGCCGGCCTGCATCACTAAGGTATGGGGCCGGTGGGGGGGGGGCTAAGTGACTGCCGGGAGCTGCGGAGGAGGAGCGGATTTACAGCATGGCCGCGCTACTGCCACCGCTGGTTTTCTTCAGCGGCAGTAGCGCGGCAATCTGCAGGCCCCGGCAGCTAAGACAGTCCCCAGCATCTGCTGTAATAGACCGGCGGATGCCGGGGAGTGTCTTAGCTGCCGGGGCCTGCAGTATAGTCACGCTCCTGCCGCTGAAGAAAACCAGCGGTGGCAGTAGCGCGGCAATCTGCAGGCCCCGGCAGCTAAGACACTCCCCGGCATCCGCCGGTCTATTACAGCAGATGCCGGGGACTGTCTTAGCTGCCGGG
Source organism: Leptodactylus fuscus (assembly GCF_031893055.1). Lineage (NCBI taxonomy): Eukaryota > Metazoa > Chordata > Amphibia > Anura > Leptodactylidae > Leptodactylus > Leptodactylus fuscus. The sequence continues at coordinate 107,004,862 of NC_134268.1, read as the reverse complement.
GCCTGCAGATTGCCGCGCTACTGCCGCTGAAGAAAACCAGTGGTGGCAGTAGCGCGGCCATGCTGCAAACCCACATTCAGACTATAAGACGCACCCTCATTTTCCTCCGAAATTTGGGGGAAAAAAAGTGCGTCTTATAGTCCGAAAAATATGGTATATATATATATATATATATATATATATATATATATATATATATATATATTAAAGCATTTCTCGAAATAGTGTTCATTTATGTATTGTGTACATTTAAATATAGTTTGTATAAAGTGTTTACTGTATATATACTGTATATATACTGTATATATATTTATATGTAGCTGTATGACTTTTAACATGTTATGTGACTGGTATTATAGGTGTGTTTGTATATAAATATGTATAGATAGACAGATATGACTGTAAGTAGTGTCCACTTATGTATTAAAGGAGTTTTCCAGGATAACCACATTTTTAATATTTAAGGTAAAAAAAACAAACAAACCCCATATTCACCCGTCACTGATGCCCCGATGTCTCCCAGCAACTAATATTAAATGAGTGGTTATCCTGGAAACCCCTTTTAAGTATATTTAAATGCAGTAAATAAAATTTGTACTGTATATATATTAATATATATAATATATAGCTGTATGTCACGTTTAATATCACTTTTAATATGTTACATAATTGGTATTTATACGTGTGTGTGTGTGTGTGTGTGTATATATATATATATATATATATATATATATATATATATATATACACATGTATAGATAAATATTAGGAGTAAAAAGTCAGTGTGTCTTATAAAGCAAAAATGCCAAAAATCGCAATCCACAAGCCATTATTATACTCTAGTGTCTTTTCAGACCCCAGAATATAATGAGCAGTGGCCCCGATGAGGTGCCAATCTTTAGGCCTCTTCTGGTCACAGAGATGTCTAGAATGATGCCGGCGTAATCTGACGTCCGTTACACTGCCCTCGTTATGCTTCATGATTCCAACGTGACATTGTATGGGCGACGCCAATATCATAAAATGCAGCGTTTGCTTGCCACAGAGTTTGCCGCTGTGGCCAAAATGCTTTGTTTTTGCAAAATAGGATCCTGGCTTGACCCCAACTTGACATTGTATGGGCAACGCCAACATTATATTTTGTGTACTATGGGACATTATTCTTACAGTGGTTGTCCAAGAATTGATTAAAAATATTGAACCAAAAAATCTTTTTCCTATCTTCCTCCTTCTGCGTCATATAAAACAGAAAATACGGTATATAGGAATACAATTTATATATATTTATGTATACAGTAGATGTCAAGTTTTATGACTTTCTAATTATACTTATGTATTATATATATATATATATATATATATATATATATATATACAGTCAATGTATCAAGTGAGAGAGACCCCTTTGTGGGTCAATATGTGTTGTAATGCTTTCCAAATAAAGAAGGGTTTTTCCATCAATCTACAAGTTACTGATTGATTGGATTTTTTTTTTTTCTTGATTGTAACTGGATTGGGGTTCTGCCATGCTATTGGGGGAGATTTAATTTTTTGTGCTGTTACAAAATGACTTCTTTAACCGAAATGATGTGTATATAGTTATGACTGATAGACAAAGAAAGTTTTAACTTAGCAACTTAGCACCTAAAGGGGTTATATACCGTTTAATTCAATTGAATGCAATATGTTGAATGTCAAGTTAATGTTTTCTGGGTTAAGTTAATGTTTGCTAGATCTGTGCATATACAGTCCTATGAAAAAGTTTGGGCACCCCTATTAATCTTAATCATTTTTTGTTCTAAATATTTTGGTGTTTGCAACAGCCATTTCAGTTTGATATATCTAATAACTGATGGACACAGTAATATTTCAGGATTGAAATGAGGTTTATTGTACTAACAGAAAATGTGCAATATGCATTAAACCAAAATTTGACCGGTGCGAAAGTATGGGCACCCTTATCATTTTATTGATTTGAATTTCCCTAACTACTTTTTACTGACTTACTGAAGCACAAAATTGGTTTTGTAACCTCAGTGAGCTTTGACCTTCATAACCAGATGTATCCAATCATAAGAAAAGGTATTTAAGGTGGCCAATTGCAAGTTGTTCTCCTATTTGAATCTCCTCTGAAGAGTGGCATCATGGGCTACTCAAAACAACTCTCAAATGATCTGAAAACAAAGATTGTTCAACATAGTTGTTCAGGGGAAGCATACAAAAAGTTGTCTCAGAGATTTAACCTGTCAGTTTCCACTGTGAGGAACATAGTAAGGAAATGGAAGACCACAGGGACAGTTCTTGTTAAGCCCAGAAGTGGCAGGCCAAGAAAAATATCAGAAAGGCAGAGAAGAATGGTGAGAAGAGTCAAGGACAATCCACAGACCACCTCCAAAGAGCTGCAGCATCATCTTGCTGCAGATGGTGTCACTGTGCATTGGTCAACTATACAGCGCACTTTGCACAAATAGAAGCTGTATGGGAGAGTGATGAGAAAGAAGCCGTTTCTGCACGTACGCCACAAATAGAGTTGCCTGAGGTATGAAAAAGCACATTTGGACAAGGCAGCTTCATTTTGGAAACAAAAATTGAGTTGTTTGGTTATAAAAAAAGGCGTTATGCATGGCGTCTAAAAAGAAACAGCATTCCAAGAAAAACACATGCTACCCACTGTAAAATTTGGTGGAGGTTCCATCATGCTTTGGGGCTGTGTGGCGAATGCCGGCATCGGGAATCTTGTTAAAGTTGAGGGTCGCATGGATTCCACTCAGTATCAGCAGATTCTTGAGAATAATGTTCAAGAATCAGTGACGAAGTTGAAGTTACGCCGGGGATGGATATTTCAGCAAGACAATGATCCAAAACACCGCTCCAAATCCTCAGGCATTCATGCAGAGGAACAATTACAATGTTCTGGAATGGTCATCCCAGTCCCCAGACCTGAATATCATTGAACATCTGTGGGATGATTTGAAGCGGGCTGTCCATGCTCGGCGACCATCTAACTTAACTGAACTTGAATTGTTTGTCCAAAATACCTTTATCCAGGATCCAGGAACTGATTAAAATCTACAGGAAGCGACTAGAGGCTGTTATCTTTGCAAAAGGAGGATGTACTAAATATTAATGTCACTTTTCTGTTGAGGTGCCCATACTTTTGCACCGGTCAAATTTTGGTTTAATGCATATTGCACATTTTCTGTTAGTACAATAAACCTCATTTCAATCCTGAAATATTACTGTGTCCATCAGTTATTAGCTATATCAAACTGAAATGGCTGTTGCAAATACCAAAATATTTAGAACTAAAAATGATTAAGATTAATAGGGGTGCCCAAACTTTTTCATAGGACTGTATATATATATATATATATATATATATATATATATACATACACACAAACAGGATTTCAGAAAGTACCAGTAATGTTATAACATTCTCTATATGTAATAGAGCCCATCGACCACTTAGTGGCCTTATTACGATGGGTCCCTACACTAAAACTTTATATATCGGACAGGAGATCATCTTCTTATATACTCACTGTCACAGAGAAGTATCTATGAACTTGATCTCTGGGGTATTATCTATAGGGGGAGTACAGTATTTATTATACAAGTAAAGTCTTAGGGTAGGGACCCATCTGAATGAGGTCGCCGTGACGTGGCAGATGGGCTCGCACAATTGACCAAACTGTGCGCTAAGAACCTCACATTTCTAATTGTAGTCAGTGATACATGAAAGTGCAAAGAATTTTATCATTTAAATATCCCCACCAAAAGTATAAACTCACTTGGCAGAATTGATTGTAGTCTCAAAATGAGGGACACTAACAGGTCAGCGATATGCGCAGGGTATCCTATGTTGCCTCACATGGCAGGGCTTCCAACTGGCATTTTACCAACAGGATAAAGCTCGCCTGTACACAACAAGGGTTTTCCAGAATTGCAACCCTTGATCTAATATTGTAATAATTTACCAGTTGCAGAACTATGGTCATAGCAGTCATGCTATGAGGGTCACATCACTAGGGTGCCTGAACCTCTAACTTTTTTTTATAAATAGGAGGCCTTTACATCCAATATCCACTTACCCATCCTTGCTCCTACCCACAGTCTCCTCCATCTCTCCTTCAGCCTCCAGCAGTTGCTGCACGAAATGTCCAGATGTTGTTCAGCTTCAGGATGTAATATTGAGCAAGAGGTTGGAGCCAAAGAGGAAGAGTCACTAGGCAGGAACAGGGATGAATAAGTGAATATGTTACTTGCTGGAGTAATCCGTTATAGGTGCCAGTAAAGGAAGTACTTACTACTGGGGAGGTACATGTATATTAAAGCTAAGGCCCCTCATTGTGGAAAGTAGCAGCAAAGTGAATGAGATTCTGGCTAATCTCAGCCATATTTTGCAGAACAAAAACGTGTTTTTAAGCTATGTTCTGCAATGTGGGTGCTTAGCTTTTAAGTCTGTTCAGAATTCCCAGGTGCCCGCTATTAATTGCTTCTAGTTAGGGTCCCAGATCTGTTTGTTTGCTACATTTTTGATTAGTGTTTTTGGTTCATTTACTTGATATCTTTTCGATTACTGATTTTGCTTCAACTCTGAACTTTGAGTTTAATCTTGATTTGTACAGGTTTCTGATTCTGCACTCTCTCTTGCTTGTGTTCTTGTTTTTGCTGTGGTTCCTGGTTTGATATCAGTTTGTAGTGCACCTAGTTTCTACACTAGATTCTGGCTCGATAATTCGGGTTCAAATCCAGCTCAAAACCACCCAGGATCACAGCAGGCCCTGGTGAAGTCCTCTTAGGTGTCTTAGACTCTTTCCCCCAGCACACTGTGAGATTTTGGTAGCTTGTGCTGCTCTCTGGTATCTGCCAGTTTCTGCATTTTTTGTAAATGACTTAATTGCCAATTTTATTACAATATTAATTTTATATTAATTTTTTTCTCCAATTATCCTACATCAGAGAGTTAGTAAATGTTGTGTTATAAGGAATTCCCAACATAAGGGGAAATGATCTGTGGAAATTGAGTGAATATTAACAATGATTTGTTAGAAAAAGATAGCTGGTTTTAACAGATGATCTGTTTGGTGGGTTCTGTTCTGATATTTGTCATTAGTGACCTTGTATTTCTTTCAGGGTTCTAGCAAAGGAGATATTTTTAGCATACAAATTATTGTCAACCTCAGTGCACAGAGTAGTCGTTCGTATGGTTCACATTACTTGTGTGTTTTTAATGTGGATGTTCTACAGGCTCTTTTTTCAGTGGTTTGGAATTATAAAGTTGTCAGTTAATATTAAGTGAAATCTTGTTCTCCTAACATTTACTACAGAGCACAAATTCAGCCATTTAATTAACAGAAATCAAAGTGTCAAGAATTCTAATTTATTTCCATCATACCTGTCACATAATATAGCTTCACTACGAGAAGCCAAATTAAAACAATTAGAGGTCTATGCAGGAGGAATATAAAGTTACCTGAAATAGAAATGAAGGGTATTACTAGACTGATTGTAAATCATAAGTATTCCTGCTATATCAGTACAACATCTAGATATGATGACATAATGTAGCACACCATGTCTATGCAGAGCTGAAGAGTCACTTACCAGGTCATTAGGTGATCCTTTCCTTGTTCATCAGCCTCTGACTTCTGATTAACTGGTCAAATTAGTTTTGCTCGTAATGAAACTTCTTATTCTTTAAATATCATTTTGATAAGTACATTCGGAATGTGTTGGTGATATATATATATATATATATATATATATATAGTGTATTATTATTATTATTTATCTATCTATGCAAAAGAAAATTCAGCGTATCCCAGTGTGAACAGGTGCAAGCTACCACGGCAATATACAAATGCAAAAATTGCAGCAACACTCTGTACATAGCACTAAGAAATCTAAAAATAGAGATCTAAAGATCATTAGGTCTACTGCATTGTTAAAATCAACTAATATGATCTATAAGCTACACATATAAATTAGAGGTTCTTCATTATACATATTTGATTAAACAGTATGAAGCTCACCTGCCACAACAATGCAACCTCATTTAGATGGGAACCTATACTAAATAAAAATACCTCTCTTGGGCCCAGAATAGGTCTAAAATGTGAATAGAGTGCAAGTAGGATCTAGAGCAGTATTTAAAATAGCCAAAGGAAGATGGGGGACTGAAAAATATATATACTCTATATCAGGGGTGCCCAATACGTCGATCGCGATCTACTGGTCGATCGCGATGGACGTATGGGTCGATCGCGGGATGCAGCCAGTCATCCCCGCTGTCGGCTTCTTCACAGCGCAAGCTGAGAATTTTCTCTGGACACTGGTAGGCTGGGGCTGCGGCAGCCCCGCCTGCCAGTGTCCAGAGATGACTCTTAGCCTGCGTTGTGAACAAGCACTTAGTGATGGAGGGGGCCGGGGTGCTGCTTGTTCACAGCGCAGGCTGAGGCAGCCCCAGCCTGCCAGTGTCCAGAGATAACTCTCAGCCTGCGCTGTGAAGAAGCAGACGGTGGGGATGCCTGGGCGGCCACCTCTCACGATCCGCCCAGCCACGCCCACATGCCCTGCCTCGCCTACAGGCCCGCTCCCACCCACAGGCCCACCTCGACCCCGCCCACAAGAAGTGGCTAGTAGATCTTAAAACTTGGCCATTTAAAGAAGTAGCTCACATACTGACAAAGTGTGAGCACCCCTACTCTAAATCAATTAAATAAACCTGTAAAATTAAATAATCAATCTATCTATATACAGTACATATATGTTGATAGGTTTAGAAACGTTGCTTTGCTTTCGTGTTTCCCCAAAAATAAGACAGTGTCTTATAATAAATTCTCGGCCTAAATATATGACCTGTCTTATTATCGGGAGATGCCTTATGGAGCAGCTGGAGTGGAGGACAACCGGCAGTCATGCTGGTGCTTCCTTAGCGGATTGCTGGCATGACTGACACTTGTAGGTAGTGCAGGAGGTTAGGGGAGGGGGGGGGAAGGTATGCTACTTACCTTCCCCATATTCATAGCAGCGCTGATGCTGCTGTTGGTCGCGGAGGCGGAAGTGGTGGGCGGGGCTTAGCGAGGTTTCCAGCGCTTAGTGGGCATTGCAGCCGGCTGAATGCTGTGCTCCGTGTGCACAGGAAAGGAGGCTGGTGCTTCTGTTGTGATACCACTGATGTTGTATCCACTGTTCCGGCTGCTGTGGGATGAGCAGGGAGAATGGACTCCTCGCAGCATACGATGCTTAGTGTATGCACAACGGGCATCTCCCAGCTCACCCTACAGCAGCAGAAAAAGTGGATACAACGTACGGTATCACAGCAGAGGCAGCAGCCGGCTTTCATGTGCACACGGAACATCGTGCAAAGTGTTCAGCTGGCTGCAATGTTTTTTTTGGGGATGTCTTATTTCCAGGGGGGGGGGAGGGGGGGCAGGGGGGTGCCTTATATTAGGCAATTCAACAAAACCTCCCCAATGCCTTACTTTTGGGGATGACTTATTTTCGGGGAAACATAGTAGCTATTGGAACTTGTGGAGTGCTGCCGTTTTTATTTATTATAATAGTATTAGAAGTGGTTGTCTTCCTAGTGGATTTGTACTCAAGTTTTGTAACTTTTTGCTGTGCAGTTTTTGGTCCTATCTATCTATCTATCTATCTATCTATCTATCTAACTATTATATACGCACACATAGATAAGATGATAGATAAATAGATATATATTGAAAGAATAACAAATTTCAAGATGGACAAATAACAATTAATCAGAAGTCAGAGGCTGATGAACCAGAAAATGATCATCTAATGACCCGTTACAGTTCTGCATAGACATGGTGTACTATGGTATGTCATCTATCTATCTATCTATCTATCTATCTATCTATCTATCTATCTACACATTGTATAAACCAAGACACACGCTAGCAGTGTCCATTTAAATCTAAGGATGATGCCATTTTTTAAAAAATATTTAATAATGTACCCACAATAACGGTAGATCAATTAACTTCTATTGAGTCACCTGTAAGAGGAAGCCTGTCATTTACTGCTTTCTGTCCAAATGTTCTACTTTCAGCCATCAATAGGATAAATTTTTTTGGTACACAGTGTACAGCTACTATTAATATATAGGTTATCAATATCAGATTTGTGGGGGCTCTCAATTGGCACTTATACTGATCAGCTCTTCTCAGCAGTTAATACACAGAAAAAGGAGCAGGAAGCAGACAGCTGTTCTCTGTGTAGTAACTGACTTGGGTTATGGTAACCCAATATGCAAAAAAAACAAGCCTGGCCCCTTCTATTTCATGCTCTGAGAACAAATGATCAGTGGAAACACCAATCTGATATTAATGACCTATCCATAATGTAGGCCATCATTGTTTTTAGCCTGAAAAACACTTTTAAGTTTAACACTTGCTGTATAAAGTCATATTGTAATGTACTCACCTTTCTGAGACCCAGTGATCTCTGTCAGTCCCTACAACTACCACCACCATGGCTCTTTTGACTGGGATGACATAATTACCAGGAAGCATTTATCTTCATGGTCACATTGCTCTGTGTAACACAGAGCTAGGAGACATCTTTAAAGCAAGAAAAATTGTATGACCTCTCCACTATACTTCCAATAATCCCTCCAAATTTTACAACTACTGAGGCGGACACTGCCCAATTAACCACTTCAGTACCGGGCCAATGTCTGGTCCAGGACCAGACACATTTTTGGTTTTTTTATGTGCGGTTTTGAGGGCAGTAACATTTTAATCATTTGGGTTATTCAACTAATTTCTGCATCTGTTTTTGGTGACACACAGAGCTTTGGCTTAGTCTTCAGGATTTGCCAGTTTTTACTTTTTGCTTTCCAATAGCAAATAGAGCACTTTATTACATAAACATCCCTAAATTTCCAATCCCTAAGAGTGTACTGTATCTTAAAGGTAAAATAAAATAACCTATACTGAATACTTTCCCAAATAAACACAAAGTAGCAAAAAATCATCAGTTTGTTAATCCAAGCCCAAATTGCTGAGTTACATATACTTAAAAAAAACTGTGTGAGAGTCAAAAAAGGCGGTAAAGGTTGTGGCAAATCCCAGGGCTGAATAAAAAAAGATCAATAACCATATAACACATTGTACATATGTACTTATACTAACAGTTTCATAAGAACAAACAACCCACCATAGTACTAAACAAAAAGGCTGTATTGTTACATAGACAACCTAGTGTTAGTCCGTATACAAAAAATAAGCCCAGTATTAAAGCGTGCTCTTATCAGCAACAAAATTTAACAAAGAGAAACTAAAAAAAGATAAGATAGCACTCAAAATAAGCAAAATGATTTTATTAAAGACATAATCTAAAAAAACATATAAATGTAGTAGAAGATGGAAAAACAGACAAGGAAAAGGAGACAAGCCTGACTAGAAGTACACAATAATGATATAAAACATTACATATTGGCTGTACACATCAACCAAGCAAAATAATGAGTTGGAAAAGGTATACCTGTGCAAAGTCTATGCACAAAGTAATAATGTCTATACGTAATTACCCATATGTATTATAGCCATACTTACAAATAAACAGTATTAGACAAATTGCACAGTCAACAAAAACACAAACATAACATACCCATACTGTGGTGTAACAAGAATGTTTAGAGGTCTCTCTTCACTGACACTGCCCCGACGGACGTTTCGGCACTCCTGCCTTCTTCTGGAGGTGCTATGTCCTTCCTGTGAGCTTTTTCTGGATCTAGCTTGATAAAGGTTATCTGACCAAAACGGTCTACTACTGATCTACAGCTTGGCTTATGTACCATAATCTCTTCATACATGGAGTGTTCAATATGGGGAACAGGGAATGGAGCCCACTCTGAGTCCCATGGATACCTCTAGGCACCAAACAACTTAATTGAGGCAAAAAGATGTCTGTTCTCCCCCCATAAGAAGAGAGGTTTCTGTGCAACCTGAGCACTGTAGGGATAGAAAACACTGTCAGGAGGACATTTGGAAGGGGCTTTTAAGGGTGTTTTCCCATCTCAGTGTTAAAGCCAGGCGGCTTGAAGTGTCTGCTTCTCACTTCCTGTATTTCTTCTTTCTCCCCCTCCCCTGCTGAATGGGACACACAATCCTTCTGCAGATCAGATAATATGCGCATGCTTGTACAGAATGGACTCAGTGTTATTTGTTTCTTTACATAGAGAGATAACATACAAGTGATGTCACTTGTCCCATCTCCCAAGTCCTTGCTTATAGCAACGCAGTGTAATCAATGGGAGGAGAACAAAGCAGAATTTCTAAAGCAATATATTTAGAAAAAGGCTTCAATTTACATAAACTATCAGTATAGATAGGATCCTTGAGATGGGACAGCCCCTTTAACCTTTCTCTGTTTCCTATCCCTACAAATGTAAAGGGTCATCCTCCAGTTTAGGCAGTCATGGGGAACAATATGAAAATACAGGTTTGTATCACCAATATGTTCTCACGCCATCTAATTCTGTAGGGTTTAGTTAAAAACAAACATTTTCTTTATACTGATCATTTTATATTTACCTATTTAAGAAAATTAGCTTACTGAACAGACTCATATGGGACATATGTATACTTTTCTGCCTGTACGGGGAGGTTAAATATGCTTCTCCTGCATGTATCTACTACTAAAATTTGCCATAAGCATTAAAGTGTTCAACTAGATTGGGTATTTGCCATTTATCTCTAATGGGCAGTAGATCAATAATAATTAATCTATCTCGCAATGGCATTCATGGTAATATGATATAAAACTCATATGGTTAAATTAAGTTTTACAGTGTCCAAGAAAGACAAGAATGATAAAATTAGCTGTGGCTGTATTGCAGCTATATATGTAATGCTTAAAGCTTCCTTCAGTTATAAACAACTTCTCAAAATGAATAGTGCATTTAACTATAACAAAGTATCTTATTAATGAGATCTGTTTTCTTCCCTTTCTGTTGAATTGTTCCTCACCATCAATCACGCTGCTTGTTTACATTATACTCATCTCTGTATTCTCTATTAAAATTTTACCTGAGATCCCCAACCACTGGGCTACTGTCCAGTACCAGGTACGAGGGGAGTTCAATGTATTCTCGGTATCGGGGTGATTTAGTAATGATGAAGGTTTTTAAATTATCTCAATTTCAAATGAAATTCCCTGAGGGTATTAATACACATTTTTAATTCATTATCATAATTACTTTTCGAGATATCAAAATGACTTTAGCAAAAATGTTGCGAAAAATCAAGCATCACGCTGTGATAAAATTTCTTACAAAACAAGGAAAACCCCAAATAATCATCCACAAAGATGGTGGCTGTTTATCAAGATTCTGTTCCTTCATTATGCACCTTTCAAAAGTGGTCAAGTGAGTTTAATTGGAGTAGAGAAAGCATTGAAGATGACCCCCCATGCCAGCAGGCCGGTTAGTGCCACTACTGAGGAAAACATGAAATTTGTTGAGAAACTTGTACTTGAAGATGCCCGTATAAAGGTCAAAATGTTAGCAGAAATGATAAGATATCCGTGGGTACCATTCACACTATTGTTCATGATCATCTTAACCTTTCAAAGGTCAGTGCAGGATGGGTGGCGCAAATGGTCACCGCTCTTCAGAAACAAATGTGAGTCGAGTGGTGTAGGGAGTTTATGGAGCTTTGTGGTGAAAATCCGCTGACTATTTTCGACCGGATTGTTACCGGAGATGAATCGTGGGTTCATCATTAAGATCCTGAGAGCAAGCAGAAGTCCAAGCAGTGGCAAAAAAAAGGAGCACAGCCACCAGAGAAGTTCAAAGTCACTCCATCGGTCGGAAAACTCATGGCCACATGGTTTTGGAACTTAATGGGAATTTTACTGATTGAGTACACAGAAAAAGGTCATAGTACTACTGTCGCATCTTATGCAAACACTCTGCTTAATTTGAGGCAAGCAATTAAAGAGAAAAGGCGTGGAAAATTGACTGCAGGTGTGTTGCTTATCCACCACACCAGGTCACACAGGGCATGTTACCAAGGCCGCTGTTCAAGACTGTGGTTGTGAAGAAATCAACCATCCACCCTACAGCCCAGACCTGGCCCCCAAGGATTACTTTCTGCTCCCCAACCTCAAGAAAGATCTTCGTGGAAAGTGTTTTTCCAATGATGAAGAGCTGAAGGCGGCAATTAACGCACATTTTTTGGACAAAGAGGAAAATTCTTTTTTACGGGGCATTGAAAAGTTAGCTTCCAGATCAAACAAGTGTATTGAGGTTATGGGGGACTATATTGAAAAATAAAATTTGTTCAGAATTTTCAGCTTTTTCCTTCATGCCGATACTGAGAATTTATTGAAGTCCCCTCGTACTAGCATGATCTTTCAATTGTGGACATCTCGAAATGATCATAGCTTGTGAGTGGGGAGAAGCAGCCAATGAGAAGTGACCTGACCGGTGCTCCTGGTGAGTGTGCTCCTCATCCCTGCATGCTGTGCTTTGCTTTCTCAATGCTCAGTCTGTATGCGAGTCAAATTCCCCAGACTTTACATATGTAAAATGATAGGCGTCCCTGCTGTCCAGCGACATACTGTCCTGTTGTGATTAAAGTACTACTAGGAGTTCCTCTCCTGGCATAATGTACAGGCAGGAAAATCTGTCTCACAAAGACTCAGTTTTATGAATATAGTTGAGTCAAGCACTGGTACCACATCCCCAGTCACCCACCCCCTGCACTTGGATAGTGGAAATGGTAGTTTCAAGCAAGACAATTTTCCCACTATTACCACCATTGCACCCCCATCTCTGTGGGAAAATTTTCTTGCTTGGAACTGGTCTGTGGTGCTATAAAGGTAGGGGACTGCTTGGCAAGTAAATATAAAATGTTACTTTGACACACCCTATAGGTTGGTAATATCTATGTCCACAACCTGTAGTAGTAATACTAGTAGACAGATCAGTATAGTGAGTTTGAACGTCAATTTTCCATATAAATTGGTCTCCAAAGCAGAATAACAGAGGAATATTAGGGAACTGTAGAATCACCCTACAAGGTTATTTGATCAGATTTATAATCAATTTACTGCTGATAGACTCCCCTTAAGGAAATCAATAACCATATTGCAGTGTAATGTTTCTATAGTACGATATGTAAAGTAGGCAAGAGTATTACCTTGGTGCATGATTCATTCAATAGCATTTAGTGTTATCTATTGTATTCATTCTCTTTATTGTACAGTTTTGTATACTAGTATTTTTATCTTGTGAGTTTTATATAAGCTTTACACTTTTCATTAAATTTCATGACCATTAGCGGTTGCTCTTCTCTCTCTGTCTTATCTGCCATATCTCCTTTATGTTGTCATCAACTCCTCACTGATTTCACCTAGTTTTCTGTGTATGCTGTCTGGTCACAGACATTTATATGTTATCGATTCTGTCTGGCTATAAATAAGTTCAGGTCATTGGCATCTTGTTGCTCGTATTTTTGCACTTACTTGAGGAAGGCAGTGCCATTTGATATGTCTTTTTTGTGTCAATCTGTTGTACAGTCTTGTACTTTGTGAAAAGGCCCTTTATGCGACATTTTAAACAAAAATGCGCACTATTGAAATCAATGCAAGTGCACAATCTGAAATACAGTCAGTCAGTGTTCTCACAGGCTCATGGCACTTGCTTTGTTTCCCAGGCTGAGTGTACAGTCTGACTTAGGGTTATTACATATCTGCGTTAGGTATGCCATTCAGGAAGTTCACATAGGGACCCCTCCCCGAACGGAATACCAAATGTATTAGCAAGCGGTGTGCAGTGAAAGCACATGGATCCCATAGACTATAATGGGGGCCGTGTGCTCTCCGCACGGTGTTCGCACGGAACATGCAGACATAAAAGTAAATCATGATCCCTTGATCATGATCGCATTATAGTCTATGGGGTCTGTGTGCTTTCACTGCCCACCGCTTGCCAGTGCATTCAGTAGTCCGTTCGGGGGGTCCCCATGTGGACTCCCTGAATGGATTACCAAACGCAGATGTGAACCAGGCATTAGCTGCAGACTTTCAAATTTCCCAATACCAGTGGTTTAATAATTGAATGAGACAGCCCAAAACCAGGACTGTCAAGATGGAGTGAGACCCCTTCTCTTCCCCACCACAGCATCACAGGCCCTTTTCCAAGTTTTAACCCAAAAACATACAGCAGATAAATCAATGCAGGCTCCATTGTATGAATTTCTTGGTTGCTTTTGTATAGTTGAAATCATATTCTACAGTAAGTGGAACATAGATTCAATTTACAACTTTCTCACATTGTCACTGTATAAATATATGTTTTTTGTTATGTTTAACTAGTTTGAAAAAATATTTTTTTCAAAACAAAATGTTCTTTGCATCATGATTTCCATAAATTTTATATTTTTATCTGGGGAGAATTATGAGATGATACAGTCACAATTGAGTACAATGATGGTAGGTGTCTACTGTATAATACAGATGGCGCCCATTATGTCAGGAGAGGGCTCAGATTCTGCTCTATAAAACGCACCTTGTTAAGTGTCATTAACATGGATATATCAATTGGATTGTTAATTTTCATTATGCTTATTGACAGCTTGAGGAGTGTGACTGCTGTGTTCACACTGAGTTTTTTGGTCAGGAATTTGGTTAGGAAACTGACTGAAATTGCTCCTTTAAAAAACGCCTCACTATACAGTCCTATGGTGAGGCGTTGGACTCATCAAGGATGGTGATAAAATACAGTTGATTCTGTGTTCTCTGTTCTCAAACCTGCAAATTTCACATGATCTGTGTAAAATATCCCCCATCTGTTAAGCACTTCAGTGGGAATACCCAGCAGTTGTATTTTTTGTAGGCACATCGTGAACCTGGTTTCCCTATATGACATTGATTTGCAAGATAATATTATTAATACTATTATTTACTATAATTTACTACTATTATTTATAGTATTACTGTTTATTATTATTACTCTACCTGTATATAAAAAAATCAGTCATATAAAGCTATGACTTGCATACGAACTAGCACTTCTAGAATAGAGATACCAGAGTACTTTTGGATGTCCAGGAGCGGTGAGGCAAGATGAGTATATCTGTTTGATATTTTTTACTCACCTCCCCTTGGCCTTCACTTATTTTACTTGGGGTACTGAGTTGGTGGTGAACCCCAAAAGTGTTGGGTTCTGGTGAAACCTGAGACTTTTGGAAAATTCATTTCTCAGAATTGGTTCGCTCATCCCTATTTATGACAGTGACACATGCTGTGTGATAGTTTTGGCTTCCCCCTTTTCTAAATATCTTTAAAACGTTTCTATTGAGTCACAAAAAGTATCCAAAATCTTTAAAGGGTTATTCCCAATCCTCATAATATTGTAAAGGCATTGTACATTCACTGATCTACCATTTCATCACCCCCAATTTTCAAAAGACATTTTTTTTTTTTAATCTTCTCTGGGCACTGTGATGTACTGAAAATTACATTTCCTATGAGTTCACTGAGACCCCGTGTGTGCAGTACTCCTCTCATCAGTCTCACCCTCAAAATTGTGCTGTCTTGCCAACAGAATTAGACAAAAAAACTAATAATGTCAGGGGTGTACCTATAGTAGGTGCAAAGGTTGCAATTACTACCGGACCTCAGAGCCTTTTCTAAAACAAAAGAAGACACTAGTATTATAGATAGCTGTAAAAATGCTAGTTGTGCAATACCCTAGAGCTGCTTCTGAAACCAGGAAGAAGGCAAGACAGAGAAAGTGAGTCATAAACTTGACCCAGCCCCTGTCCCTACCTATTTGCCTTACTGCCCTAGGCAGCAGAGGAAAACTGGTCAAAAAAGTCCTTCCTAGATATACGTGATGACATAGAACACAGACAAGACAAACAACAATAAATGGAGGTCAGCTAGCCAAGGGATTGGTAACAGTCGAACAATGCAGTGTAAAATCAGAATCCAAGAGAATAGTCAAAGGTAAGCCAAAGGTTAGAGGTCAGTGATACAATAGTAGCAGAAAGAGGAGCTTAGCAGGGACAAAGTCACAGGAAAGAGCCACAATAGCCAGCAAACCTGGGTGGGCTCATGACCTGTATATAGGAAGCCAAAGACCCGCCCTAGACTTGATATGCAGAGAGACTGTCACACAGGCAAGGCTAAGATTAACTATTTGATGGGCAAAGAGGAACAAGGTGCAGGAAATGGTGTGGTGGAAATTCAATTACAGAGCACAGGTAAGGTCTGGTTCACATCTGCGTTTGGCAAATCTGTTTGTAATCAGTATTTAACATCTTCAAAAACTGATTTCAAACTGTCTGGATGAAAACTGTCAGGGCGGATTCACACCAGTGCCCAGTCTCCATTTTCAGGTTTCCGTCTTCTGCCGACAGAAGATGGAAATCTGGCAGACAGTGTCCGGCCGTGAGCGCCTGTGAGCGTTTTGTGTTCTCCATGGCAAAACGTTTTTTTTTTTTTTTAACCAGACATAAAGTCCTGCATGTCCAACTTTGTATCCGTTTAAAAAAAAAAAAAATGCTCAAAGGCGCTCACAGCCGGACACTTTCCAAACCCATTCAGATGAATGGGTTTGTAAAGTGACTGCAGGTTTCTGTCTCCTGCCCAGTTTCTTGGGCAGGAAACGGAAACCTGCAAAACAGGGATCGGGTGCTGGTGTGAACCCGCCCTTAGTAAGTAGTCAGTATATAATCAGCTTTTGACTAATCAGTTTTTCTTTTTCTTCCCCCTTCTTTATTCTGAGCATGTGCAAAACATAGACAAACTGATTGTATGTGACAGTATGTGAGGGCGGGTTCACATCTGTGCCTGGTCTCCGCTTTGAGGGTTTCTGTCTTCTGACGACAGGAGACGGAAACCCAGCATTTTAGTGTCCGCTGGTGAAAGGAGAGCAGAAGATGCTCACGGGCAAAGACTTTGCAAACCCATTCAAATGAATAGGTTTGTAAACTGACTGCCGGTTTCCGTCTCCTGTCCAGTTTCTCGAGCAGAAGACGGAAAGATGAAAGCGGAGGCCAGGCGCAGGTGTGAACCTGCCCTAATCAGTATGTAAGCCGTATTCCATTGACCTCAATGCTAAAACAAAACTGATTGCTTTCTGCCAGTCTGGAATCCTTATTTTCAGTATGGAGACAAAGTCCTGCAAATTCTACTTTTCTGCACAAAAAGACTGAAACCAGATGGAATGGCACAAACTGATTACATACGGATTACTTTTAAAACCCATTGAAATGAATGGGTTTTCATCCGGACCATTATAAATCAGTTTTTGAAGATGTCAAATACTGATTACTAATGGAATGGACAAACACAGATGTGAACCATAGAGCAGTGTTCACACAGAGTAACAAAAAACTCTATGCAAAGAATCAAACTGAACACGCCTTCTCTGCCACAGCATGTGAGCGGAGGGTGGTGCAGAGACCCGAACAGTCAGAGACGTTACAATATTACATATATTTTATTTGGGCCCAGAAGTCAAGCATTACCTCTGAATATTATCTCACTTCAGACAGTCTGAAATTGCACTATATTTCACAGTTAGAGATGAGCGAGTAGTATTCGATCGAGTAGGTATTCGATCAAATATTACGGTATTCAAAATACTCATACTTGGTCGAATACCACGCGGTAAATGCAGTAAAAGGTTGATTCCCCTCCCACCTTCACTGGCGATTTTTTTACACCAATAACTATGCAGGGGAGGTTGGACAGGTACTAGGACAACGTAGGCATTGGAAAAAATGTATACAGTCATTGCCTGGTAAATCAGTAGTAGCAGCAGCAGTAATAATAATAATAATAATACTGGGACTTGGGCATCTTAGATGCCCCCAGGCATGCTTCCCCTGCTGTCCCAGTTGCATTCCAGAGGTGTTCGCATCATTTCTTGAGGTGTTATTGTGGACTTGGTGACTCCAATTGGTCGAATTTTGGTTTCCCTGAAACGAGCATGTTTTTCCCATAGACTATAATGGGATTCGATATTCGAACGAATAGTCGAATATTGAGGTCTACTCGAATCAAATTTCAAAATTTTGACTATTGCACTACTTGCTCATCTCTACTCACAGTATCTAATACTTTTTGAAAATCCATTGTGCTTTTAGACTGTCTTGTCTAACTTTACACCACTTATTAGATTACTTAGTTTCTTATTCCATTTAAATAATTCCACTTAATTGTCATTCTAACTGACCTTCAGTATTTCTTAAAGGGCTATCAACCACTCAGCCTTGAAGGTATGTGATGTGACTAAATTTTCTAATTTGAGTTGCAATTTGCTGCATTAACACCAACTGAGGAGTATAATAATAAATGACTGGGCCCCATAACAAGCTTCAGAACTGGTCCCAGGCTGGCCCTCACAGAGTCAATGGGCCAAGGGCTGCCATATTCCCCCCCACTAGCTACTAGATATATGTCTCAGTGTTGGAGCAATCAATTGCTAACTAGCAAAATCACTTTAAGTTTAACAGCAGTATTGTCTCCAAAATCATTACTAAATAGAGATGAGCGAGTAGTATTCGATCGAGTAGGTATTCGATCGAATACTACGGTGTTCGAAATACTCATACTCGAGTACCACTCGCTATTCAAATGGAAAAGTTCGATACAGAACCAGCATTGATTGGCCGAATGCTATACAGTCGGCCAATCAACGCTGGCTCCTACCTTTAGAAGTCTTCTCCGTGCAGCTTCCCCGCGGTGTCTTCCGGCTCTGAATTCGAGTCGCAGCCCATTCCTCTGTTGTAGCGTCTTTCCAGCTGTCACCCTTTCCCTGTTGCTAAGAGCCCTGCTTAGCAGGGGTTAATACCTTTGCAGCCGGTGAGCGTGATCAGTCTGTTGACTGACAGTGGTATCTGTCCATGAGCGCCCGGCTTATACATGACTGTGGGTGCAGCAGCAGTTCCTCAACCAGTATTGTGTTTTTCCTAGTATATCTTCTCTTCTCAGCATATGTGTGTCTACGTCTGTAATATATTACTGTGTATTATCATGTATCTGTATTACTATGCTGCTGTAACATACTAAAATTTCCCCACTGTGGGACTATTAAAGGAATATCTTATCTTATCTTTATTTGTTGTCTTCTATGTTTGTGGAAGTGGGTCTCCCTTCCCCATTTTAACCGTATCTCTTTGACTGTTTGTGTGCCTGGCTAATTATGCAGCAGCAGGTAGCTGCTGTTAGGTGCTGCTCAGTTTAGGAACTAAGGACACACAGTCTAGGTTGTTCCAGTCTAACACAGGCTTGTTAGTTAGACTTTATTTCCTCTAGCGGCTACTCTGTGCTCTCTGTTTAGTTAACAGGGAACATCCAGATGGTACTGTAGCCCGGCAGTGACGCTAACTGCCTGGTCTGCTCATACCAGGGTAGCTCTACGGTTCAGAGCCCGGTTGGGCTCCGCAGGATATTGTTTATTTATTTATTTTTAGTTATTCTGCTGATCATAACACAGAGTAATGACTTCAGTGAGTTTGGAGATGAGATGTGACTGGATCTTGTCAAGTGCACAGGAGGTGAGGTGGGATTTAGAGATTAGGGGATAGCTTTTCATCAGTGATGGTGGAGAAACCGGTTAAAGATGAAGAGCAATGGAGAAGGGAGTTGAAGGTAGTGAATGGTATTTGGGGTTGTGGAATAGGGTGGATATGAGTGTGGTGAAATAGACTTGCTTTGCAGGTGAGTGATTTCTTGAATGTGAGTACTATCTCTTTATACCCGACAAAAGACTTGTTGAGCTTCACAAGCAAACAACAAGGGAACAATGCTGACAGATATGAAAAGTGCTACACAATAACATTACATTTAAGCTAAAAGTAGTCTTTATGTTCTTGCTATTGTTCCTTGTTTCTCTATCAGTGAAATAACCTATAACTCATCTGTCATTTGGGTCCTCAGAAACCCTGAAGTATACAAGGAGATAAGGAATAACCATATATAACGCTATTTCTTAAAAGTTTTCACTGCATGAGAAAGTAGAAATAGCTCGGAGCATCCACAATACTCATGTATTCTCATATGCAATATCAAAGTAATTTGTCTTTTATCTACAAAGTTGAATCATAAATGGGATATTGCCTGGCATGTTTTATTTCTTTATCTGTTGTGTTAGAACTTGAAACAGAGAAAAAAATCCTTGAATACAAAAGTAAAACTTTTTAATGCAGATTAATTACAATTGTCTAAAATAATATAAACTGATTTTTTTTATTGTTTTTTTTTTAAATGTATAGAAAGATAAGAAAACACACTGATTCTGTGTCCTTTTCAGAGATGTGGTAGAAGAGCACAGTAACATTTGTAGTACATTTTTTCAGTGAATCTTCAAGCTTGAATAGAAGGCCAATGATGATTTCCAGTAGCAATTGTTGTGCTTAAGGTACCAAACGTTTTGTCAATATTCAGGAAAATCAGACAAATTTTATAATCATATAATTTGCCTAACATGTCTTGCTCCACATTTATTAAGTGATTCAAACACATTTAGACACATTAAAAGTGAACATGGCCAAAATTTTGGCTCATTTTTTGTGTTGTAATTTAATCCAAGTAATAAGCGGTGAAAAGTTAGACTAGACAATCTAAAATATACCTGATATACACCAGGAACTGAGTGGTCATCATATGTAGCTGTTCTCTACTGTATAATATGGTGGCACTGATTGCAGGCATTAACCCTTTCTGATGTCTTGGCCAAACCTGACTTAGGCACCATTTTTTTGGAAGCACATGGGCACTGGCATTTTGGGGAGGACCGTGGTGCCCTTAAATGACATCAGGAGCCAGGCAGTAATACCTGATCTAGAAAACGTATAAAATACCATAGTAACAAAAAGAATGAAAAGAGCTGAACTGTCATTTTTTGGGGGTATTTTTGCTGTCTTGCCTCCCATAATAATTTGAATAAATAGCACTCAAAATATCAGACATTCCCCAAAATGGTACAAATAAAAAAGTATCTCTTACTCTGTAAAAAAAAAAAAAAAAAAAAAAAAGATGCATTAGCTCCATACACAGAAAGGGTGCATAAACACGATGTCTTTTGGCTCATAATTTGGCACGTAGACGCCGCGGGAGCTTTTGCGGGCCGTATATGCTTCCATTGATTTTAATGGGAGCTGGGACCGTATACGCGGCACTATTTTGCGGCCGCAAAATAGCACTGCGTATACGGTCCCGGCTCCCATTGAAATCAATGGGATCGTATACGGCACGCAAAAGCTCCCGCAGCGTCTACGTGCCAAATTACGAGCCAAAAGACATCGTGTGAATGCACCCAAACATAAAAAAGTTTCAGGTGTCAGAATATAGCAACTCTACAAATTTTTTTCTATTCAAAGTTTTGGGTTTTTTGAAGTTGTTAGGCCTTCTACACATGTCCCTACTTTTTATTCGCAATTGTGGATACAAGTACAGTCCCATTAGTTCTTATAGACCCAGACACACGACTGCAGTTTTTGTGGGTGTGTGTCTGTGCCATATCCAAGGGCCACAAATTATACATCATTATAAAGCATAGTTTTGTCTACATTTACATTGCAAATTAGCCCATAAAAGTCTATGTGCATGTTGAGATTGCGGAGAAGAAACAGATGCACATCTACTACCACAATGTATGTTAAAGCTATGTGGCCCACACAGCATGTGTCATTTTGGCTGTTTGCTCCCTGCATGTTCTTCATAGTTTCTTCCTGTTGAGTGTTTGTGGACTCCACAACATAATTGCCCTTTATTAATTAACAAAATTGCAAGAGCCATCCTGTCCCTTGGGATGAGAGGATTGATGACTATTGGGACAGAGTTTCAAAAATTTTTGCCTGAGAAGTGGTCGCAAAGGAACTCTAAACCCAGGAATTGGAAAGAGGTTTCAAGGCCCATCTCAAAAAACGTGGTAAGTAACCAATAATTTTTCAAGCTTATTGTAGTATTCCTTATTTATCATCATGTCACATGCCTTTTAGCAGCCATGCAGTTAGCAATTTTTAATGTGTCAATAAAATCCTTTTTCAGTAGATGATGCCAAGACCTACTGGCACACTTGCAATGACCAGTGCTGATGTGAACTCAAAGCGAAGGGGCAAAGGGGATCAAGACATCTGGAAAAGTGGAGACATTTAGCATCTGCTTTTGTTGTATAACATAATGGATGTAGGGATGTAAGAACAGTTATTTTCTTTAAATAAATATTTTTTATGGCCTCGTGTTCAATAGTGATGAATGGGGATATGCTAGGATGTATTGTTGCACTGGGATATCTATGGTCCACCAGTGGAATTGATTCAAGTGACCCACCTTACTGCTCCTGGCATACAAGCCATAGAAGAAGACACAGACACATCACTTTCCATTTTTAATAAATTATGCCATTTTTCATAAATGATGCCTAAATTCTCCAGCAGCAAGGAGCTGTAATGGAATTCTGTCTATCTGGATGGACCCTGGAGGATATACCTAAATGATGATGAGGTATGAAGTTCATTATAAAATTAGCTGAGTGATAAGGAATGCCGCCTCACAGTACAGTGCTACGGACAGACAGTCAGGAAGGGAGTTCCCAGTTAGACTGTCAGGAACACCCTTTTGACAGTGAAGAGAATTTACCAATAGCTCTTTACGCAGGGCACATAACAGAAAAACCGCATTTGCCCAAGGACATGAAAGGTCCTCTTTCAACTTGCTGTTATGCTTTTATACCAAGGCCTCACAAAAGCAATAGAAGATTAGGGGCCACATGGTGGCTCAGTGGTTAGCACTGCAGCCTTGCAGCGCTGGGGTCCTGGTGTTCAAATCCCGCCAAGGGCAAAAAACCATCTGCAAGGAGTTTGTATGTTCTCCCCGTGTTTGCATGGATTTCCATCCCATATTCCAAAGACATACTGATAGGGAAAAAATGTACATTGTGAGCTCTATGTGGGGCTCACAATCTACATTAACAAAAGAAAAAAAAAAAAAGCAATAGAAGACTGGCTGATAACTATGAGCAGTAGAGACAGCTATGTCTTCTGCAAGCCAAGCTGGACCATTAGATGACTTCATCATAACCCTTCGCAAGGCAAGGTGAACTTGCACTGAGTCTGGGAATCTGAATTGTCACCAAACAGATAGATGTACCAATAATAAATCCAATGCTGCAGAAACCAAAGCAAAAACCACTAAAACTTACACAGTGAAGTGGAGGTAAGAGAAGTCGTATACGCCTGGGTATTAGGAGACACCAAATCAAATCAGAAGACCAAAACGAAATCCGGGGGAAAAAAAAAAACTAGGGGCACAAATCCAAATAGGCACATCACAAGCAGAATCAGGAGGCAAATGGAGATCCGAGAACAAATGGGGGGAAAGTCCAAAAACCTTCATCACCAACTGTGCCAATTTGTAGAATCTATCAGAAATCTGAACTCCATCCTGCTCATATCTCAAAATGGAAACATACAGCCATTTTAAAACATGTTATTATTTTCTTAAATGTCAGTTATATTAAATATTCTGATGCGTATGAAGTTAATATATGCACTTTCGTTGAGAACCTTTTCATAATGATAATTACACTGGTTTTCTATCCTACAATGATAGGATCTTCTCTTTCACTTGCTCAGATGATGAAATTCTAATTGTCAACAACTTTTACATAAAAAATAGATTACTTAGCTATAGCTATGCATGCAATAACAGTTTCAAGGCAATTACTGTCAATATTGTAAGCTAGAGGATGCTGATAACAGTCGTGGAAAAACAATGCTGTGTCCTGCACAATTCTTGTTATATGGATAGATCCAGAAACGTATTCACTCTCATTTATTGAGTTCCCATTCAAGAATATGTTTAAACACATCTGAATCTACTTGTATTCTACCAGTTTCACTAAAACACAATAATACACATGGTATATTGAGTGCATTTCTATTTAGAATTAAGTTCTCTCGTACCAAATAAAACCGCAAGAGGATTGAACTCTTCACAGGAGTTGTGGTAATGCCAGAAAAGTAGACTCATTACAGTAGCTTTTATAAAACCTTACCAAAACAGAATTGATCTCAGAGGAAATATTAATATAAATATATATACAGTGGGGCAAAAAATCAGACAATGTGATTTTCTGGATTTGTTTTCTCATTTTGTCTCTCATAGTTGAGGTCTACCTATGATGTAAATTACAGACGCCTCTCATCTTTTTAAGTGATGGAACTTGCACTATTGGTGACTGACTAAATACTTTTTTGCCCCACTGTATATACTAGCTGGTACCCGCGACTTCGTCTGCTGTGATTGTAGAAGTGGGTATATACAGGCGCGGGTAAGGTTTTCGTACTGTGTATAAGGTATGGGATATAAAATGTAACTGTGTATCTTGTTTTTGTTGTAATTCTGAGAATACGTGAGACTTTTGTGTTGAATGTAATTTGTATTTCAGCCGCTATACGGTGTTGGTATAAACTGTAGCTAGTGTCTTTGGGACAGAAGTATTTCAGGTTAATATACTTTGATATACGACATTGTGTGAGTTGTTATTTTGCGCCAGTACATGTAAGTTTTGGGCACAGGATACTCTTGAGCAAGCAACATAAAGTCTGGCCCTGTGCATGACAGTTTAGTAACTCCATGCACCTCTTATTAATAGCAATTAACCCCATCATGTCCCTCACATTAACCCCAGTGTAAGAGTTACTGATAGAGATGAGCGAGTAATGTTGGGTTCAGCCGATCCGAACAGCACGCTCGCATAGAAATGAATGGACGTAGCCGGCATGCGGGGGGTTAAGCGCGCTGGCTACGTCCAAGCGGAAGTACCAGGTGCATCCATTCATTTCTATGGAGCGTGCTGTTCGGATCGGCTGATCCCAACAGTACTCGCTCATCTCTAGTTACTGATATGTGAGAGGCTTGGAGGTAATAATTAAGTATCTTCATTACTGAGGTCTTGTATTAGTCCCTCCATATGTCTCACATATTAGTAATCTTTATATGGGGCACACAGGGGTTAATATGAGGGACATGATGGGGTTTATTCCTATTAATGTGAGGCACATGGAGTTACTAACACTAAACTAATAACCCCATGCCTGACATTAATGAGAATAGGAACTAAAGGAAGGGAGCTGTGTGTGTCTTACTTTCAGTTTTCTAGCAGCTTCGGCAGGAGCTATCACTATTACAGGCAGGCAGAGACCTGAGCGATTAAGCTCCACCCCCTGGGTTTCCTGCACCCCTCTCAAAGGGGAGTGTCCTTATGCCTCAGCTCTAGCAGAGACTTCATTTAACTCTTGCAGGTCCTGTGCTGCTGGCATGCCAGTGAAATATGGCAGGAGTGCCACTCTTGGCATGTGTGCCAGGGGTTGCTGACCTCTGCTGTAGAGGGTAATATGAATTTTGTGGCTTGCTATGGTCCAAAGTGTGTGAGATTGCAGAGATAGTGATGTGAGTTTGGGTTTTGTGGGGGTCCTGGGAAAAACGTATGTGCGCTATTGTGACGAAAAGTAGCTTATTGCACAATCGAGTGTAGGGACTATGTCTGTGGAAAATTTCAGCCAAATCGGTGGAGCGGTTTTTGCGTGATTGACCGCCAAACATCCGAACATCCAAAGGGTCCTGGGAAAAACGTATGTGCGCTATTGTGACGAAAAGTAGCCTATTGCGCAATCGAGTGTAGGGACTATGTTTGTGGAAAATTCCAGCCAAATCGGTGGAGCGGTTTTTGCGTGATTGACCGCCAAACATCCGAACATCCAAAGTCACAAACCCACAAACATTTCACATTTATAATATTAATAGGATATATATATATATATATATATATATATATATATATATATATATATATATTTTAATAAGACCTGTAAAGTAATATAACTAGAGATGAGCGAACAGTGTTCTATCGAACAGATGTTCGATCGGATATCAAGCTGTTCGAGATGTTCGATTCGAGTTGAGCACCAGGTGGCAAACTCACTAAAAATTCGATTCCCCTCCCACCTTCCCTGGCGCTTTTTTTGCACCAATAACAGCGCAGGGGAGGTGGGACAGGAACTACGACACCGGAGGCATCGAAAAAAATCGGAAAAAGTTATTGCCTGCCGAAATCAGGTGACCTCCATTTTAGACGAATAGTGGATTTCAAATCCGGGTCATATGAGAATGTGAACTTTGTGACTAAGAGACAGGGATAGCTGTATAGGCAGGGATAGCTAGGGATAACCTTTATTTAGGTAGGAATGTTATTAAAAATAACTTTTTGGGGCTCTATCGGGTGTGTAATTGTGATTTTTGTGACATAAACTTTTTCCCATAGGAATGGATTGGACAGCGCTGATTGGCCAGAGTACGGAATTCGACCAATCAGCGCTGGCTCTGCTGGAGGAGGCGGAGTCTAAGATCGCTCCACACCAGTCTCCATTCAGGTCCGACCTTAGACTCCGCCTCCTCCGGCAGAGCCAGCACTGATTGGCCAAAGGCTGGCCAATGCATTCCTATGGGAATGCAGAGACTTAGCAATGCTGAGCCAGTTCTGCTCAACTACACCGTGTGCCGGTCAGCCCATCTGATATAGCAGAGCCGAGATCTAAGATCGCTCCACACCAGTCTCCATTCAGGTCCGACCTTAGACTCCGCCTCCTCCGGCAGAGCCAGCGCTGATTGGCTGAAGGCTGGCCAATGCTTTCCTATGGGAATGCAGAGACTTAGCAGTGCTGAGCCAGTTCTGCTCAACTACACCCTGTGCCGGTCAGCCCATCTGATATAGCAGAGCCGAGTGTGGATATAGGAATCCATAGGAATGCATTGGCCAGCGCTGATTGGCCAGAGTACGGAATTCGACCAATCAGCGCTGGCTCTGCTGGAGGAGGCGGAGTCTAAGATCGCTCCACACCAGTCTCCATTCAGGTCCGGCCTTAGACTCCGCCTCCTCCGGCAGAGCCAGCGCTGATTGGCCGAAGGCTGGCCAATGCATTCCTATAGGAATGCAGAGACTTAACAGTGCTGAGCCAGTTCTGCTCAACTACACCGTGTGCCGGTCAGCCCATCTGATATAGCAGAGCCGAGTGTGCACACTCGGCTCTGCTACATCAGATGTAGCAGAGCCGAGTGTGCACTAGAACCCTTTTCACACTCGGCTCTGCTATATCTCTACTACTAGCTTATGTAAATTCAAGACTTTTCCTAAATACATTGCCTTAGCAGTGTTGCTTTGTTGGCCTGGTATGTTAGATTAGCCCTCTCATTGTTTACACAGCTGTAAGATGGTGAAATATCCCTTGTGCTTTGAATGCACCTGTTTCTGTAAATATGTTTATTTTTATAAACTGACATTCTGTTGTTTGACCAAAGAGACCAATGTTGCAAGGCAACAAGACAAAGGGAAAGACCGTATGTCCCTGGAGAAGTCATGTGGAGACCCTGTTTCTGCAGAGGTGGAGCTTTGTGTGAAGCAGCGATTTTGGAGAGTGTGCTTTGAGTTTTAGGAGAAGGAGCACTACAGTGTCATCCTTACGTGGAGGAAATCCTTAAGGGACCAGAGCTACAGCAAAGTGTAGCTGAATCAGAGACTTCCAGAGTTTATCCAGACACCATCATGAAGGAGAAGATTGCTGTCAAGGACTTGGCTGAGAAGTGGCCCTGTCAGTGAGACCGCATGCTGTCTGAGGAGCCCCTCTTCCAACTGTTCCAAACAAAGGCTAAAAGGTACCCAACAGAAGTAATCGTGTACGCACCACATTGCAAGTTTGGCGCCAAATTGCTTGGGACTGAGTAAGAGCCTGTAGTTAGATAGTTAAGCATAATCATCATCACAGGCTGCACTTCTGGTGAAATATCTACCTATCCGGTAGTAAGGAGTAGAACTAAGAGGATTCTACACAGTTATATCTCTCTGAAAGGGACTTGTAAGGAAGTCTGGGAGGGACATTCAGTTTACCTTGATACTGGTTTGGCTTGCAAGCTAACCTACTATTATATTTACTTGTTTGTACTATGTTTGGGGGGAGTAGGAATATTGTGATAAGGTTGTAAGCTTTGGTGTTATACCTCCAGTGCCTGTGTCACACTCACTGAATTGTTCCTGTGTATTAGGGTGATAAAAGGTAACAGGCGGCTGTATAGTTTCAGCCTGCAGATAGGTAAAAGCTTGGAGTATATTGGAATCGCACATCAGAGGGCACCGCACTGTACAACACCAGGTCCTCAGCTTACTGGCTGAGTGAATGTAAATATCCAGGAGTGTTCTTTTGGGTAAAGGGGGTTACTAAACTAAGTAAAATCTTGTTTTTGCTAAATTGAGTTGGACTTACTTCCTTTGCTCATGACTTCACTGTATCCTGGGGAGCCCATACTGGTACATGGCTTACACAGCGCTTTCTTGGTCACTGTCTTTTAATAACAGGTATGGGGGTATGCCACTGCCCTCTGGGCAGTACTGCTATATACAACTCTGTGGTCAATACAGTCATATCAGCTAATTGTAGTTTGTTGATAAAGGTTTGGACTGTGTATCTTATCTCTCTATTTAAACACAAAGATAACATTCAGTTTACTGCTAGTCCATTCTCTGTAGAAGCATGGTAAGTGTTCTATAGAAACCTGTGTCATTTAAAATACATTTACTGTGCATATAAATTGATTTTCATTTATAGTAGATTTCTAGCAATCATTATAAATAATCCTTCATGGTAAAGGGAATGACTTTATCTAGTGAGGTACTTCATAGTGTCCTGTTCATCAAATAGTCAAAGCTCTCCCCCCAGCTTGCTGAAGAATACAGGAAGTGAATAAAGAGACAGCTGGCAAACTTCTGGGACAGGGAGATGGGAAACCTCTTTAAGAAAATTTGGGGAAGTAAATGAATATCATCAAGTATAGTCCACACTTAACATGTTAAAGCAGGACAGGTGATTATTAGAGATGAGCGAACAGTGTTCTATCGAACTCATGTTCGATCGGATATTAGGCTGTTCGGCATGTTCGAATCGAATCGAACACCGCGTGGTAAAGTGCGCCATTACTCGATTCCCCTCCCACCTTCCCTGGCGCCTTTTTTGCTCCAATAACAGCGCAGGGTAGGTGGGACAGGAACTACGACACCGGTGACGTTGAGAAAAGTAGGCAAAACCCATTGGCTGCCGAAAACATGTGACCTCTAATTTAAAAGAACAGCGCCGCCCAGGTTCGCGTCATTCTGAGCTTGCAATTCACCGAGGACGGAGGTTTCCGTCCAGCTAGCTAGGGCTTAGATTCTGGGTAGGCAGGGACAGGCTAGGATAGGAAGGAGAAGACAACCACAACAGCTCTTGTAAGAGCTAAATTCCAGGGAGAAGCTTGTCAGTGTAACGTGGCACTGACGGGCTCAATCGCCGCAACCCAGCTTTCCCAGGATCCTGAATGGAATACACTGTCAGTGTATTCCCGTATACCCGATATATACCCCCGATACCCGTTCCAACGGTGTGCCCCCCCACCTTCACCCCAGAAATACCCTGCAAATCCCCTAGCAATAGAATTGGGGCTATATACACCCACTATTTTTGCTACTGCCATATAGTGCCATTGTCTGACTGGGAATTCAAAGAATATATTGGGGTTACGTGCACCCACAATTTTTACTACTGGTATACAGTGCCAGTTTCTGACTGGGAATTCAAAGAATATATTGGGGTTATAAATACCCTCATTTCTTGCTACTGCCATATAGTGCCAGTTTCTGACTGGTAATTCAAAGAATATATTGGGGTTACGTGCACCCACAATTTTTACTACTGGTATACAGTGCCATTGTCTGACTGGGAATTCAAAGAATATATTGGGGTTATAAATACCCTCATTTCTTGCTACTGGTATATAGTGCCATTGTCTGACTGGGAATTCAAAGAATATATTGGGGTTACGTGCACCCACAATTTTTACTACTGGTATACAGTGCCAGTTTCTGACTGGGAATTCAAAGAATATATTGGGGTTACAAATACCCTCATTTCTTGCTACTGCCATATAGTGCCAGTTTCTGACTGGTAATTCAAAGAATATATTGGGGTTACGTGCACCCACAATTTTTACTACTGGTATACAGTGCCAGTTTCTGACTGGGAATTCAAAGAATATATTGGGGTTACAAATACCCTCATTTCTTGCTACTGCCATATAGTGCCAGTTTCTGACTGGTAATTCAAAGAATATATTGGGGTTACGTGCACCCACAATTTTTACTACTGGTATACAGTGCCATTGTCTGACTGGGAATTCAAAGAATATATTGGGGTTATAAATACCCTCATTTCTTGCTACTGGTATATAGTGCCATTGTCTGACTGGGAATTCAAAGAATATATTGGGGTTACGTGCACCCACAATTTTTACTACTGGTATACAGTGCCAGTTTCTGACTGGGAATTCAAAGAATATATTGGGGTTACAAATACCCTCATTTCTTGCTACTGCCATATAGTGCCAGTTTCTGACTGGTAATTCAAAGAATATATTGGGGTTACGTGCACCCACAATTTTTACTACTGGTATACAGTGCCATTGTCTGACTGGGAATTCAAAGAATATATTGGGGTTATAAATACCCTCATTTCTTGCTACTGCCATATAGTGCCAGTTTCTGACTGGGAATTCAAAGAATATATTGGGGTTATAAATACCCTCATTTCTTGCTACTGGTATATAGTGCCATTGTCTGACTGGGAATTCAAAGAATATATTGGGGTTACGTGCACCCACAATTTTTACTACTGGTATACAGTGCCAGTTTCTGACTGGGAATTCAAAGAATATATTGGGGTTACAAATACCCTCATTTCTTGCTACTGCCATATAGTGCCAGTTTCTGACTGGTAATTCAAAGAATATATTGGGGTTACGTGCACCCACAATTTTTACTACTGGTATACAGTGCCAGTTTCTGACTGGGAATTCAAAGAATATATTGGGGTTACAAATACCCTCATTTCTTGCTACTGCCATATAGTGCCAGTTTCTGACTGGTAATTCAAAGAATATATTGGGGTTATAAATACCCTCATTTCTTGCTACTGGTATATAGTGCCATTGTCTGACTGGGAATTCAAAGAATATATTGGGGTTACGTGCACCCACAATTTTTGCTACTGGTATATAGTGCCAATTTCTAACTGGGAATTCAAAATGCGCAAGGCTCCCGGAAAGGGACGTGGACGAGGCCGTGGGCGAGGTCGGGGGAATGGTTCTGGGGAGCAAGGTAGCAGTGAAGCCACAGGGCGTCCCGTGCCTACTCCTGTGGGGCAGCAAGCATTGCGCCACTCCACAGTGCCAGGGTTGCTTGCCACATTAACTAAACTGCAGGGTACAAACCTTAGTAGGCCCGAGAACCAGGAACAGGTCTTGCAATGGCTGTCAGAGAACGCTTACAGCACATTGTCCAGCAGCCAGTCAGACTCTGCCTCCTCTCCTCCTATTACCCAACAGTCTTGTCCTCCTTCCTCCCAAAATTCCCAAGCTTCACAGAACAATAACCCCAACTGTTCCTGCTCCCCAGAGCTGTTCTCCGCTCCTTTCATTGTCCCTCAACCTGCCTCTCCACGTCACGATTCCATGAACCTAACAGAGGAGCATCTGTGTCCAGATGCTCAAACACTAGAGTCTCCTCCATCTCCGTTCGATTTGGTGGTGGATGACCAGCAACCCACCCTCATCGACGATGATGTGACGCAGTTGCCGTCAGGGCATCCAGTTGACCGGCGCATTGTGCGGGAGGAGGAGATGAGACAGGAGTTGGAAGAGGAAGTGGTGGATGATGAGGACACTGACCCGACCTGGACAGGGGGGATGTCAAGCGGGGAAAGTAGTGTGGATGTTGAGGCAAGTGCAGCACCAAAAAGGGTAGCTAGAGGCAGAGGCAGAGGTCAGCAGCTTAGGCGAAGCCAGGCCACACCCGGAATCTCCCAAGATGTTCCAGTTCGTACCCAGCCCCGAAAAACTCCCACCTCGAGGGCACGTTTCTCGAAGGTGTGGAGTTTTTTCAAGGAATGCGCCAAGGACAGATATAGTGTTGTCTGCACAATTTGCCTCTCGAAATTGATTAGGGGCTCTGAGAAGAGCAACCTGTCCACCACTTCA
This sequence comes from Leptodactylus fuscus, assembly GCF_031893055.1. Classification (NCBI taxonomy): domain Eukaryota; kingdom Metazoa; phylum Chordata; class Amphibia; order Anura; family Leptodactylidae; genus Leptodactylus; species Leptodactylus fuscus. Next base: position 106,972,750 of record NC_134268.1, on the reverse strand, counting down.
ATGCGCCGTCATTTGGAATCCAAGCACTGGAATCAGTGGCAGGCAGCAACGGCAGGACAAAGGCCGCCTGCCGTTCACGCCACTGCCACTGCCTCTGCCACTGCCTCTGCCTCTGCCACTGCCACTGCTGACTGTGCTGGCGATGCACTCCAGAGGACGAGCCAGGACACCACTTCATCTGCCTCCGCCACTTTGTTGACTTCTCCCTCATCCTCCCCTGTTCCTGTCTTATCTCCTTCTCCTGCACCATCAAAGGCACCATCAGGCGCTTCTTTACAACAACCCACCATCTCTCAGACATTGGAGCGGCGGCAGAAATACACTGCTAACCACCCACACGCGCAAGCCTTGAACGCCAACATCGCTAAACTGCTGGCCCAGGAGATGTTGGCGTTCCGGCTTGTTGAAACTCCCGCCTTCCTGGACCTGATGGCAACTGCGGCACCTCGCTATGCCGTCCCTAGCCGTCACTACTTCTCCCGGTGTGCCGTCCCCGCCTTGCACCAGCACGTGTCACTCAACATCAGGCGGGCCCTTAGTTCCGCGCTTTGCACAAAGGTCCACTTGACCACCGACGCGTGGACAAGTGCATGCGGACAGGGACGCTACATTTCACTGATGGCACACTGGGTGAATGTAGTTGAGGCTGGGACTGCTTCCCAAACTGGCCCGGTGTACCTCGTCTCCCCGCCTAACATTCCTGGCAGGGACACGAGAAGAACACCCCCCTCCTCCTCCTCCTCTACCGCCTCCTCCTCCGCCACCGCCTCCTCCTCCGCCACCGCCTCCTCCTCCGCTGTTAGATTGACCCCAGCTACGAGTTGGAAACGTTGCAGCACTGGCGTTGGTAGACGTCAGCAGGCTGTGCTGAAGCTGATCAGCTTGGGGGACAGACAGCACACTGCCTCCGAGGTGAGGGATGCCCTCCTCGATGAGACGGCAATATGGTTTGAGCCGCTGCACCTGGGCCCAGGCATGGTCGTTTGTGATAACGGCCGGAACCTGGTAGCAGCTCTGGAGCTTGCCGGACTCCAACATGTTCCATGCCTGGCCCACTTCTTCAACCTAGTGGTGCAACGTTTCCTAAAGAGCTACCCCAATGTTCCAGAGCTACTGGTGAAAGTGCGGCGCATGTGCGCCCACTTTCGCAAGTCGACAGTAGCCGCTGCTAGCTTAAAATCTCTCCAGCAACGCCTGCATGTGCCACAACACCGGCTTTTGTGCGACGTCCCCACACGCTGGAACTCAACGTTTCAGATGTTGAATAGAGTGGTTGAGCAGCAGAGACCTTTGATGGAATACCAGCTACAAAACCCTAGGGTGCCACAAAGTCAGCTGCCTCAGTTTCTCATCCATGAGTGGCCATGGATGAGAGACCTTTGTGACATCCTACGGGTGTTTGAGGAGTCCACAAGGAGGGTGAGCTCTGAGGATGCGATGGTGAGCCTTACAATCCCGCTCTTGTGTGTTCTGAGAGAATCCCTGATTGACATCAGGGATAACTCAGATCACACAGAGGAGTCAGGGATAGCATCCGATCCGTCACAGCTGGAGAGTAGGTCCACACATCTGTCCGCTTCATCGCGTTTAATGGAGGAGGAGGAGGAGGAGGAGGAGGAAGAAGAGTTGTCCGATGATGTGATGGTGATACAGGAGGCTTCCGGGCAACTTCGAATCGTCCCATTGTTGCAGCGCGGATGGGTAGACATGGAGGATGAGGAGGAAATGGAGATTGAACTTTCCGGTGGGGCCAGAGGAGTCATGCCAACTAACACTGTGGCAGACATGGCTGAGTTCATGTTGGGGTGCTTTACAACCGACAAGCGTATTGTCAAAATCATGGAGGACAACCAGTACTGGATCTTTGCTATCCTTGACCCCCGGTATAAAAACAACATCTCGTCTTTTATTCCGGTAGAGGGGAGGGCCAATCGCATCAATGCTTGCCACAGGCAATTGGTGCAGAATATGATGGAGATGTTTCCAGCATGTGACGTTGGCGGCAGGGAGGACAGTTCCTCCAGTAGGCGACCAAGTTCTCACCGGTCCACACAAACGAGGGGCACACTGTCTAAGGTCTGGGACACCTTGATGGCACCCCCTCGCCAAAGTGCCGCCACAGAGGGTCCTAGTGTCACCAGGCGTGAGAAGTATAGGCGCATGTTGCGGGAATACCTTTCCGACCACAGCCCTGTCCTCTCCGACCCCTCTGCGCCCTACACGTATTGGGTGTCGAAGTTGGACCTGTGGCTTGAACTTGCCCTATATGCCTTGGAGGTGCTGTCCTGTCCTGCCGCCAGCGTCCTATCTGAGAGGGTGTTCAGTGCAGCCGGTGGCATCATCACTGACAAGCGCACCCGTCTGTCAGCTGAGAGTGCCGACCGGCTCACTTTGATAAAAATGAACCACCACTGGATAGAGCCTTCATTTTTGTGCCCACCTGTGTAAAGCACCCCAACATGAAACTCCATGTCTGTACTCAACCTCTCCAATTCCTCCGCATCCTCATACTCATCCACCATAAGCGTTGCACAATTCTGCTAATACTAGGCTCCCTCCAACATGATTTCCCCCAACTCTGCTGGTTAGAGGCTCCCTCCACCCTGATTTCCACCAACTCTGCTGGTTAGAGGCTCCCTCCACCCTGCTTTCCCACAACTCTGCTGGTTAGAGGCTCCCTCCACCATGAATTTGCCCAAACTGGGCTGGTTAGAGGCTCCCTCCACCATGAATTGGTCCAAACTGGGGTTTTTAGAGGCTCCCTCCACCATGAATTGGTCCAAACTGGGGTTTTTAGAGGCTCCCTCCACCATGAATTTGCCCAAACTGGGCTGGTTAGAGGCTCCCTCCACCATGAATTGGTCCAAACTGGGGTTTTAAGAGGCTCCCTCCACCATGAATTGGTCCAAACTGGGGTTTTTAGAGGCTCCCTCCACCATGAATTTGCCCAAACTGGGCTGTTTAGAGGCTCCCTCCAGCATGAATTGGTCCAAACTGGGGTTTTTAGAGGCTCCCTCCACCATGAATTGGTCCAAACTGGGGTTTTTAGAGGCTCCCTCCACCATGAATTGGTCCAAACTGGGGTTTTTAGAGGCTCCCTCCACCATGAATTGGTCCAAACTGGGCTGGTTAGAGGCTCCCTCCACCATGAATTTGCCCAAACTGGGCTGTTTAGAGGCTCCCTCTACCATGAATTGGTCCAAACTGGGCTGGTTAGAGGCTCCCTCCACCATGAATTGGTCCAAACTGGGTTTTTTAGAGGCTCCCTCCACCATGAATTGGTCCAAACTGGGGTTTTTAGAGGCTCCCTCCACCATGAATTGGTCCAAACTGGGGTTTTTAGAGGCTCCCTCCACCATGAATTTGCCCAAACTGGGCTGTTTAGAGGCTCCCTCCACCATGAATTGGTCCAAATTGGGGTTTTTAGAGGCTCCCTCCACCATGAATTTGCCCAAACTGGGCTGGTTAGAGGCTCCCTCCACCATAAATTGGTCCAAACTGGGCTGGTTAGAGGCTCCCTCCACCATGAATTGGTCCAAATTGGGGTTTTTAGAGGCTCCCTCCACCATGAATTGGTCCAAACTGGGCTGTTTAGAGGCTCCCTCCACCATGAATTGGTCCAAACTGGGGTTTTTAGAGGCTCCCTCCACCATGAATTGGTCCAAACTGGGCTGGTTAGAGGCTCCCTCCACCATGAATTGGTCAAAACTGGGTTTTTTAGAGGCTCCCTCCACCATGAATTGGTCCAAACTGGGGTTTTTAGAGGCTCCCTCCACCATGAATTTGCCCAAACTGGGCTGTTTAGAGGCTCCCTCCACCATGAATTGGTCCAAATTGGGGTTTTTAGAGGCTCCCTCCACCATGAATTTGCCCAAACTGGGCTGGTTAGAGGCTCCCTCCACCATGAATTGGTCCAAACTGGGCTGGTTAGAGGCTCCCTCCACCATGAATTGGTCCAAATTGGGGTTTTTAGAGGCTCCCTCCACCATGAATTGGTCCAAACTGGGCTGTTTAGAGGCTCCCTCCACCATGAATTGGTCCAAACTGGGGTTTTTAGAGGCTCCCTCCACCATGAATTGGTCCAAACTGGGCTGGTTAGAGGCTCCCTCCACCATGAATTGGTCCAAACTGGGTTTTTTAGAGGCTCCCTCCACCATGAATTGGTCCAAACTGGGGTTTTTAGAGGCTCCCTCCACCATGAATTGGTCCAAACTGGGGTTTTTAGAGGCTCCCTCCACCATGAATTGGTCCAAACTGGGGTTTTTAGAGGCTCCCTCCACCATGAATTTGCCCAAACTGGGCTGTTTAGAGGCTCCCTCCACCATGAATTGGTCCAAACTGGGTTTTTTAGAGGCTCCCTCCACCATGAATTGGTCCAAACTGGGGTTTTTAGAGGCTCCCTCCACCATGAATTGGTCCAAACTGGGGTTTTTAGAGGCTCCCTCCACCATGAATTTGCCCAAACTGGGCTGTTTAGAGGCTCCCTCCACCATGAATTGGTCCAAATTGGGGTTTTTAGAGGCTCCCTCCACCATGAATTGGTCCAAACTGGGGTTTTTAGAGGCTCCCTCCACCATGAATTTGCCCAAACTGGGCTGTTTAGAGGCTCCCTCCAGCATGAATTGGTCCAAACTGGGGTTTTTAGAGGCTCCCTCCACCATGAATTGGTCCAAATTGGGGTTTTTAGAGGCTCCCTCCACCATGAATTGGTCCAAACTGGGGTTTTTAGAGGCTCCCTCCACCATGAATTGGTCCAAACTGGGCTGGTTAGAGGCTCCCTCCACCATGAATTTGCCCAAACTGGGCTGTTTAGAGGCTCCCTCCACCATGAATTGGTCCAAACGGGGGTTTTTAGAGGCTCCCTCCACCATGAATTTGCCCAAACTGAGCTGGTTAGAGGCTCCCTCCACCATGAATTTGCCCAAACTGGGCTGTTTAGAGGCTCCCTCCACCATGAATTGGTCCAAACTGGGCTGTTTAGAGGCTCCCTCCACCATGAATTGGTCCAAACTGGGTTTTTTAGAGGCTCCCTCCACCATGAATTGGTCCAAACTGGGGTTTTTAGAGGCTCCCTCCACCATGAATTGGTCCAAACTGGGGTTTTTAGAGGCTCCCTCCACCATGAATTTGCCCAAACTCTGCTGGTTAGAGGCTCAATCCACCCTGATTTTCAAAACAAATGTTGGTGCCAACCTCAACTTACTACAAGGGCCAAATTCACTGCTGGTGACAAGCTCTCCTCACTGCAAGTGCCAAATACACATGTTTCAAGGTGTTTTCCTACTGTCAGAGAGGTGGTATTGAGTGTGTAAAGTGTGTAGTTGTTAGGCTGTGATGTTGGGGTAATAGAGGGTCTTTGGTGTGTTAGATGCCCCCAGACATGCTTCCCCTGCTGTCCCAGTGTCATTCCAGAGGTGTTGGCATCATTTCCTGGGGTGTCATAGTGGACTTGGTGACCCTCCAGACACGGATTTGGGTTTCCCCCTTAACGAGTATATGTTCCCCATAGACTATAATGGGGTTCGAAACCCGTTCGAACACACGAACAGTGAGCGGCTGTTCGATTCGAATTTCGAACCTCGAACATTTTAGTGTTCGCTCATCTCTAGTGATTATCACCAGTACAGTATAAATTGCAGGTGAAAAGTTCCTCTTAGAAACATGTAGTAGTGAATTCTCCTTACTCCCCTGAATGCCACTTGACCTGCTATGGAGTAAGCGGGAATAAAGATAACCCTTTCAGCAGTTTAAGCAGGGTAACTTTAAGAATGTCACAGAAGTGGGGAGATCTTTGGAAGCCTCGGCAGATTTGCTATTTCTATGGGTGATCAAAATGAAAAGGAAACCACCTGTAGGTGAACTTATTGTCTCTGAGGATCTGTCAAGGCAAATCCTGGCATAAGCGGAGTTCCTTCAAAGTAAACAAAGTTCTTGTTTGGGGTTTTATACATAATTGTCTCCTTATTGCCATAATTTGTGACTCCTCAAATAACATCTCCAGCGGTTGTCAATAGCCCCCTTAGGTATTAGGGCACTGTGTGCCCTATCGATTTTAATAAATATTTGGCAGAACTCTGATGTTATTTCTGCCTCCACTCATTGTCAGTATCCATCAAATGGTTCTTGTTTTCATGTCATGGTCAGTGAGCAGATCAAGAGATCTGTTTTTATCTATGGGTTAAATAATATGGTATTGGATATATATTGTTTTGTTTGTTATTGTAAACTGCATGAAAATAAGTGCATGCTGAAGCATTGATAAACTTAGTCATGATAAAAGAAAGTAATACTAAATAAAGAAAACATTAATATTACTACAATTTCCTTATTCGTATTGTATTGGAACAATCTCTCTGCATAACATTTTTCAATAAAATGGCAATATTAGAATGCAAACGTAATTTATGTGCATGTACTATGCGCATAAGCAAATGTCCCTCAAGGATTAGGTATTGCATACTGAACTTATGTGATTTCAACTGTGGCAGAAAGTAATAGAAAATTGTTGCTACACATCTGTAATTCTAATTGACTTACTGTACAGAGGTAGTATATAAACATAAAGAATATACCTGAATACGACTGAATATGTCACAAGTTATACAACTCTTATAAAATCAATGTGATTTTTCAAACACAAAGGAACATGTTTGAAGAATATATATCAATATCTGTGCTAAAAAAAATGAACAGGTCAGTACTCCGAAAATAGAATATTCTTTCCCTTGCCAACATATCACTATTTGAAAGAGATGCTGATACGACTGAAATGTTGGGCTAATCTTGGGTTACTAAAGTCCTTTGTTTTCTATTTTTGGAGTGCTGACCTGCTGTTCTTTTTTTTAGCATACTGTTTGTGGTCATCTATCTAATTCTATCTATCTATCTAATTCTATCTATCTATCTATCTATCTATCTATCTATCTATCTATCTATCTATCTATCTATCTACAGTCCTATGAAAAAGTTTGGGCACCCCTATTAATCTTAATCATTTTTTGTTCTAAATATTTTGGTGTTTGCAACAGCCATTTCAGTTTGATATATCTAATAACTGATGGACACAGTAATATTTCAGGATTGAAATGAGGTTTATTGTACTAACAGAAAATGCGCAATATGCATTAAACCAAAATTTGACTGGTGCAAAAGTATGGGCACCTCAACAGAAAAGTGACATTAATATTTAGTAGATCCTCCTTTTGCAAAGATAACAGCCTCTAGTCGCCTCCTGTAGCTTTTAATCAGTTCCTGGATCCTGGATGAAGGTATTTTGGACCATTCCTCTTTACAAAACAATTCAAGTTCAGTTAAGTTTGATGGTTGCCGAGCATGGACAGCCCGCTTCAGATCATCCCACAGATGTTTAATGATATTCAGGTCTGGGGACTGGGATGGCCATTCCAGAACATTGTAATTGTTCCTCTGCATGAATTCCTGAGTCGATTTGGAGCGGTGTTTTGGATCATTGTCTTGCTGAAATATCCATCCCCGGGGTAACTTCAACTTCGTCACTGATTCTTGAACATTATTCTCAAGAATCTGCTGATACTGAGTGGAATCCATGCGACCCTCAACTTTAACAAGATTCCCGGTGCCGGCATTGGCCACACAGCCCCAAAGCATGATGGAACCTCCACCAAATTTTACAGTGGGTAGCATGTGTTTTTCTTGTAATGCTGTTTTTTTTGGACGCCATGCATAATGCCTTTTTGTATGACCAAACAACTCAATCTTTGTTTCATCAGTCCACAGGAACTTCTTCCAAAATGAAGCTGGCTTGTCCAAATGTGCTTTTGCATACCTCAGGCGACTCTGTTTGTGGTGTGCTTGCAGAAACGGCTTCTTTCTCATCACTCTCCCATACAGCTTCTCCTTGTGCAACGTGCGCTGTATTTTTGACCGATGCACAGTGACACCATCTGCAGCAAGATGATGCTGCAGCTCTTTGGAGGTGGTCTGTGGATTGTCCTTGACTGTTCTCACCATTCTTCTTCTCTGCCTTTCTGATATTTTTCTTGGCCTGCCACTTCTGGACTTAACAAGAACTGTCCCTGTGGTCTTCCATTTCCTTACTATGTTCCTCACAGTGGAAACTGACAGGTTAAATCTCTGAGACAACTTTTTGTATCCTTCCCCTGAACAACTATGTTGGACAATCTTTGTTTTCAGATCATTTGAGAGTTGTTTTGAGTAGCCCATGATGCCACTCTTCAGAGGAGATTCAAATAGGAAAACAACTTGCAATTGGCCACCTTAAATACCTTTTCTCATGATTGGATACATCTGGCTATGAAATTCAAAGCTCAGTGAGGTTACAAAACCAATTTTGTGCTTCAGTAAGTCAGTAAAAAGTAGTTAGGAGTATTCAAATCAATAAAATGATAAGGGTGCCCATACTTTTGCACCAGTCAAATTTTGGTTTAATGCATATTGCACATTTCTGTTAGTACAATAAACCTCATTTCAATCCTGAAATATTACTGTGTCCATCAGTTATTAGATATATCAAACTGAAATGGCTGCTGCAAACACCAAAATATTTAGAACTAAAAATGATTAAGATTAATAGGGGTGCCCAAACTTTTTCATAGGACTCTATCTATCTATCTATCTATCTATCTATCTATCTATCTATCTATCTATCTATCTATCTATCCTATTTTATCCAACTGTTCGTGCAGCCACAAAGTTTAAAGAATATATATTATCTATCTATCTATCTATCTATCTATCTATCTATCTATCTCGGTCTATCCATCTTTCTATTTGTTCAATCATATCTTTCTATATATCTAAATGTAGAAAAGGCAGTACTTCAAGTTGAAGGGAAAAAAATCTGGTGAATGTTATTTATAGGAGTAACATTGTAAGTCATGTCAGCATAAGCAGTATGTTCTTTGTGCAATATGGTTGGTTTACAATTTCACATGTTGATATTCTGAGAAAAGGAACACGTGCCAGTTTACAGCTAGAGAACTTTAATACTTGTTCCATGAATGTATTTTCAGATACATTCATATTCATGTAGTCACGATGGATGTAGTCATTTTGCTATTGCCCTGTGAGTCCAAAATATGCTTGTTCGTATGACTCATGACAATTTTATGCACATTTGTTTTATCCAATGAATTTATAGGGTGGGGTATATATGTTTTGAATGCCAGTGATAGTGCCTAGCCCTTTACTCATCTATGCCAGGTTGGCAGCAGCAAATCAACTGATTCATCATATTGTCTGACCTGTATTGGTTACTTCCACTGTTTGTAGTCGTATAATCCCCACTGAGGCTGAGCGAATGCCAATAATTGCCTAAAGTCGGTGGAGTCCATTGAGTTGAGCAGCAGTGACTGCATCACCAGCAAATTGGCAAAATGCACGTTTAGTTCAGATGAACATGTGGATTTTTATGCCTAAGTACTCTAACTCACAGGAACTCAACACTGTTTCATCAGTGTATTATCCTATTTATTACTGACTGTCTAAGACTGTATCTCTCTGATATCTTCGCACAAAATGGACACTTTCTTGATCTGCCTGTTCTTTTAATAGTGACCACAAGTCATCCATGACCTTAGATCTATAATCCCTCGTGATATGCTGTCCCTTGTTATGAGGGTTTCTTTATGAGTGAGCCCACCCTACTCCCAGTATCATGCATCCATCTTATCTGCTCCATCTTATCTGCTTTCTCCATGCTCCACATGGCAGCTACAAATCAAACCTCAAAGTAGTCAGATTCAATTGAATCCAATCCTTTTCAAAAATTTGTAATGAATGGTTTGCGTATCTGTACTCGCAACACCCCTTCCATAAGAAAACTTCACAAGATTGGCAGGTCCCAGCTAGTCTAGCACTGACAACTATGATTTGTTCTAAATGACTCCGATCACTCAATTTTCCAGTTTTGTAGTTATATTTATGTGGATATTCAGCTAGTATCAAAAAAATTCTGCCAGTATCTTCCTGCAATTCAATGGCTTTTTACAAGATACTGTCCAAATAGTTTTTTTTTCTGTTTAAAGATATATACAGATGTATTTAGAGTTTTATTATTTAACACATAATTGTATAGTATTAACATGAATAACTTGTAATTATCTGTATTAACATTAATTTGTCATTTGCGCTATTCCCCACATTCTCATTTTATGTACTAACCTTTTGAAAAGTCCAAACACACTAGATTCTCCCCCATGTCTAGAATTTATCTTTTCATAAAAGCTGATCAGACCGGACAAATCCCTAATAAAAGATGTAAATCCTTCCAATATGTTTCTTACAAGTCTATAGGTTCCAGGCTCACTTTTAGAACCTTTTTGTATAGTGCACAGAAGATCACAACTGGAATATAGAAACACCAGTTCTTATACAGATGCAACGTCCTGGGAACTAGCAGTGTCAAAATGTCATGGGTGGAGAAAACAGGACACTCAGTGTTACTTGAATTGGTGATTTTCATTGCAAGTAACATGGAGGCAAAGCTCATAACAAATAGAAGACACTCTTTTGGGCACTGTGCAAATAATGACTGAAGTGGCATCTGCTCTTCACTTCACTCTTTAGTTTTCCGTCCTGGTTTGGGGTGATGTCTGGGTCCTTTCTCTCAGTTACTATTAATCCCTTCCCAATATTTGCAGTAATGGTACGGCAGATGATGGGTCTTTAAAGATGGCGACTGCACTGCTTCAGCATGATGGCCATAGCAACCGTATTCTACAGCAGTGACTCGGCACTGATGCCCACGATTGGAATTCACTTTTGCCTTGCAGTCTATGATACTTACAATCAAATAATTGCAGGTTCAAGCCCCCTAGAAGGCTAATAAAATAGTTAAAAAATAAATTAAAAAAAGTTTAAAACTAAAAGTTCAAATGACCTTCCTTTCCCTAGAATACATATAAAAGTAAACTATTACTGTGAGAGTGCATTCACACAGAGTTTTGTGGCGCTGTTTTTGCCACGAAACTTGTGTAAAGAACTAGCGCTGTAAAACAGAATCCCATTGAGTTCAATGGGTTCCGTCTTACGCGCGCTACACATTGAACTCAATGGGAGGCTTTTTTACCCATTGATTTCAATGTGTTACGTGCGACACATTGAAATCAATGGGTAAAAAAAGCCTCCCATTGAGTTCAATGTGTAGCGCACGTAGGACGGAACCCATTGAACTCAATGGGATTCTGTTTTATAGCGCTGGTTCTTTATACGAGTTTTGTGGCAAAAACAGCGTCACAAAACTCTGTGTGAATGCACCCTGAAACACATACACATTAGGTAGCCCTGTGTCTAAAAAGGCCCGGTCCACAAACTTACAAAAATATTTTTACGGTAAACTGCATAGTGGGAAAAAAATTAAAAGTGCCAAACTACAATTTTTTTTCACTGTTTCATTTTTAATAAAAATTTTAATAAAAAGTGATCAAAGCAATTGACATTCCCCAAAATGGCCCTCAAAAGAAAGACTTATGTAGTCCCATACATAGAAATATTTAAAAAATTATGGGTGTCAGAATATGGCAACTTTTAAATTTTTATTTTTTTTGCAAAGTTTATTATTTTTGCTAAGTATAAATAAAACCTTATAAATTTGGCATCATCAGAATTGTACCGAAATGTAGAATACAAGTGACATATCATTTTGGCTGCAGAGTGAACGCCGTAAAAATGAAGCCTGTAAAGCAAATGCACTTTTTCTTCAAATCCAACCCATTTTTTTCCTTTTTCCTAGTACATTGTACAGATTAATAAATAATAACATCATGAAGAAAAAATTGTCCTACAAACATTAAGCCCTAATATGGCTCTCAGAATGTAAAAATAAAATAGTTATGGGGTTTGGGAGGTGGATAGTTAAAATTAAAAATAGAAAAATTACACCGATGCGAGAAGGTTAAGGAAATGCAGGGCTCATTTCAGCCATGGATACCAGTTAAAAATAATATAGTAAGGAGAGGTGCTAGTTCCACTTCATTTGTGCAAGCCCAGTTCCAACACCAACCAGGGCCCAAACTGGACAGAAAACATAAACACTCATATCTGAAGGCAAAAAAATTATACAAAAAAAGTAAAACAACTTTGTACAAATGTATCAAAATTTTATAGTATATTGATAACTTGCCCCCACATTATAATGTTCCCCTCTAATTGACCCACAGTATTTAGTGCCCCAGTCTAAAGCGATGGAAATTAGAGGGGGACATTAAATTAGGGCAGCTGGAGGGGGGGCATTAAACTATGGGGCAGCTGTAGGGTGACATTAAACAGTGGGGGTAACTGGAGAGGGACCTTAAACTGGGGGCAACTAGAGGCAGACATGTCCTCCTCCAGCTACCCCCACGGTTTAACATCCACCTCTAGTTGCCCCCAGTTTAATCTCACCCTCCAACTGCCCCCAGTTTAAAGTCCACTCCTTGATTTGTGCCCAGTTTAATGTCCCCTTCATCTGTCTCCAGTTTACTGTCTCCCCTTCATCTGCGCCCAGTTTAATGTTCATCTTCCCTAGTTTAACATAATAAAACACAGCTCTTCTCTCCTTGCTCCCTTACCGCTTTGTGCAGTCTCTTGTCATGGAATGTTCAGGGAGCTGCAGACGTGATGTGAGTGAAGTCATCACTTCACGCCTACAGCTCCTGGGGCTGGAGCACACAGCTCTCTGCCCTGTCATAGACTTTAACTGTATCGCTTGCATGGCACGTTGATACAGTTGTGAGTGGCGCTGTTCGGGGCAGAAAGTCTGGTGCCTGGATCTAGGGCCCCTGAGAAATAGGGCCCGGTGCAAGGGCACCATTTTTCTTATGGTTAAAGTGGCCCTGATTCCTCATTGTGTCTGTATTTAATCCATAAAAACTAGAACAAGTGCTTAAAATACATATGATACACATACATAATAAAATGACTTGTGAATAAAGCCATGGGTGATGTTGTACATCCCCATTCTCCTGAACACTGAGGGTCCCAGCAATTTGACCCCCCCCCCCCCCCCCGCCCGCCCCAGTGATAAGACACTTACCCTCATACTGTACAAAGAGAAATGTATAAAAATATAGATACATATTTCTGAATGCATTTTAGTGAACTGCATGTATTGCATGTTAATGCAAGTCATTAAACCAGAGCATGACGCATCATTGGAATAGCTAATTCCCCTTCAAAAGGCATATTTCACACTAACAGCTACTAATAAAGAAAGCAACTTCCAGGACTGCAATGTATTTGATGTTTGGTGAATGCAAACGGGATTCAAATTGCAAATCAATATGTGTGGATGATTATTAATCAAACTGAAGTTTGCCAGAGGGAGCGTTACATAGAAAACCGAATCCAGCTTATATTAAATGCGAAAATTGTGTTTTATTATACGTTAGCATTGGTCCTTTTCTGAACTCAGCTGGTAGATTGTAACTCTCAGTATGATATTTCCATTGGTATCCACTTCAAATGTTCCATGTTGTCCGCCACTATAGATAAGTAGTGTACAAAGTGATACATCAAGTATAAGGGTTTATTCACACAAATGCTTTCATAGAACATGTGATGTCCACTTAAATCATGGACTGTACGTGCACCCATTCATTTTAATGGGTGCTCACAGACGTATCTGTTTTCCATTTACCGTCATGATCTATGAGACGTGATCTATTTTGGACTGTGGACCGCAAAATCTCCATTTTAGTATATGGCTCCTTGAAAATAATGGAGAGTATTCAAATGCTTTCCGATGCATTTGCTTTCCGTTTTTACTGACCCAGAGATATTGTAAATTATATTAAAGTAAATTAATAAATTGGTCATTAAAAAGGAGTCAACCACAAAATAGCACATGACCTGAAAAATAAAGTCTATGGAAGAGTGTTGTTTGGGGGGGGGGGGGGGGCGTACCTCACAGCCCAGCAATAACACTAGGCTATAAGACCCTTCTGACAGTGGGCAGATATTGGTGTCAAGACTAACAGCACTGATGTGAATGGCGCTGGGCCACATATTGGGAAATCCAACCGTCGGTTCTCTAGTGGCATATAATACCCCACATTGATGAGAACGTGAAAGGCTCTCTTTACTTAACACTGTTCAGAGCATTCAGTTGTCTTTACAATAGTTGTGTTCGCTCATTGTCTCCATATACTTTGCCTTGTTGTTTTTATTTACAGTTCTTTAACCCTTTCACTGCCAAGGTTCTCTGGAAATTTTGCACCTCAAGTAGCCAGAGCAATTTTCACAGTTTTGAGATGGACAAATCAAACCTAAATTGCAACATTAAAAAAGCATCCAACCCCCATACATATATATTTTCCTAAAGTAGACATCTGCAGCATTGTCAGAATGCCACTTGGTACTGTATATGAACAGGCACCTTCATGCAATTTTGACTTAAAGTGAATGTTTTATGAAAAAAATGCAAATAAATGTATATTAGTTGTTAAAAGCGGAAACCAAACAAAAAATTAAATGCACCAAACCTCCTAAAAATAAGAGTTCAACATGTGCAGAGTTAATTCATATCACTATAACCTGCACCCGTAAACACTTGTCTTCAGAAAATCAACATAACTGGAAGGAACAAAAATCTGCTTTGAAGCTGGAAATGTTAAAAAGTATCATCTTATAAAATGTAGTGATTACACACCATGAAAAGTGAGTGAACCCCTAAACCCTATATATTTTTGGAAAGCAGACAACCTGAAGATTACAAATGTCTTAATGGGCCATCAATAGCCACATCCATTGCATGTGTTTGCCACTTCATGCAACTTTGTGGCAAACACAAATAATTTTTTTAAAAAATGCAATAAAACACATATTTGCACCTAAAACTCATGCTCAATCTCAGATTCATATACAAAATACATTTAAAATAATAGCTTATGGTGTAGACAACGTGTATATATACTATATGTACCGCAAACATCAAATGCAACAAGAGCTCGAATTCCCAAAAACACTAATACAGAAGAAAGGCAGGGTTTTGCTGTTTTCACTAATATGTTAAAAATCTATACTGCACCTACCAAACTGTGATTGTGACACCAAAATCTAACTTTTTTTTCAGATTACATAGCATACCATATATAAAAACAGAATTTAATAATTCATATGTACAACCACCTTCATGCAACTTCAAACAGAGATGGCAAGCAAAAATTTCACAAAAATTCAAACTTGCTACTAAAGTGCGGCTCAAGAAATCCCTTTCTGCAAACATAATGTACTGTCCAAAAAACTGCAAGATGTGAGGAATTCATACATACCACACATGTATATATTTACAGGGGCGGGTATTAAAGAATCGCCAAAATCGCAGAAGTGTGCCATCCCATTTTGTGCATGCAAATTAAATAGGACTTTACTTAAAAATATTATTTTCCATCCCCCTATAAAAATTGTAGCAATCTATACGTTCATCTCTAGTGATAATCGTTATTACTATTATTTTATCATGTAACAGATATCACTAGAAACATAGCTTACTCTAAAAAGCTCAGGTATGGACAGGACAGGGATTGGGTGAAATGTAAACTTTATTCACAACTTTGTGTATGTGTTGTGTAAGTGTTTCGTCCGACTTTTTTTGGCACTGCGACCTGGACAATGGTAAACGCCTGGGTCACATAAACT
Organism: Leptodactylus fuscus; assembly: GCF_031893055.1. Taxonomy (NCBI): domain Eukaryota; kingdom Metazoa; phylum Chordata; class Amphibia; order Anura; family Leptodactylidae; genus Leptodactylus; species Leptodactylus fuscus. The sequence goes on along the minus strand of NC_134268.1, from coordinate 106,957,135 downwards.
TCCTGGTTATGTTTAGATGGTATTACATTACAATACCCCACTAGTAAAGCTCAGGGGGGAATTACATTATACCTCTATGTGACAATCAGAGAGCATAGTATGCTTTCTGATTGGCATGAAAGGCGTTAAGAAGGATGAAAGTCCCTGATAACCCCCCTCCTGGGGTCACATACAGGTTATGCACAGAATGAAGAATCATTCTCTGTCTCTGTTGCTGCAAGACTGCTCCTCCCTCTCCCCTTCTGTTACAGTTTACTGATGGTTCCCGAGACAGGGGGGAGGGACAATTTAGAGCCCTATATCTTTAGACTGCATGAAGATATCTTGATGCTTTAGAGAGAATCTCATCTTTAAAATTATACCAAGCTTTTCATGATAGAACTTATAGTTTTGGAGCGATTCACTGTTGAAACACTGTTGCGAATTGAGATCTGCAGTTGGATCTCAATGCCAAATAGTGTTTTCAATAGTGAATTGCTCCAAAACTATACGTTCTATCATAGAAATCTTGGTATCATTTTAAAGATGGGATTCTCATCTTTACAATGAATCTTAAACCATCCAGATATCTGCATGCAGTCATGAGATATCGGCATTAGTAGGGAAGATGTTTTAGCTACATCCTCCGCTACTACAGTGCCACCCTGGGAGAACGCAGAGCTGACGTCCTCAGCAAGAAAAGGGTTAAAAGAGGATTGGGAATTATGAAGTGGTTATGTGCATGTGTCTAGTTGAGCAGAAGCATAACATAAGAAAACAATCTCACAAGCAATGTTGGAAGACAGCACATAAACTCATAGTGAGTTGTTTAATGGTAGGAATTATTCCTAAAATCAGAGCTACAAAGTGGGATTAAATTTTTTTTGAAAATTGTACTGATTTATTAAAGATTATGAATGACAAAAAAATTCTGCCTGCACATTTACAATGAATTAATATAGCATTGTTCCATTTTAAATATCTATTCTAAACACAACTTGGTGCCATGACAGGGTATCACAAAATAATATGCTAACTATCCTATTTGTGTCTATATGTCATCACCCAGCAGGGAAGGGTGAATTGCATCCTTTCAAGGTTTTTAATAACATATTTTGATATTGTATTGAATTGGTTTCAGGACAAATTGGAATATTTAAACAAACTGGAGATCAGGTATGTGTAGATAATGACAAGTTTGTAAGACCTAAGAATTGTATAAATGGACGTCCATGCGAAAACCCCACAGTAACTGCAGCATGTAAATTCAAATAAACCAATCGACCTGCTATATTGTCAATTTGCTCTCATGAATTTATATGCCTGTATAAGAACACCCTTAGTGTATGGGATAAGTATTTAACAATGTATTTGAATGTACTCATTTTAATTCAAATATTGCCATCGAAGGTCCAAATCCATCGCAAACAAAAAAAAAATGAAAAATCTGTGGTGAAATAAAATTTAATATGTAAAATGTATTTTCATATGTGCCAATTCTAAAAGAGCCCATGTATCTCATATGGTACACAAACTGTGGTCCAGAAAATGTGCAAAAAAATTCATTTGAATTGACCATATTTCCTTAGCTGCAGTAACTTCTTCAAAATGATTTCCTAACAGCTCCCCATTTTGAATGAGATTACTCAGATAACATGCATTAAACATCTTATTCTGTTCATGCTGCAATTGGAAATTCAGGGAGAAATGAACAACAGTTTATTATCACCTTTGAAAGTGAGTCGAAATGAGCTTCATGGCACTCAACAAGACTTGTTTTGTGACTACTCAATCAATGACCTTGAGCCATATATTCTTTTATTTGCTAATCTTGAAATAAACCCTTGGCCTGCAACTTCATCAATTGTAATCCATTTAATTAGTGAAGAATGATAGAATTCTCATGTTCTTCAATAGTGATTTGTTCTTGTAGAATTGCGTAAGGTCAGCCTTTCCTTCCTGCAAGTGCTAGCATCTAAATTATTGTCAGACTATCAGATATATGTTCTAGCTTTATCTTTTACCCAAGTTGTTATTGATAGATACAAAATACTTCTAAAATTAGTGGGTTGTAAACTTTCATTTCCATATAAAACAAGTGCATCTCAATGAATTAGAATATCATCAAAAGGTTATTTTTTTTCTTCCGTAATTCAATTGAAAGTAAAACCCATACATTATATTGAATCGTTACAAACAGAGTGAACTTTCAAGTGTTTCTTTCTGTTGATGTTGATGATTATGGCTTACAGCCAAGGAAAACCTAAAAGTTATTATCTCAGAAAATTTGAATATTATCTAAGACCAAGTGTAAAACAATTATTTAACACAAAAATGTGGGCCAAATGAAATATATGTACAGTAAATGCCCTCAATTCTTTTACATGAATGACTGCATTAATGCGGCAATGTGGCATGGAGGCAATCAGCCTGTGGCACTGCAGAGGTGTTATGGAAGTCCAGGTTGTATGATAGCAGCCTTCAGCTCGTCTGCATTGTTGGGTTTGGTGTCTCATCTTCCTCTTGACAATACCCCATAGATTCTCTATGGAGTTAAGGTCAGGCGAGTTTGCTGGCCAATCAAGCACAGTGATACTGTGGCTATTAAACCAGCTATTGGTACTTTTGGTAGTGTGGACAGGTGCCAAGCCCTGTTGGAAAATGAAAATTCCATCTTCAAAAAGCTTGTTGACAGAAGGAAGCATGAAGTGCTCTAGAATATCCTGGTAGATGGCTGCGCTGACTTTGGTCTTGATAAAACACAATGGACTTACAACACCAGATGACATGGCTCCCCAAACCATCAGTGATTGTGGAAACTTCACCTAGACCTCAAGTAGCTTGTATTGTGTCCAGTGTTCTCTCCACTCTTCCTCCAGACTCAGGGACCTTGATTTCCAAATGAAATTCAAAATTTACTTTCATCTCAAAACACCATTGACCATTGAGCAACAGTCTATAACTTTTTGATGATATTCTAATTTATTGAGATGCGCTAGTAAATATGACCAAAAATTGTGAAACACATATAACCATAATAAAATTGTGTAAATAAAACAGATCTTGTTACCTGTATAGGTTTAAAGCTATCAAAAAAGGTAAGAAAAAAGTGTTTATGGACAAGTTAACACATGATGCAGAGTTTATGGCATAAAATAATATACAATTTTGACATCAGGTTCAAAATTTAGGAAATAATTTTGTATAGTAAAAATAACAAAAAGTAACAAATAGTTGTTCTGTTTATCTATTTTATTGAGCACATTGAATAAACATTTAAATTAAAAGTAAGTGAAGTTCTGTTAAAAGGTCTTTCAAATAAAGGGGTTATACCACCAAAAGTGTACCCTTATTAGAGATGAGCAAACAGTGAAATGTTCAAAGTTCGAAGTTCGATTCGAGTAACCGCCCAATACTCGACTGATCGAACATCGAACCCCATTATAGTCTATAGGGAATAAATACTCGTTTAGGGGGAAACCATTATTCAACTCAGGAGGGTCCCCAAGTCCACTATGACACCCCAGGAAATGATGCCAACACCCTGGAATGCAACTGGGACAGCAGGGGAAGCATGTCTGGGGGCATCTAACATGCCCAAGTCACTGTATTACATTGGGATCCCTGTCAGCTTGCGATATGCTGGAGCTGACTTTTTTCCATAGGAATGCATTGACCAGCGTTAAGTAGCCGAATGCCATACAGAGTACAGCATTCGGCCAATCAACGCTGGTTCTGCCGGAGGCTCGTCTGTGAGGAGGTGGAGTCTAATATCGGACCAGAATGGAGACTGCTGTGGGCCGATCTTAGACTCTGCCTCCTCTGGCAGAACCAGCGTTGATTGGCCGAATGCTGTGCTCTGTGTGGCATTCGTCCAATCAACTCTTGTCAATGCATTCCTATGCCGAGATGTAGCAGTGCTGGCCGTGCACTCAGCTCGGCTACACCGGAGATGCAGCTGAGCTGAGTGCACAGCCAGCACTGCTACACCGGAGATGTGAACCCTGCTGCACACTCAGCTCTGCTGCATCAGAGATGTGCTGAATGCTGCTGCACACTCAGCTCTGCTGCATTAGAGATGCGCTGAACCCTGCTGCACACTCAACTCTGTTGCATCAGAGATGTAGCAGAGCTGAGTGTGCACTGAACCCTGCTGCACACTCAGCTCTGCTGCATCTCAGCAGAGCTGAGTTTGCAGCAGGGTTCAGCACACACTCAGCTCTGATTAATCTCCGGTGTAGCAGTGCTGAGCGCACGGCCAGCATTGCTACATCTCGGCATAGGAATGCATTGACCAGCGTTGATTGACCGAATGCCATACAGAGTACAGCATTTGGCCAATCAACGCTGGTTCTGCCAGAGAAGGCGGAGTCTAAGATCGGTCCACAGCAGTCTCCATTCTGGTCCGATATTAGATTCCGCCTCTTCACAGACGAGCCGCCGGCAGAACCAGCGTTGATTGGCCGAATGCTGTACTCTGTATGGCATTCGGCCAATCAACGCTGGTCAATGAATTCCTATGGAAAAAGTCAGCTCCCGCATATCGCAAGCTCACAGGGATCCCGACCAGATAGAGCCCCAAAGAGCTGGGTGAGTGACATTCCCACCTAAATAAAGGTAATCCCTAGCTAACCCTGCCAGTACATCTATCCCTGTCTCACAATCACATAGTTCACAGTCTCATATGAACCGGATATTAAATCCACTGTTCGTATAAATTGGAGGTCACCTGATTTAGCCAGCCAATTACTTTTTCCGATTTTTTTTCGATGCCTACGTTTTCCTACTTCCTATCCCACCTCTCCTGCGCAGTTGTTGGTGCAAAAAAAAAGCCCCAGGGAAGGTGGGAGGGGAATCAAATTTTTAGTGGGTTTGCCACCTGGTGTTCGACTCGAATCGAACATCTCGAACAGCCTGATATCCGATCGAACATGTACTCGATCGAACGCTGTTTGCTCATCTCTAACCCTTGTCCTTAGGACAGAGGCTAAATTGCTGACTGGCAAGAATCTGATCACTGAGACACCCACTGATCTTGAGAATTGGGGTGTTTTACCCTTCTTGTGAATGCAGCCACAGAAAAGGTATCCAAACCCTTGGTAGACATAGATACACCCAGCTCTCATTCACAGAGAGAGCCAATGACAGCCAAATGGCATCTGCGGCACTCCCATTGAGGTGAATGGGAGCAAGGGTGCATCTGCTTTCAAGCAGCTGCATTCACAGCACAGATAGAACACTTTTGCCAATGGATAGAGAATAAATATTTTTTGTGGCATACCCCCTTTATGGAGATGAGATTGGAACCATGGTTTTCACAGATACTTTGAAAAGGTATTAAGTTATGTACCCCTCAGTATCCCAAATTAATAATTCAACAATATAGAAAGATCAACTGAACTTGTGATCTAGCTGCCAACTAGGAACTTGGTTTAACAGGATATGATGTCTGTTGAGAAAGGTCTGTATGGGACCGAAACATCCATATATATACAATCTTAAATATGTGATAACATATAATTTTGATATTTTTGCTCAAAGATCATGAGTGCAGTGGACGCTTCTATATTTTTTTCACAGGTGCTTTGACCATTAAATAGATGCACAAAAGAAAGGCCTGTAGTCCAACAACTTTCAGAAGAACGCAAAAAACATTATATGTAGCCAAGTGAATCTGGAAAATAAAACTACAAAGTCTTTGCCAATGACTCTGGTGTACATCATTATATGATGAGAAATATTGGGAGGGATTTATCACCACCTCTACAACCCATGCTAGGCCAGAGTGGTACGGAGAATGGGACATGTCACAGTCAGGACATATTTATTATAACGCAAGTCGTTTTACTAGAGTGAGATATACAGGAAATCTACGCCAAACCTAAAGCAGTCTTAATAAATTTGCTCAATTATCTACAAGTGAATTATTGGGTGCTGTGAAATCAGTGGTGAACCTAGCCCTGAGACGGAATGAAAACTGGGGGATGGGGAAGTTGTCTTTCGATCATCTGCCTCAGGCAGCAGAGAGGAAGAGGGTGGGGGGTGCTAGCTGTAACATTACAGTGAATACAGTGCAGTAATATTTTGTTGCTTACAGACATCTTTGACTCCTCACTTCTCCACGTACCTAACCCATATATATATATATATATATATATATATATATATATATATATATATATACATACCCTCTGCAACCTCTATTATGTTCCACAGCGGCCCTCTGCAACCTGTATTATGCCCCACAGTGGCACAACAGACTGTGGGGCATAATAGAGTATGCATGGGGGAACTGTGGGGCAGAATAGAGGCTGCAGGGGCTACGGTGGGGCATAATAGATGTTGCAGGGGCCACAGTGGACCCTGCAATCTCTATTAAGCCCCACAGTTGCCCACCCAACCATTATGTCCCATAGTGTCCCACCCAACTCTATTATGCCCCACAGTGGCCCACTCATGAACTATTATTATACTCTGGGGTCTTTGCTAAACTCAGGGGAGGTGAAGAAACATAAACACTGTTACTCATCTCTCCGGGATCCAATGTTACTCCTAGCTCAGGCTTCGTGCCTCTATGTTAATTTCCCGAACGTCATGTGGTCTGGGACATTACCATACAGGCCTGAAGCCAGCTAGGAGTAACACTGGATTCAGGTGAGCTGAGTAGCAGTGTTTATTATGTTCCTTCACCTACCCTGGGGCTCCGATTATTATACTCGGGCGTCTGAAAAGACCTACGAGTATAATAATAGTGGTAGTTGGAGTTCGCAGCCTGAGCAGAAGGGGAAGCAGGGGATGGACATGAGCAGGCCCAGGAAGATTGGTAAATAGGTTGCTACCTTCTGGTGATATTTACTTACCTATCTTGCGATCCCTTGCTGCTGCTGCACCTTCTGAAGCCACCTCCTCTTCACCCGGCAAAAGACGTCTGCATCTCAGCGCAGGCGGCATGATGACACCTCATGCACTGACACAGAGGTCTAAACCAGCTCAGGACAGGGCCACTCGGTTTGTTATCAGAGTCTTGGGCTAGTTTAGAAAAAAAAGTAAAAAAAATAATAAAATAGTCGCCCCCTCCAAAAGTGCCGCCTGAGGCTGTTGCCTCTCCACGCCTCATTAGAGGTACGGCACTTTGTGGAATGACCTAAAGATAGGTGAGCATGCAATGATCTCCTGATAAGTTAACACAATGAAATATACTAAATATTTTATATATTAGGTCTGTGTGTGGCCGTTCTGTGAGTGGTATCAGGAAGGTGTATATTTAAGCCATTTAAGATGTCTGTTACCATGTTGCGACACTGCATTGAATTGGTTTAATGAGAAACTGCAAGTCTGTAAGTCTGACAACATCTGCAGCTAACCTTAAAACGGAGATAACTTATTTAGATTGTATTCATAACAATGTCTGGAACACATTTTCACTGTTCAGGTTTTATGAACTGTGGTAATTATGCAAAATGCTTGAGCAAAGATATCGTAAAGAGTAAAGAATATTGTAAAGAGTAAAGAATATTGTAAAGAGTAAAGAATATTGCAACACTTTGGTAAAATGCATACATAAAACATTGTAGCTACATTAGAGATATATAAGAATAATAAATATCACATTTTCACAAAACAATACACTATTTTGCACTTGTTCCCATAAAGATTCCCTCGTCTGAAACTGACATAAATGGAAGATTTATCTGGTTACTAAAGGTAATAAATATTGTTTGAATATGGAAGCAAAGAGAGAGTGAAACACAATATGTAAACTGTTTTGGGATTTTAGATAAAAGAGGACCACCTTTACTAAAGACAAGATAACCCTTTAATTATTATGTACTGACACTTGTCTATCAAGGGAATACACAATTCACACTAGAAAGCAGTTTTCACTAAAACAAGAGTTTTTGTACACACAGGGTTTGCTCTTGAGAAACTTTTCCTATCTTCCCATTATATCAAGAGAATCTAATTATGTGCTTCATTATATGTGGTGTATATATTTATATATATATTCTACACTTTATATTTCTATTGAAGACACATTCCTACTGTGTTTTTACTTTAAATTGTTCTCGTTTATGTAAGTTTGGGTAATAAGTAGAAATGAGCGAACATTAAAATATTCGATATTTGTTTTGAATAGCCGCTCAATATTCGACTATTCGATCGAATATCGAACCCCATTACAGTCTATTGGGGAAAATGCTTTGTTTCAGGGGAAGCCACCATTCAACTCAGGAGGGTCTCCAAGTCCACTATGACACCTCAGCAAATGATGACAACACCTCTGGAATGCAACTGGGACAGCAGGGGAAGCATGCCTGGGGGCATCTAACAAGCCCAAGTCACAATTTTACCCCACCATCATAGCCTATCAACTACACACTTTCCACACTCAGAAAAACCTCTATCATAGTGGGAAAATACCTGGAAACCTTCTTTCTCCTCCAAATGGATGGACAGAAACCCAAATTTTAAGCTAAAGAAACATTACCAAGCACCTCTTTAAATCACGTTGCCCTTGACAACCACAGATGGAATAGGCAATGGGAAAGCCAACAGTACCCACCCTGAACTGTCATTGTGGATGTGTATGTGATGTGGTAAGACCTTCCAAAATTCACTTTTCTGGCCCTTAATGTGAGCCCTTCCAAATTAAGTTAGAGGCCCTTAAGCTGAGCTATCAGCAGAGATTGAGGCCCTTTCGGTAACTTCAGCCTCTTACCAGCAGAGTTTTAAGCCTTTTAACTTAGTTCAGCCTTGCACCAGCAGAGTGTTAGCCCCTTTAAAATTCCTAGCCCCTAAAACAGTGGTTCCAGAACCATCACTCTCATTGTGTTGGATTGATGCAGTGGATTGGACTGAAGACCCAGACATTGAACTTGATTTTGATTGGGAAATTGATAACATTTTTGCATCAAGTCCTGGGGGCAACTTTTTTTTTGAGGACCACAAAGGTGGAGAATTGGCTGCAACTACTACTACTGGTAATGGTCCTCTAATATGGGACTCTACATTACCTCTACAGGGATCTGATCAGGTGTTAATAGTCCAAACAACATGCTCCAGTACTTTAGCTGTAGATCAGAAATCCCTTTCCCTTCTGACACCAGATTTAACAAAGCTTCATCATCATCATCCTTGTTAGGAGTATTTTGTGTCGTGGGTATTGGTGCACACCTTCTGACTTGCACGCGCGCACTGCTGGTAGGCAGCTTGATTTCCTGGTTGATTAGTCTGTCCTCCCATTTGCACCTGGGAGGAGTGGTCTCTACTCTGTATTTAAACCCATGCCTCCCATGGTTCTGTGCTGAGTGTCGCTTTTACAGAGCTAGGCCTTAGCAGGAGGAGTAGGTGGTTATCTGGGATAGAGGAAGTTCCGTGGTTGGTTTTTGGGAGGTTTGGGTGAACAAGTTGGTGTTTGTGTTTTCCCTTCTGTGTTCACCAATCCTACCTCTGTGTGTTATTGACTGTGTGAGTGAATTGCCTTATCCTTTGATTTCTACTCAGTTTCCCTGTGTTTGTTTCCTAGTGTATGGTTCCTTCCCATATTGGTTTGGGGAATCCTTTCCCACATGTTTCCTGTGTGCTGCTTGTGTTGTTAGTCAGCGCACACCCTTGTCAGTCCCTGTCAGTAGCAGCTTCACTTGTTCGTTAGTGGTGACCCCCTTTTAGTCTCCAGTCCCTAGAGATCTTATAGGGCATTCCTTCTCCCACTTCCCTCTAGGCCTACGGTGTCAGTGAGAGAGGAGCTGTCGGGGTCAGGCTTAGCCTGAGTACAGCCGACTCACACCCGTGAGGCAGGGACCGGGATAGCTAGTGGGAGTAGTGCAGGGCGAGATTTCCTACTGCTATTCCTTAGCCCCGTTGCAGCTACCTGGACTGACATAACAATCCTGCTGAGACGGAGCCACTAAAGGAAACCTTACCTTCAAAGGCATGTTCTAGAGCTGCGACTGAGCCAAATCTAAACACAGAGTTCTTTTGAACTGAACAAAATTCAACAGCAGTGTTTTTGGCCCTTAGGGTGAGTTGAGCCTTGCACTAGCACGTGTCCCATAACATCAGGCGGGCCCTAAGTTGCACAAAGTTCCACTTGACCACTGACGCGTGGACAAGTGCATGCAGCCAGGGATGCTGCATCTCAATCGCGGCACACTGGCTGAATGTAGTTGAGGCTGGGACTGGGTCACAAACTGTGGCGGCCTGCCTTGTCTCCCCGGCCAATATTCCTGGCAGGAGTGCTGAAACACCACCCTCCTTCTCCTCCTCCACCGGTAAATCGACCCCAGCTACGAGCTGGAAATGCTGCAACACTGGTGTGGGGAGACGTCAGCAGGCCGTGCTGAAGCTCATCAGCTTGGAGGACAGACAGCACAGTGCCTCCGAGGTCAGGGATGCCATCCTGGATGAGATGGCATTGTTTTTTGCCCCATTGCACCTGTGCCGAGGTCCAGGTTGGCTTATGTGATAATGGCCGGAACCTGGTAGCAGATATGGAGCTCGCCAGACTCAAACACGGTCCACACATGACCTACGTTTTCAAATTATTGGTGCAACAGTTTCTAACAACTTACCCCAATTTACACAAGCTACTGGTTAAAGTGCGGCACTTGTGCTCCCACTTTGGCAAGTCTACAGTACCTGGTGCTAGCCTCAATACACTCCAGCAACACCTACATCTGCCTGAAGCATCGGCTGTTGTGCGAGGTCACCACATGCTGAAACCCTAGATAGCGTATGTTGAGCAGGGTGTGTGAGCAGCAGAGACCTTTGATGGAGTTCCATTTACAAAACCCAAGGGTTTATCAAAGACAGTTCCCTCTGTATCTGCACCATGGGTGGCAGACTTATGTGAAATCCTATCCCATCCTTTCCACTGGACAAGAAACATTAGCATGCGCTCATTACAGTTGCTGTTATGACAGCTGCGTTAAGCAGGGTGCAGGGTACAACGCAGACCAGGCCCGAGCATCAGGAACAGGTGTTACAATGGCTAGCGGATAATGCTTCCAGCTGCTTTTCCAGCAGCCGGTCAGCCACTACCTGCAGTCGTGTTCATACCCAAGAGTCTGCCGCTCCTTCCTCCCAACATACCCAATCTTCCCAACAGAGTCATCCCACCCTTGCCCCCTCCCAGGATCTCTTTTCAGGTCCTGTTACTGTCTCTCCATCTGTTGAACCACTTCCCAAATCCCAGGAGCTACCAGATGACTTTGTGTGTACTGATGCCGAAACACTGGAGCATCTGCCATCACCTGGCAATTTTGTGGTTGTCTACCCACAACTAGCATTTTCTGTCCTCAGTGATGATGATGAGACACAGTTGCCATCAGGGCATGCTGTTGTCATGTGCGGTTTGGAGTAAGGGGAGAGTGAGCAATTGGAAGAGGAGTTGGTGGACGACAAGGCCACCGACCCTAAATGAACAGGGGTGATGTATAGCGGTGAAAGCAGTGTAGATGTGGAGGCAAGCTAAGCAGGAAAAAAGGTGGCTACAGCAGGGGCATGGACTGGGGTGATGTCTATGGGTGAAGGCAGTGTAGATGTGGATGCAAGTGCAGTAGCAAAAAAGGTGGCTAGAGGCAGAGGCATGTCCAGAGGCAGCAAGGCCAAAGATTTTCCGTGTACTAGTCACTCATGCAAAACTCACCCATGTTGCCAGACTAATTCCTCCAACAGGCTAACAACTGCCATCCAGTCCACACCCAACAGGGGCACACTCTCCAAGGTCTGGGACACGTTAATGGCACCCCCTGGTCAAACTACCGCCACTGAGGGGCTTAGTGTCACCAGGAGGGACAAGTATAGGCGCATTTTGTGGGAGTGCCTGGCTGACCCCAGACCTGTTCTTTCCGATCCCTCTGCGCCCTACATTTAGTGGGTCTCCAAGTTGTGCTCTACGCATTGGAGGTCCTTTCCTGCCTTGACACCAGTGTGCTATCGGAAAATGTCTTCAGCGCAGCCGGTGGCATCATCACGGATAAGCACAGCCAGCTGTCAGTGCTGACCGGCTGACACTGATCAAACTAAACAGCCACTGGATAGTCCCATCATTTTCATGTCCAGCAGTGTCAAGCACCCTGACATGAAGTTTGATGTGTGTGCTCACCCTCTACAATTCTTCCTCCTCCTCATACTCCTCCACCATCAGCGTTGCATAATTCTGCTACTACTAGGTTCAATTCACACTAATGCCTGCAAACTCTTCTGGTTAGAGGCTCAATCCACCCTGATTCCCCCAACTGTGCTGGTTAGAAGCTCATTATAAGTCATGCCAAGTAACACACTGGCACACATGGCTGACTTCATATTAGATTGGTTTTCAAGAGACAAAGGCATAGTTCACATCATGGAGAAAAAACAATAATGGATTTTTGCAATCCTCGACCCCCAGTATAAGATAAAAATCTCATCCTTTGTTCTGGTACAGGAAAGCAAAAAATCGCACAAATTATATGTAAATATGGAGGCAGGCTAAGCAGCAAAAAATGTGGCTACAGGCAGAGGCATGGACAGGGGTGATGTATAGCGGGGAAAGCAGTGTAGATGTGGAGGCGTGCTAAGCAGGAAAAAAGTTGGCTAGAGGCAGAGGCATGTCCAGAGGCAGCAAGGCCAAAGATTTTCTGTGTACTAGCCACTCATGCAAAACTCGCCCATGTTGCCAGACTTATGCGAGATCTCTCCGTGTCTTTGAGGAGTCCACCAAGAGGGTCAGCTTTGACGACGCATTACTAATTTTAACAATCCTCCTCCTGTGTGTGATGCAAGAATCCCTCATCACCATCAGTGATAACGCATTGTACGCTGAGGAGTCGAGCATAGGAGCAGAACCATTCCAGCAGGATCGTCAATGCACACTCCTGTCCGCTTCACAGCGTATATTGATGGAGGAAGAGGAGGATGACGAAGTGGCAGATGATTTCATTGTCACACAGGAGGCTAGCGGCACCCCCTGGCCAAACTACCACCACTGAGGTGCCTAGTGTCACCAGTTACATGACAAATTTAGTGCGTTTTGCACTTTGCAAGTCTAAACTGAGTAGGGGCTCTGAAAAGAGCAACCTTACCACCTTTTGCGTATGCTGTCATTTGAAAGGCAAGCCCTAGGCTCAATGGGAGAGAGCAAACGCAGGACAATCGTCACCCGGCGTTGCCGACACTGCCTCTTCCACTGTTTACACCAGCCTGGACACCTACACATCTGTCTCTGACACATTGGGGAGTTCACCCTCATCCGCCCTTTTGGCCTGGACCATCATGCGCCTCTTCCCAGCCACTCCCCATCTCACAGGCGCCTCATTGCAGGCAGAAGTACAGCGCAAGCCACCCACATGCCCAAGCCTTCAACGGCCTCATCTATAAATTGCTGGCCCTGGAGATGTTGGCGTTTATGCTTCTGGATACTCAGGCCTTCCGTCACCAGATGGCAGCTGGGGCACCTCCCTATGCTGAGCCTAGCCATTACTACTTCTCTTGGTGTGCTGTCCATGCCTTGCGTCTGCACGTGTCCCATAACATCAGTCCGGCCCAGAGTTCCGTGCTTTGCTGCAAGGTCCACTTGATCACCGACGCATCGACAAGCGCCTGTGGTCAGGGATGCTGCTTTTCTTTAATTAATGTAGTGGAATCTGGGCCCGGGGTCCAAACTGGGGTGGCCTATCTCCTCCCCCAGCCCAAAATTCATGGCAGGGTTTCTCTGAAAGCCTACTCCTGCGCTGCAACCTCGACCCCAACTAGGAGCTGGAAACGCTGTACCACTGGCGTGGGGAGATGTCAGCAGGCCGTGCTGAAGCTCATCAACTTGGGGGACAGACAGCACAATGCCTCCGAGATGAGGGATGCCATCCAGGATGATATGGCAATATGGTTTTCCCCGCTGTACCTGGGCTCACGCATGTTTGCCTATGTGATAATGACCGGAACCTGGTAGAAGATCTGGAGCTTGCCAGACTCAAACATGGTCCACACATGGCCCATGTTTTCAACTTGGTGCAAAGGTTCTTTCAAACCTACACCATTGTGCCTGATATACTAGTCAAAGTGCAGCCATTTTCGTAAGTGAAAAGTAGCCTCTGCTAGGCTGAAAACATTCACAGCACACCCCTGTCATCTTTGCACCGTTGGCTGGTGGAGGAAGACGAGGGGGATGAAGTGGCATTTCATGTCACTGTCCCACATGAGGCTTGAGGGTGAAGTTTAGTGCATCCCTTTGCTTCAGCACGAATGGTGTGAAGGGGAGTAGAAAATGGAGGAAATGGAGAGTGACCCTTACAGTTGGGGGCAGCAAAGTCATGCCAAGTAACACACTGGCACACATGGCTGACTTCATGTTGGGTTGCTTTTCAAGAGACAAAGGCATAGTTCACGTTAGAGTCCAGAAGTAACTCTTGTGGATTCCTGCTATTTTGTGGGGAACACCCCTAATAAAAGCTGGTTTGCACGTATGTAGCAGGAGGTAACTGCTCTGTATACCTGCAAATTTGTGTGTGTGTGTGGGGGGGGTACCCCCCAAAAAAGCTGGTTTGCACATATATAGCAAGAAATAACTGCTGTGGATTCCTGCTATTTTGTGGGGGACACCCCTAACAAAAGCTGGTTTGCACGTATGTAGCAGGAGGTAACTGCTCTGTATACCTGCAAATTTGTGTGGGGGGGTACCCCCCAAAAAAGCTGGTTTGCACATATATAGCAAGAAATAACTGCTGTGGATTCCTGCTATTTTGTGGGGGACACCCCTAATAAAAGCTGGTTTGCACATATATAGCAGGAGGTAACTGCTGTTTATTCCTGCAAATTTGGGGGGGGGGACACCCCAACGAAAAACTGGTTTGCATGTATATAGCAGAAGGTAACTGCTCTGTATTCCTGCAAATTTGTTGGGGGGGACACCCCAAAGAAAAGCTGGCTTGCACGTATATAGCAAGAAGTAACTGCTATGGATTTCTGCTTTTTTGTTGGGGGACACCCCTAATAAAATCTGGTTTGCACGTATATAGCAAGAGGTAACTGCTGTGGATTCCTGCTATTTTTTGGGGGGACACCCCTAATAAAAGCTGGTTTGCTCGTATGTAGCAGGAGGTAACTGCTCTGTATTCCTGCAAATTGGTTGGGGGGGACACCCCCCAAAAAAGCTGGTTTGCACGTATATAGCAAGAAGTAACTGCTGTGGATTCCTGCTATTTTTGGGGGGGACACCCCTAATAAAAGCTGGTTTGCATGTATATAGCAGGAGGTAACTGCTCTGTATTCCTGCAAATTTGTTGGGAGGGGACACCCCTAATAAAAGCTGGTGTGCATGTATATAGCAAGAAGTAACTGTTCTGTATCCCTGTTTTCCACCGTCCTTGGAAAGCTGAACTCCTGTCCCTACAGTGTATAGCTCTGAGAAGAGCTTTTGTTGTTCTTTGGTTTTCCCCTGCCTATCTCCAGCTAATGCCTATCTAGCCCTCAGCAGATATGTTTCTCTCCCTATCTCTCACCGCGAAATTACACGAATATGGTGGCGGCCATTCTTATGAATGATAGGTCACATGTTTTTGGCAGCCAATGGGTTTTTAAATTTTTTTCATTGCCTCCTTTGTCGTAGTTCCTGTCCCACCTCCCCTGCACAATTATTGGTGCAAAAAACATGCCAGGGTAGGTGGGAGGGAATATGAATTTTTATTGCGTATGCCGCGTGGAATTCAATTGAGAACGAATACCTCAAACAGCCTGATATTCAATCGAATACCTATTCGATCGAATGGTGTTCGCTCATCTCTAGTAATAAGCAAATGACCCAAATGCTATTTACAAATATAACAAAATTTATCAAAAAAATTGTCTAATGAGTCTTCCTATTGAGGGTGGTGTAGCTGAAAGAGGGGGAAATAGAACATCAATGGTTAGTACTGGCACTGTTTCCTTATATTAAGCCTTAATTGTAACCAATTTTTAAAAGGTACCAATAATAGAACAGACAATGTCAACTTCTGAACCATTATTTTCTCAAACATATTAATGGAATATACTTAAATGGATCAAATCCTATTAATATTATAAAAAGTTTGTGAGTTTGGATGTTTGTGGGTTTGTGTGTTTGGATGTTTGGATGTTTGTTCCTCAATCACGCAAAATCCGCTCGACCGATTTGGCTGAAATTTTCCACAAACATCGTTACTACACCCGATTGCGCAATAGGCTACTTTTCGTCACAATAGCACACATACGTTTTTCCCAGGACCCCCACAAAACCCAAACTCACATCACTATCTCTGCAATCTCACACACTTTGGACCATAGCAAGCCACAAAATTCATATTACCCTCTACAGCAGAGGTCAGCAACCCCTGGTACACGTGCCAAGAGTGGCCCTCCTGCCATATTTCACTGGCACACCAGCAGCACAGGACCTGCAAGAGTTAAATGAAGTCCGAGCGTCCCTTCAGTGCTCTGCTACAGCTGAGGTATAAGGACACTCCCCTTTGAGAGGGGTGCATGAAACCCAGGGGGTGGAGCTTAATCACTCAGGTCTGTGCCTGCTATAGTGGTCTGCATCCTGCAAACATTCCCCGAGGAGGAGAGGAAGCTGCTAGAAAAGTGAAACTGAAAAACACACAGGTACATAGGATTACTATTCTCATTAATGTCCGGCATTTGTGGTTATTAGTTTAGTGTTAGTAACTCCATATGCCTCACATTGATAGGAATAAACCCCATCATATCCCTCATATTAACCCCTGTGTGACTCATATAAAGGTAACTAATACAGTATGTGAGACATGGAGGTACTAATAAAAGACCTCAGTAATGAAGATACTTAATTATTACCTCCAAGTCTCTCACATATCAGTAACACTTACACAAGGGTTAATGTGAGGGACACGATGGGGTTAATTGGTATTAATAAGAGGCACATGGAGTTACTAAACTGTCATGCACAGGGCCACACTTTATGTGGCTTGCTCAAGAGTATCCTGTGCCCAAAATGTACATGTACTGGCGGAAAATAACAAATCATACAATGTCGTATATCCAAGTATATTCACTTTAAATACCTCTGTCCCAGAGACGCTATGTACAGTTTATAACAACACCATATAGCAGCTGAAATACAAATTACATTCATCACAAAAGTCTCATGTGCTCTCAGAATTACAGCAAAAACAAGATACAAAGTTACATTTCATATCCCATACCTTATACACAGTACGAAAACCTTACCCGCGCCTGTTTACCCACTTCTACAATCACCGCAGACCAAGTCACGGGTACCAGCTAGTGAACTTATAAAGTGATCAAACCCATAGACCCTGAGTGGCTGCCATATTTAAATACCAACATTTGCCATAATAGTATGGTGGATGTCAGGCAATGGTTAATAAACCAGAATATATGTTATACTTTAGGTTGTTCATAATAGACTCCGTTTGCCTTGTTGACAGCTTTGCACTCTCTTAGCATTCTCTCAATCAGCTTCTTACGGCAGTTACTTGGAATGACTTATAATTATCAGGTTTAGCTTGTCAAGAGATAATTTGTGGAATTTCTTGCCTTCATAATGTGTTGGAGGCAATCTTTTATGTTTTGAAGAGGTGAGATTGATACACATTTACATATAGTGTTTATCCCTACTCTCTTTATCTACATTTTGGAAAAAACACTCAACTAATTAAAAAAGAAATGAAAGCCCATCATCACTGTAAGACATGAAGGTCAGTAAAAAAAAAAATTAAGAACTTTGAACAAGTGCTCTGAACTTTACTCCAGGTCACAGGAAGAAGCTGATCTTTCTCTTATTGGGTTGTTTCCCTGTTCCCCCTCCCTCTGTTAAAACAACGTTCACCTTGAAAATCAATGCTATCATCTAAAGGCAGAATTCAGGTCACATGACTCAAATGACTCACCTTTATACATGAAATGTAACTGCAGTAGGGAAAATAAGGGAAAACTGCTAAATACAAGTCATATAATGACTAGAGATGAGCGAACACTAAAATGTTCGAGGTTCGAAATCCGATTTGAACAGCCGCTCACTGTTCGAGTGTTCGAACGGGTTTCGAACCCCATTATAGTCTATGGGGAACATATACTCGTTAAGGGGGAAACCCAAATCCATCTCAGGAGGGTCACCAAGTCCGCTATGACACCCCAGGAAATGATACCAACACCCTGAAATGACACTGGGACAGCAGGGGAAGCATGTCTGGGGGCATAAAAGTCACTTTATTTCATGGAAATCCCTGTCAGCTTGAGATTTTCGCAAGCTAACTTTTTCCCATAGGAATGCATTGGACAGCGCTGATTGGCCAGAGTACGGAATTCGACCAATCAGCGCTGGCTCTGCTGGAGGAGGCGGAGTCTAAGATCGTTCCACACCAGTCTCCATTCAGGTCATTTGATTGGCCGTAGGCTGGCCAATGCATTCCTATGGGTATGCAGAGACTCAGTAGTGTTGAGCCAGTTCTGCTCAACTACACCGTGTGCCAGTCAGCCCTGCTGTGCGAGCTCGGCACACACTCAGCTCTGCATCACCGCTGGCGTTGGCCAGCTTTGATTGGCCAGTATACAGAATCAGTATACAGAATCAGCAGAACCCTTGTGCACCCTCGGCTCTGCTACATCTGAGCCGAGGGTGTGCTAGAACCCTTGTGCACACTCGGCTCTGCTACATCAGAGCCGAGGGTGCACTAGAACCCCTGTGCACACTCGGCTCTGCTACATCAGATGTAGCAGAGCCAAGGGTGCACTAGGGTTCTAGCACACTCGGCTCTGCTACATCAGATGTAGCAGAGCCGAGGGTGCGCTAGAACCCTTGTGCACACTCGACTCTGCTACATCAGAGCCGAGGGTGCACTAGAACCCTTGTGCACACTCGGCTCTGCTACATCAGGCCGAGGGTGCACTAGAACCCTTGTGCACACTCAGCTCTGCTACATCAGAGCCGAGGGTGCACTAGAACCCTTGTGCACACTCGGCTCTGCTACATCAGAGCCAAGGGTGCACTGGAACCCTTGTGCACACTCAGCTCATGCTAATAGAATGCATTGGCCAGCGCTGATTGGCCAATGCATTCTATTAGCCTGATGAAGCAGAGCTGAATGTGTGTGCTTAGCTCAACTACTCCACCGGCGTAGTTGAGCTAAGCACACACATTCAGCTCTACTTCATCATGCTAATAGAATCATTGGCCAGCGCTGATTGGCCAGAGTACGGAATTCGACCAATCAGCGCTGGCTCTGCTGGAGGAGGCGGAGTCTAAGGTTGGACCAGAATGGAGACTGGTGTAGAGCGATCTTAGACTCCGCCTCCTCCAGCAGAGCCAGCGCTGATTGGTCGAATTCCGTACTCTGGCCAATCAGCGCTGGCCAATGCATTCCTATGGGAAAAAGTTTATCTCACGAAAATCACAATTACACACCCGATAGAGCCCCCAAAAGTTATTTTTAATAACATTCCTACCTAAATAAAGGATATCCCTAGCTATGGAAAAAAATATAGAAAAAATGGAAGGGCACTCACCCACACTGAGGCTCATCTTCATAAAAGACTCCTTTTATTGAGGTAATACATCTTTAAGAACAATTCGTGCAGGGAGGGAAGAACAGCATAAAGTGGCAAGAAGGCAACAGCCGTTTCGCGCAGCTATGTGCACTTGAGGCTTGAGAAAGCGGGCAGGTAGCGGGAGATGAGGTCAGATGTTACCGTTGGCAGCTGCACCTATTCTTTCATTAGGGGTGACCATCTTTAGTATCCCAGTCCCTAGCCTCTTTCAGCTCTCACCCCACCTGTCTGTTAGGTCTTCGTGTTTAGAGAGCCAGAAGTTGTCGGGGCCAAGTTTAGCTTGGGAACAGCTGACCAACACCCGCAGGCAGGGCCTAGTCAGCCAGTAGCGCCAGGGAGAGTTTTCCTACCCCATTCCCATAGAGGTGCATGCAGCATTCAATATATGGTTGTTGGCGCATTGACACAACCGAACCGTGATGTTATCAATATCTTCAAGGGGGGGGGGGGGGGGGTGAAGAAGCCTAAGATAACTTAAGAAAATTTTGCTGATATGAACCTATTGATAACTTTTTTATTGAGCTCTATTATAGATGGTCTTATATTTGGGAAGGATGGTGAATCCTGCATCAGATATGCCACAGTCACCGTATATGAGGTAAACCAAGCGTAAGGAGACCTATTATGGGACTCCGCGGGTCTCAGCTGAACTTGAAGCCATCGCTTGAACATGGTACAACGTCTGAGGGTAGGTGTTGGATATAGTAGAATTATGGTCCGATCTGGAGGGCAAGAACATTTTGTGTGATGGAGATTCTGCCGCTGCTCATAGGTTGGTATAGTCAGAAGTCATGGCACACACCAAGGCTGATATGAAAGAAAGTAGAGTTAACATGTGGGCAGACACTGCCATTAGCCCAGCTGCGGAAGCCTAGGGGACATGTTTTACTGGTAAGACCCAAACCTTTTAGCTCTCTTTTCAGGTTTTATGACACTGATGCACCGAAGATGGTCCAGGAGGAAAGGAGACTTGGAAAGAGGAGGTACAAGTCCTGGTGTCCGGTGGTAAGAGAGTATCTTTGCTGACAGCATCGTCCCCATTGATGGTATAAGCAGCTTCTTACTAAGTGTACTGTTTAGAAGTAGCCATGTGTGACCTGGTGAGCGGAGGATGGGGAGCTGCAGGATTTAGCATCACTATAGTCAGATATATATGTGAGCCCGCATGGCATGTGCTAGGCCAAAGAGCCAGGCCTGAAGCCCTTGTACCTGTTCCAGAGATTGCAGGTTGAGTATATACAGCGAGATGGTATGAGTACGTGCTTGTGTGTAGTTGTCTCGCTTCAGGATGGCTTGGGGCATATCTGGTGAGGAAAAACCATCACAAACAGTCCGTGTACAAAGTCCACTAGTTCTGGGGCAGACGTGTCTACGTGTGTCATTATTGGTTACCTGAATCTATTGTCCATAAGTATGCGGTGTGTTTCACACTAGGTTGAAAAGAGGAAAATTGATATTTAGCCCTGTCTTTGGATTGTATTTTTTATAAATGTTCCAGATGTAATATGTTGTGCTGACTGACTATGTGACGAATCATCAAAGACATATGATTAATGTATATTCTTGAGTTTTTCCAGATTCTAAGTCAGTGGAAGGAACTTATAAACTAAAACCCAAAGATTGGATGGTGATAAGGAGATATATGAGATTCAATGGTCACTTCCGGTTCCTCTTGATAACCAGTACAGCTGTGAGAGTATAAGGAAAACCTCAAACCTTCGCCCACTTGATGATGTTCTTGAAAACAAATGGGACAATAAACTGTTAGAGGATATGGACCTTGAGAAGAGAAAATTTGAAGACTGTTGGATCCATCTGAACTTATATTCCTGTTATGTTTCTATAGTTATTACATTCATATTGTTTATAGGTCTGACAATAGTCAATGTATATGCTTTTTATAAGATCTGAAGGGTATTTCCTTACAGTCCGGTAGTGAGAGATAGGGACAGACATCCCACCCTGCATTCCCTTTGTCTGGAGCTGTTTCAAGGGGGGACTATTAAGGTCATGTGTATATACATGCTGGTAACTATACCTGTTTTACTGCCAATGAAATATCTGGAGTCAAACTAGGCATATTTGGCTCTGACTTCTGCATGGAAAACTCTACCACACCCTCCTCTCTCCAAAACCGACTAGCTATAGATATGATCACAGCAGAAAGAGGTGGAGTCTGTTCCATGATTGGTGAAGAATGTTGTACTCACATTCCAGATAACACTGTGTAGAAATTTCAGGGAAAGAAAAATATAATTTAGGGGGGAATGTGAAGGTAGATCATGTCCATTCTTATTTCTATACATGCTTTATACTGCTTAAGAAATTATATTTTTCTTTGGGCAACGTTTATACATTAAGATGGCGCCTGTATCCAGTACCGCACCCAGATGCTGACGCACACAATCGTCATGTGGTTTACAAGAAAGACAGTATCATTTCCCGGGAAATCGAAAGCTAAGAAGATGTTGAAATTTAAGAGCCAATGACTGATCGCCAGTGTATTCGGATACAAGACGTATATGCTTACAGCCTGCCTTTTTCTTATCTTTCTTGCATTCCTGTATAAAAACTGTAACTTCCTTAATAAACCTCAGTACTGTGTGAGCAGCGCCCAGTTGCATGGACTGAGATTGAAACTGCATCAACGTCAGTGTTTATCTTTGTCAGCGCGCACATGCATGATTGATTTGGAGCAGGTGACTGACCACTGTAAGTGACCCGTATTCTGGCAGAGGTCACTACCTCAACAACGTAACCTCAGATCCTCCAATGACCTCCTACTCCGCTCTGCCCTCATCCGCTCCTCACACAACCGTCTCCAAGATTTCTCTCGTGCATCCCCCATACTCTGGAACTCCTTACCACAACACATAAGACTGACCCCCACAATCACAGGATTCAAGAAGGTGCTGAAGACTCATCTATTCAGGAAGGCCTACAACCTCCAATAACACTATCACCGCACCACCATCTGTACAGTCTCCCCCTCTCCTTCTGTCTCTACCCCCTTCCCTCATAGATTGTAAGCCCTCACGAGCATGGCCCTCTACCCCACTGTGCCAGTCAGTCATTGTTAGTATTATATCTACCTGTATATTCTGTGTACTGTATGTAACCCCCAAATGTAAAGCACCATGGAATTAATGGTGCTATATAAATAATAATAATAATAATAATAATAATAATAATAATAATAATAATGAATATTCAAATAATGGTGATCGGAGAAAATTACAATTTTACCAGAGATAAGTCATTTCAGTGAGCACTATGTTGTGCCCAGCTTGTATCAGAGATGAATGCACCAAAAGCTGTTTTGCCCGGAATACCTGTTTAACAGTTTTTGAATTATGTGTATTTGGAAGAATTGCAATTTTCACTTTTCTTTATCAGCTGTACATTCATTTCTGGAAATTAAATTAATGCAACGCCCAAGGGTTAAAAATGCTCGCTATCCCACTTGATAAATTTGTTCAGGGGTGCAATTTCCAAAATGGGGTTACATGTCTGTGGATTCCACTTTACTATGGCAATTCAGTGGCTCTGCAAAAGTGGCATGACATTCAAAAATCAAATTGTGTTCCAAAAACCAAAATAGCGCTCTTTGTTATCTGTGCCCGTCTGTGTCCAAACAACAGTTTATACCTACTTATGACATTAAGTGCATTATTCTGGGTACAGCAGTATCATACATGTGGGCATAAACTGCAGTTTGGACACACAGGAGGGTACAAATGTGAATGAGCCTTATGTGCTTTTGGATCACAGATTTAAATCCTTGGTTTTTGGATGCCATGCTACATTTGCAGAGACCCTAAACTTGCCCCTACAATATTTCCTTCTTGGGGAATTTCAATTTCCTGGCAGCTCCAGGGCTCTGCAAAAACAACAATGGCATCCAGAAAGTCCTCTAAATCTGTACTCCAGAAGCTAAACAGCACAGTGCTCGTCATTACCTTCTGAGTAGGGTTGAGCCGATCTTGACTTTTCAGGATCGATTTTAAAATCCGATTTCCGATCATTTTTCATTCGAACCCGATCTCGATCCCAATTCCGATCCCAATTCAAGTCAATGGGATTTTTTTTATTAATCAGAGATCAGATTTTAAAAGCAATCCTATTCACTATACAGCATGGAATCTAACAATTGAACACTTTAATTGTTAGAATTCATGCTGTGTAGTGAATCACTAAGTAGCCAGAGGATTTTTTTTTAATCCTCTGGCTACTTAGTCCCCCCTGGTGTCCACTTACCTCCAGAGATGGCTGCTCCGCTGCTCCGGTGTCCTTCTCGCTGCCACTCCACGCTGCAGTCTTCTTTGCTTCGCTGCTCCCTGCCTCCCAGGTTAGAAGAGTGTGGGCGGGTACTGGGAGGGGAAATGTTTCCCCGCCCTGTACCCGCCCACACTCTCCTAAGCCACAAGCCCTGCCTTCCTAGCTCTTTAAACACTAAACTGGGAGGTGGGGCAGTGAGGCAAAGAAGACTACAGCGTGGAGTGGCAGCGAGAAGAACACCGGAGCAGCGGAGCAGCCATCTCTGGAGGTAAGTAGCTACAAGACATGTTAGTTTAGTATCCCTTTAGAATGAATGAAGGCAGCCGGCACGCAGAGGGTTAAGGCTGTATGCCGGCTGCTTCCATTCATTCCTATGGAACCGCAGCGGAGCCTTCACACTGAGTATACACTATATACTCAGTGTGAAGGCTAAGGGGAAATAGTGGGGAAATAATCCTCAATCTTGATCCCACCTAAATAGATCGTGTTCGGAATTCCACTCATTCCTACATCTGAGCCCTGCTGTGTGCCCAAACAGCAGTTTACACCTACAACTTTTCTGTGCTCAGGGTAGCCCACTTAATAGTCTTAGGAGTGCACGCCTCTGATGACACAAAGTGGGCACAACATTTTGGGTACTGAAATTGCATTTTTCTTTAAAAAAAATTAAATTTCACTTTGTACATTAATATAAGGCACGTTCTTTTGGGCTCTAAATGAGAATACCCCCTGAGTAATTTCTTGAAGGGGGTAGTTCAGGATCTATGGTGTGTTTTTTCTTCAGTAACCACTTGTAAACATGAAAAACACGCTTTGAAATATAATAAAATAAGGGTAACACAGGGGCTCAGTGGTTAGCACTGCAGCCTTGCAGTGCTGAAGTCCTGGGTTCAAATCTTGCCAGGAACAACATCTGCAAGGAGTTTGTATGATCTCCCTGTTTTTGCATAGATTTCCTCCCATAATCTAAAGATATACTAATAGAGAGAAAAATGTACATTGTGATCCCTATTTGAGGCTCACAATCTACATATTAAATAAAAGAAATATAATAAAAATAAGTATATACAAATATATTTTTTATCAAATCTAATCATATTTCCATGTTATGCGAATGGAACATACTTGTTCAATCTTTGCCTTTTTATACAGATTCAGCACTATATGTAAAATGCCTTAATGTATTTGTGATTTGCCTGTTAAGATTACTTTCACAATGCTAGCTTCCATTTCTGTATATTATTGTGTATAATAAGTAACCAAAGTTAAAACCATTATACTCAATTACTACACATTGACCTTCTAGTAGAAATCTAATTTTATGTGTTCTGTGCCATTAGTTTATGTTAATAATACGGTTCATTTTTTCATATATCATTTTTCTTACGTTGTAATGCAACTTTTTTTTTTTTTAAATGTAGTTCTGATTTGCATTGTTAGAAATGTATTATTGAGTTCCAGGTACAAGTTCGATTCAGTCAATTCCATGTCATTGCTAATGATTGAAAAACATAAAGAAACTATGAATTGTCTTGTCGAACATCACATCTATTATTATAGCACTGTGAAAAGGGAAAATAAAATTGATATCTAATGCAAAATATACTCCAGATGTAAAGATTAAAGACAAAATTATGCCTGTTGGCATGCATGCCCTGCACCTCAATGGCAGATTGCATTGACTGTGACATGGGTTTTCTGCTCCAGTGCAATGCTGGTCTTTCCTAATGTCTCTTACAAGTCTCTGCACTGTAGTCCGGTGATGATGCACAACACGGAAATGCATCCATATTGGTCTCATAGTGTATGTAAGTCTAATATGTGGTCTTTTCAAAGGGGTTCCCACTGAAAGATTTGTTCAAAAATTTGGTATTTGTTTGAGTAAGAGTTGGTCTGCTTATAAATCAGAAAGACTAGGTAGATCAGCAACACTATTCATTTCAGTAATTCACACAGTACAGGGGACACACAATGGCTGCAATTTTGAAGATGATTCGGAGGGTTGTGCTTAAAAATTGGCTGTACCACTGGTTAGATGTAGTGTAAGGTTATTATAGCCAATGCAGGTTCATACTTCAGTGTGTCTCACTCCATCTGCAGTACACCTAGTCTGTACAAAGGTTCCACTTCTCCAAAAATGTCTTAAGAAAGGAAGTCAACACCAAGTGCAAAAAAATACACTATTAGCCATCCGTATAAATAATAATAATAATAATAATAATAATAATAATAAATAATAATACATTTTATTTATATAGCGCCAACATATTCCACAGTGCTGTACAATTTGTAATGTTCAAATACAGACAGAAAGATGCATTACAAAGAAAGTCATTTCACACAATGGGACTGAGGGCCCTGCTCGCAAGAGCTTACAATCTATGAGGTAGAGGGGGTGACACAAAAGGTAGCAGGGGCAGCATTGCTTATGCAGAGGTCAGACGCTATTTTAATAGAAGTTACTGTCATTACACAAACTTAAAACTTCATGAGCCGTCTCCAGTCGTGTCCTTTAACATGTGGATGGAGCTTGGACAGATAAAGTTAGCATAAGATGACATCATATTATGTGGGGAATTGTGGGAGTGGGGACAGAGGAGGGTTAAATTTTGGGGATTCTAATTATAGCACGGAAGGGTTTACGTTAGACATTGTGATAGGCTTGTCTGAAAAGATGTGTCTTTAGTTTGCGTTTGAAACTGTAGAAATTGGGAGTTAATCTGATTGTCCGGGGTAGAGCATTCCAGAGAAGTGGTGCAGCTCGGGAGAAGTCTTGTATACGAGCATGGGAGGTTCTGATAATAGAGGATGTAAGTGTTAGGTCATTGAGTGAACGGAGAACATGGGTTGGGCGGTAGACAGAGATGAGGGAGGGAATGTATTAATAACATATAATGAACAGCTCAGTCAATTTCACAAGAGAAGTGCACATCAACACACAATAAAATAAAGGTAGACAAATACCTAATGCAAAACATAGCACTATTGTAATGGTATCATCAAGGAAAGGGACCTTCCTAAGCAATTTTTTTTTCCAGATTTCATTTTATTACATTTTTTAAAGTTTTTTTTTTACAGAGAGGGTCAAACCCTCAATTTATCTGAAATAAAATAAGGATGTGGCTATTTATAGGTACCGTACCTATGAACTACTGGCTATTTTTAGGTCGTACCTATGAACTACTGGCTATTTTTAGGTATCGTCCGTACCTTTAAACTATTCATAGGTACCCATAGGTACCGTACCTATAAACAACTGGCTATTTATAGTTACTAGAGATGAGCGAACACCGTTCGATCGAATACATATTCGATCGAATATCAGGCCGTTCGAGGTATTCGATTACAATCGAATACCATGAGGCAAACGCAGTAAAAATTCGTATCCCGTCCCACCTTCCCTGGTGCATTTTTTGCACCAATAACTGCGCAGGGGAGGTGCGACAGGAACTACGACAACAGAGGCAGTTAAAAAAATTTAAAAAACCCATTGGCTGCCAAAATCAGGTGACCTCCAATTTAGACGAATGGTGGATTTAACATTCGATTAATTTGGGACTGTGAACTATGCGGCTGTGAGACAGGAACATATCTACAGGCAGGGTTAGCTAGGGATTGCCTTTATTTAGGGGGGAATGTTACTCACACAGCTCTTTGGGGCTCTATCTAGTCGGGATCCCTGTCAGCTTGCGATATGCGCGAGCTGACTTTTTCCCATAGGAATGCATTGACCAGCATTGATTGGCCAGTGTACAGCATTGGGCCAATCAACACTGGTTCTGTCTGAGGAGGCGGAGTCTAAAATCGGTCCACAGCAGTTTCCATTCTGGTCCGATTTTAGACTCCGCCTCCTCCGGCAGAACTAGTGTTGATTGGCCGAATGCTGTACACTGGCCAATCAACGCTGGTCAATGCATTCCTATGGCGAGATGAAGCAGAGCTAGTTGTGCGCTCAGCTTGGCTACTCTGGACACCGGAGATGAAGCAGAGCTCAGCTCTGCTGCACCCAACAATCCCTCCAACTACTCCTCCTGTCACACACACAGTCTGCACTACTTCCAACCATCCCTCCAGCTACTCCTTCTGTCACACACACAGCTCTGCACTACTGCCAACCATCCCTCCAGCTACTCCTCCTGTCACACACACAGTTCTGCACTACTGCCAACCATCCCTCCAGATACTCCTCCTGTCACACACACAGCTCTGCACCAACCATCCCTCCAGATACTCCTCCTGTCACACACACAGTTCTTGCGCCCAGCTGTTCTTGGTTCCCAAATATCAGGGTCCTGATAACTTCCTCCTGAAACTCAAGGAATGTTCTGCCTGATATCATGTAAGTGTTATAGATGTCCTCAGACAGCTTTTTCTACCACACCCTTGTTTTTTACATGGCACTATGCAGCTTCAGGATTCGGTCAGATAGATCAACCCATCATATGCACTTATAGGCCAGATTGCAATCTGGCTTGAGGGTAGTGATAGGGTACTGGTACCATGTACAGGGACAGGGTGCTGCTGTTACCATTAATTATGGTCAGTACAAGAACATCCTTATACTTAACCAACAACATGTTCTAAATTCAGATTGCCCTGCGCTCACCCCTTCTGTGGGGAAGGGTGTGTGTGGGGGGGGGTAAACTGTGCCCTAGAGAAGTTTCTCTGATATTTGTGCAATGTCCCACAAGCTGCATTTCCTGAGACACCTAAAGGTGTGAGATGCTGGTCTAGAATTTATCCACATAGAGGTGATAACACTGGTCCAGAAGTGGGTGCAAAATCATCCCACACTGTTCTGTTTTACCACTAACTCTTAGGATTGGGGGGCATTTTGGGGATCAATTCTTGGGTCCCTTCCTTACTTCATAAAACCTAAATTTGTTGGAGTACCCTGTGCTGCTCTTGCACATTTTGTACATTTTAATGCCATACCATGCCTTCTTACTGGGAAGGTATTGGTGGATTTTAAGTTTCCCTTTGAAACTGATCAAAGACTCATCAATAGAAATATTTTGATCAGGGATGTATGACAATGAAGATTTGGCACTAAAGTGGACAATGACTAGTCTGACTTTGAATAAGCGATTAAAGTTGGTGCATCTCATGGTGAGCACTGTGCATTATATTATGGATGTGGCTATTTATAGGTACCGTACCTATGAACTACTGGCTATTTTTAGGTCGTACCTATGAACTACTGGCTATTTTTAGGTACCGTCCGTACCTTTAAACTATTCATAGGTACCCATAGGTACCGTACCTATTGTTAGAGTAAAATCCTCCATCTTTGTATTTTGTCAGTCATCTTGTAACCTTTCACACATAAACTGTGTAAGTAAGTCGCAGCTGGCTATTTGTATATCTTATCTTCATGGTATATGGAGGTCACTGAGACTCATTTAGCACCAACATGACATCTTATCTCTGTTTACATGATATATGCATATAGACATAGTGTGAGCTGCTAGTTCACACATAAGTGTTTTTGAAGCTTTCTTTGTTTAAGGACAAAGTCCATTAAGCTGTAATGATATGCAAAATACATAAGGTCTCAGCCAATAGTCATGTGCCAGGTTTACCTTATAACCAATTATTTTATGCCAACTATGTTAGAATAGTCCAACCTGCTCTTGTCTGTATTGTATTTAAACCACCTTTGTGCACCATTAAATTAGAACTCACTTGATACACCATCAGTTGTGTGTGTGTGGCTTCTCCAGACCTGATAATGGGCGTAATTACTTCAGGCCTGATATTTAATTTGGAACTCAGCAACATACTCTATCATGGGGACCCCTTAATGTCCCTAACAGAACCTGACGCCCATCGTGGGGAATCGATAATCGTTTAATGTGCAGCCGATAGTGTACTGATCCACTCACCAACCGATTTGGAGACGGGCCCGGAGGACCTCAGATGAATAAAACGGCGCTGTAACGGTAAGTCCTTTTCTTGCCAAATAACTAATCTGGGTTCCTACGTGTCCCGGATCCTGTGTGTCGGTGAGTGAAGATTAGTGCTGCATATGTTATAACAATCGATGCCATATTATATAGTGTGCAAGAACCTGAATAGTATGTTGTCTGTAGTGGGGTGGGAATGTTATACCTCATTCTTTGTCTACTGTCCATGCTGTCATTTGGTTGTTACATCTGTTATAGAGTGTAAAAAGCGGTGCAGAAGAGAGAGTTATTCTTCATCCTTAATCCCTAGAGTTGCGAGAGTGGAAGTACTGAGTGATTGAAAAGTCCTTGTTTTGGACACTAAGGACTGAGTAGAATCTGAGTAAGTACATGCAATGATTCAGGGGTGTTCGATAGAGGGACACAGACAAAGTGGAGTCTGTGGAAACCAAATGAGGGTTTTGCCCTGAGCACTACGCCAGAACATGCACATTAGAGATTAGTTCAATGAAAACAGAGTGACTGTTTGGGAGGTCCCACTAGGTGAGTCAAAAGTGACCCTCTATTGTCTTAATTGCCCTAGAGGAGTGGGATGCTCACGGCTGACTGGCCATCAGCTATTATGGGGGAGGGACCCTCTGAGGTAGGGTACACCCCATATGAACTAATAGGAATGGGAGAGAGAGAAGAAGATGCCGCTCAAAAAAAAAAAAAAAAAAAAAAAAAAAAAGAGCAGGAGTTACCAATGGAGAATAGGCAGGACAGATACAGGGATAGAGGGTAACCAGGAAGTGTTTTAATTGTGGAAACCAGGGACACTTGGCTAGAGATTGCTGGTGTCCTAAGCGAAGGACAAAGGCTTTGAGTTTAAGGAAATGTATAGTGAGCATCCATTGACAGTCCAGCTAAAGGGTTAATGTGCTCGGCACTTAGCATTGTGTTGTTAGTTTGTTGGTTAGTGGAAAGTGGAAACATGATATGTTTTGTGGTGAGGATACTGCAGGTTAAGTGTAGGTATGTGTATACACATATGTGTGTATATAGGCTTGGGGGTGGACATTAAGTTATTTCTAGAATGTCTATAGTGTCCTTTTATTCAGGAAAGGTTTCCCATTTTGAGAATGTTCCTCTCATGGTAATGTTTTTAAAATTGGATAAATGGCATAAATATGAGATCAACATTATTATGTTTATTTTATAGTAATATGCAAATTGGTAAAAAGATGAAGGCAACAATTTACATGTTTTGGTTTGTTTTCTCCTCAATATTTAGCTGTGCAGGAATTATAACTAACTCTGTGCCTATTTGTAGGAATAAGCCGTCCCGAGACGATAAGTGATATCACGGTACAAAATATATGAAAATTTTTATTTTAGTTCAGACAAGTTCTTTTTGATTTAATTGACATTTGTTTTGTTTTGTCTGGAGCTCCAGTGTGACGTTGCATGTTTGTATGGAAGGTTCAGAAAAGTGAATGGGCCCATATATGTGTGTCAGTTATATGTACATGTTACATGTGTCTGCTATGTGTACATGTTCTGTTTGTCCATGTCTGTATTGTTACATTTTCAGTCTCCACAGCAAGCAGATATTGACTGCTGATAACACAGAGGGTGGTGACAAGTAGATATGAAAGGGAGGCATAAAAGTTCTTTCCATTGTTGAATACATATATGTGTGTTCTGGTGTAAATGAGATGTACTTGATATACCATGTACATGTATTATGTACTCAGTGTTTATTGGTGCGTATGTGTATCAATTATATCAGATGGGCTTTACACTTGTAACATAAATATTTGTTATGGGTTTATACTATAAATCCATGAATGTTAACAATCGGGATTTATTGTGTGAAAAAGTTATTCAGATGTTCCTTCTGATATGGGATTAGGCCCCATAGGGGTAGGCAATACATGTGAACTATCTTGCCACAAGGGGCACAGAACGCCCCTAACATGTACATGCAGGTAAAGATAAATTGCAGTTCTACAAAGTTAAAGTGGTGTTTCTGGGTCATTGTTTGCTACAAGGTGTTAGATAGCTGTGTAAGTAAATCAGAAGTCACTCACATATCTGCTCTGTAATGGCTGATATATTTTGAGTATTTACTTACCTCAATGAATTTCTGGAGTGTTTAGAAGCTTTAAAGAACTGAATTTACTTGGGATTGTATAAATAAGTCTGCTGGGATATGTAGTACTACAGCTATGACAAGTGTGGGGAGAGTCAGCGCAGCTGCTTCCATGATAAGACACGGTTTACAAGGGGTGATAAATCTTGCATTGGAAACAAAGATGACAATGGCTGGACATCTCAGGCTGCAGTGTGTCTTATCTATGTCTTCTAATGTAAGCTTTGCATTCTGTGCTGCACTACAAGTCCCTTCTAACCTGTTAACAATAGTTTCAGGGGAGGAGTAAGGAGAGTCAGATAACTTAAAATTAATTTTACTTTTGCTGATTTGGTTATGTAAATGATGAATCTATTGTTAACTCTGATGAGAATTCTTTTATTTTAGATGATTCTCGATTTGGGAATGATGGTGGATTCTGCACCAGATATGTCATGGTCACTGAATATGAGGTAAACCAAGGGTAAAACCAAGCACAAAGTAGAACCATTATGGAACTGTATGGGTCTCAGCTCATGAAGCTGAACTAGAAGCCATCACTGAGACAGGGTACAATGTCTGAGGGTAGGTGTTTGATATAGTGGGACTACGGTCCAATCTGGAGAGCGAGAGCTTTCTGTAGGGTTAATGTTAAGCCTAAAAGGATTTCCAGGCTGTTCAGGTAGTGATGCTGCCACCTCCACACAGGTGGGTATAGTCAAAAGTCAGGACACACACTAAGGCTGATACGAAGGAAAGTAGAGGTAACTTGTGGGCAGACACTGCCGCTAACCCAGTTGCAGAGGCCTAGGGGATATGCCTTACTGATAATTGGTCATTATACTCGACCCAAACCCCCCTTTTAGCTCTCTTTTCAGGTTTTACAACACTGAGGCACCAAAAATGGTCCAGGACTACAGTGAAAGAGGATGTACAAGTCCTGATCTCCGGTGGTAAGAGAATATATTTACTAAGTGCATTGTCCCCACTGATGGCATAAAGCAGTGTTTAGAAGTAGCCTTGTGTGACCTGGTAAGCAGAGGATGGGCGGCTGCAGGATTTAACATCACTACAGACACTGCATGGCATGTGTTAAATGCAAAGTAGGCCAAAAAGTGAAAAGTTTCTCAGAGCCAGGCCCAGAGCCCTTGTACCTGTTCCAGAGATTGCAGGTTAACTATATGCAGTTACTAAAGGTGAGACGGTATAAGTACGTGCTTGTGTGTATAGTTATCTATCTTCAGAAAAGTCTGAGGCATATCTGGTGAAGAAAGCCATCACAAACGGGGCTGCAGATAGACGGCTACTGAAGATGTAGTGTGTCACTTGTATTGGTATTTTCTGTAAGGTACCCTCCTAAGAGAAGAATTGGCTTTAACCCATGTCAAACTTTCTTTGGGGGTTGTATTCTTGGCAACTCCTACAGATGTGGTATGGTGTACTGGCTGACTATGTGATGTCTTGGCAAAAACATCTGACTAATGTATGGCTTTGAGT
This sequence comes from Leptodactylus fuscus, assembly GCF_031893055.1. NCBI lineage: Eukaryota > Metazoa > Chordata > Amphibia > Anura > Leptodactylidae > Leptodactylus > Leptodactylus fuscus. Next base: position 106,923,823 of record NC_134268.1, on the reverse strand, counting down.
TTTCTCTCCTTCTCAGATTTTAAGTTAGTGGGCGGGACCTATTCATTTGAGCCAAGAGATTGATGGTGATGAAGAGACACGTGAGAAAAACCTTGGAGACAAGATTTGATGGTCCTTCCAAATGCTGCTGATAACCAGTCCTTCTGTGAAATTTGAAGGAGAGCCTAATTGTATCCATGCTTCATATTGCAAGAAAGTATCTACACACAAAGCGATGAAGATTCTCCTGATAATGCTGTTACAGATGGTCCTGACAATAAGCCTGCATAGAACATTTAACAATGAAGTGGGACAATACGTTTCTTAAACATCATATGATTTTGATCGAAGATCTGAATGTGTCAGATTGTAGGATATGTCCTCATAACCCCATATTAGCCTAAGTCATGTCATATATAGCTGTTTCTTTGACGCAACAGGAAATGTTTGAAGTATATAGTTAAGAAGATACCACCTATAAACAAGTAGATATCAGCAAGTTGTAGTAAAAATCTTATGTTCATTTTGTTTGTTTAATACAAAACATATACAAAAGGATGAGCAGACCAAGATATAAAAGGCCAGAACTATGATTGAGATTAGGTTAGAATACAGGAACATATGAGGGGAATCTGGTAAAGTCCGGCAGTAGACATTAGGTCACTGAAGTACCTAAATATGAATTCCTGTATTCAGCCATCTCAAAATGGGGGAATGTTAGAGTAAAATCCTCCATCTTTGTATTTTGTCAGTCATCTTGTAACCTTTCACACATAAACTGTGTAAGTAAGTCGCAGCTGGCTATTTGTATATCTTATCTTCATGGTATATGGAGGTCACTGAGACTCATTTAGCACCAACATGACATCTTATCTCTGTTTACATGATATATGCATATAGACATAGTGTGAGCTGCTAGTTCACACATAAGTGTTTTTGAAGCTTTCTTTGTTTAAGGACAAAGTCCATTAAGCTGTAATGATATGCAAAATACATAAGGTCTCAGCCAATAGTCATGTGCCAGGTTTACCTTATAACCAATTATTTTATGCCAACTATGTTAGAATAGTCCAACCTGCTCTTGTCTGTATTGTATTTAAACCACCTTTGTGCACCATTAAATTAGAACTCACTTGATACACCATCAGTTGTGTGTGTGTGGCTTCTCCAGACCTGATAATGGGCGTAATTACTTCAGGCCTGATATTTAATTTGGAACTCAGCAACATACTCTATCATGGGGACCCCTTAATGTCCCTAACACTATAAACAACTGGCTATTTATAGTTACTAGAGATGAGCGAACACCGTTCGATCAAATACATATTCGATCGAATATCAGGCCATTCGAGGTATTCAATTACAATCGAATACCATGGGGCAAACGCAGTAAAAATTCGTATTCCCCTCCCACCTTCCCTGGCGCGTTTTTTGCACCAATAACTGCGCAGGGGAGGTGGGACAGGAACTACGACAACAGAAGCAGTTAAAAAAATTTAAAAAACCCATTGACTGCCAAAATCAGGTGACCTCCAATTTAGACGAATAGTGGATTTAACATTCGATTAATTTGGGACTGTGAACTATGCGACTGTGAGACAGGAACAGATCTAGAGGCAGGTTTAGCTAGGGATTACCTTTATTTAGGGGGGAATGTTACTCACCCAGCTCTTTGGGGCTCTATCTGGTCGGGATCCCTGTCAGCTTGTGATATGCGCGAGATGACTTTTTCCCATAGGAATGCATTGACCAGCATTGATTGGCCAGTGTACAGCATTGGGCCAATCAACACTGGTTCTGCCTGAGGAGTCGGAGTCTAAAATCGGTCCACAGCAGTTTCCACTCTTTGCTATTGTTTCCTATGGGTGTATACAGCACAGGCTGCTGCTGTCGATGATGATGATGACTCAGCTTCCTGTCTGCACACACACACATAGGAAATAATAGAAGAGACGAGTGCTGCTGGGAACTTCCTGTGCTGGCTGGAGGCAGCATATGAATAAAAATGGACTTATTCAAAAAACACTGAGGCAATTTACATACTAAAGGTAGGTGTGGAATAGCATTTCTAAAGGCTATACAAGGATGTGATTAGTTAAAAATGACTTTTCCCAATGGTAGAGCCCCTTTAATCCCATAGATTCTATCCTTAACCCTTTCCCGCCAATGGCATTTTTTGATTTTCATTTTTCGTTTTTGACTCCCCTCGTTCTAAACCCCATAACTTTTTTATTTCTCCGCTCCCAGAGCCATATGAGGTCTTAATTTTTGCGGGACAAATTTTTCTTCATGATGCCACCATTAATTATTCTATATAATGTACTGGGAAGCAGGAAAAAAATTCAGAATGGGGTGGATTTGAAGAAAAAATGCATTTCTGTGACTTTCTTACGGGCTTTGGTTTTATGGTGTTCACTGTGCAACCAAAATGACATGTCCCCTGTATTCTGTGTTTCGGTACGGTTCCAGAGTTAACAAATTTATATGGTTTTATTTACATTTTGACCCCTTAAAAAAAATCCAAAACTGTGTTAAAACATTTTTTTTTTTCTAAAAGTCGCCATATTCCGACAGCCGTAACTTTTTTATACGTCAGTGTACGGGAATGCATAGGGTGTTGTTTTTTGCGGGGCCGGGTGTATTTTTGTTCTGCCATTTTTGGGAAATGTTATTGCTTTGATCATTTTTTATTCAAATTTTTATCAGAATCAAAACAGTGAAAAAACGGCGGTTTGGCACTTTTGACTATTTTTCCTGCTACGGCGTTTACCGAACAGGAAAAATATTTTTATAGATTTGTAGAGCGGGCGATTTCGGACGCGGGGATACCTAACATGTATGTGTTTCACAGTTTTTAACTACTTTTATATCTGTTCTAGGGAAAGGGGGGTGATTTGAATTTTTAATACTTTTCATTTTTTTAATATTTTTTTTTTAACTTTTTTTTTAATTTTTGTTTTTTGCATTTATTAGACTCCCTAGCGGTGTTGAACCCCAGGGGGTCTGTACACTAATGCAATGCATTACAATGCTAATGCATTGCAAAAAATCATCCTTTCTTTTGCAGGCTGCATAGACCAGCCTGCAAAAGAGAGAATTTGCAGACAAGCCTGGGAGCCTTGTAAAGGCTCCCGGCTGTCATGCCAACGTGACATCAGCCCTGGAGCATGCTCCAGGAGCCGGCAATCACCGGCAAAATGGCGGCGACTGTGCGCAGCCAGGAAAATGGCGCCTCTGGCGCCTTTGACCATGGCGCCGGAGGGGTTAATGCCTCCGATCGGTCCAGGGACCGATCGGAGGCATTAAAGCCGGTTGTCTACTGCTTAAAGCAATAGACACCCAGCGGCTATGACGGCCGCCCGGCTCCTGGGTGGTCGCCATAGTTACAGACCCGACATGTGCCGTACTATTACAGCACATGTCGGGAAGGGGTTAAAGAGGTTTTCCCATCTCAGGGTTTCACCTACAGTACTTTTCTCTCCTCCTCACTTTCTGGATTAAGTGAAAGTGTGATAGGGTTTTCTAAGATACTCCAGGATATAAAGCCTTTAACCCTTTCACTGCCAAGGGTCTCTGGAAATGTTGCACCTCCAGTAGCCAGAGCAATTTTCACAGTTTTGAGATGGACAAATCAAACCTAAATTGCAACAAAAAAAAGCATCCAACCCCCCCATACCTATATATTTTCTTAAAGTAGACACCTGCAGCATTCTCAGAATGCCACTTGGTACTGTATATAAACAGGCACCTTCATGCAATTTTAATTTAAATTGAATGTTTTATGAAAAAAAGCAAATAAATGTATATAGTTGCTAAAAGCGGTAACCAAACAAAAAATTATATGCACCAAACCTCCTAAAAATAAGAGTTGAACATGTGCAGTGTTAATTCATATCACTATGGCCTACACTCGCATGCACGTGTCTTCAGAAAATCACCAGAACCGGAAGGAACAAAAATCTGCTTTGAAGCTGGAAATGTTAAAAAAGTATCATCCTATAAAATGTAGGATTACACACCATGAAAAGTAAGTGAACCCCTAAACCCTATATATTTTTTGAAAGTAGACAACCTGAAGATTAGAAATGTCTTAATGGGTCATCAATAGCCACATCTATCTTCATGCAACTTTGTGACAAACACAAATGATTTTTCAAAAAAATGCACTAAAACACATATTTGCACCTAAAACTCATGTTCAGTCTCAGATTCATATACAAAATACATTTAAAATAATAGTTTAAGGTGTAGACAATGTGTATATATACTATATGTACTGCAAACACTAATCACTAATCAGAAAATCACTAATACGGAAGACAGGCAGGATTTAGCTGTTATTCACTAATATGTTAAAAATCTATACTGCACCCAGAAAACTGTGAATGTGACACCAAAATCTAACTTTTTTCAGATTACACAGCATACCATATATAAAAACATAATTTAATATTTCATATATATATAACCACCTTCATGCAACTTTGCAGCAAACAGAGATTGCTAGCAGAAATTGCACAAAAATTCAAATTTGCCACTAAAGTGCGACTCAAGCAATCCCTGTCTGCAAAGAAAGTGTACTTACCAAAAAACTGTAAGATATGAGAAGTTCAGAAATACCATTAGAGATGAGCGAGTAGTGAAATATTCGATATTCGTTTCGAATAGACCCTCAATATTCGACTATTCGACCGAATATCGAATCCCATTATAGTCTATGGGGAAAAAATGCTCTTTTCAGGGGAAATCACAATTCGACTAAGGAAAGTCACCAAGTCCACGATGACACCCCAGGAAATGATGCCAACTCCTCTGGAATGCAACTAGAACAGCAGGTAAAGCATGCCTATGGGGTATCTAACACGCCCAAGTCCCAGGATTACCCCCTATCACAGCCTATCAACTAGACACTCCAAACTCAATATGGAAAGTGGAAAAATACTTGGAAACCTTCTTTCCTCTACATTAGTATGGACAGAAACACAAATTTTAAGCTAAAGAAACATTAGCATGCACCCCTTTAAATCACGTTGCCCATGACAACCACAGATGGCATAGGCAATGGGAAATCCAACAGCCCCCACCCTTAACTGCCATTGTTTATGTGTGTGTGATGTGGTGAGACCTTCAAAAATTACTTTTCTGGCCTTTATATAGTGTGAGCCGACCCCCGCCGGGTGCTCACACTTTGACTAAAATTTTGAGACAGGAGGTCAGGGCTAGGTTCCTGTGAAAGGCAGGTTGTCAGCTCAGGGGTTCTAGTTAGGATTTAGAGATGAGCAAGTAGTACTCGATCGAGTAGGTATTCAATTGAATACTATGGTATTCGAAATACACGTACTCGATCGAGTACTACTAGCTGTTCGAAGTTAAGATTCGATGCAGAACCAGCGTTGATTGGCAGAATGCTATACATTGCCAATCAACACTGGTTCTTCTCTTACCTTTCTCCCTGCGCAGCGTCCCCGCATCCTCTTCCGGCTCTGAATTCACTCTGCCAGGCATTGGGCCTGGGCAGAGCCGACTGTGCATGTGAGCTTGTAGTGCGGGCATGTGCAGTCGGCTCTGCCCAGGCCCGATGCCTAGCAGAGTGAATTCAAGGCCGGAGGAGGACACGGGGACGCTGCTCAGGGAGAAGAATCCAGCCCGACCCTCACTCATGGACTTGGTAAGTAGAATTTGATCAAATGTTGCGTACCCCTGAAACGAGCATTTCCCCCCATAGACTATAATGGGGTTCGAAACCCATTCGAACAGTCGAACAGAGTGCGGCTGTTCGAATCAGATTTCGAACCCCAAACATTTTAGTGTTCGCTCATCTCTATTAGGATTCCTTGGCTCTGCCAGTGGGAATCTGTTAAAGCCTATTGCACTGTACAGAATATTGTAGCTCCAAAGCCGTTGTGGAGCGATTTGTGTTGCTGACCAGGGGTGACGTTTAACCCTTGGCAGCCTCTGCTGCAGCCTATACTCATGTGCAGTTCTCCAGTAAGTTTACTGGTGTACGGGTGTTGCAGCTTGCTCACATTGAAGCTGCAAAAACACATTTACCCAGTGAAGTCAACTGGTGTAAATCCTCATTGCAGCCTGTTCACATTGAAGCTGCACAAACACATTTGCCCAGTGAAGTCAACTGGAGAAAGACTCGTTGCAGTCCGTTCACATTAGGAGCTGCACAAACACATTCACCCAGTGGAGTTAACTGGTGAACATGTGTTGCTCCCTGTTCACACTAGTGCTGTACCTACATACTGCTGCTTTGTTGAGGCACACGGCTGCCCTCAGGGGCTTGTGGACCTCACTGCAGTGTCTTGCAGTCTAGCGGTTCTGTTGACGTTAAAAATTATTATTTTTATACATATAGCAGAACCGTAACACATAGTTACATGGTAGATGAGGTTGGATAAAGACATTAGTCCATCAAGTCCAACTATAACCCTACAATCCCCTACAGTGTTGATCCAGGGGAAGGCAAAAAACCCCATGAGGCTCATTCCAATTGCCCCATTTCAGGGGAAAAAATTCCTTCCCGACTCCAAATCTGGCAGTCAGTATAAAATCCTGGATCACCGTGTCCTTAAAATCTAGAGTCCATAACCCGTTATATTTTTCTCTTCAAGAAAGGCATCCAGGACCTCTTTGAACTTGTTTAATGAATCCGCCATCACCACTTCCTGGGGCAGAGAGTTCCATAGACTTGCTGTTCTTAATGTGAACAATCCCCTTCTATGTTTCTGGGCAAATTGCTGGAGGGTCACCCTCAGACTAGGGAACCGAGTGCACACTCCTTGTGGTAAAGTAAGATACTGGATGCAGATAATTATTGAATAAAGATTTATTATAGATTACGCATTTTGGGGTTGTATAGCACCTCTCTTCCAGACGTAGAGGATGTCCTCTTGTCACTTTCCTAGGAGTAAAAAGATCCTTAAGAAAGTTCTTTGTATTGTCCCTTCATGTATTTGTACATTGTTATTAGATCTCCCCGTAGACGTATTTTCTCTAAACTGAATATCCCCAAGTTTGTTAATCTATCGTTGTACTCCAGTCCACCCATTCCCCTAATCATTTTGGTTACCCGTCTTTGTACTTTTTCAATTTCACTTATGTCTTTCTTGTATATCGGGGCCCAAAATTGCGCACAATATTATAAGTGTGGCCGTACGTACCATTGATTTGTATAGAGGCATAACTATGTCCTTGTCATGAGAATCTAGACCTCTTTTGATGCATCCCATCATTTTATTTGCCTTGGCAGCAGCTGCCTGACACTGGTCATTAAAGGTAAGCTTGCTGTCCACCAAAATCCCTAAGTCTTTTTCATTGGCAGTCTTACCCAGTAATTTACTATTAAGTACGTAGTCATACATTTTATTACGTCAACCAACAGGCATAACCTTACATTTGTCAACATTAAACTTCATTTGCCAAGTCTCCGCCCATGCTTCCAGTTTCCTTAGATTCCCTTGTAATATTCTACTATCCTCCTCATTATTAATTACCCTACAAAGTTTAGTATCATCTGCAAATATAGACACCCTGCTTTGTAAACCCTCTACCAGGTCATTAATAAAGATATTAAACAAGAGAGGACCTAATACTGACCCTTGTGGCACCTCACTGGTGATTGTGACCCAGTCTGAATATTTACCATTAACAAGTACCCTCTGTTTCCTATCATTGAGCCAGTTGCTAACCCAAATGCATATGTTTTCCCCCAGTCCCAACATTCTCATTTTGCATACCAATCTTTTATGTGGAACAGTATAAAAAGCCTTTGAAAAGTCCAGACACACCATGTCTACTGCATTGCCCATGTCCAGTCTTGAACTGACCTCCTCATAGAAGCTGATCAGATTAGTCTGACAGGACCGATTCCTCATAAACCCATGCTGATTGGGTGCTATAAGATTATTTACATTAAGATATTCAGGATAACATCTGTTAGAAAGCTCTCAAATATCTTACCCACCACAGAAGTAAACCTTACTGGCCTATAGTTTGCAGGTTCAGTTTTACACCCCTTTTTGAAAATTGGCACCAATTTGGGTGAGTTGAGCCTTTAACCAGCAGAGATTTAGTTTTTGGCTGTTTGGGTGAGTTGAGTCTTTTGCCAGCAGAAATCAGGGGTGAATGCCATCCAGATTTGCCAATTTGTCTATTTTAATACACTGACAAGAAAAAGAGTAATGATATTTTGAAATTTACACCTCTAGCAGATATTGCAGTTTTTTTGGAAAGTACATTTTGTTTGCAGTAAGGAATTGCTTGACTACGCACTTTAGTGGCAAATTTGAATTTTTGTGCAGTTTTTGCTTGTAATCTGTTTGCTGCAAATTTGCATGAAGGTGGTTGCATATATGAAATATTAAGTTTTGTTTTTATATATGGTATGTTGTACAATCTAAAAAAGTTAGATTTTGGTATCAGAGTCACAATTTGCTAGGTGCAGTATAGATTTTTAACATATTAGCAAATAACAGCAAAATCCTGCTTGTCTTCTGTATTAGAATTTTTAAGAGTCCGAGCTCTTGTTGTTGTTCATACTTGTGGCACGTATAGTATATATACATTGTCTACACCTTGAGCTATCATTTTAAATGTATTATGTGTGTGAATGTACAATTCAATAGGAGTTTTAGGTGCAAATATATGTTTTAGTGCATTTTTTTTTTATTGT